>NC_044977.1:144984714-146184714 GCF_008728515.1 Papio anubis
AGTTGGTACCATTCCTTCTGAAACTATTCCAATCAATAGAAAAAGAGGGAATCCTCCCTAACTCATTTTATGAGGCCAACATCATCCTGATACCAAAGCCTGGCAGAGATACAACAAAAAAAGAGAATTTTAGACCAATATCCCTGATGAACATCGATGCAAAAATCCTCAATAAAATACTGGCAAACCGAATTCAGCAACACATCAAAAAGCTTATCCACCATGATCAAGTGGGCTTCATCCCTGGGATGCAAGGCTGGTTCAACATTCGCAAATCAATAAACATAATCCAGCATATAAACAGAACCAAAGACAAGAACCACATGGTTATCTCAATAGATGCAGAAAAGGCTTTTGACAAAATTCAACAGCCCTTCATGCTAAAAACGCTCAATAAATTCGGTATTGATGGAACGTACCTCAAAATAATAAGAGCTATTTATGACAAACCCACAGCCAATATCATACTGAATGGGCAAAAACTGGAAAAATTCCCTTTGAAAACTGGCACAAGACAGGGATGCCCTCTCTCACCACTCCTATTCAACATAGTGTTGGAAGTTCTGGCTAGGGCAATTAGGCAAGAGAAAGAAATCAGGGGTATTCAGTTAGGAAAAGAAGAAGTCAAATTGTCCCTCTTTGCAGATGACATGATTGTATATTTAGAAAACCCCATTGTCTCAGCCCAAAATCTCCTTAAGCTGATAAGCAACTTCAGCAAAGTCTCAGGATACAAAATTAATGTGCAAAAATCACAAGCATTCTTATACACCAATAACAGACAAACACAGAGCCAAATCATGAATGAACTTCCATTCACAATTGCTTCAAAGAGAATCAAATACCTAGGAATCCAACTTACAAGGGATGTAAAGGACCTCTTCAAGGAGAACTACAAACCACTGCTCAGTGAAATAAAAGAGGACACAAACAAATGGAAGAACATACCATGCTCATGGATAGGAAGAATCAATATCGTGAAAATGGCCATACTGCCCAAGGTAATTTATAGATTCAATGCCATCCCCATCAAGCTACCAATGAGTTTCTTCACAGAATTGGAAAAAACTGCTTTAAAGTTCATATGGAGCCAAAAAAGAGCCCGCATCTCCAAGACAATCCTAAGTCAAAAGAACAAAGCTGGAGGCATCACGCTACCTGACTTCAAACTATACTACAAGGCTATAGTAACCAAAACAGCATGGTACTGGTACCAAAACAGAGATATAGATCAATGGAACAGAACAGAGTCCTCAGAAATAATACCACACATCTACAGCCATCTGATCTTTGACAAACCTGAGAGAAACAAGAAATGGGGAAAGGATTCCCTATTTAATAAATGGTGCTGGGAAAATTGGCTAGCCATAAGTAGAAAGCTGAAACTGGATCCTTTCCTTACTCCTTATACGAAAATTAATTCAAGATGGATTAGAGACTTAAATGTTAGACCTAATACCATAAAAATCCTAGAGGAAAACCTAGGTAGTACCATTCAGGACATAGGCATGGGCAAAGACTTCATGTCTAAAACACCAAAAGCAACGGCAGCAAAAGCCAAAATTGACAAATGGGATCTCATTAAACTAAAGAGCTTCTGCACAGCAAAAGAAACTACCATCAGAGTGAACAGGCAACCTACAGAATGGGAGAAAATTTTTGCAATCTACTCATCTGACAAAGGGCTAATATCCAGAACCTACAAAGAACTCAAACAAATTTACAAGAAAAAAACAAACAACCCCATCAAAAAGTGGGCAAAGGATATGAATAGACATTTCTCAAAAGAAGACATTCATACAGCCAACAAACACATGAAAAAATGCTCATCATCACTGGCCATCAGAGAAATGCAAATCAAAACCACAATGAGATACCATCTCACACCAGTTAGAATGGCGATCATTAAAAAGTCAGGAAACAACAGGTGCTGGAGAGGATGTGGAGAAATAGGAACACTTTTACACTGTTGGTGGGATTGTAAACTAGTTCAACCATTATGGAAAACAGTATGGCGATTCCTCAAGGATCTAGAACTAGATGTAGCATATGACCCAGCCATCCCATTACTGGGTATATACCCAAAGGATTATAAATTATGCTGCTCTAAAGACACATGCACACGTATGTTTATTGCAGCACTATTCACAATAGCAAAGACTTGGAATCAACCCAAATGTCCATCAGTGACAGATTGGATTAAGAAAATGTGGCACATATACACCATGGAATACTATGCAGCCATCAAAAAGGATGAGTTTGTGTCCTTTGTAGGGACATGGATGCAGCTGGAATCCATCATTCTTAGCAAACTATCACAAGAACAGAAAACCAAACACCGCATGTTCTCACTCATAGGTGGGAACTGAACAATGAGATCACTTGGACTCGGGAAGGGGAACATCACACACCGGGGCCTATCATGGGGAGGGGGGAGGGGGGAGGGATTGCATTGGGAGTTATACCTGATGTAAATGACGAGTTGATGGGTGCAGCACACCAAGGCACAAGTATACATATGTAACAAACCTGCACGTTATGCACATGTACCCTACAACTTACAGTATAATAATAATAAATAAATTTAAAAAAAAAATAAAATAAAATAAAAAGATTATAAGTCCAGCTATCTCTCTTTACTGATTATATGACTCTATAACTAGAAAACTCTAAAGATGCTGCTGCCAAAGGGCTCCAGGACCTAGTAACATCAGTAACGTTTCAGGATCAATATATGAAAGTCAGTACTATTTCTTTACACCAATAACATTCTAGCTGAGAACTAAATCAAGGGCTAAAAGGGCCAAGGTGTAACTCAGGCCATTGCTTCAGAGGGTGCAAGCACCAAGCCCTGGCAGCTTCCATGTGGTGTTGATCCTGAGGGTACACAGAAGTCAAAAATTAAGGTTTGGGAACCTCCGTTTATATTTCAGAGGGTGTATAGAAATGCCTGGATGTCCAGGTAGAAGTTTGCTGCAGGGGTGGGACCCTCATGGAGGACCTCTATACATATATGTATATATTTGTTTACATACATATATTAGTATGGAATCATAGATTATTATTTTATTTCAGGAAGGTTCTTTTAGTCCCATTATCCATTTTCATGAAATTGTCTGAAATTTGTCAAGTGAGAGACCCTTCAATCTGTCTTCAGTGTCCTTTTGCTCTATTACTATTATTTTATTTAAAGTTTCCTTTCTTTATATCACAATGATATGTTCCAGACAGGTCTTATACTCCTCTGCCGTAGCTGTGGACTCATTCATTTCTCTATGGAGCTCCCGCTTCTGTTAGTAGGGTATAGTATACAGAAACTAACATCTAAAAGTAGAATGATGGTTGCTGGGGGCTGAGTAGCATAGGGAAATGGGGCATTAGTGTGTTATAGGTAAAAAGTTTCAGTTTGGGAAAATGAAAAAGTTCTGTACAACAATGTGAATCTATGTAACATCACTGAACTGTACCCTCAAAAGTGGCTAAGATGATAGATTTTTATGTATAATTTACTATAATTAAGAAACACTGACTACAAAAAACGGGAAACTAATATATGAGAACTAGGTTTGCTCATTGCTGTACAGGCATCTTTATTTTTAGTCCCTTTTAATATAAAGAACTACAAAATATAGGCATGCATATATCTAGATATATAATCAATAGCTATAATTTTATTTATATATTAAAATCCATACATTCATACTATTACTTCCATTTAAATTTATTATAACAGAGGCTATTCTTGTCTTTTTCTTTTTACATTTCTAGTTCCATTCTCCAACTGGCAGTCTTGTGGCTTTCATTTTTCTCAGCATTACTCCCTCATATGCTCAATCCTAAAATCACAGATAGCAATTTTAGAATTGCTAATCCATACTACTGCGAACTGGGCTCCTTTTAATTCCTGACCCCATAGTGATTTTAATTTGAGTCAAATCACAAAAATCAGACATGCATACAATTCTTTTCCCATTGTGTTAAATGTGTAAAAAATCCGTTCATTCACATTTCTTTTTTCTTGCTAAACTATTGTCTCTGAGAAGGTGCTATTTGATTTAGAACAAAGATATACATCTTTGTTATCACTGTTCACATCTGTCTGTTTCATTTGTTAGGCAATGACAGTTGCTACATGAGTATCATTTAAAACATTAGTGATACTTTTTTGGGTGATGTGTATAAAATAACTAAATGATATTCAAAGCTTATGATTAATCGGCTACAGGCATAGTGCATCTTCCTGGGCAATTACTATATATTCTGAATGTCAGTATAGCTTATGTGTCTTCCTCTTTTGTTACGTATAATTTTGAAAACCTAATTTAGATTAAAGCTTTATTATGTTGTAAGGCAGGGGGAAAAGGGAATCTTAGTAATAATCAAACCTTGTATCTATGCATTTCAATGTCTATTAATCTCTAGGAAGGTGCTCTTCCCTTACATACAAATAAAAGCAAATAAATCACTAATGTACAATACCATGGCAGTGATCACACCCTAGGATTCCATCTATTAAGATATAATATGGCCATGGCATACCATGTACACAGAACCCAACACAGCTCATCACCCTTTACTAGGAAAACACTTTCTCTATTCTATCACATCTCAGCTGTCACTCACTGTGACTGAGCTAAACAATTTACAGTAATAAGTGCATACTTTCCCCAAAGCATGCACTCTTTCCTCAAATCAACCTCCAACTTGTTTTTTACCTCACTCAATGAGTTGTTCATTTCTAGTTGCTATTTACTGAAATACAAGTAGCCAACAGACTTGCTGTCCAATATGTTGATCCTATCTCATACAAGGGCCATACAACAAGGTAAGAGCAGCTTTTTTGAAAGGGCAAAACTCATACATCTGGATGAGTGTCATTTAAATAGTTTTTAGGCAAATGTTTCAACTGAATTCAGGTAGACAAAGATTATTATGACTAATGGGTTAAACTTTGACTATAGCTTAACCTACTAGAATTTGGGGAGTGAGAAGGCACAAGGAAGGGACTCTAGCAGGAGGGACTTGTAGGTAAGGGTAGAGAGGAGAAAACCTCTCTTTTACATTTATATTTCCCTCAGGCAGTTCAAATGCAATGTGTCCCAAACTGAATTTATTCTCTATCCTGCCTCAAGTCTCCTTCCATTCCAGCTCCCTATGTCTGTGCATGCAGCATCTCCTCTCTAGTCTACATCAGTAAACTAGGAGTCATCCTAATGTAAATGATTTCACTCTGTTTACTTCTGTGTCTCACACATTCTATCAGCTAGGCAATTATATAGTCAACTATATAGTGTGACAGAATCTTCACACTTTTTTTCCCTTAGTGTGACACTACAAATATATTCATATTTTCCTCTACAGTCTCATCACTAATGATTACCCTTTCTGCTCCGTCTGTGTGGAAATATTTAGAACTCTCAGATGTTTCACACATTCTCTCCATTTTGAATCCTTGTAGCTGATGCTCTGGCTTTCAAGACTCAGCTCGTGCATTATCTCCCATGAGAAGCATGCCCTTCTTCTGCACTTGCCCACCTTAACTTAGATCCATGACAACTCTCAGCACATTCTATAGCAATTGTCTGATTATTTTCCAGATTTTCCAACTGTCCTGTAAATGTTTACTGGTCTTATTTGTCTTAGCATCCCCTAGTACACTTGTACATTATGGGTATTAGCAAAAGAAACATACAAAAAAATTAAACCTCATTATTAATCCACTTGATAACTTCAATGAGATCTCATTTATTTTTTACCTTTAACAAATATTTAAAATATAATTCTCAGTTATGTTAGAGATAGGATGTAAAATAAAAATTTTATACTTTCAAAATCCAAACAATGACAAAATGAATAGTTTATTCATCAGAATCCTAAACTTTGGTCAGGTAATAAAGAAGAATAGAGGTTAATCTTACCTCGGTTACTCAGATGCTTTGCATCCATATCCATGGCTCTGAAAGTCAGACAACGGATAGCAATGCCACACATTTGAACGTTAGTTGATCGACAACAGCCTAACTCCAGTAACTATGCTCCCAAAAATGAAACTCATCCAATCCCTAAATCTCCCCATTCTGAAACTCTGCCAAATCTTTAACTACTTCCTCTAGCCTCTTGTTTTGCTTCGAGTGACTATAATACATAAAGAAGTACATCTCTCCCATTCACAAACAATCAATACAGTTGTTTGTTTTTTCTCTAGATAATAAGTGGTCTCCTCCTTCAATAGGTGAAGAAGTCTCTCTCATGCACTCTGGTGGAGGGTAAATTGTCAATTTTTCTATACGAAGATTTAGAAAAATTCATTGAGGACTTTTGAAAGCTCAAATTTATTAATCTAATAGTTTTCTTCTGGGAAAATATCTGATAAAAAATGAAACATAAAATCTTAATTGTAGAGATATTCATTTCTGGCTTGTTTATATTTGTAAAAAAATTTAAAATAGCTTCAATGACAAATAATAGAAAATAGCCAAATAAATTATGGACTATTACTTGAATAAGATGTTAAATAGACATTAAATAAGGTTTTAAAAGACTTTCAAATTATATTAGACCATGCTCATCAGATAAGATAAATAATATGTAAGTAATAGCAGGGAATCTAGAGATTCTCTATATTATGTGATCTTGGACATGGGCATATGTGTATCTGTAAAACATTAGAAACACATAAATCTCAAGATTTTTAGAGTTTTCACTCCTTGATGGGATTACACATGAATTTTTATAAGCAATTCTACATATTTTTTCAAATCTTTTTACAATAAATATTATACCTGTATTAGTCAGGGTTCTCTAAAGGGACAGAACTAATAGGATAGATGTACATATAAAAAGGAGTTTATTAAGGAGTATTGACTCACACAGTCACAAGGTGAAGTCCCACAATAGGTCATCTGCAAGACGAGGAGCAGAGAAACCCGTCCGTGTCCCAAACCTGAAAAGTAGGGAAGCCAACAGTGCAGTGTTCAGTCTGTGGTGGAAGGCTGGAGAGTCCCTGGCAAACCACTGGTGTAAGTCCAAGAGTCCAAAAGCTGAAGAACTTGGAGTCTGATGTTTAAGGTCAGGAAGTATTCAGCACAAGAGAAAAATGAAGTCCAGAAGACTTAACAAATCTGCTCTTTCTATCTTCTAACTACTTGATTTGAGCAGTGCCAGCAGCTATTAGATGGTGCCCACCCACATTGACGGTGGGTCTACCTTTCCCAGTCCACCGACACAAATGTTAATCTCCTTTGGCAACACCCTCACAGACACACCCAGGAACAGTACTTTGTATCCTTCAATCAAGTTGACACTCAATATTAACCATCACAATACTTGGTATTATAAAATACTTATTTTAAAAGATCATAGATTAATTGTAAAATCAATTGTGAAATTAATTACTCAATCTATCATCTTTTAAAATAAATATTTTAATGATATTAAGATAATATATCAGATGATTAAATTCGAATACAATACATGAGCCCACAGAACAATGGGATGCCAACCCCTATTCATTCTTGTTCCTTGGATTTTTTGCTCCTTTGGGCTTAAGATGACTCCGAGTGGAGCTACCTACCAACTGTGCTGATTTCTGGGGATCCTGAATCCTGCTAAACTACCTTAAAAAAATGTAATTTGCCACCAAAACAATGAGCTTTATTTTTTTAGACTGCATAGTTGATTGGATAAACAAAATTCTACCTACTCCCATTAATTTGTATCTGCTCCTTATATAATAATAATAATAATCATCATCATCATCCATGAATTATTACACAAACATATGCTACTTTATTTTCTTATCTGGCTTCTCCCCTAACTTAATTAACTGGATTCTTTGCTTGAATCTTCCAAATGAGGAGAGCCATACTTAGTATCCTGGGAGTAACGTGTTTCTTCCATGAGAAGAGTGGGGTGTGTTCTCAGCTTATTTTATCTTAAACTCATTATCTATCTTCAATCTCAATCATGTCCTTAATTCTGTCAAATGATCCCTTGAAGTTAATCTATCTACTATATCGTCAGAGAGAGAGAAAGAGAAAATTCTAAAACCATATTTCCTGGTTTGAAATTCTGACTCGCTTTTTACTAACTGTGCAACTTTGTGAAAACTACTTAATCGTGTCTTTGCCTATGTATTCTTATTTATTAAATGAGGATAAAAATTCACTCTAGTGTTGAATAATTTATTTCAGATAAGGTATTTAAAATAGAGCTGTTCATAAAGTAAACATGACATAAATGCTATTTATTGTTATTATTATTCAAATTTTTTTTCTCTGGCTCCTTTTCATTCAAATTTAAGCATCCATATGTTTCTTGCACCTTAAAAAACTTCCTTTATTGCACATCTGCCTTCAGTGAGCATTCTATTTTTTATTCCCTTTCATAGCCCACCACCTCATGTCTGTATTTGCAATCGTTAAGTATCTGCCTCCTCCTATTAACATCACCTATGTACACATCAAGAGTTATAATCTGGCTTTAGAGGCAATCAAACTACTGAACAATCTTTTTAGCTAAGACCAGCAAAAACTCCTCAACTAATGGAATTCTTACACCTCTGCTTTCTCTGTATCACTTGAGAGTGTTGACATGTTTTCTTCTTCTGTATTGCTGTCTGGTTTTCTTTTATTGACCATACTATTCACCTTACTTTATGGGTCCATTTTTCCTTGCTTTTACCTTAAATTCTGATGGTCCCTGGGGCTCTTTCCTAGGATTTCCTTTCTTATAATCATGTTTAGTTTGATTCACTAAGCAATCTCTTCTGATCTGACTCCTCACTCAATTTAATTTACCTTAAAATTAATTTGTAAAAGCCATTTTGAAATGACACCCAAATCTATATCTCAACTTTATTTTTTAATCTCTGTCCAGAGTTTATGACTCATGTATCCATCCGTCTATTGGACATCTCTAGTTAGCACTCTAGCTCAAAATGTCAGTACCTATCTTGCATTTCTCCAAACTGATCCCATCTTCTACTAATTGTGTGACTTTGTTTATTCCTTGACTGAAATCCCCTCTGAATTCCTTCTTAACCATTATAACATTTGCAAATCCTTCAGGGCTGAACTCTTCTCTGAAGCTTGAGTGTCTACAATGTATACTGATATATCATCTTCTGGACTCATAGCTCCCTTTGCTTATCTCTATCACAGCATTTATCTCCTTTGCTAGATTGTTTGCTCTGTGTGGAAACTGACTTCTTTTTGCACATTTGAATTTCATAAACTTAGCAGAGTAGCTGGCAAATAGAGGAGCTCAATACCTATTTTCTGAACAAATATGAGAAAAAAATCTATTGTAGTGACATATCATGTTCTGTTGAACTCGATGAGGATAAAACACTTTGGGTTATCCTTCTAGATGCTAAAGCGAGGGTCAAGTCTGGTATGCTACAGAGAGAGTAAGGAGTTGTGCGAATAAAGAAGAAAGAGTGAAGGGAAGATTGGTAAGGGATGAGGTCAGAGAGGCAATGGGAGTCAGATCATGGACCGCAGTTTAGGCAAATGACAAAACTTTGGCTCTAACTCTGAGTATAATGGGAAGAATGGAGATGATTTATAGCTTGACAGTATTTGGTAATAAGCTATAAAAAGAGGGGAAGAGCAGAGAGAGGAAAGATGGGGCAAAGATAGAGGCAAGAGACCAGTTGGAGAACCGTGATGATAACTCAGGTGAGAAATGATACGTTAGAAAGGAGTAAATATGTCTACAGACTCCATCCACTTCTAACATGTCTACATTTGCTGATAATCTCTACATCTACTTCTACATTAGAGATAGGTAGAAGTGGATGCAGTCTGTAGACATATTGACAGCAGAGCCAATAGGATTATTGACTAAAAGGATGTGGGTATGTAAGTGAAAGGAATGAATGACTTAGGGAGTATGTGCTTATTCATATATAAAATATGTTTTTCAGTGTCAAATTAACTTACTTCCTAGAGATTCTAGCATTTAAAACTTATATTATAAGAAACTTGATGATTATGGAGCCTGAAATATATTCAATGACTGATAGTGGAATGTTGAATAAGACAAAAATTAGAATCTTTTGAAGAAATTAAAAGAAAAAATTATTTGGTATGTTATAGAAGTATGCATACAAACCAAACATAACTGTAGTTGAGGAAAATTGTAGAGGAAAAGATGATGATATTTATTTAGGAAAAAAAAAAAAATTAGAAACTCACTATAATGCCAAACTTTTCTCAACAGAAAAGAATAGTGATTTGGAAAAAAGCAAAGCAAAAATTAGTATCTGAAAGAAAAGAAAAGAAGAAAAGAAAAGAAAAACTTATTTAGGTAACCACGGAAATTGTATGCTATGATTTACGTAAAGTATAAAAACTTATCTCTTACTACTGAGAGAATACTTTTCACTTAAGAAAAGAAATACATAATTAAAAACTTTATGCCTTTAA
Source organism: Papio anubis (assembly GCF_008728515.1). Lineage (NCBI taxonomy): Eukaryota > Metazoa > Chordata > Mammalia > Primates > Cercopithecidae > Papio > Papio anubis. Next base: position 144,995,145 of record NC_044977.1, read on the forward strand.
AATAAATATATAAAACTCACTAAAGATAATTTTACAAAGGAAACTAATTAAGTAGTAAATAGAAATAATGTGATATATTGTGAGGTATACCTTTAATAAAAATATGTCCTGATATATTATAGTCATATTAATTCATTTTTAGAAGAATTTTATTACGACTTTCATGATTTCTGTTGAAATTCTTTTTATTCTAGATACTTCATTTCCTATGACAAATTTGTTTAGATAAAATAATTTTACTTCTGTTCACTTCTACAATAGAGATTTTCATTTATTTTTTAATATTTGTCTTTTACATCACAAGAAGTGATTGGAATACGAATATTTTTAATCACTGATTTTCTCTTTGGTCTATTACTTCTTTCATTTCTGGATGACAGCTTTTTTTTCTCTTTTGCACTTTTATACCTTGCATTTTGAATTCTGTATGATTTTGTTACTTTCTTGACATGTTTTTCAATTAAATCGTAAATATGGACAGAATATAAATAAAAATATTTCTTATTTTGAGTGGAATGTCAAATGTTAAGAATAATTGTGCTGCCAAAAGAAACAACACATCATATTTTACAGCCTCAAAAATCCTACAGGAAACTACATTATCTCGTATTCCTTTGAGATAAAGCATTGGAACATTTCTGTTTCTCCTTTCTCTTTATATTTTAAACAATCACAGGATTAAAGATTGAAGCACAATAGCATATTTACACTTAGCAGGTATTCACATAATTATATTATACAGGTATTCATTACATATAATTTTTTATATAGTGTGTTTAATATGGGCAGCCTTTTTTTTTTATTCAAATGCTCTTTAGTATAAGATTGTAATTTTATCCAAAGGTTATAGTGACATAAAAAATGAGAGAAGACATTTAGTTTGGTTCTTCACTGACATTAGAATGATAAGATAGAATCACAAGATAGCTGCAGCTTTATGTGCCCTGTTTTGGAGCATTTATCAATTTAAACTTTAATAAAAAACAGTTTCAAGTTACTTTAAAACAGTTTCAAGATGGTTTAGTGTATTAAAAGGGAGCATTAATTTTCATTTACTAGTCAGTTTCCACAATCCTTCTATTCTGGCTTCCAAACAACTTCTCCCATTTTTATTCTTTCCAAAATCTAGAGTTTAAATTATTGGTAGAGACTCAGCTGTACCTCACTGAACTTTTATGGTATTTCTCTTATGCAAAACTTCAGTTTTCCAACAGTAAAGGTGAGAAAGTGGAGTTGATATAAATGAAGTCCTCTGGCAATTTATTAAGCAGGATAAAAGAAACTTTTTGTAGGAAGGAGTGCCTTTGTCTTTAAAGAATAGTTAGTTTCTAAAGAGAAAGTTAAGAGAGGAAAGCATTAACGTACAAAGAATAATTTCAATATGGATGTGGATCATGAAAATGCAGGTCTGAATTTTTACTCAAATATAAGGTATGTAATTGGTGTTATGAAAAATAAGCTTGGAATATTAAGTTGGGATAATATGATGGGGGATTTTAAAAGGTAGAAAATGAAATTTTCATTTAGTTTAGTAGGTATTAGGGTATAATCAAAAGTTTGGTGTTTTTGTTTTTTTTGTTTTTGAGGTGTGGTTTTGGAAGCTTACTCTGGTTTCAGGGCATATGATTCATTGAAGAAGAGATAAAATAGAAGTAAGAGACCAACCATGAGACTCTTGTAGTGGTACAGTGAGAGAGATAATGAGGTCTTGCGTGGTGGTGATGAAGAAGGCAATTGAGAAGAAGACATGGCAGCATCTGATGCTGGTTGGGTGGGAGAGGTAGAGAAAGAATAACTTGATGCATTTTAGTTCAGGTACTTGGAAGAATTTAGGTGTCTTTAGTAAAATAAAATAGAAAAGCAAAGAAATAAAAACTGTTTGGAAGAAACAGAGATGGTAGGAAAAGACGATAATACTGTCTCTAGGTATTGCAAGTTTGAGGGGCTGGGTAGTTCTATGGAAGAAATGATGGATCAGACAGCTAGAAATGCAGAAATATAGTGCACGAGAGGAGTAAGAACAGTGAGTGTGGCTTAAAATTCACCAGTATATAATTAATTGTCAAAGCTAATGGTTCTCAACCCTATTTGAGAGGCATTAATATATATTGGTTCTGATCTCATCTCATATCAATTAAATCTGAATCACTAGAGGTGTGGTAGGAGCTAGGAATCAACGTGATTGCCCCCACAAACATACATTCAAATATTTGTTATCTATTGTCCTATTATCTACCATATTGTCCTCTTTTACTTCCCTAGGCAATACTATTTTGAGAGGGAGTGGATATTTATAACCCATGAAAAAGTTGAAAGTATATAACAATGGAAACATAATACCCTTTATCTAACTTACCATTAATATATTGTCATGCTAGCTCCATCTTTCTTTCTCTTTCTACACACAAACATGCACACACACACGCGCGCATGCACGCATGCATGCACACACATACGCGTCTTTTCTTTTTATTAAAGTATCCAATAAAAAGTTGACTGCATCATGATACTTTATGTTTAAATACTTCAGTAGACATACATATCCAAAGAATAAGATATTTTCCTACATAACCATGACACCACTGTCACATCTAAGAAAATTAACATAATTTTGTAACATCATTGGTGCACAGACTAGCCTCATAGTTCCCTAATCCAAAGAATTACATTCACAGATTATCATAACTTGGATGTGACGTTTCTGAGTTTGTCTGGCACATTTCCTGGTGTAATTGTTAGTAGCACTTTTATTATCTTCAAAGATGTAGTAGACTGGATGATTTATGAAAAATTATATATTATTTTTTCCTATACAAAATTCAATCAAGCTTACTACTATTACAAATTTTAAATGTCATTAGTCTATTCCATCTACACTAGGTCCATATCTCTTACCTCATACAATTTGGTGTAGATTAAACGGGTTGGTCAATTTTTGCCTCAGAGTCTTATTATCAATTCTAAGTTTTGCCCATACAACTACTTAAAGAATAGTGGAGTCACATCATACATGTATACATTTTTTTGTTTGTTTGTTTGTTTGTTTTAGACGGAGTCTCACTGTTGTCACCCTGGGCTGGAATGGCATGATCTCAGCTCACTGCAACCTCCACCTCCCAGGTTCCAGCAATTCACCTTCCTTAGTCTTCTGAGTAGCTGAGATTACAGGAGCCTACCACCATGCCCAGCTAATTTTTGTATTTTTTTAGTAGAGATGGGGTTACACCAGATTGGTCAGGCTGGTTTTGAACTCCTGACCTCAGGTGATCCACCCGCCTCGGCCTCCCAAAGTGCTGGGATTACAGGCGTGAACCACCATGCTGGGCTATGTACGCATTTTAAAAAATTCAATGATTGTCTCTGTTATTTTACTCCATCTGCCTATATTCCAGAGCATGGATGAGAGAGGGCACACATTTATACTTCTGTTTCATTGATTTCTGTTCTTCTAGGAACACTTGTGGCATGAGCATATCTCCATATTGGTGTGCTTCTTGTATTTAAAGACCCTTTCTTCACCTTATGGGCAACTTAAGGAATTTCCAAGATGATTTTTTACCATTCCAGATTATTATTTTACATGTTGGTCTCAAAACCTAGATGTGACAAGGGAAGTGACTTTCACTACTCCTAAGTATCTTTGCCCGCCTTCCTGCTCTGCTGAGTTATAGGTGGGCAGATCTCTTATGGGTTGCACTTCCCAGTCTCCAGGGATAGCTCTTTTCGATTAGGATTTGGCCATTGGAAGTTCTGTCAAATATTAAGAAACAAGTGGAAAGGAGATATCAGAGTGCTTTCACCCAATGACTACACCTCACATAGCATAGAGGAAGTTGTCATGTCTCTTCTTTTGCTCCAGATGCTTCTAATTCAGATTCTTCTATTTACATGAGCCCCTGAATTCTGTTAGTACTTCCTATCTCTCTGCCACTTCAGCCTAAAGCAAAAAGCAGTTTCTGCCGTTGTTAATCTCTGAATTTCTCCATTACTCCATGATTTGAATCTCTGCTTCTTCTGTCACCTATCTATGTTATCACATTGATTTTATGTGTTTGTGACTTTATTTTTCTGATTGAACTTTGATTGACAAACTTCTTATTATTGGATTAATCCCATGAGTTAGCTTTTCAAAATGGGCTTGTTAGATTGGGTTTCTTCCCATTTGAGTGCAAACACAAACATGAGCTCCTTGCAGGTGGAAAATGAGATATTACTAATAGCTGGCATGCAATGGTTTAAATTGCTTAAGTGAGCTTATTATTTACTGAATGAAGTGCCAGTCAAAGGCAATGTTTGAGAAAACAAGTAGCAACCTCTCCTTACCAGTGTCACAGTAAATATTTCAAGAACTGTTTTTGAAATGGTTGCTTCTGACACTTTGATGAACTTACAGAAAGACAAGTATAGGCTCACAGCTTTGAGTTCCTTGTTCATGTCACGATTAAATAATCAGAGAGATGTTACAGGCACCATAAAAGAGTATCTTCTGTAGTAGCAGAGATGCAGACATAACTGAGGTCTTCCAATTATGATGGTCCAAATTGCGGAATTCTAGAATTATAATTTAACAGAAATAAACCTGAAAATTATCTTATGTTAAGGTTGCATATGTCCAGAAGCAGTACATTATGAAATGATATTGACATACAATATTTGAGCAACTGCTTGAGCCAATCCTGAAAGCACCAGTAAATAACATGAAAAGGTGGCTTATACTTGTATGACATCTACTTTTTCTGTAATGCTGCTCCTCCATTAACCAACAGCTATGGCCTCATGTAGACTTTCTATGACCTGTTGATGGAGAGAGAAACGGTTGGTTTACAGAGAACTTGTACAATATGCTGGCACAGGCTGCAGGTGGACTGCTGCCATGTTACAGTCCCACTTAGGGGTAATCCTAGAGGATAGTGGTAAAGGTCAACCTCCCCATGGTTGACTTTTTTTTCCTCAGAATTTACTTGTTATACTTCATTTGAAGTTCATTGGCTTTACAAGTCACATTTGGGAGTGGGACAACAGCTTTTTTTGTGCTTATGATGACCTTGATGGTAAACGTAGCTGTTCATTTTATGTGGAAGGAGAAATGAGGAAAAATTCTACACTGAGTTGTGGGCAATGATTAATGTTTGTTCTCCTTGATCAGGGACTTGAAAAGAACAGAATTGGAAGATTGTTGGTGAGCAGGCCTAGAATATCAAAAAAGTCAGCATATACTTTCTCTTATCAAGGTTGACCTTACATTGTCTCTGATAAGTCTTTAATTTCTGAACTGCATTGAGTGTTTTATGGCATGATTCTCTGTAGGTACTGGTCAATCAACTTGTGGTAGGTGGATGACGCTGAACTTTTTCCATCGTAAAGGTAATTTTTCCTTACTGATATATTCATTTTTGATATGAATTTGAATTCCATGCCCACAGTACTCCTGTCAGCAGCACCACCTATGGACTTAGAGAATTCCCTATGCACCATCATATTAGCCTGTACAACGTTGCTTCTGACTTAGGAACATATTTTGCTGCAAGAGAAGTGCAAAAGTAAGCTGACAGCTAGGGTCAGAGAATTTCTCTGACCTAACTACAAACCCCAATACCCAGAAGCAGCAGGCCTGGTGGATAGCCCACTGAAGACAGTTATGGTACCTGATGGGAAACCAGGTGAAGTTGAAGTTTTCTCCTATGACATGTGGTATTATGCTCTGAATCTGCCACTATTATGTGATGCTCGTTCTCTCACAGCCAGCATTCAGAGTTTCTGCATTTAAGAAATGGAAGTGAGAAGAATTCCTCTCACCATTATACCTAATAATTCATTCACAGACATTTTTCTTTCAGTTTCTTTAAACTTTTCTAAGTGTCTACTATGGGATGCAATAGATCCAGAAGTTAAAGCTCCCATGGGGTTACTTTCAGAGGCATGGCCTTTTATGCCTCTCAATTAACAGTCAGAGGAGAAATTCTAGCATTAGTAGGGCTCACTGTCCCAACTTATCAAGGAAAAATTGGGTTGTTGCTGTAAAATAATAGCAAGAAATACTACATTTGGAACTCATAGGATTCCCTAGAATTTATCACATTACTTTCCTGGCTAATTATAGAGGCCAATCAAATAAAAGTAAAATCTTCTGGAATTAAGGTCTGAGACACTCTTGAAAATAAAAAGCACTGACGAACTGATTTGAGAGTAACAGTAATATGTTATGAGTAGAGGGAAAAGAAATGATGAATATTAGTCACACCTTTATAATTATCTCCAGAACTGAGGACTTCCGCAGCTGTGATTGTGAGCTTTGGTATGCAGGTGTGTGTGTATGTGTATGTGCATATGTGTATACACACAGGCAGACACATGTGTTTCAGTATATATTTTAGTATATTTCCCATATATATGTAATTAAGTCCCTCCCCCCATACCGTTATTATTTTGTTTAAGGAGTGTTAATAGTGCTTAATTTACATTTTCAGTCATTGTGTCAACAGGCCCCACAAGGTGCCACACCTGGACAAAAATTTTCTGTAGATTCTGTATTTGAGAGAGATACAACCCTGGAGATAGGGCAAGAGGATTTCAGTTTATATAATGAATGGTTGCCTCATGTTAGATAAAACATGACATTATTATATATAATTTATACATGGGTATAAATTATTATATATAATTTATATATTATAAATGAGAATGGCTGCTAAGAAAAAGGAAAAGCTAACTGGCCTGTTTACCCTTCCAATCCATTTCTGTTTTATATATCCTGAGGAGTGATCCTTGAGTGTTTCATTTTCCAAGTCTTCATGTGAGCTTATTTCCTACTGGACTCAGCCAGTGGAATGCACAGGTAATAGGCTGTCAGACTGGAGAAAGGGAGAGAGGACAAGATACTTCTCTATCTCGGCAACATCTCTTGCAGAACTGAGGCTGCTCCGTGGCTCCAGCTCCCATTTGATAGTTTCACCTTCCATCTTCTGACTCTTACTGTTAAGCTATAATGAAACATCCTGCTCCTTTTTTCCCTCTCTCTTTCTCTCTCTCTCTCTCTCCCCGTGTGTGTGTGTGTGTGTATGGAAGGAGAGAGAGAAAATGAGAATAATTTATGATGTACACTCTTTTGCACTATGTTTTCTCTCCTAAAATATATTGTAAAATTTTATATATCATTACATAAAAGCTACATAATTCTTTCCAAATGTGGCACAATACTCTGTTATATTTAATTATTCCAATAATTTGTGGACTTTTAGGTGGTTTCCAGTGTCTTCCCATTGCTATCAAAGCTGCAGATCATATCCTTGCGCATACACCATTATGTTGAAGGGATATGTACATCTAAAAATATTTACCTAAAATTAGATTTGCTGGGTCCAAAGTTGCATACATTTTTAATTTTGAAAGATTACTGCTTTCCACAGAGGTTGTACAAGATTACGAATGAAATGCTTATTTCCTCACACTCTTATCGACAGTATGTTACAAAATTTTTGATCTGATGAGTGAAACATAAAATGTTATTGTACTTTACATTTTTAAAAGAGTATCTTGAATTCTCTACTTATTAATGGATTTTTGAACCCTTTAGGTTGGGAAAAATTTTTTCTCTCTTATGGAAATATGTGAAACAAAACTCCCATTTGCATAATAATGAGACTTCCTGTGTAAAATCCCTTCATCAGCAATAGGTAGAAAATGCTTAGAGATTTTCTTGTTTGTATTAGGTTTGCATCTGTTATCTGTAAAATACTACCTGAAGATTAGGAGAAACCATCTGTGGGGATTAAAAAAATACAAATATGTGCATTATAGACATGTACCATGATATTTTATTGTTAATGTCATGGAAGTTTAATAAAGTAATGAAAAGGCTCAAATGTTGCTTAGAAATCAAGACAATGAGGACCTAAAATGTACCTGCAAGTTGGTGTGTGAACATTGAAGAGAAAAATCCATTTTAAAAGCATGGCAGGCTAAAATCATTGTTCGAAGTATCTGAAGATACTTTCAACTTTCGAAAAAGTGTGGTGCTAAGGAGTAGAGAAATAGGTATCATTAAGATTACATAGCCTGAAAACGTAATTGAACCAATTAACATGACTTTCAGATACTCTCCAACAATTAAAGTATATAAAATAAATAACTAGATTTGGACTTGATGAGAGAAAAGATGATAAGGGTAAGGGATTCTAGGGTGGCATTAAGATAATAGTTGAAATGTAAAACCACAAGTTTCATGCATTCCAGCTGGATAAGTGAAATAAGTGACCTAAAAACCAGAGAAATCAAATTAACTCTGAGAGGGTTGAAAAACTGGAAGTTATGAGAAGATGAAGAACAAGGTAAATGGAGTATGAGAATAAAATACATGTAGGGAATGAGAATATAATACATGTAGGGGGAAGATCTCATAGTTAGAGGAGTGTTTCAGAATTTCAAATTTTAATGCATACAATTATGATGAAGCCCACATGATGGCTGAAATAGTGTGGAGTATAGGCCATTGATGTTACGAGTATTGAGAGACTGGAAACTCAGTATCTGTGTGATCTGTATCTGTGCTGTATTATTCCAGGTGAATTTCTGTAGCTGCCTAACAAAAACCCAGAAAACTGTGTGTGACTATTGGGGTCAGCGGGTAGCAAAGAGGCTGCCTATCATGACCCTTGACCTATTAGGAGTGTTGGAGTGGTAGAGAAAAAGAATGAAAGTGAGAGTTGAGGAATCCTGACACAAGTTTTGTAAGTGTAGTCTTCAGAAAAAAATCAGGTTTCACGTAAGGAAAGGAAATAGTACACTTGAAAAAGTTAAACTGGAAAGGATATATGTAGTGATTAAGACAATGTACTTTAATATGGCAGACTAAGGTCACATATCAACTCTATCATTTACTAATTGTATGACCGGGGCAAATTTAACTCTATAATGTTTAGCTTCCTCATGTACAATCTTAATACAGTAATAGTACCTACCTCATGATATTTTTGTATGAATACAATGTAGCTCAATAATCAACAATAATAATCTTTGGAGATACAATAACTAGTGTGTAGGTATCATGTGAGATAGCTCGTATAGAGGAAAAAATATATGAAATAATATGTAGAAGATGGGCTTTATTGATTAGGGCAGTGAGTTTCAATGAGGAATAAACAGTAAGAACTAAGTTGAGAAGAACTCTGGAAGAGGTAGCACTGACTAGGCAACAACTTTTTATAGAAGAGTATGGAAGCATACATGATCCACATGCATGGGATCAATAAATATAGTCAATGTATATTGGACATGTTTTGGCAGTGTGGGACATCGTAGAGCTGTCTTATATTGAGACACGTAGAGATTTCTTCCCAATTTGGGGATGAAGCAAGTGACAGGGCAAGTGGGTATGTTGATTGATATGTTTACATGGTAATTTGTGTTTATGGGTTACCTTTATTCGTAACTAATGTATATCAATAGACCAAAAGGCCAACCAGTACGTAAAAAAATTCAGGGACAGGGTTAAGTATTAGATGTGAAAAAAATGAAAATTTGGGTCACTGGTATCTTGTCAGTGATGCACTGATTTCGTACACACTAAAGTTGTAAATGAAAACATTTTTCTTAGTATTTAGAAATAAAGTTTGTTACATGATGCATTAAAGTATAAAGTATATATTTTCTACTCCACTTCCTGCAGCAGCACAACATTTCATTAATGTTAATATAAATTAATTAGGTGTTTCAGTTATTTTCTTCTTTTGCAACTTACAAATGCTCTTAGAAAAATTACAAAGACCATTCTAGTAACCTTTGGTCACCTATGTTGATGTTCTTCTTTTCCTCTCCCTTCTCCTTTCCCAGGGTGTCTCTCATTTTCTCTTTCTTTGCTGGAGAAGTCATTTTCTCCATTCTGTCCTCTTCTGGGTATGGAAACGTAAATGCTGAATTACTCTAACTTAGGTAACCCTTAGGATAATTTTTTAAGCAGCAGGAAACAGGGCTATCTGGCTGCGCAGATAATGATATCAGCTGCTTCCTTCCAAAACAACAGGTGCTTTGGCATAAAAATGTATATCATCATACTGAGATGATGACATCAGTTCATACTTCAGCTTAATTATAAACTACCTCCATTAATCCTCAAATAATTAAACATTTTGTGTGTGCTGCAAGGTGAAATGTAAAGTTAAAGGGGCCTGGCTCTTTATTATAGGGATTTAAAAATATCTGTTCTCTATGTGCATTTCTTTGTACACAGACAAAATAAAAATTTCAAAAATATTTAAAGTGTATTTCAAAAGTTATACTTTGTTTTCATCAGAGAAACATAAAGGATGAGATAATTAATGAGAGGTGATACTTTCTTATGTTAGTAAGAGGAATGAAACTATTCAGGAAATCTGAAAACCACCACAAAGAATGTCAGTTTTATGTGATTAAGAATTAATGGTTAAACGTTTTAAATTGAGAAATATTAAATATTTGAAGCACCCTCAATCATATTTTAGTTTTTTCAATAACAGAATGACAGATGCATGCATTTAAATTTCAATAAAAACAAATATTCAACCTCATAGAGTCCAGTGAGTGTCATAAAAATTAGGTAAACCAGATCCTTTTGTTAAAAATGAAGCAACTTTTCATAAAAGAATATTTGAATTAATGCCTACATTTTCAATAGTTTGAAACTTTAGTGAAATATTTTTGTTATATTGTTAATATCATCAAAACCCAAATGGAATTACAAAACATAAAGCCTTCCTGATCTGGTATAGAAATATAACAAATAAAGGACTACTGTATTCTTTCTTTAACTTTAAGACATAGAACTGACCTTCTTTTAAACAGTTGTTACCTTTATGAGCCAGATGTGTTTCCAAGCAAATTGTTTATAGGGAATATATCAAAGGAAATAGCCATTTAAGAATCAATAAATTATGCATTTGTCATTTGTTATTAGGTAAGGCTTAAGCTGACATCTTTGACATGAATGCAAGTGTCACAGCACATAGTAATTACATTAACAAATTAGCAGAGGTGATTTTCTGGGTGAATGAGGGAACAGTGGCTCATAAAATTGTTTCTTATCATAAGAAGATATTTCCACAGATTTTAATTATTTACTATACATCCATTAAAAAGTCCCCCTACCCTAGATATATTACAATCGCTGGAGACTAAATTCTGTGGAGTTCCCAGGAGTGCATCATTGTGTGTTTATCATGAGGATAGCATAACAACTGTACAAAGTTGTTCTTAGATAGATTATTTTTTCCATTTTTTAAAATGTATTCACTTAACAAGACTTTTCTTCTTGGTAGGCACATAATGATAAATTCATACAAGCATTTTATTCTTTACAAGTAAAACTCAGACTGGAAATTTTCAGTGGATTTAGCTGGAACATTTGGGTGACCATATGGAGCTCTCCGTGGCGCCACAGGACCACGCAGCTATGAAATCTGATCACTAACTCCCCAGTGACAGCTGGGCCTTTACACCATCAGAAAATTTTCAGACTTCTAATTTGTCATAACTACCTCCTGTGGAAAGGAAATATGTTATGTAGCCAAATACAAAAATTCCTAGTATCTAGCACTATAAATGGTTAATTCCTTAACTATATTTTATGAGTCACTGATGCAACTCCTACACCAAAAACATATGGGATCTTGTTAAGTTAGGGTTAGACAATCGCTCCACCCATTCAAAAAGCCATTCTCACGGCAATGTATACAGAAAATATTTCATCACAGAGCTTAGGACTATAAATACATTTAACTTTTAGTTGCTCTAAAAAAGTCAATGATGCCACTGAGAGGTTTCATCTGAGTTCCGTTTGCCTTTATTGGTCTACTTTAACAAATCTTTATTTGAGTAGTTGAATATGGTGCTATGGCGCCCAGTCCTTGCTTCATTCTACATAGTGTATCTGAAACGACTCTCCTGCTATGATTATTTCCATTTATCAGCAGTTCACAGGCTTGTTAAATATCCTTTCATGAAGAAACAAAGTTGCTTTCTATTCTCCCTTTCTTACTACTTATCTGGGGTTTCTTCTCAGAAATTTCCTTATAACCATTCCCATCATAGAAATAACTCCTAAGATGTTATTTGTATTTTTATCAATTCACCGTCACTGAAGAGACAATTTTAACAAGTGACTTAAGCTTCTATTCTACTGCAGAAATTCTTTTATTTGATAGCGTTTAAATGTCTGAACCCATTATTCATGTTTTTTAAAAAATCACTTGTGTTTGACTTTCTAAATGGATGACCTACTACAATCTTTAATTCGACAAAATGAAGAAAGACCATGATTGTCTTTCGTTCATTCTACTCTTTAATCCATATTTTCACTTTAGCTATGCAGATATTGAGAATAGAATTTTAATCCATCACCAAGTATTCCATATCTATTGTAACCTAAAACTTCAAAATCTATCCATTATAATTTCATAGAATTGTTCTTATAATAATAGCTAGCATCTGCTCAGCATTTACAATTGTGCCTAGCACTATTCTAAGTACTTTAAATGAACAAACTCATTTATTATATTCAATAAGTCTTTGAAATAAACAGTTTTCATCATTTCCATTTTAGAGATGAGGAAACAGTGTATCATTGACTAAGGTTACATAGTTTCTAAATGACAAATTCTGCAGGACGCGGTGGCTTACGCCTGTAATCCCAGCACTTTGGGAGGCCTAGGCGGGCGGATCACGAGGTCAGGAGATCGAGATCATCCTGGCTAACACGGTGAAACCCCATCTCCACTAAAAAGTACAAAAAAAATTAGCCGGGCATGGTGGCGGGCACCTGTAGTCCCAGCTACTCGGGAGGCTGAGGCAGGAGAATGGGGCGAACCTCGGAGGAGGAGCTTGCAGTGAGCCAAGATCGCGCCACTGCACTCCAGCCTGGGCGACAGAGCGAGACTCCTCTCAAAAAAAAAAAAAAAAGACAAATTCAAGCCAGTGTGTGTGGGTTGAGAGCCAGCGCTGTTATCCAGTATACTATGCTATCTCTCAAAGAAAGAATGTTGAGAATTAGCTTCACAACTGAAACAAACAACAAAAAACAAACGAACAATTTCTATTAGTTCTGCCACCTTGAACTAGCTCATGCCACTGATAATGATACTTTAACTGGGCTTCCGTTTTCTAATTCTTAAGATGACAAGATGAGACTAGTTTTTTCATTTGCAGCAATAAAATGCTAAGATAGTGTTTCTCTTCTGGTGGCTATAGTTCACAGTTATTCACACAGATACTGGTTATTTAACAGACAATTTACCTTAATCATCTTTTTCTGACTTCCACATTGCTCACGCTACTTTACAATATTTTTAACCCATTGAGTACACTGACTTTATTGCATATTGTTACTACTTTATTCTTCAGTACTTATCTTTCATGCTCTATATAAAAATAAATTTCCATAGCAAAATCATATTTTTAATTCCGTGCATCTACTGTCCTTATATCCAAACAACTCCTTCTGATTTTTTGATGTGAATCCCTTCTCTGAACTCAACCACTTTGTTCTTCATCTTAATAATTGCAGCCTATACCTTATGTTAGCCATTCTCTACTACTCTGTTTCAAACCCACATTACATTCAACCCATGAAGCAATAAATCAGGGTTGCATGAAGTCACTTAAAGCACTTCAGCTCACCTTCCTTTAAATTGCATTCCAGATAGCTAGTATAATTTCTCAATTTACAGAAAATACCCAGCGTTATTCAATTCTTGCAGTATGTTCACTTTCGCCTGATTGTGGACTTTAATCACACATACAAAATACTTTCACTGCAATACGTGTATTGACTGGATAACTAGTGACTATAGGCTAGCCAAGTAGACCCACCAAAAAAGCCATCACAGTTCACTCCTTGTCAACTTCGCACTTATCTCCTTAAGACATATCTTAAACCTCATTTAATCTTTAAATAGAGACAATAACAAAGTCATATTTTTGCCCAACATGATGAAACTTTCTTGGGTTCAACCCAGAACAAACTAACCCTTGCCTTAAAAGAGGATGTAAAGTCCTTTGGGAATATTCACTCTTTTTTTCTTTGATATATTTCAACTTAAGTATTGTGAGAGAAAGTTGAAAGTTAGCTTTTTTATTACACTTTTTATAGATAATGAAGGAACAAGAGGGTGATAAAAGCAAAACAAAAGTTTGAATAATATACACACAAACATTTGTAGCAAAATAAGGAAGACATACTCATAATATAATCTTTGTTTTTCCAACTAGTTGTGTTTGTCTCACCAGGTAATTCCAATTATCTTCTTCCTATTCCATATTCCCATTGCCCTCAGCAAGAGCTCATCAGATCATAATTCTTGGCTCACTGGGGACCCAAATTTTTGTTCCTAAAGGGTCTAGGCCATTAGCAGTCCTGCCTACATTGAGTTGTTGTTGTTTTCTGTTGAATTTAATTACAGGACATGGTTGGAATAAGAGAAGCCCTCAGGTATCTCCTGTATTTCAGACATCTATTTCCATTAACTTCATTGTGTAGCAGCAATCCAATTTCCTCTGTACACCAGCCAGTAGAGTGTCCCACATTTTTTGCATATTGATTTAGAAATACAAGGACCCCAAAGTGGCCCTATGACAATATCAACAAAATCATTATTTTGTCTCCTGGCAGAAGCATTTCTCCCTTTGGAACTGAGACTTCTAGACCAGCAGAGCATAAAGTTGTAGGGATAGATAGCCAAAATATTTGCCAACATATCACTATGGTGATAGTGAGTAATGCCACTTCCATTTATTTTGTTTGATTCCTGTACCTGTGAATCTTGGAACTATATTTTAAACGTGTCTCCTAAAAAGCATGTGTTGAAAACTCCATTCCCAATATAACAGTGTTGGGAGGTAGGGTCTAATGAGAGGTGATTAGATCATATGTGCAGAGTGAATAAATTAATACTGTTAGCACAGGAATGGGTTTGTTATAAAAGGAGAATTTTGACCCCCTTTTACTGTCTCTTTCACCCTCTCTTTTCCCTTTTACCATGGACTGATGCAGCAAAAAGGCCTCATCAGATGCTGGCCTCTCAATCTTAGACTTCCCAGTCTCCAGAACTATGAGTCAATAAATTTCTGCTCATCATAAAATTATTCAGTGGTGATTTTCTGTTATAGCAACACAAAACAGACTAAGATGCTTGGCTATGGAAGAAAGAGAATCATGTATTGGAAGCTAATTGAAAGCATACACAGAAGACTGGAACTTGTCCTAGCTCCAACTAATTGTTGCTACATAGTTGGTACTGTAACTGTGCCTTCAGAAAGCCATTCCACTACTTTGTCAAGCCAGTTGCTTCAAAATAAGAGAAGATGGTAAGACTAGTGAATTCCATGAGGCTGGGCCCATTGTTGTACCCTATTTGCTATGAAGTGAGTTCTTTGATTACAAGTAATGGTATGTAAAATAACATAATAGCAGATAAGGAATTCTATAAGTCTATAGATGGTAGTTTTGCTGGAAGCCTTGTGACAGAGAAGGCAAATCCATATCCAAAATAAGTGTCTATTCCAGTAAGAACAAAATGCTGCTTCTTCCAGAATGGAAATGGTCCAATATAATCAGTCTATCAGCTGGTTGATCATACTAATGAATGGTGTCATATGAGAGACTCAGCATTGGTCTCTGATGATGGCTGATTGGGCACTTATACCTGACGTTAGCCATGTAATCTTTTGTAAGTGCAAGTCTGTATTGCTGAGCCCGTGCATAATCTCCATCCTTGCCACCATGGCCGCTTTGTTCATGAACCCTATGTGAAATTAGAGAAATGAGGGGGGAAAGAGGCTCATTGGTATCCACAGAACAGATCATCTTATAAACTACGTATTAAAAGCATTGTCTGGTGAAATCACCCTTTGGTGAGCATTCATATGAAACATAAATATCTTTATATTCTTTGTCCATTAAGAGAGTTCTATTCACATACCTCTCTCTCCAAGACCTTGTTGTAACCAAATTTGCAGTTGTGTTTCTTTTTAAGTACTTGACTATCCAGCCAAACCATTAGCCATGGGTAATGAATCAATATACCTTCTTGCCACACATAAGCAACACAACTTTATTATCTTACAGTTCTGTAGGTCAAAAGTCTGATGTAAGTCTCACCAGGGTAAAAATAAACTTTTTAGAACAGGACTAAATTATTTTTTGTAGTCTCTGTGTAGGGTCTGTTTCTTTGCCTTTTCTAGCTTCCAGCTTACCAACATTTTTTAAACTTGTAGACTCCTTCTATCTTTAAAGCTAGAAAAGCTGAATTAAATTATTTTCACATCTCTCACATGGTATCACTCTGACCTCTTCCATGGACATATTTCCTTCTGACTCTTTTCCCTATCTTTCCTCGTTTACGGACCCTTGTGAATATATTGGGCCCACCCAGATAATCCAAGCTAATACATGTATCCTGAGGTCCTTAACTTAATCACAACTGTGAAATTCCTTTTGCCATATAAAACAACATAATCACAGTTTCCAGTATTAGGATACATTTGGGAAGTCATTATTTTGTCCATCACAGTTTATCTTTTGTACCCCCAAAATTCAAGCTAATCTCCCATGCAAAATACATTCACTCTATTCTAAAGTCCATAAAATCACAACCTATTATATAATCAGCTCAAAGTCCAAAATCTCATCTAAATCTCATCAGCACAGAAAGTCCCAAATTTCATTATCATTAAAATAATTTAAATTAGGTTTGAGTGTATTGGATTCTGTCGTAAAATTCCTCTCCATTTGCAGACCCATGAAACTAGACAACAAGATATTTACTCTCAAAATACAATAGTGAGACTGGCATAGGAGAGTAGTTATAAACATTCCTTCTCAAAGAAGGAGAAAATATAAGAAAATAATGAGTCATCAACCCCATACAACTTTTAAATTTAGCCAGGCAAACTACATTAGATTTCAAATTTGGAAATGATTGTCTGTGGTTTGCAATTCCAGCCTCTACAGTCCGTGTTTGAGGCTTCATCCTGGTCCCTTGAAGATCTACCCTGTGAGTCATCATATATTTTTTATGAAGATATCCTGAGTTTGCTGCTGGGTGATTTTACCACCTCTTTCCTGCCTTCAGAATTTTGGGGGTCAGGAAGACTTCTTTCATTTTATCCTCTCTCTCTTTCAATTCTAAGTTGGCATTATTCCTCCTGGTACAAAAATTCTCAAGAATTTTGGGGTTTTTCTGTGTATATCATGAGGGCTCACTCCAGCAGACAACGTTCTTTTCCAGAGATGTTTTCTGAAAGATCCCATCTCTATTTTTGGCTTCTGCCTAGTTGACTGAGGGAATCAATGAATCACACACATTATTTTCAAGAAGGCTTTCTGTGACTAAATCCTTAGCTTTTTAATCTTCCTGAGATATTATCTAAAGGTTGCTTGACCATATTCTTGATTTTTTTTTTCCACTATAACTTCCATTTACAATGGCAAATCTCTTAATTATAGGGCATTTTGAAATTTTGGTAGATCGAGAATTTTTTAAAGCATCAAGACCTAGTTTCTTTGTGTTTAGCACATCTTTTCTCAATTTGGCCCTTTGTTCTTGCCTTTTATAATAAGCAGGAAGAAAAAAAACTAGGTCACAATTTCAACACTTTGCTTGGAAATTTCCTCAGCTGAATGTCTTATTTCATCATTTTTAAGGTCTGCTTTCCACATCACTTCACGACACAATTCTGCTGAGATTTCTGTTACTATGTTATAAGAATCCCTTTTTCGATAGTTTTTAATAAGATACCCCTCATTTTCTCTTAATCCTTCACCAGGAGTACCTAGAATATACATATATTTACTACAAGTCTGTTCATGAAAATTTAGATGTTCTCTAAGGTGATTTAGCTTTTCTCTTCTATGCTCCTCATTTTCTTCTGAGTAATTAATCCACAGAGTTATTGGTATCTGTATTTCTACTAATAGCATGTTTAAGACAATCTAGGTAGTGTTTAATAATTATGTCGCTCAAAATTATTCCAGCATGTTCTCATTGCCCAATTTCAAAGCCACTTTGCATTTTTAGGTATTTATTACAATAGTAATTCACTTCTAGTTACACAAATATGTGTCAACCAAGGCTCAACCAGAGAAGTAGAACCTGTACTATATATATATATATATATATACACACACACACACACACACACATACACACACGCACATATATGCACATATGTATAAAGAGATTTATAAGGAATTGCCCTATGTAATTTTGGGGGCTCAATAGGCAAGTCTGAAACCCACAAGACAGGCCATCTGTTAGGAGACGCTAGAGCTCTTGCACGTCAAGTGAAGCTGCTGTTTACAGGTGGAATTTCTTCTTCCTGAGAGAATTCTTGGTGGTGATTTTGACCTTTCAATTAATTGAATAAGGCTCCCCATATTATCTAAGATTATCTTAAAATTAACTGGCTATAGTCTTTCATCACACCTACAAAACTCCTTCACAGTAACACATAGATTAATGTTTTATTAAGTAACTGTGGACCATAGCCTAGCCAAGTGGATGCATAGAAAAGAACATGACAGTATGTTAAGTGTCAATGTGACCTTTCTTTTTTCAATCTCTGTTCAGGCACTTACTGAGACACCAAGGGGCTTAATAAAAATTTTCAGCCACAATTTTCAGATTATATGAAAAATTAATAGAGCAAGAAACTCTCCTAATTTTTTTTGGAATAATAATCTTTAGTTTCTCTTTTAAAATGTTATTAAAAGTAGTTTGTGGTTCAAACAGAAACATCTTCATTCTACATTGTTTGTAGTAATTGAACAAAATTGAACTTGCTCAACCTTATTAATGAACCCTAAGTGGGAAGGAAACAAAATGACAGAAAAACAATTAAAAAGGAAAAGGTAACCACAGAAAACTATACATTGGCAAGGTAATAGAAGTTCAACGTTAACCATTTTGTTGAGCATGGCAACTGAGTGAAGAGTTTGGCTGCCACATTAGAGCTTGGTATGATATGGGATAAATCAAGCAAACCCTATGTACAGTGATTAAAATGAGATCCATTTACTGGTATATGTTTCCTGGCTTCTGACACTGCCAGGATAATTGCCACTGCCAAGGCTGTATGTTCAATGAACTCAATCAGCCAATCCAAAAAGTCACGTGATGCTGCTGCATGGTGCCAAGCAAAGGGGAGAATTGCTGGGGAGCCTGGGAGGAGGGAATGCTTATACAAATGAGCTTTTTGGCAGGATGTAATCCCCTTTGGAGGGACCCCTACCTTTCACAGAGCATACTGCATTTTGCTAGGAACAAGTCCCAACTGTGTTCCTTTAGAGAAATCCCGGTAAGCTTTACCATCACAGATAATATTAGCTCTCATGGTGGCAAAGGCTACTGATGAGTGCCTGCTACCTTTAAGATTAGTTTGCAAGATGATAATTTATTATTATAACATTTTTTGTTGCTATTTATCTCTTCAAATGAAAACTTTCTAAATTCTCTAGGATTTTGCCTATCATGTTTCCATACTTTTTCTCCTATTTCCAAGTTAGAATGTATAAACAGTATGAAAAAAATGGTGTGTAATAAAATGAGTATATGATACAAAACGTGGACAGAAAAATTTTTATTTTTGGCTGGACTTAAGTTTATTCTAGGATACACACTTATTTTTGCCTTTTACATGTAAATGGTTTGTTTTCATGATTTTAATCCAATGCACCAGGGGCACTTTTTTCATCTTACACCTTTTCATAAACTGAATACGAGAGCCTCCTATCTTCTTATTCTAGCTTTTCTAGAAGAGCTGATTCCTTTTTCCACCAAATTTTCATTACTCCATTGCTTTGCTGTGTTTTCATGTATTATCACACTTTGTTTCTTGAGAGCATGAGAATATGATAGCTACAGACACTGCTAAATATGTCTTTCATTTATTCAGTTGGTAGAAGATAGAGAACAAGAGTTTGGATTTAGAAAAGTCAGCTTTGTAATGGCAAGGTTGTTTACAGTTTATTTTTGGAACATGTTGCACCTTGAAATCTTCGTAGAATATTTATAAATTGTTATGTTTTAATTTAGTTTTCTTGCTAAAATATTTTCTTTGAATTTATGAAAAAATGGAAAGGCCAAATGTTCACAAACACCAATATCTACAAAATAATAATTTTTAGTTTTTTTCATCTAAGGCTTAAATTTTCAAGCCCACATAAACATAAATTAAAAGTTATATAATGGCTGTTTCATGACATAGGAATAAAAATGCGGTCCACAATTCTTCTCTTTCTCTCTCTGTGTGTTTGAGTGTGTGAATTTGCTTAATTTTTCTTTTGTATTGGTGTTATT
Source organism: Papio anubis (assembly GCF_008728515.1). Classification (NCBI taxonomy): domain Eukaryota; kingdom Metazoa; phylum Chordata; class Mammalia; order Primates; family Cercopithecidae; genus Papio; species Papio anubis. Next base: position 145,015,466 of record NC_044977.1, read on the forward strand.
TGAAGAAATTTTGTTTCATCGAGTAAAAATTAAACCACAAATCTATAATTACTATAATTTTTTAATGAAAAAATCCATCTCTAAAATAAATACTCCTTAATATCTCACAGCATTACAAGGAAGAAAGGATAAACATTTACAAACTGCTTAACTCAAATACATTTTTTTGAGAAAAATAAAATATACCGTGTATTTCCTTGCTGTTTGATAATTGCTTCCCTTCTGTATTATCATCAACACTTGCAAAAAAAGAGGCAAGGGCTTTGGGATCTATGAAAGCCTTAAGAAAGGATGTTCTCTAACCAGTAACTTGGATGTACACTGTCCATTTCTATTGTCTTCAGTACAAACCTCCAACATGGGTCACCTAGGCACCTAGACCTCTCCACAGCCTTTTAACTATCCTTACCTTCCATACTGGGCTCCCTTTATAATCTATTCTGCACATTCAGTCAGAGAGATGAGTTAGATAACACCATATATGAGCATAGAATCCATCAATAACTTCATCACATTTTGAATTTCAGGCCTAAAAGCCCTATATAATTTCTCTGTGACCCTTCTCTCTCTCCTTTAAATCTCATGTCAAGCTTTCTGGTGCTCTCTGCACTCACTTGCTGCCTGTCTATCCTTAGGTCATAGTAAGCATGGAGCTGCCCCAGGGTTTTCTCATTGATACGATCTGGCTGTGACCCCACTCCAATCTCATCTTGAATTTCCATGTGTTGTGGGAGAGACCTGGTGGGAGGTAATTGAATCATGGGGGCAGATCTTTCCCATGCTGTTCTCATGATAGTGAATAAGTCTCTGATGGCTTTTAAAAAGAGGACTTCCCCTGCGCAAACTGTCTGTCTTTGTCTGCTGCCATCCATGTAAGATGTGATTTGCTCTACCTTGCCTTCTGCCATGATTGTGAGGCCTCCCCAGCTATGTGGAATTGTAAGTCCATTAAACCTCTTTTTCTTCCCAGTCTCATGTATGTCTTTATCAGCAGTGAGGACCAATACACTCATGATTTTCTCTCTGCTTGCCCCCACCTTCTCTAGATCAGCTCATAACCACCTCCTCCTCATCACTTCGAAATCAGCCCACTTTTTCATCCCAGGGAGGCTTTTCTGATGTTTCAGTCTGAGGAGTGTCTTCCTCCCCTCCCAACTCAGTTACTTTCTATGCTGAATAGCATCACACAGTTTTGTTACCTTCAGAATTCCTATCACAAAATCTTTATTTATCCATTCACTTATCTTCTCCATCTCTCCATGAAGAACATAAGCTTCATAAGCCTACATTCTCACAACTTTATCCTCACACTTGTCATGTAGCAGGTGCATAGTAAACAGAACCTGAGGTTAGTATGAAACCAAGAGATTGGGGAAGATAAATTACAGTAGGAAGCTGTCCATCATGATTATGGGCTGCAATTGTGATAATGGTTACTATTTCAAGTTAGCAATGAAAAAATTATTCTGTAAATTACAATAAAAATCCACAGCACAAGGTTCGTAATTATATGTACCTGTGATAAAATAAAGACAACTAGAAATGGGAATAGCTAATACATGACCTTACCTTATAATGCCTTTTTGTAGTCCCCATAGCAATGATGGAACCTAGTGGAGTGAAAGGAGGGCAGATGAGGTCCCTGTTGAATGAGGATCTGGACCAATGGTTCTCTTGATGCATGGAGCAGAGTGGGAGAGGGACTTCCCTCAAGACTTGCTCCCTGCCTGGAGATTAGTTTACTTTATGAACATTTTTCTGGTATGTGACAGCTAATTAATATTTTTTTTTAAAAAAAACTACAATTCTGGCACAGGTCTTAATGCTTTGTTCCTAAATTGTATATCTTCACTCTTGTTGCATGTTGATTTTCCAATTCACTCTGAAAAAAAATGGCAGTTATTTTAAAATGTAGCTTACTTGAAATCCTAATTTTCTTAAAAAATGCATTTTATGACATATACTTATGTCCAGGCCTCTGGTTCATTCTTCTAAGTTTGGGGAGCGGAGACTAGGGTAATATTGTATTAGAAGTATTACAGAAGCACCTGTTCTTCATGATATTCTGGAGTAATAGAAGAACCTGTTCTTCATGAAATTCTGAAGAGTAGAAGTCTAATAATGATCTTCTCCTAATGGGCAACCAAAATAAGGTTCATAGTAGACGTTTCCTCAATGTTGCAGATTGCTATAAGTATTCTTCATTGGAATTCAGATTATTAAACACATCGTGGAAAATCTGTTACTAGAAGAAGAGCTGGGGAATATGGTTCATCTGCAAATCACATAATGTTTCAATAAAAATGGTTTTGGTAGTGTATCTGATAGATAAGTTTAATTTATAGTTGAACCTGGAAGAATGGACCCAAGTATTTTTATTACACTATCTTTACCCTTAGTTGGGTAGATATTGTTATGCATATTATTTTATTTATTTAGTTTTAATCTATTTTATTTTTGGTTCTATAGAATAAGTATATAATTATGCAGTTCATCTCCTTTAAAATCTCTTCTCTCACACTCTTCATGATTTTTCCTCTAATATATCTGATAACATATACCTGTTATCTGGTATAGATTATCTGGTAAACATCTTGCAGATGTCTCATGTGGTGGCATACATGATAAGGAAGGTGCCCAATACCTACCAAATAAATTTAGAGAGGATAATCCTTCCAAAACACTCCCTGCCACTGGAGACTCTTCACTCTCGAAAAAACTCCAATTCATAGCTTATTTGAACTTTAATCACTCAGATGTTCTGAGAGTAAGACCAGACACATTTCAATAATAGGGTCCTTGGGCAAGATGACTTGATCACTTTCGTATATTGGATAGCCACAGCTTTTATATGCTAAATAAGTATTAAACATTATTTTTAATCAGTTGAGCAATGAGGACTTCATCTTATTGCCTTTGTTTTACTGTTTGAAACCTACACAAAACTCAGAAATTGATTTATAGTAAAAATCACTCTTAAAGATTTTCATATTAAGCACTTAAAAAGTAGAAAGTCACTGCCTAAAATCAAGAGTCTCCTAACTCATTAACCAGTTAAATATTCAAAAAGGTTACTTTTTCAAACTGAGTATATTTGAAATGGGCATTGATATAAATGCAGTTTTGGCTTCAGAAGACTGATGCTTTTTATTCCTCTCATACTCAGTCTCTTTGTGTGTGCGTGTGTGTGTGTGCACATCTCCCACTGATTTCAAAGATTCCAGAAGAGGAAGAGGAGATAAGTATTATTCTAAACTCATCCACTATTGTGGGATTTTTAAAAAACATATATACAAGCAGGACAAATAAAGAAAACATAGGCTTCTTTCTTCCCCTCATTCTGTTTTATTGTTTTTGTTTGAATGAACAAATTCAGCACTTACCTCTTAGTTTCTGATTCTGGCAAAGTTGTGAGATTATCAGACTGTTCTATTATAAGAGATCACTAAAGAAGAGTTATTATTTTCTGAAAGGAAAAGATTTTGGAGCTACTGATTTATAAAAGCTCATTCATTTTTTATTAAAATTGGTGTTCTCTGAAAAAAGGGAAAATCTCTTTTCTCCTCCACTTATAAATACTTTCCACCACTTAGTACTTTTCTAGCTTCATGCTTGTGATTATTACTTAAATTATAAATGATTAGTTTATTTATAGTTATGTTCTCAAGCTCTGGTAATTTTGCTTAAAAAATGTAACGGAGTGGTTTTAAGATCAGTTTTACTAAAGATAATAGTTCATTTAGTAATTTCTTTAAATCTAATCTAGAAGAAAACAGTTTACAGCTCACCCACTTTGTGAATCTTCTCAGGCCTCTCCACTCTGCTATATATATGCACAGATGATTGCTTTCTCTCTAGTGCTTAATGAACACACCGATTGTAGCACTCATTATACTGCTTATAATATTTCATTTTACTGTCTGTCTTCTGCATACATCTGGGTTCTGAATGGCAGGAACCTTGTCTTTCTCATATCCATATCTAGACATCTGGGCAATGCCTAGCATATACTAGACCATAAGTAAATATTTGCTAAAATAAGTGTTTTGTTTTCTTTATTTTCCCTTTTTATGAATATAAAATAATAAACTTTATTGTAGAATATTTGATAGACATCTACGAATATAAAGAACATTGATTGTTCTTAAGTTTATTATCTTGAAACAGCCATTGCTAACATTAATGTCTTAATTTTTCTAATTGAATTTAACTTGTGGTTTAAGATGAATAAACAAGACCTGCAACTCAAAAACTTCTCTTTCCCTGTCCTTGCTGTTTATTTCACTTCTGGTTGATTTTACATTTTTTGAAGTTTTTCTCATCTGCAGTTATTTAGGATTGATTTTGTCTGCCTTCATTCATTCTTTTATTTATTTTCATACGATAAATATTCATCGACCTCCTGCTATGTTTTAGGTACAATGCCAGGTCTTGGGAACATAATATTGAGCAAACACATGTTATCTCTGCTTTCTTGGAATTCATAGTTAGGAGAGCAAATTATAACAGAGAGTATTTACAAAAGGGACGGCTTAGAACTCAATTTAAAAGTGTGAGTTCTTTTCTAGGGGGATGAGAAAAAGAAAACATAGATAATCTGCAAGTTTCAAAAACTATGTGGCATTCAGTAGGTTTCTGTATTTGAACATCTGCCACTGTGTGTGTGTGTGTGTGTGTGTGTGTATTTATTCTGATCATGTTGTGGAAGTACTTGCAACTTTCTAGCTGTCCTAAACCCTTCCAGCCATAATCTAAGTACTCTTCCTCCACAAGATTGGATAATTATTTGATTTTCTTTCTGACATGTTACTGATTCATTAAACAATCTAGTATCAGAATACCTTATTTTAGAAGAACTTATGGATTTTCAAGGGCTTAGAACATTGAATTTCACTTTTCAATTTCACTATTTATGTACAGAAATTGTATTTATAGTCCTAGCTGTTTTTTGTTGTTGCTGTTGTTGTTGTTGTTGTTGTTGTTGTTGTTGTTTTGAGACGGAGTCTCGCTTTGTCGCCCAGGCTGGAGTGCAGTGGCGCCATCTCAGCTCACTGCAAGCTCCGCCTACCAGGTTCACGCCATTCTCCTGCCTCAGCCTCCCGAGTAGCTGGGACTACAGGTGCCCACGACCGCATCCCGCTAAATTTTTGTATTTTTAGTAGAGACGGGGTTTTCACCGTGGTCTCGATCTTCTGACCTCGTGATCCACCCGCCTCGGCCTCCCAAAGTGCTGGGATTACAGGCGTGAGCCACCGCGCCTGGCCGTATTTTTTTAAAAGTTGAAAACAAACAAACCAAGTCAATCTCAGGAAATCAGATACACATCTGCAATTGTGAGCTGCTTTTCTAACACTCTCTTCACAATAAAATTGATTAAAGGAGAATTTATCATTTGATTTTTGATTCCATAAAAAAGTTTTCTAGTTGCTTCTGCTATATTTTAAGTGACATTTCTTAGTAATATTAAAGATTCAATGATAAAGAGGAAAGAGAAGTGAGAGAGGGAGGGCACAAATGGAAACCGTTCATAAGGATTTCCAAAAATGGTTGATCGTTCTTGATTATACCTGTGTCACTTCATAATTTAAAAAGACAAGTAATTCTAAATAGAGTTGCAATTTCTAGTAATGCAAATTAGAAATGTCATGTACTTTATTTACTCCTACTCACCTAGTCAATGAGAAGAATAAAAGTGCATAATTAGAATTAATAAATTAAAAGGTATCTTTTAATTAAATCTGAGAAAGAAAATAAAGTTTAAATAACTTTAAATATTTTAAGTGACATATGGTAGAGTGAAATCAACGAAAGAACATGAAAAACAACCTGTTGTTTTTACTGTTTAAGTGTTTTATTGGAGGAAATGTAGTGACTGAACAACTTAGAGGGTTATTTCCTTACTTCCTCCCTCCCTCCCTCTCTCTCTCTTTCCTCTCTCTTTTCCTTCCTTCCTTCCTTCCTTCCTTCCTTCCTTCCTTCCTTCCTTCCTTCCTTCCTTCCTTCCTTCCTTCCTTCCTTCTTTCTTTCTGCCTCCTTCCTTCTCCCTTCCCTTCCCTTCCCTTCCCTTCCCTTCCCTTCCCTTCCCCTCCCTTCCCCTCCCTTCCCCTCCTCTCCCCTCCCCTTCTAACGGAGTCTCCTCTGTCACCCAGGCTGGAGTGCAGTGGCGCTCACTGGAAGCTCTGCCTCCCACTTTCACGCCATTCTCCTGCCTCAGCCTCCCGAGTAGCTGGGACTACAGGCACCCGCCACCACGCCCGGCTCATTTTCTTTTCTTTCTTTCTTTTTTTTTTTTTTTTTGTATTTTTACTAGAGACGGGGTTTCACCATGTTAGCCAGGATGGTCTCGATCTCCTGACCTCGTGATCTGCCCACCTCAGCCTTCCAAAGTGCTGGGATGACAGGTGTGAGCCACCGTGCCTGGACCTTAGAGGGTTATTTTCTATGTTGTTTACCAAACAGGTAGAAAACTTCAAAAATTATTTGTAGGCAAAAAGTAGCATCTATATATTTTGGTTACATAAAGCTAAGTAGGCATGAATTGTAAGGTGTCCATTTTCAGTTTATAACTCTCAACTTTAAAATAAGCTTTGTCTTTAATATCTATGGCTTTATATTCTCTTCTTGTTATTTAACATTTATTTTCTATCATTAGTAGAAACAACCTTTAAGAGAGACAGGTAAAATTTTGAAAATATCTTAAGTAACTATCAACAGAATTGAAATTGCCTTCATTTTTACTCTGATTAACTTCTTTTTTTCACTTTTCTAGACAAAGTTTTTGAAATATATAGGAAAGTTCACAAGTTGTAAGTCATTTTTCACAAATAAACACAGTCATGAAACCAGTATTCATATAAAGGCAGTACTAGAAGGTGCCTCATGCTCCTTTTAGACCTTAATCCCCCAACAAATGTAATCATTTTTTTTTATATCCATTACCATAGATTAACTTTGTATGCTTTTGAATTTTATATAAATGAAATCAAACAGTAAGTTCACCATGATATCTGGCTGCTTTTACTCAATATATTGTTTGTGAGGATTATCCATGTTGTTAACTATAGCAATAGCTCATTATGCTTTTTGCCAGAGAGCAGCAGTCGGCAAAATTTTTCTATAAAAAGTAAATATGGTAAATATTTGTGTTTTGGGGACTGTGCGGTACCTATCACAACTCCTCAATTCTGCCCTTGTAACATGTTATAAGAGCAACGGTAGACAATATATAACTTAATAAACAAGTCTGTGTTCTAATAAAACTTTACTTAAAACAGCAGGTGGTGGGCTAGATTTTGTTCATGGGTCATATTTTGCCAACCCATGCTGTGTAGTATTCTATTTTGAAAATATACCACAGTTCATTTATCCAGTCTTCTATTGGCATTGTCTCCAGTTTGATTAATAATGCTAAAAAACATTCTAGTTCATGTCTTTTGAGGTACCTAAACATGTATGTTTTGTTTATGCTTATAATGAATTAGTAATTGCTGGGACAGAGAGGGTTTAGGTTCAGATTTGCTAGATACTACTAAACAGCTTTCTGAATTTACATCCACCAAAATGTATGAGAGTTCTGTTTGCTCCATTTCTCCACCAAGGCTTGGTATTGTCAGTCTTTAATTTGGTATAATGATGATTTACTCCTTAAACAGAGATGACACTAGGAGTTAAGTATCTAAATCTACAGCAAGAAATATATCTCCATGGAAGGTATTACTGTATACATTTAAATTTATGTTCTAACATTTAATTTTAGTGGATCTGTACCCCCCTCACATCTCCAGTTTGGTACACACGCACACACCCCAAAACCCCCTTCGCCAAACCTGAAATAAAAACTGCATTTGCTAGTCTTGAAAGAACACTGTGATTTCCTATGGTGCTTTAGGGGGAAATAAATCATGTATTTGTATGCTTACCGAAACAGAGAAAAAAAGTGTAGCATCGTATTATCTTTAAGAGGATAATTTCAAAGCCTCAGAAACTGTCTCTAGCCAGTACTTTCAAAGTAAGCTCAAAGTGCAGTGGGATGTGCAGAAAACGTTCATTAATCAGGCACATTGTGAGTTAAGTCTTCACTTCTAGGAATCATTTCTAATCATTTGCAATTAGAATAATGTTTCTGAAAGTGTTTGCCTTGCTAACCATGAGGAGTTGAAACTCTCTCTTTTGGGAAAGTGAGCAGATGGTGTCACTTCATTTACTTTTTCCTGTGCTGCAGGGAGGACTAAGAGATTTAACTGTCCTTTCCATGTCTCCTGCTTAGGATTTGGATACTTGTCTAGTCTGGTCATAGTTCTTGGCTCAGCTATTTCTTGTCCGGTTCCCTTTGTTTGATATTACTTTGATCCTCACCCAATATCAGCAATGCTTTGCTTGGATGACTCTCTCACTCTAGCTCTTACTCTTTTTCTTGGCAGAAGTATTCTTTTCTTTTGGTTGTAAGAATCTGGCCAGTAATGAGGTGGTAAGCTCCTGTCGAAGCAGCAGGAGTTGTCAGTGCTCCTTTCTTTCATTAACTTTCTTGGGCTGTAGCCACAACAGCGAGACTTCAGGGACTGAGAATTTAACCTTCTCCAGCACCGATCATTTTTCCACATGGATTCACATGGCCCCATGGCCCCTTGGCCCCTTTCACCAGCCCCCTCTCTTCACACTGCTTTTTATAGTTTATCTTGAACTTTCTGTCCAATACTCTCCAGGGCCACCACGAAATAATATGCTTGAAGCGTTTTTTGTTGTTGTTGTTTGTTTGTTTGTTTTTGTTTTTTTCTTTTAAGTTAACTACCTTTTATTCATTGTTGTGAAATGAAGAACACTTTCTTAGTTTTCACAGAAAGTTTTCAAACCTCAGATAACAACTGTGGCAGATTATATTTTTCCTTATGAAATAAGCAAGTAATTGGTAACCACACTTCTGTAGCATAATATCATTTATTTTAATCCTAGTAGAATAGAATATGTATATTCTTCTATCTAAAGTAATGGCTATATGTGTGTACATAATATATAATTAGAAAATGTACATCTCTTCAAGTAGTAATCTTTCAGTTAAATATTCATATCATTTACCATTCATTCTGAAAGAAACATTGTATTGATGAACTGAATGAGAACTTTGATCTGTGGCACTTAAAGTGACAATAACAGTAATCCAAAAATAATATTAATAATGGTAATTAGGCTACCATGTTTTAGATGCCTACCATGTACCAGATACAATGCCAGACATCATGTGTTGTATGTGGGCGTGTACAATTTCTAATTCTCACATAAAACTTGTGAGATAGTTATGATCATGACCATTTTACACATAAGGAAAATGAGGAATCGACAGCTTTCTCACCCAAAGTTAGAATTACACTGGATGGTTCTCTTTCTGCAATTCCTACACCTCTTATCCTAGGTCAACTCCCTGTTCTCTCAGATTTGGCTGTCATACATTTTATCAATATGTTTGCCATTCCTAATGTATTGAATGTTCATTTGTAAAAGCATGTCCAATGTGCAGATGGGTGTAACCTATTCTTGAACCTATCATCATGAACCATACAATGTTGAAACACTAGAATCACTTGTTATTTCAAGTTTACTTTGAAATGATTTCTACAGGCTAATGGAATATCCACCTTTGCTGGTGCTTTAGTTATATACTATATATATACATGTTACATACTTTAGGTTACAATATATATAATGATATATAGTGATGATGAGATATATATACTACATATAATGACATATACAGTATATAACCTAAAACACCAGTAAAAGTGGATATTTCATTAACACGTAGATTAACTGAAAGATCCCTACTCACAGAGATGTACATTTTCTATTTATATATTATGTACACACACATATAGTCATTATTTTAGGTAGAAGTATACACAATATACTACATATATGTATAGTATATAACCTAAAGCACCATTAAAGGTGGATATCTCATTTTTAGATATATATTTTATTTATATATAAATATATATAAATATTTATAGTATAGTAAATATATATTTATATAATATATAAATATAAATATTTATATTATAGTAAATATAAATATATAATATAAATATATATATTTAGATATTATATAAATATAAATATTAATATTATAGTTAATATAAATATATATTTATATAATATATATTTTAAAATATGTAGTATATATAATTTAAAAATATTTATACTATATATGTTAAATATATACATAGACTGATTCATTTGTTTACAATTAATTATAGTTTATACTTTTGTGTTTATGAGATTAGAAGATAAATAGCTAAATGCAACTGTGATATTTAGAAGTTCTAACATACATTACAAATATTATTTCCATTAGTTTCCAGTTTGCCATTAGAGACTGAGATTGTTTTTCATTCTTTGGATCTGTATTGACATCAAATTCATATCAATTGCAGGAAAATGTCCACATTGGCTAATACTTTCTTAATATGTGCCAGCATGTGCTTTATTATAGTTTCTCATTTACTGATCTGTAAGGTACTCTAATGTTCCTTCATTTTTATTCGATATATTCAATTCTCTTATACTTATATTTGTAGATGGATATATTTCTATCATTCTTACCAGCAACCGCCATGGGCTTTTAGTTACTCCAGGAAAATTAAAAAGCAACTTCCTCAACAGAGTGTCTTTTAGTTCTTATTATTTGGCAGCACAGGTAAAATGCCAATCTAAGTCAATTCAGTCACATCAGGTATTCTACAAATGGCAGTAGAGTAACACTTAAGGGCTGTGGCAATTCCCTTCAAGACTAGGAAATGAGTTCTGAAAAAGATGTACAGGAAGAGTCAGATTATGAACACGTAACATTTTAAAGACAAAGTTGGAAAATGGTCATCACAATGCTTTCTTTAACTGATGTAGAGATGTTGTTTGTAAGGAGATGTAGGTGTAAAAATATTTCATCCATTTTAGTCCAATGAAAATCAAAGGCAGAAGAAATAATTCATTCTATTTGTATATTCTTAAAATTCCATAAATATTTCCAAATTCCTAAATGTAATGCTATTGCCAAAATTATAACTTTTTAGAAAATTGACTTTATTTATTTATTTATTTATTTATTTTTTATTATACTTTAAGTTCTAGGGTATATGTGCACAACGTGCAGGTTTGTTACATATGTATACATGTGCCATGTTGGTGTGCTACACCCATTAACTCTTCATTTATATTAAGTACCTCTCCTAATGCTATCCCTCCCCCCTCCCCCCACCCCTTGTGTCCAAGTGTTCTCATTGTTCGATTATCACCTATGAATGAGAACATGCAGTGTTTGGTTTTCTGTTCTTGCGATAGTTTGCTGAGAATGATGGTTTCCAGCTGCATCCATGTCCCTACAAAGGACGTGAACTCATCCTTTTTTATGGCTTCATAGTATTCCATAGTGTATATGTGCCACATTTTCTTAATCCAGTCTGTCTTTGATGGACATTTGGAACATCGATGCAAAAATCCTCAATAAAATACTGGCAAACCGAATCCAGCAGCACATCAAAAAGCTTATCCACCATGATCAAGTGGGCTTCATCCCTGGGATGCAAGGCTGGTTCAACATATGCAAATCAATAAACATAATCCAACATATAAACAGAACCAAAGACAAAAACCACATGATTATCTTAATAGATGCAGAAAAGGCCTTTGACAAAATTCAACAGCCCTTCATGCTAAAAACTCTCAATAAATTCGATACTGATGGAATGTACCTCAAAATAATAAGAGCTATTTATGACAAACCCACAGCCAATATCATACTGAATGGGCAAAAACTGGAAAAATTCCCTTTGAAAACTGGCACAAGACAGGGATGACCTCTCTCATCACTCCTATTCAACATAGTGTTGAAGTTCTGCCCAGGGCAATCAGGCAGGAGAAAAAAATAAAGGGTATTCAATTAGGAAAAGAGGAAGTCAAATTGTCCCTGTTTGTAGATGACATGATTGTATATTTAGAAAACCTCATCGTCTCAGCCCAAAATCTCCTTAAGCTAATAAGCAACTTCAGCAAAGTCTCAGGATACAAAATCAATGTGCAAAAATCACAAGCATTCTTATACACCAATAACAGACAAACAGAGAGCCAAATCATGACTGAACTACCATTACAATTGCTTCAAAGAGAATAAAATACCTAGGAATCCAACTTACAAAGGATGTGAAGGACCTCTTCAAGGAGAACTACAAATCACTGATCAACGAAATAAAAGAGGACACAAACAAATGGAAGAACATTCCATGCTCATGGATAGGAAGAGTCAATATCGTGAAAATGGCCACACTGCCCAAGGTAATTTACAGATTCAATGCCATCCCCATTAAGCTACCAATGACTTTCTTCACAGAATTGGAAAAAACTGCTTTAAAGTTCATATGGAACCAAAAAAGAGCCTGCACTGCCAAGACAATCCTAAGCCAAAAGAACAAAGCTGGAGGCATCACGCTACCTGACTTCAAACTATACTACAAGGCTACAGTAACCAAAACAGCATGGTACTGGTACCAAAACAGAGATATAGACCAATGGAACAGAACGGAGCCCTCAGAAATGATACTACACATCTACAGCCATCTGATCTTTGACAAACCTGACAAAAACAAGAAATGGGGAAAGGATTCCCTATTTAACAAATGGTGCTGGGAAAACTGGCTAGCCATATGTAGAAAGCTGAAACTGGATCCCTTCCTTACACCTTATACAGAAAGGAATTCAAATTGGATTAGAAACTTAAATGTTAGGCCTAAAACCACAAAAACCCTAGAAGAAAACTTAGGCAATACAATTCAGGACATAGGCATGGGCAAGGACTTCATGTCTAAAACATCAAAAGCAATGGCAACTTTATTTTTTACAGCAGTTTTTGATTCACAGCAAAACTGAGAATACAACACAGAGATTTTCCATATGCTGCCTGCCCCTACATATACATAGCCTCCCCATTATCAGTATCTCCCACCAGAGTAGTACATTTGTTATAACTGATGAGCCTACACTGACATATCATTATCATTCACTGTTGGCATTGGAAGGAGGTATAATGATATTTATTTACCATTATAGTATAATAGAGAGTAATTTCACTGCCCTAAAATCTTCTATGATTCACCTAATCATCCCTCTTTTACCTCTTTCCTCAGCAAATGCTGATTATTTTTCGGGTCTCCATAGTTTTGCCTTTTCCAGAATGTCATATAGTTGTAATCACACAGTCCATAGGCTTTTCAGATTGGCTTTCTTCACTTACTAATATGCATTTACATTTCCTCCATGTCTTTTTTGAGGGGTTTTCGTTGAGCTTTGAATAGATGTTTGATTCTTTGAGAGGTAATAAATTATAAAGTAAGCATATTTCTTCTTTTGTAAATTGCTTTTTTATGTCCTTGCATGTTCTTATTTATTATTTTTTAAAATTGACACATTGTAATTGTACATATTTTTGGAGTACAATTTGATGTTTCAGAATGTATATATGTTGTATAATGATTAAATCAGGGTATTTAGTGTATCTGTCACCACATGAATTTATAACTTCTTTGTGGTAAGAACGTTCAAAAGTCTATTATCCCTGCCAAAAGTCATAAAGCATTTATTCTACATTTTATTCTATTAGTTTCACAGTCTTGGGCTTTACATTTAAATCTAATTCATTTTGAGTTGTTTTTTGTATATGATGACAGGTAGGGTCTAGTCTCACTCTTCTGTATATCGGTATCCAATTTTCCCAGTATTATTTTTTAAAGAGACTATCTTTGGGCTAGTGTTTGTTCTTGGCATGTTTGTAAAAAATTAGGTGGCTGTAGGTGTATAAATCCAAATCTGGGGCCTCGTTCTACTCCTTTGGTTTATGTATCTGCCTTTATGCCAGTACCATGCTATTTTGGTTACTATAGATTTGTAGTATATTTTGAAGTACATAGTGTGATGCCTCCTACTTTGTTCTTTCTGCTCAGGATTTCTTTGGCTATTCTGTCTCCTTTGTGGTTCTATGTGCTAATAGTGAATCATCTGAAAAAGAAATTTTTAAAAATCCCATTTACATAGCTACAAAAAAGTAAGATGCCTTACCTTAAGCAAGGGTGTGAAAGATCTCTACAGTGAAAACTGTAAAACATTGATGAAAATATTGAAGAGGACACAAATAAATGGAAAGATATCCTGCATTCATAGTTTGGATGAATTAATATTGCTAAAATTGCCACATCACCCAAAGAGATCCACAGATTTAATGCATTCTTTATCAAATACCGGTGACATTTTTTACAGAAACGGAAAAAAAGAATTCTCCATGTCTTGTAACGACTTGAGAGTTTACTTATTTTTAGTGCAACACTTTAACTTTTTAGTGGTTAATCCTCTAATTCATGTCCCCTGAGTAATCTGATAGGTTTCAAGCACTTGGGCTAAAGAAATTAAAACAGCTAAACAAAGTGTAAAAAGCCTTGGAATGATTGCAAAATAACTTGGTTAGAGTTCCTGATCTCACACTTTGCTCTTACCAACCCCTTGTGACTTTGAGCATCTCACCTTTATGGTTCTTTTTTTTCTGTTAAATAATGGACTATGAGAAAATTGTCTATTAAATCCTTTCAACTCCAGATATTTATGATTATTATCTGTATCAAGATAGGCTATGAGGCTGGGCACGGTGGCTCACACCTGTAATTCCAGCACTTTGGGAGGCTGAGGGGGGTTGAATTGCCTAAGGTCAGGAGTTTGAGACTAGTCTGACCAACATAGCGAAACCCCGTCTCTGCTAAAAACACACAAAATAATTAGCCAGGCGTGGTAGCGTGCACCTGTAATCCCCGTACTCGGGAAGCTGAGGCAGGGGAATTGCTTCAACCAGGGAGGAGGAGATTGCAGTGAGCCAAGATGGCGCCACTGAACTCCAGCCTGGGTAACACAGCGAGACTCCATCTAAAAAAAAAGATGGCCTATGGTTTTGCATATAATGATTTACTAAAACTATATGAGTAAATCATGCATATATTATTTATCATGTGAGAGGGGCAGGAGTCTGGGGAAAATTGCCTAAATTATTTAAAATAATGGCTACATATTCATCATCATTAAAGCTAATTGAAGATAACCGGTTTTTTGAACATGACACTTTCCAGTTAAAAGCCCTTCAGTGGCTACTTATTGCCCTTATAATAAAGACGGAACTCTTTAACCTAGCCTGCTAGTCTGTCCTACCACTACCACCACTGAACCCCTGTGTTAGCTGAGATAGGACAAATGTGTAATGACTTAAACACAATGGATGTGTACTTCTTGTGCATAGAGGGGAGAGGACTTCTGACATTACCTCAGGAACAGAGGTTCTTCCTATCTTGTGACTCTGCCGTCCTGCAGGTACATTATTTAACTGACAAATGTGAAAGGGAGGTGGGCTTGGCTCAGAAGTGACATACATCATTTCTGCTCACATTTTATTGGTGGGAATTTGTCACAAGCCACACCTAAATACAAAATTGAGAGAGAAGCTGGAAAATAGTGTTGATGAATGTCCAGGAAGGAGACAAAATGAATTGTAGCACACCGCTGGCAGATACTGCCACAGTTTTACCTCTGTCTTTAAGCCTCACTTAATTTCCTTCCATATCCGGAATGCCTACACTCTCGTCACTCAGGAGCCCCTCCCTCTTCATCAGGCTCAGACTCACCCTTCAGATCTCAGTTGGTGGTGACTTCCTTTCTCTACTCCCATGACACTTTGCTTCTGTCCTATCTTTTACCCTATCATAATCTTTTGCTCAAACCTCACTGCAGTGTATTTTAATCATTTATGTTTACTCTGTGAAGTTCTAAGCTCCTTAAAGGTTGAGATAATATATGTTTTTTAAATTTTTCATGTTTGATTTACAAGTGATGGAAAGAGAAAGCCAGAATTAGGGAGAGAAGGAAAGAAAAAAATATGTAGAGGAATAATTGTGAGAGCTAGAAAAAAGATAGTAGATAGGCTGAAGTATCGAATCTCTCCCTTTTTTCCCTCATTGAATAGTTATTTTGGCTTGACATTGTCAGAAAAAAAAGGTTCATCATTCTATGTGGCTACACAACATGGGAAAGTAATATGATAATATTTTGTTATATTACTATAGAATATAACTTAATTTCTCTGTGATGAAAAGGAAACACTGATTCTAAAGGCAGGGGGCCGCATCTCAAAATATTTTCAGTGCCTCTTCTTGCCTTGCATTTCAGTAGTAGTCTTTCAAAAACAGCAAATATTTGTGGTCTTATTCACTTTTAAAGAATTCACAAGGGCTGCTCTAATCATCTTCACTGAATAAGAACTTTCTCCTTTTCACTGAGTTTCTCAGGCTGTGAGGTAGGAGGTTATATTAGAAGACTAGAATAAACATCAGGTTCATTATGGTTTTGCTTTTGAGATAATTATCTGGGGATTTGAAAACACAAACAGATGAACCAATCCTCAAAATACAGTGTACCTGTCTTTCAAAAATATCTTACAATCAGAGAGCTACAATGTTTTCAAATGTCATATTTACAAATATAGGTATAAAATTATTTCGATGGTTTAATAGGGAAATGTATTGATAGAAATTGCTATGTGGTGAGACGGGTGTATGGTCTTTCAGCAATAAATATGTAGAGAATTTAGCAATGTGGCAAGCAGTATCTCTGAAGCCCAAATTGTAATACATATTGGGAACCACGTATAGAGGTTAGAAAGTAAATATAATGAAACATATTTTTACTATCATATAATGAATACAAATCAAATATTCTACCCCTATGTGTTGTATAACTTACACTACTTGGCCTAATGGACTTTTGGAGTAAAGAAAGCACACAATAATTGTGGAGAATACATGGACACATAGAGGGGAACAGCACACACTAGGGGCTATGAGGGTGGAGGGTGGGAGGAGAGAGAGGATCAGAAAAAATAACTAATGGGTACTAGGCTTAATACCTGGGTGATGAAATAATCCATACAATAAACCCCAATGACACAAGTTAACCTCTGTAACAAGCCTGCACATGTATGTACCCCTAAACTTAAAATAAAAGTTTTAACAAACTAGTAAATTAGTAAAAAAGAAAACAAAATAATTTAAAAATAAGTTGAGAAGTGTTTTGTTTCAGATGTGAAATAAGATTATTTTTTATAATATATTTTGTGCCTCAAGCTTTTACAGAAATAGTTGAGAAATACATATTAGAAAAAGTATATTAAGATATATGTTAAAAAATTAAAATTCAGACTTCATGAGTCACAAAAGTTTTCCACATTAATGTGTGAAGTCTACAAAATAGATTAGTTATTGCCAAGTTCTATTGGCATTGCCCATAAGTATTCTGTGCCTGGCATGGATTAAAAACTTAATGAAAAATGTCATTTTATACATGTACATTTGTAAGTGCTAAAATTTAAAGAAATATAGGTAGTTATATTAGGGTTCTCTAGAGAGACAGAACTAATAGACATATATATATGTATATAATATATATAGACATAATATATATGTGTGTATAGTTCTGTCTCTCTAGAGAATGGTGTGACTTAAACACACATATAATATATATGTGCGTGTATGCATATGTGTGTGTGTGTGTATATATATATATATCGGTCTCTCTATTAATTCTGTCTCTCTAGAGAACCCTAATATAACATATATATATATATATACACACACACACACACATATATGGGGTTTATCAAGTCACACCATCACAAGGTCCTACAATAGGCCATGTGCAAGCTGAGGAGAAAGGATAGCCAGACCAAGTCCCAAAACTGAAGAACTTGGAGTTTGATGTTCAAGCGCAGGAAGCATCCAGCATGGGAGAAAGATGTAGACTGGGAGGCTAGGTCAGTCTTGTCTTTTCATGTTTTTCTGGCTGCTTGGTACTTTAGCTGCACTGGCAGCTAATTATGGTGCCCACCCAGATTAGGGGTGAATCTACCTTACCCAGCCAGTTGACTCAAATGTTAATCTCCTTTGGCAACACTCTAACAGACACACCCAGAATCATTATTTTGCATCCTTCAATCCACTTAAGTTGACACTCAGTATTAACCATCACAAGTCCACCCCTTGTCAACTTGAACCCATAACATCACCTGAGATCATACACACTCTTCAAATAAAGACAATAATAAATCATAATTATGCCTAAGATAATACAACTATCCTTCATACAACCGGAAATGCACCAATCCCCAACTGAAATACTATTAAATAAAGTTAACAATATTTAAATGCTGGTAAATATCAATAAATATCATGTCACATGATAAAGGAAATAAAATGAAGATTTTTCTTAGTACAAGTGTATACATGCACAAACATTTTTAACAGAAGTAGGAGGAAATACTCATGACAATTACAGTTCTCATTTCTGCAGCTGGTCACGTGGTCATAGCTGATATAGCTGATACTGATGACTACTTTCCTCTACGACCCATTCTGTATTCCCTTTGTCTTCAGCAATCACCTCAGCAGGTGGTGGTTTTTTCTTTTTCTTTTTTTTTTTTTTTCTGCTAAAGGACCCAAACTTTCACTCCTGAATGGTCTGGGCCATTTGTAGTCCTGCCTGGATTGGGCTGTTGTAGTTTCCCATTTACCTTAATCAAAGAGTATGGTAATACTAAGAGATGCCCTAATGGATCTCCTGTATTCCATGCATACTCTTCCCTACCTCCGTTGTGGAGGAGTAGACTGATTTCATCTTGATAGTCAGGGTCAATCACCCCAGCCAACACTGTAACTCCCTTCTTAGGCTGTTGACTTAAAGGTAGGAGGGGCCCAAAGTGTCAGGTGGCAATCTCAACTTCCAGTTTTATGGAATCATTGTTGTGTCTTCTGGTGGCAGCATGACTGCCTCTGGAACTAAGACCTCCAGGCCAGCAGAACATAATGTCGCGGGAACAGGAAGCAAACAATTTTGCTAATGGATCACTAGGGATGATAGTGAGTGGTGCCACCTCCACTTTCACCCCTTAATTCCTGGACCTGTGAATTTTGGCTAGAGAGAAACAATACCATATATTGACCATTGATTGGGAGCATACATGGCCTTCTGGAGAACTTTGCCCTAGGACTGCAAAATATTGTCACCTAGTTGGCATTGTAATTGTGACTTCAAAAAGTCATTCCACCATTCTATCAATCCAGCTGCTTCAGGATGTAGGGAACATGGTAAGATCAGTGAATTTCACGAGCATGAGCCCACTGCTGCACTTCTTTAGCTATAAAGTGAGTGCCTTCATCAGAAGCAATGCTGAGTGGAATACCATGATGGTGGATAAGGTGTTCTGTGAGTCCATGGATGGTAGTCTTGGAAGAAGCATTGCATGCAAAATAGGCAAATCCACAGTAAGTGTCTATTCCAGTGAGGACAAACCTCTGCCCTTTCCATGATGGAAGTGGTCCAATATAATCAACCTGCCACCAGGTAGCTGGCTGACCACCCCGAGGAATGGTGCCATATCAAGGACTCAATGTTGGTCTCTGCTGCTGGCAAACTGGGCACTCAACAGTGGCAGTAGCCAGGTCAACTGTGGTGAGTAAAAGTTCATGTTGCTGAGCACGTGCATAACCTCCATCCCTGCCACCATGGCCACTTTGTTCATTGGGAGATGACAGTGGTGGCTGGGGAAAGAGGCTAAGTGGTGTCCACAGAATAGGTCTTCCTTTCCACTTGATTATTAATATCCTCCTCTGCTGAGGTCACCCATTGGTGAGCACTCACATGAGATACAAATATCTTCAGTTTTTGACCACTCAGAAAGGTCCATCCACATACCTCTTCCCCAAATTTCTTTGTCACCAACTTTCCAATCATGCTTCTTCCAAGTTCCTGACCATCCAGCCAAACCATTAGCTACAGCCCCTGAATCAGTATGCAATCACACATCTGGCCATTTCTCCTTCCATGCAAAGTGCACAACCAAGTGCACTGCTCGAAGTTCTGCCCACTGGGAGGATTCCCCTTCACTGCTGTCCTTCAGGGATGTCCTAGAAAGGGGCCGTAGTGCTGCAGCTGTCCACTTTTGGATGATGCCTGCATATCGTGCAGAACCATCTGTGAATTTTGGGCCCTAGTCTTCTACTCCTCTGTCAACTGATCACGGGGAACTCCCCATGAGCCCATCAGTGCAGGCTGGGGGACAGAAAGCAGGGTGGCAGGAGTGGAAACCATGGGTATTTGAGCCACTGTCTCATGTAACTTACTTGTGCCTTCAGAACCCGCTTAAGCAGGATCACATATAGACCACTTGCATTTGATGATGGAATAATGTTGTTCATGACCCACTTTATGGCTAGATGGGTCAGAAAGCACCCAGTTCATAATAGGCAGTTCAGGTGGCATAGTGACTTAACAACACATAGTCAAATGTTCATTTTCCGCCAAAGCCCAGTAACAAACCAAGAGCTGTCTCTTAAAGGGAGAGTAGTTATCTGCAGAAGATGGCAGGGCCTTGCTCCAAAATCCTAGAGGACTTCACTGTGATTCACCTATGGCGGCCTGCCAAAGCTCAAAACAGCGTCCCTATCTGCCACTGACACCTCGGGCACCATTGGATCTGCTGGATCATATGGCCCAAGTGGCAAAGCAACGTGTACAGCAGCCTAGATCTGTTGCAGAGACTTCTTCTGTTCTGGAGCCCGCTCAAAACTGGCAGCCTTTCAGGTCACTAAATCAATGGGCCAGAGTAACACACCCAAATGAGGGATGTGTTGCCTCCAAAATCCAAATAGGCCCACTAGACTTTGTCCCTTTTTCTTGATTGTAGGAAAGGCCAAATGCAGCAACTTATCCACCTCAGAAGAAATATCTCATCAGGACTCATGCCACTAGACCACCAGAAATTTTACTGAGTTAGAAATTCCCTGAATTTTCATTGAATTCATCTGCCATCCTCAGGCATGCAAATGTCTTACCAATAAGTTCAGTGTGTTTGCTACTTCTTGCTCACTGGATCCAATCAGCATGTCATCTATGGCCCCCCATTAGGGCCAGTGTTATTTCTTGAGGAAGCAAAAAGTGATCAAGGTCTCTCCAAATAAGATTATGACACAAAGTCAGAGAATTCATATACCCCCGAGGTAGGACAGTAAATGTATATTTCTGGCCTTGCCAGCTGAAGGCTTATTGCTTCTGGTGGGCCTTATGGATAGGAATGGAGAAAAAGGCCCCATTTGCCAAGTCAATAGCTGCATACCAGGAGATGTGTTAAATTGCTCAAGCAATGAAACCACATCTGGTATAGCAGCTGCAACTGGAGTCACCACTTGGTTAAGCTCATGATAATCCACCATCATTCTCTAAGATCTATCTGTTTTCTGCACAGGTCAAATGGGAGAGTTGAATGGGGATGTGGTGGAAATCATCACCCCTGCATCTTTCAAGTCCTTGATGACGGCACTAATATCCACAACCCCTCCAGGGATGTGATATTGTTTTTGATTTACTGTTGTTCTAGATATAAGTAGCTCTAATGGCTTCCATTTAGCCTTTCCCACCATAGTAGCCCTCACCCTACAAGTCAGAGAGCCAATTTGGGGGTACTGCCATCTGCTAAGTATGTCTATGCCAATTATGCATTCTGATACTGTGAAAATGACCACAGGATGAATCCAGGAACAGACTGGACCCACTGTAAATCAGACCTGAGTTAAAAATCCATTAATTACCTGACCTCCATAAGCCCCTACTTTAACTGGAGGAGCACAATGACGTTTTGGGTCCCCTAGAATCAACATCAGCTCAGAGCCACTGTCCAGTAGTCCCTGAAATGTCTGACCATTTCCCCTTCCACAATGCACAATTACCTTGGTAAAAGGTTGGGGGTCTCCTTGTGGAAGGATGGGAGAAAGAGTCACTGCATAAATTGTTGGTAATGTAGAGGTCTCCTTCCTCAAGGGAACCCGGCCTCCCCTTCATTCAAGGCTTTCTGTGTCTGTAAACTGACTCAAGTCTGAAAATTGATTGAGGGGCCATAATACTCTGTTTTTATAATTCAAATTAACCTTTTATCCATTCGACCTAGCAGTTTTCTGCTTGCAAAAGCTTCCTATTAATTTCACTTCTAGGAACACTGTGATTAATTAGCCAATGCCAGAGCTCTATGTAAATCATATCATTCTGATTGCCACTTTTCCTCTGCTGTCTATTACGGTAGCTATGCTCACCTTGCCTTTGATGGTTGAGTGCCATCACTTGGCCCTGCCACCTCAGGATCCAATTATTCCCATTGTATTTAAATTTTGTAGTTGAGTGACTGTGGTTTCCACAGTTAGATCTGACATACAGAGAAAAGCAATTACAAGACTCTTCAAAGATGCAGGTGCTGCCTTCACAAATTTATTTCACAAGGCATTGGTCATGAGTATATCTTTTGGACCCTCCTAGTTGGAATGAGTAGGTCTGAAGGGACTAATCCATTCCACCATCCCAATCACCCAAGCTTTTGGATCCCTTCCTCTACATTAAACCAAGGGAGATCAGGCATTTACAGCTCACTCACAGTGGGCCATCTATTTTTTTTTTTTAAGTGAAATTTCACTCTTGTCACCCAGGCTAGAGTGCAATGGTGTGATCTTGGCTCACTGTAACCTCCACCTCCCGAGTTCAAGCAATTTTCCTACCTCAACTTCCCAAGTAGCTGGAATTACAGGTGCCCACCACCACACTCAGCTAAGTTTTTTTGTATTTTTAGTAGAGATGGGGTTTCACTATGTTGTCCAGGCTGGTCTCAAACTCCTGACCTTATAATCTGCCCACCTCAGCCTCCCAAAATGCTGGGATTACAGGTGTGAGCCACCATGCCCAGTCACAGCCATCTTTCAATCCATGTTTCAACTAACCAAGCAAATAAACTCTTAGAACCATTTTTAACTCCTCAAGGTGCAACATTAAATGTAGAGTCCCTACTTAATGTGCCCAAATAAATAAATTCAGCCTGATCCAACTCTGTTTCTTCCACCATTATTCTACATCCTTAATATCAATTCCCATGCCTGTTCTTCAAATTTCTGCTTATATAAATTGGAAAACTCGAGCAGTTCTTTTTGAGTGTAGCATACTTCCTCATGGGTCACAGTCTCAACCTCACCTCTAGAGGCCCACCAGGACATTAGTCTAGTTATAGGTCTAGAAGCAAACAAGGATATTGGGGGTGGCTCCTTAGGAGAATCAACATGATCTTGTCTGGCAACTGCCTCAGGGGAGGCCATCACTGTTGTCTCAGGCAGTGCAGGGTTTATCTCCTCAGACAAAGGTGGAAAGGCTGATGGCAGTGTGGGTCAGGAAGGGGATGTTACCTCTACTGGAGATGGGGAAGTTGTTTCTTCTGATAAAAAAGGTTTATCAGAGTTTAGAAACTCAGTGACCCCCAACTTCATCAGAGTCCTCCCACACATCCCCATTCCAAGTTTCAGGGTAGGGTCCCATTCTTTTCCAATAAATGCCCTCACTTTAACAGTAGATACCTGACGAGGCTGTGCATGCCCCTTTCATTGCAGGTCGGCCACTCTCATGGTAAGAGCTTGTGTCTGTTTTTCCACAATTTCAGATAAGACTCTCACTCAGGGCAATCTTAGCAGATTTGAGGCTCAGTATCTGCTTCTGTAGCAGGAATCAGAATCTCTGAGTTCATTATTTTAATTTATCACTTTGTCCACTGAACTTAGGAACAACCAGCCAGCTTTATTATGTCCTTGGTTCACCACATATGGTAAAAGGTAGTACAGGTAGAGTCACTAAACTCCTTGCCTCTCTTTAGCAGTGTATCAAAGGTATCACATGCATTTATTTTGCATAACTCTCTAAACAGTTCACATCAAGGACTATTAGCATGCTCCATCCTATTAGAAGTAGAGTCCTTAGCATTTTTGGAGTCTAATCATATTAAGCAGCCAACTCCAGAAACCCTAGTACCAATAAAAGACCTTCATCCTTAATATTCTGTTCCTCTAGAACCACTCCTGGTACCAAAATCTGTATTAGTCAGGGTCCTCTAGAGACACAAGTAATAATAACAATTTTATATATACATATATAATATATATAAAGGAGAGTTTATTAAGTATTAACTCACAAGATCACAAGGTCCCACAATGGACCGTCTGCAAGCTGAGGTGCAAGGAGAGCCAGTTCAAGTCCCCAAACTGAAAAACTGAGTCCGATGTTTGAGGCCAGGAAGCACCCAGCACAGGAGAAAGATGTGGGCTGGGAGGCTAAGTCAGTCTAGTTTTTTCACGTTTTTCTGCCTGCTTTATATTCTAGCTGTGCTGGCAGCTGATTAGATGGTGCCCACCCAGAATAAGGATGGGTCTGCCTTTCCTAGACCACTGACTCAAATGTTAATCTCTTTTGACAACACCCTCAATGACATGTCCAGGATATATTCTTTGCATCCTTCAATCGAATGAAGTTGACACTCGGTGCTAACCATCACAGTAGTCACAACATTTAAGTGGTCATGCAGTATTTCTGACTCTATTACCCTTACTGTTTTCAATGATTGCCAGTAATTAAAACTTAATCTCCACTTACTGACGTGTCAATCCAGCTGAATTCAGATTCCACATCCTGTCTTAACCTTGTATTATTTGGCCATTTCAGAATGGAAGATGGAAAAGATGGGCATTCATTTTTTTAAAAATAAAATTACCCAAAAAGCTTAGAATTAGGCCATTTTTAAAATATGGAGAGATCAAATTGTCTATTTTTACATCAGAAATGAGAAAATTGAGACCTGTGAAGTTTAAGTGACATTAAAAAAATAAAATGCATACACACTCTGAGAACAAGGATTTTCTTCCATTTTAAAAGGCTGTTTTCTTAATATGTTTTCATTTTTTGGATTTAGCTTCAAAAGACATTAACTCCTTTTAATGAAAAGAAAAGTAGCTTTATATTTAGACTGGTTTATTTTCATGCACATAATCTGTCAGCGTATCAACAGTTGTTTCAGAAATTTAGATACTTTGATTATGCATTGTTTACATTTCCTTTCATTGATGAAAATAAAACATAATGTACAGTGATATTTTAATTGCAGTAATAGCCCAAAGATTATAAAAATAAAAAAATAACAGAGGCTCTTTTTACTTAACAGGAGAAAACTAAGCTGTGCTGTTGCACCTGCTTGTAGGAATTTATTGGAAGAAATGGAATTAGAGATATTTGCCCTTTTTATTAAATCAGCTTAATAGTTCTTAGCACCACCTGCTACTACATTGTATAATTAATCTTAGGGTACTAGATTTTCTCCAGATGTTCAGCTTTCTGTTTTGTTTGGGGTTGTGCCTTTTTTTTTTTTTTTTTAAGAGACTAATAAGTCACATTGTTTGCCTGTGGCAAAAATAGAGAAACAGGTCATTTCAAATGTTTTATGTTAAGAAAGAAAAATTCAATGCTGATTTTGAATATTTCTTTTTTAGATTTAATGGTGAGCTAATACGGCATTTCTGAGGACAATTGATAACCAGGTAGAAATTTACTGATGTAAAATAAATTCCTTCAAGCTAAACTTAGGGATTGCTCCATGAAGGTATTTTAAATATCTTATTCTTGCAATACTTTTTTTTTTTAATTGCCCACTGTTTGTAGGCTAGGATAGCTTTATGCAATTTTAAGTTAATTAAATAATTATACCAAAGCATAAGATGAACAATCTGTTGATTTTGTCTATCATTTGGTGGTGAAAACACAATTCGGCATGCAGACTATTTTCACGAAATAGTCTATTTTATGACCAGACAACATACATATGTTTTTCAGTAAATTTTTGCTAGGATAAGATGTAAGTTGTAGTTATGTTGAAATTGGACCCTTCCCTTCTAAGAACAAGAATAAGCTAAAGGTGTCAGGAGAACCCTCTCAGGTGTAAACAAAGGTCAATCTCTTTGTAGTTCAATTTTCCAGTATTACGTAAGTTTGTGTGTCAATCATGTTAAAGCCTCATTCTGGAGGAAGAGAGTAGCTAGGGATGTGAACCTATGCTGTAAATTGGGGCATATAATTGTACTCATCATTTCCCAAATCTTGGAGAATTTGTCCTGTTAAACTTCTGGAAACTTGACAAGACCCTTTTCTTGGTTAGTTGGCTTTTAGGATTTTGAATGGGTAGCATATTTATACTATATACCACACTAAGCTTTAAATTAATGTGAAGGTTCTTCAAAATAGAATAAAAACAGGGCTGATGAGCTAAGCCAACCTTTAGGAACTGACCAGCTTTAAGATTGGGAAAGAGGATCACTGAGACTCCCTTCAAAGTTGCTCCACTCATTCAGCCAACCTGCAGTACTTTATGTAGACTTCCTGAAATTTGACGGCCAATGCTGCTACTGTGTAAGGAGGATTCCACCGGCACCCAGGAGTCCCAACTGTCCCTAAATGCAACTCACTGCCACTCACAGCACTAGGCTGGGGGAGCACAATAGTACTCAGGGGCTTCATATAAGATAATTCCTGGTTGCACTTCTGTATTCTGTCCCTATTGTAGGACCTAGAGTAAATAACTCACATACCATATTAACTCAGAGGAAATAACTCACATACCATATTAACATTCAATCTGAGCATTGTAAGTATATGAGTTAATATGGTATGTGACTTATTGACTCTGATTTACAGAGATATTTACAAATCTTACTGGATTAGTCTGTTCTTATTGCATGAGATTATCTATTCCTAATTAAACAACCAGCTTTCAACTTTGCTACTCTCATTTATCATCTAACTTTTCTAATTTAACACTAATATCTTGGGCAGGAGAGAAACATTTCCCTGGAAACAAATTATTGAGAAAATATCGGCATGGTATATATCCATTCTATAAATTAAAGCAAAAGACAAAAACATGTAATAATTTTTGATGAGATAGGAGATCTCTGATGGTGTTCTACCAAAAAAATTTTCTAATGTAATGGTAAAAAAATAGATCTTACTTTTTATCTCCTAAATTTTGTACTTCAACTGAGGAAACAAGATTATTAAAAATATAATAAAATTTGGTATTACATTGTAGAATGTAGAAGCTGGCCTATTTCCCTCCACCCTCTTTTAATAAAGATTTTAAAGGTGGGAGATGCAAGAAACATCTTGAAGTTGATAAACATAAAAAATTTATATAAAGTGATTTTTAAATTTTTGGTAAAAAACATTTATTAAATACATATTCTATATGTGTGTTTCCTCCTATTTTAAGGGCTGGTACTATAAACTTTTATTTTGTCAACAAATACTACAAGCC
Source organism: Papio anubis (assembly GCF_008728515.1). NCBI lineage: Eukaryota > Metazoa > Chordata > Mammalia > Primates > Cercopithecidae > Papio > Papio anubis. Next base: position 145,042,740 of record NC_044977.1, read on the forward strand.
AAGCACTATTTTAGGCACTGTAGATAATAATAGATAGAAGAAATAAAAATCCCAAGCCTCACTGAATTTACATACTGGTAGCAAAGTCAAACAAAAACACAATATATAGCTAAACTTTAAAGTTTATTAGGTGATAAGTGCTAGTGAGAAAAGTAAACCAAAGTAAAAGGGATTGTGAGGACTACCGGGGTGTGACTGTAAATGTGGTTATTTCAATAAGAGTTTTAGGCAGAGAGAATAGCCTCTGCTAAGGCCCTGTGGTGCAACCAACCCAGGAAAGGTTGAAGGTCAAGAAATATACTAGAATACTTGCAGTAAAGAGAACAAGGGAGAGAGTAGAGGAAATTGTGAAAGTGGAGAGGAAATAATGATGGGCCAAACAGAGTTGTAAGCTGTTGCAAGAAGACGATTTTACTCTCATTGAAAAGACACCATCAGAGGCTTTTGAGCAGAAGAGTGACATAATGTGACGTAAATTTAAAGAGGCCTTCTGGCTGCTGTAATGTCTGAGGATTATGATGGGGGAGGTGGGGACAGCTGGATAAAGGTAAAAGCAGAGAGTTTCATGCTCTTGAAGGATCTTGGGGTCTAGTTCAGAAGCCAGACATGCCCACAAATTGTAAAGGTGAGTATTGATGGTGAAGTAGAAGGAAAGTGTGGCCTGAGTGTGGTCTGAGAAAAGAAGCAGACTATCTCAGGGTCAAATGCACTCATTTCCAAATCTTCACATTTCATGTTGGTTGATTTTGTAAAGTCCATCTGGCATGTGAAGGCAGAAAAGGACAGCTGGAGGATGATTTATTTTTATTAAAAATATTTATCAATTCTTTATTATAACTGTAATATCTTCATTTTAAGTATAGAAAAATATAATTAATAAGTAAAAAGTTAAATTAAGAAATTCAAATTTTAGGCCGGGCACAGTGGCTCACGCCTGTAAGCTGAGGCGGGCGAATCACCTAATGTCGGGAGTTCAAGACCAGCTTGACCAACATGGAGAAACCCCATCTCTACTAAAAATACAAAATTAACTGGTTGTGGTGGCCCATGCCTTTAATCCCAGCTACTCGGGAGGCTGAGATGGGAAAATTGCTTGGACCCAGGAGGCAGTGGTTACGGTGAGCCGAGATCACGCCATTGTCCTCCAGCCTGGGCAACAAGAGTGAAATTCCATCTCAAATAAATAAATAAATAAATAAATAAATTTAAATTTAAAAAATAGAAACCAGGCGTAATGTCATCATCAACACACCATCACTGTTTACATTGTTAGGTAGGGTGTTCCCTCACTGTGGATTGGTTCCAGGACCTCCATATATACATAAATCCATACGTACTCAAGTACCCCAATTCACCCAGTGGAACCTGTGTATAGAAAAGCTAGGCCTCAGTATATGCAAGTTTCACATCCTGTTAATACTGTATTTTTGATTTTGGTTCTGTTGAAAAAAATCTGCATATGAGTGGACCCGTACAGTTCAAATCCATATTGTTCCAGGGTCAAATGTATTTCATTCCAGCCCTTATTTATTTATCATCTATCTACTTAACCATCTATGAAGAATTAGAAAAAAAAATACTCTATGTAAATTGATTCTGTTTTTTCACTCAAATTTTACGATGAATACTCACTCACTGCATGGAATTACTTGTGGAAACTATGATATTTATGGCAGCATTTCCGTAGTAGAAATGTAGCATTATTTCACCATAGCCCATGCAGTTAGAAAAAAATGGAATGTGTTACTTTTATATTGTTTTGATCATTCTCAAATATAAATCTTTTAATATAATTAAAATACACATGAATTTATTTCATAATGCATTTTTCATTGGATTTTGGTGTCTTGTTTTTCTTTAACTCCTTTTTTCCTTACTGAGGTACACATACTCTTCTTAATTATTTATGGAATTTCATTATATAGTAAGGTTATTAAACATTCAGCCATGTATATTGTGAATATATTTGTCATTTTACATTTTAATTTGCATGCTGATATCTTGAAGTTTTAGATAGTAAATGTTTTTTCTTAATTTTTCCTTGTTTTTGGAAATACTATTTTTCATCTTGATATATTCATATCTAGTTTTCTACAGGGTATAATATGTTTATCTTTGTTATTTCCTCCGCCAATCCAAACTCATTCTTCAACTAGACTTTATTTGTGTAAAGACAGAGATGAAAATCTAAGCTGACTTTTGTTTCCTCAGTACATAGTGAGTTTTCCCAATAGCACATATAAAATAGTCAATTCTTTTCTCATTAAATGGTTACGTTTGCTTTATTGCATATTGAGTTTTTACATATACTAGGCTCTGTTTCCACTGATCTATTTATTTTTTTTTATGCTGAAATATGTTTTGATTGGTGTAAGAACTATTTCTGGGACATTTTAAATCTTAAACATATGATTTAGTTGGTTTAAGGAAATCAGACTATCAAAGAAGATTCTTTGTAAGGTGATTTTTTTTTTCTTTTTCTTATTTCTGTTTCTGTCTAGAAACAAAATGGTATTTATCATTTATTCTATCTTTTATTCTGAATAAGGTCTCAGAATAAACTTTCCCCCATGCTGTAGATATTTGACCAGAAACAAATTTTCAGAATTTGATGTTAAATCAAACAAATCCCTGATTTCCTATATGAATATGGTATAAAATAAGCAACACTTCTGATAGGTTAAGTGCTGAATAGGTGAATATGAATGAGTGAATAAGTGAATGAAATTTAGTATAGAAACAGATACTCAAGGTAAGATTTTCATGATAAAGTAAGTACACTGTGTAATACAAAACTGAGAAACCTGAATATATTCACTAATTTTATGGTTCAAGGTGTGAGCTCTAATTCAAAATTTTGGAGTTCTAGTAAAGAATATGGTTTGAGACAGGAATAAATGAATAAAAATATAAGATAGCTTTCTAATTTTGTCCATTTCTTATTCTAAAAATGAGCGGTAATGTATTTCTTGTGGTAAAATATAAACGTTTTAAACCCATAGTTAGCCTGACAGATGAAATGGGAAGCAAATCAGAGAGTTGTTTTCTTTTTAACCACAGTTTTTCTTGTATCGCAATTTTTATCTCTCATATTACTTCTTTCTTTTTCCCTCTTTCTCTACTCACTTTTCTTCCTCCTCTTAAGATTTTCTTCCCCTTTTCTTCTATTTTATTTTCTAAAAATTCCTATCTAATTAACTTCCACAGGAAAGGCCTAATAGCCAGTCAGTCATGAAAAAGGAAGAAAAGAAAGCAAGAAAAGAAACTATCAAATGATTAATATATCTTTCTCATTTTACAGTAGATTAGATATTACTGTTTTGACTTCCTAGTCTCAGGAGAAAGACTTGGCTAAGAAAGAATACAACAAAACATTCATTAGTATAACATATGGCAAAAATAATGAAAGTGGGACCCAGCAAACCCATTCAGGTTAAAATCTTGAAGCTGTAATTGTAAGATAATTGCACAGTCTTATTGTCAGGCAGTTACAGCATGAGACTAATAGGATGCCAAGGGAAATGTTGATCAGCACTTGAGAGCCTTAATTTTCCCCAAATTTTATTCACCAACTTGTTCAATGAATAGGGCTCTCTTCTGAAGTTGCTATTCATGTGTGAGTTACTGAGCAGTTATGCGCTTAAAAGTGGTGGTCAAACAGAGCTGACTATGAGGACTTGGAGTGGGCACTCGGATGAGAAAATAAAAAAATACATTCTCCCAAATAGTTTATTCCAAGGTGTAGAAAATGCTCTTAACATCAGGTTGCATTTATATCCAGACTGCACTGACTGTGCCAATGATGTGACTCATAAGTGTGCTAAACTATTACATTAATCTTATTTTGAAAATTTACTCCAGTTAAGAAAGTCACTTGGATGTTTCCAAGAACAATTTATAGGATTGATCAAATGCTAAAGTTTATGTAAATTTTCTTTTATTAGTTGCTGTATGATCACAAAGTTACATTCTGCTTTAAGATGCTTATAAACAACAATATCTCAGGAATATTGAAAGTATAAGCATTCAGATACTTTCAATTAATCTATTTTTAGTAGAAAAGTGATATATGCTATTTACCATTCTTATTTTAAATGAAGTATGCAGTTTTCTCCCAATAAATGTTTCTACTCTGAGTTTAATAATGAATTTTATTTATAGTACACAGAGAAAGCACAGAAAAATATTCCCATCTGCGATAGGCAACCAAAAAGCTCTATTTTGAGGAGCACAATTTTATTAATATCAAAATGAACTCCTAAACTTTTGCCAAAATGAAATCATTGATTTTCAAAGTTGCTTAAAGCCTAAAGTTAGATGGAAAATGTTTAAACTAAGTTTTGAAAATCAGAATAATTCAAGAAACTTCGTAGTGCACATTTTCAGGACCTTTTTCACAAACTAAGATATAATATTTGACCATTTGGCCTAATAGGTTAATTTTAAAGATAAGGACAAAAAAGTGCAGAGAGATGCAGGGCTTTTTCCAAAACCATGCATCTACTTGCAAGTAAAACAAAAGCCTCTTCTTTTCTCCAGGCCCACAGAACTATTTATGCAAGTAACAATTGATGTAAAGAGATGACACCCTGAATGAGAATGCAAGTAGATTAAAATATTTACTTAAAGATGTTTACTAAGCTTTTCTTTAGTACTTTCTGATATTTATCATGATTCTTTAAAACACAAAATTGATTGCATCATTCCTTTGATCAAAATCCTGTAGTAACAACCCCCACCCTACTTCACTTAGATGAGAAGACAGTCGTTAAAAGCCTTTGCGGAATCCCACTCCTCTGTCCCTTATTACATGCTGACTGCATCTCCCACCATTTGCCCCCGATGACTCTGCCTCAACTCTAGCTTCTTCAAATTTGCCAGGCATTTTTGGTCTCAGAGCCTTTGTGGCGCCCTCAGCTTGGGATGTTTTTCGTGAGATGTGCCCCTATTTATCTCCCTCATCTTCTTCATGTCTGTCCCCCAGCACTGCTTCCAAATGTGGGAAATGAATGGACCCCTGCCCTGTGTTTGTTCTTTTAGAGGTGCCAGTTCTTCTTCCCATCTTGCCGAGTCCCACTCCCTACAGAGCAGAGTTTTCCAAGCCAAAGAGAAACACCTACCTGAAACTGGCAGCTCCTTTCTTGGCTACCAAGGGTGCCTGGCAAATATAAAGAGAGAGTCTGCTCTGCTCAAGAACCACAGCATCCATTAGGCCTTCCTTGGTTATCTTATTTTAAATCATGCCACCATTTTCACCCAGATATCTCTTTTTCTCTTTCCTGTAGTGAAAACTGCTTTTTAAGTTAGTGCATAATTTATTTATTAATTGTATCTTTCTTCTCTTGCTAGAATGTACGCTCCATGAGGTAGGGACTTTTGCCTACTTGTTCACTGCTGGGGCACATTGTTCCAAACAGTGCTTGGCACACACAGTATATGTTCAATAATATTTGTTGGCTGAATGAATAAATGAATAAAGGGTAAAGATCTATCTTCTGTCTTCTGAACTGCTGTGAAAATGATGGAAATTCATCTGGAGATGTTGAATTGATTTCAGTTCATTTTTCTTGCCCATAGAACCTATTCTAATGATTCGAATCTCCTCTCTTTTGGGATCCATCAAGTATTGTCAAAGTTTTAACAAAGCCGATCTTTAAAGTATCCGAGTTTGATCCAAATCTAAACTGTTCAGAAAACTGAATATAAACAGCCACTTTCCCTTAGTTTTTGAACTGTAATTGAAAAGTTATAGATAAGAAAAACTTTCAGTTCAAAACAACTGTGCTTATCAGTTTATAAGGTCTGACTACATCTTTTGGGATGTCTGAAGTCATTATATTAAACCTAAAAAAATTAGCTTCTCAAAGATGTGTGGACTATTTTCTGAAGCAACATTTTCTATATAGTGTTTTCTAAATATTTTGTAGTTTACTAAATATTTACCACTGTGGCCTAAACAGGATAATTTAATTTAAGGGATCTAGATTTTTTAGAGAGTTATTAAATGGAAACTAGCTTTTTTTTTAAAAAAAAAAAAAAACAAAAAAAAAAAACAAAAAAAAAAACCATAGTCTCGCTCTTGTTGCCCAGACTGGATGCAGTGGTAATGGCATAATCTTGGCTCACTGCAACTTCCACCTCCTGGGTTCCAGCGATTCTCCTGCCTCAGCCTCCTGAGTAACTGGGATTACAGGCACCCGCCACCACACTTGGCTAATTTTTATACCTTTAGTAGAGATGGGGTTTGCCATGTTGGCCAGGTTGGTCTCAAACTCCTGACCTTGGGTGATCCACCCACCTCAGCCTCCCAAAGTGCTGGGATTACAGGCATGAGCCACCGCACCTGGCTGGGAACTAGATTTTTTAACAATATTATTATACTTCTACAGTTTGCTGATTGTGTTTAACAAGAATTAGGTGCTTTCTGTGCTAGGTAGAGCAGGAAATTAAGAAATCATGGTACCTTGGAAGGCTAAGAACATCTACATCTAGTGATCTTTTCAAGTATTGACAGTAACTTAAAAACAAATATTGGCAAATGTCTTTCAAACGCAACCTTTGTTTGTTTGTTTGGATGAATCTCACAAACATAATGTTAAACAACAACGACAACAAGCCAGACACAAAACAGTACAAACTGTGAGAGAAATTCCATGTCCTTGATATTCCAAAACTTCCCAGTTAATTTGTGTTTTTACAAGTCAAGATAGCAGTTACCTACTGGAAGGGGTTACTAGAGGTCTTTTGTGGGGTGCTGCTGACATTCTGTCTCTTTGGGTGTTGGTTACTTGGGTGTGTTTACATTGTGAAAATTCATCCAGCAGTTCACTTTTAGTCAAACACAAGCTTTAATATACCACTTTAATCAACAGAAATATTCACATTTTGTCATGATATTCTGAGTGCCTGGAATAGAATTTTTGAACTTTCGGAGCCTTAGAGATTGCCTGAATCTAATCTCGTTCTTTTACTAGTACTCCAAATAATTTAAGACAGAAATAAATCAAGCAAATGAGCATTAAATTATTTATCTTTATTTTGATAGATTTAGGAGATACATAGAATGGAATGTGAAATTCTATAATTTGCAGCAGCTTGGATGAAGTGGAGGCCATTATCTTAAGTGAATAATTAAATGTTTTGATAGTAAAAAAACCAATGAATGACCTTCTATTTGGCTGTGATCATCAGTGTGGGAAGAAGGAAGCAGAATACCCGGGACTAGCACAAGCACACAAATGGAGGTAGGAGTGCTGGAATGGTACTGACAAGAAAGAGTAAGTACTCCAGTTTCATGGGAGTGTCAGGAAGAATTGGGGTCTGGATGAAAAGCAGGGGTCAATGACAGTAGATCTTCACTTGTAGATTTAAGAGTTTGAATTTTATTGCTTAAGTAATGAGCTATTGATATTTTTGTAGTAATACGATTAGAGTTGTTTTCAAGAATATAAGGTTAGTGAGGTAAGTAGAAGATTAGATCAGCATCTCATGTGAAATGATTTGGTGTTATGTGTAGTTATATTAGATTATTGGGATATATGGTCCAGGGAGAGAAAAGTCCACCTGGCTCAAGTTATGGTAGTGGAATGGAGAAGACAGAATGGAAAGAATAAATGCTTTCTGGGTGTATTTAAAGGAATATGACAGATGTACATTTTAGCAACATCTCTTACATGATTGTAGCATGAAGAGAATCCAACTTCTGCTATTATGTTTGAATTAGAATCATGAGATGATTCATATAAATAAAGTGAGAAGGGGTCAGCTAAACATCTTTATGTCACTTTTTCCTCTTTGAAACCAGATTGATGTTTTTTAAACTATTAAACACTCTAGGCCAGATGACCTAAATTCTCTGTCCTCAATCTTTACTGAAAGAGGAACTCACTTGCTATGTTGCAAACTACATTTTAAAAGTAAATAGAAAGCTAAAATGTTTTTGGAAACTGGATATCAATAGAAAAGTTAAGCAAAATAGATGTTATTGTCTTTATGTGAAATTATTGCTAAATAGGTAATGAAATAACTTAGAAGAGAAAGAGAAATGTAAATGATTCTGAGCACCATTTTGTACAGATGGTCATCTGAGCATTTGTATAGCAAGCAAGGGAAACTACAGATATAGCCACATTGTTTGTAAAGGGGATGATGATAAAAATATTGCAGAGTACTGTGAAATTTATAACATTTAAAGTCTTATTTAATTTTTCCTAATAATAGCTATGTGATTAAGGTATTATTTTTCTAATTCATATACAGGAATGCAGAAAACTTTACAAATACGTTTTTACATATTATTTCAGCAAAATATTTTCTTTTTGAATATGTAACCTAAAATACTCTTCATTTCTAAGTTGTGATATTTATTCATTTTTGGTCAAATTTCTTACCATAAGAACACATCTCTAATATAATAGTGCAAATCAATGGAAAACATGATTCAATTAACAAAATTTTAATAAATGAATTGCAAGATTATATTTTTAAAAGTAAGTTTCATCTGTAGTTAGATTTTTTTTAAAGTAATTTACATTCGATTTAAGGAGGACACTTTTCTCATTAAGATTCACTACTGACAAATCACAAGACAATGTGTTTTGGGAGGCTAGGTGTATTAAATTATATATAGTCACTTAGGGAATTGTTCAAGGAAATACTAATAGTCACAGTATAAGCCCATAGGTATTATGGCAACTACATCCATCATGTGAGAACAATTGTCATTAATAAAGCCTTATCGCCAACTACAAAGAGCTTTCGAAGCATTTTCCACTTGGATTATTGTTTTCCAGATTTCAAAGATTCACTTTCTGGCTTAGGAAATAAAAAAACAATAAATGTCAAAACCCAAAGTGTGCAGTTCTGAAACAAATATTTAGGTCTGACTGATCCTTGCTGTAAGAACATAAGCAAAAATAAGACATGTAGAAATGAGTTTAACTCTTCAAATACAGTAGATTAAATAGTCATTTAATGAAAGAAGGTATTTAAGAAAAGTGTAACATCTTTTACCAAGAGCATTTATTGAGCACTTCATCTTATAAAAACCTTGTGACTGAGTTCTTGTCTCACCACATTGACCTTCTAGTTCTCCTATGTTATCACTTAAACTTTTACAAGTTTTATTCAGGCCTTCCCAGAATAATTGGAAGATTTCTGATTGTAAGAAATATGCATTAAATTTCTTTGAACATGAAGATTGTGTAGCAGAGTAATCATTTGATAAATACACTTAATGCAACTTCTTTTTCATCTATTTCAAAATTATTAAAGATTTTACTTGAATTACTAGCTAACATCCAAATACTATCTTTGTCCTAGGCACTGTGTTAAGTGTTTGGTGTGGGTTATCTAATTTATTCTTTAAAATATAGCTATTCATGAAATAATTCTACTAACAATATTGTTAGTATTCCCCATGAAAAGTAAGACATACAATTCGAGTAACTTATTTAGAACCCCAAAGTTATTTAGGCAGAGAGATCATTTTAAATTCTGGAAATTGGATGCCAGAGTGTTATTATGACTTTATACCTAGTCCACTCTTTCTTAATCAATGCTTTAGCTTTCACATACATGAGGTTTGTGAATTCAGCTAATATTATAATTCAGCAAGGTGCAAAATGCATCTCTGGAATTAGTTTTCTGTGTGCTCAGCAGCATAGCTACAAGTAATAAGGGACTGTTCAGTACACTCAGACAAGGATTCTGAATTTCATCCTGTGCTTTGAAGCCCATAGGGCCTGGCTTTCCTGTCTCCAATTTCATTACTAGGCCTGTCAGATGTAGCTGTTCTACTTGGTGGGCCTACCATTCCTCATCCTATTTAAGCGGATCTATGGCAACAGCCACCTGTTCTCTGGACTTCATCTTCAGGAGGCCCAGGTTCCAGCTGGTCACTGCTTGTAGTTGTTTAAAGATTCTTTGTCATTGACCACCACTTTTATATCTCTGAACATGGGTAGGAGTCTCAGCACTTTTCGCTCCATTTAATTCAAAATATTTACATTCCTCTGAGTCTATATTTTTAAATCTGATTTCTGGGTAACTTAGGGGTCTTTGGTTGCAAGAAACAGAAAATGACTGAGAAACTGAAAAGAAAAGAGAAGTAATAAAAAATAAGAGAAATGAGATGTGAGATTTTTATTGGAAGGATATTGGGGTATCTCACAAAATTCAAGCAAAAGCATGTTTTTAAAGACAAGGATACAGGGTCTCCTGTTATCTCCTCAATAGTAACATGTGGCTTTTCTACTTGGTTTCTTCCTATTTGATAACTCAAATCTTATTTAAATCTCAGTCTTTTACCCTGGTCATCACTGATAATACTGAAATTTGAAGGACAAAGAATCTGTTACTGCATATAACTCACTTTAGTGGTCCAAGGGGTGCAAGCCTGTTGAAAAGCAAAGAAAGAAATGTACTCACGTAAGAAACAATAGCTACCTAAATTCCCACACCATACTTTCTTTTTAAAAATATGCAATTTATAAAATGGCCTCCCTGAACATAATTCTTTTCTACATGTGATCTTAAATGGGCTTTTCCCTCCCAATGGGAGATAACCCAAAGTCATGTCCAAATACTAAACATAAAAATGATGTCACTGTTCTTTGTGTCTGATATCTCTGAGTGGCATCTATTTTTCTCTACTTCTGTTACGGTTCTCTTTTGAGATTGTACAAAATATAGGCGAGCCACATACGTAACCCTCACTATTATCTCCTGCATACAAGAGAAGAGAAAAAAATAGAAATATTTTAATACATATCATATATAATGGTAACAACAAGCACGTCAATATCTTTATGCATATATTACAATATTTCACTTATTGCTGTGACAGGAAAAGGGAGGCTCAGTGGCTTTTACTTTTACTTGGTACTGTATCAGCCTTTACTCTATGTACCAGGAAGCCAGTATGGGAATTCTGCAATACGCTGTGATAGTGGTTCCAACCATGAATAAAGAAAATATGAAGATCTCCACAGAGTGGGGATTGGGCCACACAGAACTGACTGTGAGATTAATTTACTTTGAATTCTGTTTACCACCTAACCCTCATAAGCCCTTAATATTGTTAAAAGTTTTGGCCTGGATTCTCATGAATAGTGTTTTGTTGGAACCAATGCATGAAAATTATAACTAGCTTTCCTTTTCAGGTGCACAGTTACCTAGCAAAGTACCTGTAATTATCTGAGGAAGATTAGGGAATAGCCCATATTACATGTAGCCAACGAATAAAGGCAAATCAAACTCATGGATCAAAGGAGAACTAAGACTTATAATCAAACTGTTTTCTTACTATTGTTTGAGAATATTTTTCCCTTAGGGGGGACATACGCACTACTTGATATTAAGATTCAAATAAAATTTAGAGTTAGACACCCTATCCCAAACAAACAAACAAACAAACAAACAATAAACAAACAAAGATTTCTATCCAGGAATACGACTCATTTTTTTGTACTAAACTGTTTTCTATTTATTTCTGCATCTGTTATAACACTATAGAAATCTTGGACTTACAATGGATCAAGAAAAAATGAAAAAAATTATTAAAAAATTCATTGTCAAATTATCCAGCTGATGCAGGCTTATCCGAAATTGGAGTTCAGCCTGAGAGGATTCTTGGCTTCACTCAGGAAATAATTCAAGCGCCAGCCAGCTGTGAAAGAAAGAAGTTTATCAGAGCAACAGCTTACAGCAAAATAGCTGCTCCGTAGACAGAGTAGGGCTGGCCCAAAGGCAGAGTTCCCAGGAGTAGCGGTGTGCAGCCGTATCACTGTCCCACAGAGCAGTGCTTCCTCATAGGCAGAGTTGCCCGGTGTAGCGGTGTACAGCAAAGTGGCTGCTCCATAGTCAGAACAGACCAGAGCAGCAGCAGCCGCAGCAGCAGCAGCAGCAGCAGCGGCAGTGTATCCAAACAGAGCAGTCCAGAGGGGCAGTCCGGGTAGATTGCTGGCCAGCTATATTTATCCTTATTCTTAATTGTATGCTAATTAAGGGACTGTTTTTCAGAATTCTATAGGAAACGGGTGGGGAAATTCCTGAAACCATGTAACTTCTGAATCGTTGTCATGGCATTTTTAAACAGTCACATTTAAAAATAACGCTGGTGGTCTTTAATCAGTGAAGGCAACCGGAGGTTGCTGTTGACGCCATCTGCTAGTTTCCGCTTGTTTCTTTATTGTATTCTGCTTTGATCAATAGGGTCATGATTGTTGCTCAGAAAATAAGTCCTGCTGATTTCTTACCTCACTTCGATACCTTGCACACTTAAAAATGGTAACAAACATTAACACGTTGTTTGGGCTATGGATTTTTTTTAAAAAAATTCAGACTATTCTGTAATCCCAGCACCTTGGGAGGCCAAGGCGGGTGGATCACGAGGTCAAGAGATCAAGACCATCCTGGCCAACATGGTGAAACCCCGTCTCTACTAAAAATAAAAATAAAAAAATTAGCTCTGTGCTTGGTGGCGTGCACCTGTAGTCCCAGCTACTTGGCAGACTGAGGCAGGAGAATCACTGGAACCTGAGAGGTGGAGGTTGCAGTGAGCTGGTATACTTGCTCCCAAAACCTGGCAGCAGAGTGAGACCATCTCAAAAATTCAGACTTTTTAAAACTGAAACATTAAATGAATCAAAATATGTCAAAAAAAGAAAGAAATCAAAGCTGTAACTTTAAAATTCTTAATATCTTTTCAATCATCCTGAGATGACTGAAGAACAAAATGCATCGCGATGATACTTGATGGAGTTGATTGAAGGTTAATAAATCGCCCTTGGCTTATAACAGCAAGAGGTTACTATCGAGGTATTTACTATAAAGACACTTGAAATACATGGCTATGTGGCTACATAATTTACTATTAAAAAATACCAGTTGTTCAGGTTGTGGACAGTACTTAAGTTTGTAATACAGTTCTTGGGGTGGTAAACTCAAATTGTTTTCTTTTAACTAAATCATTCATGTTCAGAGGTGACAGCGTGCTCAGGGATTGTAAATGCACCAATCAGCACTTTGTCAAAATGGACCAATCAACTCTTAGTAAAATGGACCAATCAGCAGGATGTGGGTGGGGCCAGATAAGGGAATAAAAATAGGCTGCCTGAGCCCGCAGTGGCAACCTGTTAGGGTGCCCTATACGCTGTGGAATCTTTGTTCTTTCAGTCTTCACAATAAATCTTGCTGCTCCTCACTCTTTGGGTCTGTGCTGCCTTTATGAGCTATAACACTCACGGCTAAGGTCTGCAGCTTCACTCCTGAAGCCAGCGAGACCACGAACCCACCAGAAGGAAGAAACTCTGGATACATATGAACATCTGAAGGAACAAACTCCGGACACACCATCTTTAAGAACTGTAACGCTCACCTCGAGGGCCCACGGCTTCATTCTTGAAGTCAGCGAGACGAAGAACCCACCAATTTTGGACACAATGTTCTTGCTTTATTTCTGTAGTTCTTAACTCTCATCTTAAAACTGTAGTTCTCAATACTGGGTAAATATCACCTGGGTACCTTTTAAACCCTGATATACTAGCTGGAACCCAGATAAATTAAATCAGAATGTTTTGGAGTGGGATCCAGGAATGTATAGCCTAGGAAAATTATGAAAGGTTTCCAGGTTATTTATAATAAATCAAGGGACTGTGCTCAAGGCTTAAAGGTATAAAGTTAGTTATTAACACAAAACTAAGGATCCACTTTGTTTTCCTCTGTTATGTCAAGTTTGCTGACACATTTCTAAGAATAATTGTAATATTGCTTAAGGAAAGTTAGTCTTCAACACTATGAGGTGGAACAAATCTGAAGACTATGTCTTAAAGAAAATCCTACAGAAACAGAAACATGTATCTTGGAAGAATTAGCTGTAACCGCTAAATCTGAGCTTGCCCTCCCCCACCTCCCCACCTCTGTTTTGTTAACTGATAGCGTGAATGAGATGGCAGTGGTCGGAAGATTTCAAAAGTGTTCTTTACCTTGAGGCTCAATATGACATCTGCCAAGCAGGGCTGCTGCTTTTTGTTTCTTAGTCATTCACAGCAATGAGTAATTGTAATGTTCAGGTATGTATTTGGGATAAATATCTGAAGCTCCAGTATTTTCTATAGTAAAAAGCATTTTTCCTCAATATAGACGTGTCTACTATATAACAGAGGATACAGAAGACTATTGGTTCATGCCACCGTATCAAGCCTCATTTAGCAATTTGCAATGCTTACGATATATCTGAAAATACCTTGTACGATATTGTCAATGAGACACAGAAAGTGTGTTATTTATGGATTACTCCTTTAGTGTCTTGTAATAGTAAACATTTGACAGACGGCTATAGATTGAATGGCTCAGATTATTCAATAATTGTTACTTTCTCATAGAAACAATATTAGGTGCGATGGCTAGGTTTCTAGATGTGATCAGAATGGTACTCCTTCATTCATCCTCCCCACCAAAATGGTGTCCAGATCTCTGGAACCTGTGACTACGTTATATTGCAAAACAAAAGGAAATTAAGGTTGCAAATGCAATTAAGATTGCTAATGCACTGACTTTAAAATAAGGACTACCCTTATTTTAGGTGAGTCCAATGTATTCACAGGAGTCCCTAAATGCAGAAAAAAGAGGCAGAAGAGTGTCCAAATGATGTGATGCAAGAAAGATTTGACTGGTCATTTCTTGATTTGAAGTTGAATTAAGCCAGGGAATGTGAGTGGCCTCTAGTAGCTAAAAATGGATTCTCCTCCTAAAGCCTCCTGAAAGGAAGGCAGTCCTTAATTGTAGCCCAGTAAGATCAATTTCCAACTTCTGGCCTAAGCACAATAACGTAATAAATTTGTGCTAAGTTAGTAAGTTTGTGTTAATTTGTTACAACAGCAATAGAAAACTAATACAGTAGTACAGATCTTAAAATGTTTTGAATGTATTGTTTTAATGAGGTATAATTTATAGCTTATAATTTATAGTTTTAATTTGTAGTCCAATGGGTTTTTGTTGTTGTTGTTGTTGTTATTCCTGACAGATTCTTGCTCTGTTCCCCAAGCTGGAGTGCAGTGGCACAATCTTGGCTCACTGCAACCTCCGCCTGCTAGGTTCAAGCGATTCTTGTGCCTCAGCCTTCCAAGTAGCTGGAATTACAGGTACACGTGACCACACCTAACCATTTTTTTTTTGGTATTTTTAGTAGAGATCAGGTTTCACAATGTTGGTCAAGTGACCTCAGGTGATCCGCCCACCTCAGTCTCCCAAAGTGCTGGGATTACAGACATTAGTCACTGCCCCTAGCCCCGGCCCAATGGGTTTTGATAAATATATACCCCTGAAAGCCACACTCATATCAAGATACAGAATATTTTATTACCTAAAAAATTCACTCATCAGTCATTTCCAACCAGTTTTCTTTTCCAGGAAGCTGCTGCTTTGATTTCTACTGCCAGAGAATCATTTTGTTACAGTTTCATATCAATGGAATCATAATAGCATTTACTCCTGTGTTTGGTTCTTTTACTCTAGATAATGATTTGGGATTCCTTCACATTGTTATGTGAATCAGTAATTGTCTCTTTTCTGTTGCTGAATAGTACAGATGCTCCTCGGCTTATGATGGAGTTACATCCAGTAAACTCATCTTAAGTTGAAAAGAATGCATTTAATACACCTAGGCTATTGAACATCATCACTTAGGCTTGCCTATCTTAAACATGCTCAGAACATTTACACTGGTCTACAGTTGGGTAACATCACCTAATACAAAGTATGTTTTATAATAAATCATTGAATCTGTCTTGTAGTTTATTAAATACTGTAGTGAAAGTGAAAAGCAGAATGGTTGTAAGGGTACTCACCACTTAGGTACACAGCTGAAAGCATACTGCTCCTGAAGAATGTTTGAAACATTGAATGAAAATTAATTGCCGAATGACAGGATGCGACAGTGACAGGGTCATTAATTTCTCTTTGAATGAGGCTTGAGAATAGCTGACAGAAGCCATCCAAACTTGATGGATTAGCAGGCATAGTGTTCTTCAGGAAGATACCAAATTTTGACTACAGTTTTCTTATTTTCATTATGTATTTCTCTATAGCAAGCATGAGCACCTGTAACTGCCTGTCAATTATGAGTCCCTCATAATTGGCATCCATTTTGTCTAACACCCATAAGCCACTGTTGATACTAGCAAATGCCTCAGCTAGTTTCCTTGCTGTGAGCTTTCGTAGTGCCTTGGGCATAACTTCTTGTGCTTCAATTTCTTCTTTCTTCCTCTAGTTTGGTTAGCTCCTCACAGCAGAGCTCTTCAACTTCAGTGCAAACAAACTCATGAATATCCTCTTCATCAATATCCAATTCTAGCTGGTTACCAAGCACTAATATCTTGTTACTTACTGTTTCATTGACAGCAGAATCTATATTAAAGCTTTTGAATATGTTCATATATGCATTCAAAACTTTCTTCCAAATGCCATTTATGCATTGCTGTGTGACTTCTTCCCATACTGCAACGATGTCCTGGATAACATTTAGAATGTGTAAACATTTCCAGAACTCTAGGATCATTCAACCAGATTCAGCTGCTTCAACAGCCTGTTCAAACGTATGTTTTGAATGCTGCTATTGCACCTTGGTCCATTGGTTGAATGAGTGTAATGATGTTCAACTTCAAATATATAACCTTTACATCAGAATGTATGTTACTGTTATGCTGTGGATACCCTGGAGCATTGTTTAAGATCAGAAGAATCGTAAATGAGATGTTGTTTTTCCTACAATAATATCTTGCCTGCGGAATAAAACAGTTCAAAAACCAGTCTTCAAACAAAGCTGTTGTCATCCGATGTATGCTTGCTCACATTTTTGAATGTTCTAGGGTTCTCTGAATGGTAGATTAGAAAAGGCTTGAATTTGAACCCTATGACATTTCCCATTTCCATCCCAAAGCAAAGTCAAACAAACTCTCAATGTCTTGAATCCTCTCACTGTCTTGGACTCTTGAGGAATGTGTGTATCCACTGGCATACACTTCCAAAATAAGCTTGTTTTATTGATGTAAAGTATTTGTTCTGGCAAGTATTTCTCATCCACAATTATTCTATGCTGCTCTTCCTTAAAAAGGTCAAAACCTTCAGTATCTGCACTTACTGCCTCACTGCTGACCTTCACATTATGAAAATTGTAAGCTACTTGAAGCAATGGAACCACTATGACTTGCTATAAACATTTGCTTATAAGTAGGACCATCGGCACACTCTTTTACTGTATTGAAAGACACGCCCTACTCTGGATTGTCAGAAGGCTAAGAGTATACTGTATTAGTTCGTTTTCATGCTGCTGATAAAGACATACCCAACACTGGGAAATTTACAAAAGAAAGAAGTTTAATGGACAGAAAGTGAAAGGCACATCTCACATGGTAGCAGACAAAAGAAGAGAACTTGTGCGGGAGAACTCCCCTTTATAAACCCATCAGATCTCATGAGACTTATTCACTATTATGAGAATAACTTGGGAAAGACGGACCCACACGATTCAATTACCTCCCACCAGATCCTTCCCACAACGTGGGGGAATTGTGGGAGCTGCAATTCAAGACGAGATTTGAGGGGAGCGGACACAGCCAAGCCAGCCATATCCTATATACTTCTGTTATCTAGTCTTCCATCTATGTAGCAAGTAATTTTTTTCTTATCATAGTTGGCCCAGCATTTTTCTTTGTGTTGACAGTGGATTTAACCGATGCTGATGATTTCACCGCATCACTGATCCACTTCTTGTTGTGGTGGTGTGTGCCTGCAGTCCCAGCTACATGGGAGGCTGAGGCAGGGGAATCGCTTGAACCTGGGAGGTGGAGGTTGCAGTGAGCCAAGATAGGTCCTTTGCACTCCAGCCTTACGATAGAGCGAGACTTCGTCTCAAAAAAAAAAAAAAAAAAAAAAAAATGACCAACAAGATCATAGATTGCAAAAGTCCCAACTCATGTGTGATGGCCATTATTGGTTTTCCAGCTTCATGCTGGGAAATTATCTCAAGTTTGTCTCAAGAGTAATTGCCTTCCTCTTATTCTTCCCACCAGAAGGAGGAGAAACAAATTGACATTTTGTAGACATGATCAGATGCAGAAACACAAAACACAATATCCAAAAACTGCTGGCAACTCAGGACACTGTAGAGTGTTTGTAGTCTGCCCTTGTAATTGTGTCACTAACTGGGAGCTATAACTCATGGACACTACCCGGCATCACAAGAAAGAATATTGTACTGTATAATGCTAGCCTGGAAAAGATCAAAATTCAAAATTCCGTTTATGGTTTCTACTTTTGTATCATGGTAAAGTTAAAAAATCCATCACAGAGCAAGAGCTGATGTGGTGAACTCTGATGTTAAATAATTGAACTAATCGCAATTGACAATTCTTGGCTCAGGTGAGTTGCAGCTTCTTGTCCCTAGGTATGCAGTTTCATCCAACCACTAATAAGTCACTATAGGAAGCCAGTCAAGCAAGATCTCCACTCATATTTATCTAGCCTGTTTGGTATAGAAGAACAGGGTTGTTATTGGAAACAGAAATGCCTAGATCACATATCCACATGTGAAGAGGTAAATTCCCACCCTCATCTCAGATCATATCTAAAAATTAACTCAAGTGAATAATAGACTTAAACATAATATCTTAAAAATACAAATTGTAGAAGGAAATATAGAAAATCTTTATGACCCAAGTGAGACAAAATTTTCTTATATATACCAGCAAAGAATATGGTCCACAAAAGAAAAAAAAATGCTAAATTTGACATAATAAATTTCTAAACTTTTGTACTGCAAAAAACACCGTTAAAACCTAATAAGACGTGCAACAGACTGGGAGAAAATATTTGCAAAACAAATACTAAGTTAAGAACTTGTATCGAGAATTTACAAAGACCTCATAGAACTCAAGAATACAACCCAATTAAGAAGTGGGCAAAGATATGCCAAATATATCACCCAAGAAGATACATTAATGGTTAATAATCACTCAGAAAGATGCTCAAATCATGTCTTTAGGAAAATGCAAAATAAAACCACAATGAAATATCATTTCATACCCACTAGAATGGCTATAAACAATAAAACAGACAAGAAAAAATTATTTTACAGGATTTAGAAAATAGGGAACCTCAAACAATGTTGGTGACAATGTAAAATAGTACAGCCATTTTGGAAAACAGTTCATCATTTTCTCAAAAAGTTAAACATAAAACTACCATATGTCTCAATAATTCTACTCCTATGTATATACCCAAGAGAAATTAAAAATATGTCTGTTCAAAGATGTGTGTGTGAATGTTCGTAGCAGCATTATTTTTAATAGCAAAAAATGAGGGAAAAAGTGATATAGCCATCAACTAATGATGAATGAACAAAATGTGCTATACTCATACAATGGAATGCTATTCAGTAATAAAAAGTGATGAATTATTGATGCATGTTACATCACGGGGGGAACGTAAAACATTACATTAAATGGAAGAAGTCAGACACAGGAGGCCACATAAGACTGCATTCATATGAAATGCCCAAAAAAGGCAAATTTGTCAAGAGAGAAAGTTGATAGTGGTTGTCTGAGACTGTGGTTGAAAATGAGAACTAAATCTACATGAACATGAGTAATCTTATTAGAGGAAAGACAATGTTCTAAAACTGATTTATGGTGATGGTTGTTAAATTTTTATTTGAGTAAAATTCAAAAACCATTGAATCATTCACTTGATTTTTTTGATATGTAAAACATTTCTCAAGAAAACTGTTAAAAAAATGAAAAAAAAGAACATCTGGGTTCAAAGGTTAGTTCCTTGTTTTGCTAACATCTATCTTTGGGCACGTTTGAAATAGTAAAATCCGTATCTACATCATACAGTTGGATGAGGTTGACATAAGATAAATATGTCATGGACCTAGAACAGAATGGATGTTTAATTAGTAATAATTATTATTGTTTACAATACTATGAAATTATTTTTCTTTCCACCTTCTGTTCACAACTCTGAAGTCTCTAAAGTTCTGATTAAACATTAATAAAGTAACTGGTGGACAATATACACTCAGAAAGGTATTTGCTGGTTATTTTAAGCTAAGCTTACAGAATTAAAAACAACTGAAAGAAAACTAAAGGTGTAAGAATTTTGTGTGATATCTACTTTTATCCTAGGATAGCCTATGTGCTAGTCCTCTCTGGAAGAGAAGAGTTGGAGCAGTGGGGTTGATGAGATCTACTTGAGGATCTGCCCTTGAGGTTAGATGGCACCTCAAAGGCTCCTCTTAAATCTTTTTACCTGGCCAGCACTGAGCAAATAGGAGTAAGTATAGTAGACCAATATGTGTAAAATCTAATTCAATTACATATGTTAATTTAATTAAAAGCTTTAAAATAGGTGATAATTTCCTTTAGCTCAGAAGAGATGATTATATAATCTATAAAAGAATGAACTTTCACTTATAAAATAGTCTTAAAATATTTTACATTTTGAATCATGAGAAAACATTAGTTCACATTGATTCAATTCTATTGTCTGAATTTTCCATACCTGCTACAATATAAATCTAGTTTTTAAAACTACACTTAGAGATTTGCATGGGAATATATTAATATATTCTTCCTCAGGTCCTTCCTAAACAGATTTTTTTTCTTTAGCTTTCTACCTCTACTTTTAGGAGGTTTTCACAACCATCATTGGCACACTGTTCATTGAATGACAATCCTCCTGTTATCAAACTGTTTATTTTGAATCTCCAGTATTCTTTAGTGGCCTTCAGTGGATTGCTTTGCCTGTATTACAGGGTTGTAGTCTGGATATATATTTACTAATATGCTAAATGGCACATTATTTTTCAGAATTTTCCTAAGCCATCAAATCTGTTAGCATTCCTCAGGGTCACACTTGATTTTTCTACCTTCTGCCATCTCTTTTCTAATATGGCACCATAAAATATAAGCTGCAAAGTACTTTATTTCTTGCACTAATTAAAAATTTATTGTAAATTCCACATCTTCTAAGATTCTCCCACCACTACCCGTCACACCACACATAATCAGTCAAATGTATAAAGTGTTTCTTCTGAGGTCCCGTTCTTTATGGATCTAATATTTATTGAGATTATTATGTGAAAGATATTAGGCTGAGCACATTGACTGCATTATCACATTTTTTCTCGCAATAATTTTAGGAAGTAGGAATGTTACTGACTTCATTTTATGATAAGGAAATGGAGGCTTAGCAAGAATAAGCAACATGTATCTATAATATCGTTTTTGAAATGTGACTCTATTATCTTTAACCT
Organism: Papio anubis; assembly: GCF_008728515.1. Taxonomy (NCBI): domain Eukaryota; kingdom Metazoa; phylum Chordata; class Mammalia; order Primates; family Cercopithecidae; genus Papio; species Papio anubis. The sequence goes on from NC_044977.1 coordinate 145,064,056, forward strand.
GAGAACCACACTATCAACACAAAATAAACTGCCTAATTGCTCTCACAGGATGTTGTTGACTAAGTTCTCAGCCTCTGCTGGTTTAAACAAAAAATCTTCTGTGGTTAGATACAACACAGGAAAAGCCAGAAATAATGAAATTCAGTAACCTCTGGGATGTTGAGACAGAGATATTTCCTTGAGGGGGTTCATTCAAAGAACAGGTTGGTAAATTGTCAGATATCCAAATTTAGGGTGTTGACTCAAGCATGAGTGAAGAAAAAGTATCAAGTATCACTTGTTATATATTGGGGAGAAAGAGTTGGGTAGGTTGCAAACCTCAAACTGAAAGAGACAGAACAGACTCTCACAGACAAGTGCCAAGACTAATTTTTCTCTGCATGCCTGTATTTAACACAAGTGAAAAGTTGTCAAGTGGCTACTGCTCTCCCGGGTGAGGACTGGTTTCATTGATGGCAGCAGTGTTTGCAGTAAAGGTATCACTGAAAAGGATCCAAAGTTCTCACAGCTTGTTCCAATTTTTAATCCACGTAGGCTCCAAGTTTCAAATTTTCAATCAGTTTTTTGATGCTCTTTTCTAAAAGACCTCTAGTTTAACTCAAAGAATATTGAAGAAAACAATAGCTTGAAGGACTCCAAATACTTGTGATTATTCAGTTTCAATATTTAAAAAAAATCATCTTAGCTCTTAATTGGTTTGAATTATTTACAATCAGTTTGAATCAGTTAGAGCCAGTATCCAAACATAAAAAGAAAGTATCTATTTTGAACTTTCTTAACAGCTTTTTATTCCAATAGTTTTGAACCAACTTCAAACACTTCAATGCAGTTTGAATCAATTAGCATGTACCTAAGAACACTTGATAAATAAGAAGTTGATAGGTTCTTTGAATTGCATTACTGATTTATTTCTCTAGTATCCTAACTAGGTATATTATCCCACCACTCTAATTCACAGTGCAAGTTATTTATCAAGTTAGTTTCTTTAAGCTGCATTATTCATTAAGGGCATATGAGGTACCAGGTACTTTGATAGGTGTGTGTAATAGTTTTTTCCCCAAACATCAGCTTTGATTCCTCATAGGATTTAGAACTAAAATACAAACTCATTGGCTCATCAAATTTTTGTCACATTCTGAATTTGGTCTTTATTTTCTTGTAGTTTTAAATAAAACTCTTTATGATTTCTGTCTATTCTGACCTATTATTTACTCTTTAAACACACTTGAACTATATTGCCTTTGAACTCATAATTCGATTAGAATGGAAGGCCATTCTGTAAGTATTTGCCCTGCCAAAGTTGTTCTTGATGAAGAGAATATTTATTGTATATTTAGTTGCCTACCATTGATTCCCCCTTCTTTTACTAGTATATACAGATTTCATTTCAGAGAAGCACTACCTATGTTATTCTTAATCCGTCTCCTGCCATAATAATTGGTTCATGGATAAGCATATGACCCGATCAGAGTAATTAAAAAGTAATTCATAGGCTGGAGGGAAAGGTATTCCGTTTTACTCTTGATTGAACCTAGAAGAATATGGTTAGTGTTACTCTGAATAAGAAAAGAGTCTAGCCAAGGAGGAGTAGATAAAGAAAAAAAAAATCCTGATGTCAGTATTTAATCCTTTAATCAAATATTTTCCACTATAAAAGGCAGTATTTTTATCCTTTTTTCCCCAAAGACAATTTACATTGAATTTTCTTTTATCTATATTTGCCTCATCTGTTTATTTCATTCTGTACTTCTATAGAGATAAGAGTTTAGAACACGACCTATGCATGGCATCTTATATGTTCTGCTCCTTCTTTTAAAATTTGTCTCCTCATCCACTAAAACAAATTCATTGGGAAATTTAGAATATGCTGTTTTCATGGTGATAATAGCTGTTTAAATGTATATGATATCTATTTTAAAGAAAGCAAATACATACAACAATGTATTTTGCATCTTTCCTAATAAGAAAATACAGATATGTATGTGTGTGTATGTGTATGTTTGTGTGTGTATGTGTGTGCTTTAAAATGGTCAGTTGGTCTAAGAAGTTTCCTCTTAACTCTACATACAAGTGCAAATCCAGTTAATTCTATTATCGACTACAAGAACAATGAAGACACATTTGTAAATGGATTCTATGTCCCACTATGTATAAAGCACTTTAAGAATGTCTCGTAGCTCTCAGAATCTTCCCTGACCTCAGATCAATGCTAAAGGTGATCTTTACATTATGTCCACGTTTCCACCAGTGATGTCACAGTCTATCTGCTGGGCCACCAAAAGAATGCCAGGGAGAGAGTAGTTACTGGTAACTATTTTCTCCTACTGTGTATCAAAATGGACAGCATTAAGGTGTCATCTACAAGCAGATCATCTTCCATGCAAGAATCAGAGACTGATTTGCTGGGATAGTGTATTTCATCCACTAAAAAGAAATATTGTACTACATGAATTTTAAAAATACACTGTTTTCTTTCTGATATTTCTTTGAAAATTTCCAAACAGATAATTGCAAAGCAAGAGTATAATGACTTTTAAACTTTTCGATTGTGTATGTGATAAAACATATAGCTTTCCTGAATCATTCCAGTAAATTTTCCAAAAATCCTTCTTTTACTTTGGAGCAAAATTGTCAAGGAAAAGCGTTCCTGATTAAAAAATAACTTACTGATGTTATGTGGCCATTTTATGTTATATATGTTTTATATGTTAATAGGTTATATGGCCATTCTGTTATGTAGCTATTCTTGTGTGTGTGTGTGTGTGTGTGTGTGTGTGTGTATGCTTGTATGTAGTTGAGCTAAGTGTAGAAAACCTGTGTTTAAGATTTTTTTCTGACTTACAAACTCATTAATATTGTCATTAAAATGAAAAAAAGGTTTTCTACTGAAACCTGGGTCATTTCTCTGACCACTGGTTTCTGAACAAAGAAACCTCATTGAACATGGAGTATCCAGAATCATCATTTTTTGAATCTTGTACATTTCAACTCCTGAAGGCAGGATTTATAAAGACACTTGAATTAACACCTCACTGCTTTGTATAACCTACAGGGTCAGTTTCTAAATTTAATCTTTATGTAATTGACATTTATAAGTAGCTTTCATTTTAAAGTTTAGAAGATACCTCCTCTAAACATATATGGCCAAAGTTTGAAAATTTTACCTTTCTGTTGTTGTTTATTTGTCTTTAGAGACAAAGTTTCACTCTGTGGCCAAGGCTGGAGTACAGTGGCACAATCAGCTCCCTGCAGCCTTGAACACCTGGACTCAAGCAGTCCTTCCACCTCGGCCTCCCAAATGGCTGAGACCACAGGTGAGCACCATCTCATCCCTCACCCAGCTAATTTTAAATTTTATTTTATTTTTTCAATTTTTTATAGTGATGGTAGTCTCTCTATGTGGCCCAGTCTGGTCTCAAACTCTAGCCTAAAGCCATTCTCTTGTCTTGGCCTCCTAAAGTGCTGGGATTACAGACCTGAGCCACCCTGCCCAGCTTGTTATGTCTTCATTAAAACTTAAAAGTTTCAGAGAAAAATATATTAATCAAGTCTCAGAATATCATCAAAATTATTAAAGCAAGCTGTCTTTCAAACTAAATTCCAAGAAAATTTTCCTTTAAACTACTTTACTTGTTTTCTTTGTAAACCTGTACAGCTTAATTAGAGTGTGTTTGACTAAACATCTGGATAAATGTCACATTTTCCCAAATTGGCCTATATGGACAAAAATGAAATCTGTTATTAGTATATTACACAATAACTAAGTCATATGTGGTTTTAAACAACAGCTGGGGGAAACATGCCTGTCATAAAAGCATCACGTACATTACTTCTACTGCTTGGCTAGCAGATACTCAGACACCAGAGTTAAATATTTTTAAGTAGCTTCTCATGAGAACAATTTCTCCTGAGGTAGCTAGATAAAAGAACTAAATGGTGAAGAAAAACTAGTAATAATTATGCAACAAATTTGTAATTTTTATAAAAATTAGTAATAAGTTTGTATTTACTATTTATGATTCTAAGTTTCTGTTTGCTGTTGAGTTCTGTTGAGGATTTGATGACATTAAGGAAACCATTTGCTTATGGAATCGCTGTCATCCCTTCTCATATGCTAATCTCCTGGGAGAATTCTTCTTCTGAACATCTCTCATCTCCAGTCTAATAGCCCCAATAATATATATCACAGGTGATGGTTAGAAAAAAAAATTGAGACAAGTATAAAAAACATCTACCACAGAGTCTGACTTCCATCAAATTCTAGCTTATTATTTTATTTTTTTCTCTTTCTAACAAAAAAGATAGTGAAAGAATTGTTGGCTATTTGGAAGAGAGAAAAATCATATAATTTCAAGACTTCTAAATTTAACAGTAATAAAGTAATTTTTTCTAGATTAATGGCTTCTGATTTTTATGAATGTTTGAATTCATCAGTGTTTATTGTTTTTACTGCAAAATTCCCATGTCCTAGGTGTTTTAACTTTAAGTAGAAAAATAAAATTTGATTCCCATGTTTTCTTTATAACATAATTTAATCAATAGAATTGCATTAAAATGGTACACAATTTTAGGCAAAAAAACCAATAAATGTTAATGATATTGTTGTATGGAAGTAACATTAACTGACCTGCAGATACTATCACTGAACATTTAGATTAGTTTAGCAAAGGGAATGAACATGAATGGGCTACCTTCTACGAACTACACTGTATGCTAGGTCTTGTGTAAGCAGTATCTCCTATTAATCTTTGTGGTAACTGTTTGTACTAGATGTTATTATATACACGGTAAGCCAAATACATCTTTTCTCTTTTCTTTCCCTTCTCTTCCCTTCGCTTTTCTCTCTTTCCTTCCTTCCTTCCTTCCTTCCTTCCTTCCTTCCTTCCTTCCTTCCTTCCTTCCTTCCTTCCTTCCTTCCTTCCTTCTTTCCTTCTTTCTTTCCTTCTTTCTTTCCTTCCTTCTTTCTTTCTGTCCTTCTTTCTATCCTTCTTTTTTTTTGGTGGAGTCTCGCTCTGTCGCCCAGGCTGGAGTGCAGTGGCACAGATCTTGACTCACTGCAACCTCTACCTCCCAGGTTCAAGCAATTCTCTGCCTCAGCCTCCCAAGTAGCTGGGATTACAGGTGCCCACCACCATGCCCAGCTAATTTTTGTATTTTTAGTAGAGACAGGGTTTCACCATCTTGGCCAGGCTGGTCTTGAACTCCTGACCTCGTGATCCGCTCGCCTCAGCATCCCAAAGTGCTGGGATTACAGGCATGAGTCACCATACCCAGTTGGTAAGCCAAATATTTCAAGTTAGGAAGTTCGAGGCTTGAAAAGATTAACAATTTACTGAAAGGCACATGGGTAATAACCGAGAAATCTGATTTCTAAACCAAGTTCTTTTCCTCTAAAGTCCATGCCTTTCTCAGCTATTCTGTTTCCACATAGGACCACAGAGTTTCTCACTGCCAGTGCCTTTGGAGTCATTTTCTTTTCACCATCGCTTCCGAAGTGGTGATTCCCATACCATGGGTGTTTGTGCAGATTCTCCCACCATGTAGATAATGAATGAGTTGAGAAGAGCTATATTGACCAATGACTACCATTTGAGTAACAGAAGTGTCTAGGTGTCTAGAGTTGTGAGGTATGTAAAGAATGGATTTTTCTATACATTCAATTTAAGTGGCAATTTGCTTCTAAAGCCAATACCCCAGAGCCCACTTAGCTTAAAATATGGCAAAATTATTTTAGTAATGGTGATATTTCAACCACTGATGGTCTCTCTTTTTCTTCTATTACCTGTTTTGAACCCTTGCTCTATATTAAAGTCCAAGTGATCTCTTTAAATCTGATGACATCTTTCTTTTGCTTCTTTGAAGGCTTTCCTTTGCTATGTTTGAAGACTCCAGTTCTTCCTCTAACCTTCAAGGCACTCCATAAACTGGTTGTCTCATCTCACATCTGCAGCATCATCTCAAACCTCTCTTCCCTTGAGACCATGCACTCCAGTTACATTGGCCTTATCTCAGATGCTTAAAATACATCAGGACTTATATGTATGCTCTCCCTCTCTCTAGAAAGATTTTCTCTCTTCCTCCAATTTTTTTGTTTAATTAATTGCTGTAGAGAACAAGTCTATATCTCAGCTCAAATATCACTTTGGGGAAAATCATCCCCAATCCTCTGTACCAGATCTCCTGTATGCCTCCTTAACTCCATGCTCTTTTTCTTCATAGGATTTATAAGAATTTAAATCATATGTTTGTGCAATTATTTGATTAGTGTATGCCCTACTAAACTGTAAACTCCTTTAGGCCAGCGTTTATTTTGCTCAGCATTATTAACTTTTGGATTACCTTGTTGTTTTGCTCGCCATAATATCACCAAGCATGTAGTAGAGTACCAAGCATAGGTGATCAATACATATTTGTGGGATGAATAAAGCATATTCTTCTAAACTACCTTCTTTTTCATTTTTCTTATTTGGATGCATGTTATGGAACTTAAAAAAATACAAAAAATTTAGTGGCAGAGGACAAAGTACGTGGATAAATACTATAGTCTGAATGTTTGTATGCCCCCAAAATTGTTGTGTTGAAATTCTAACTTCCAATGTAATGGGAGTAGAAAGTGGAGCCTTTGAGAGAGGATTAGGTCATGAGGATGGAACTCTCATGAATGGGATTGGTGTCCTCATAAGAGAAACTCTAGAGACCCAGACAGTCCCTTCCACCAGCTGAGGAAACAGCTAGAAGGCACTGCCCACAAGGAAGTGTGATACTATTGGCACCTTGATCTTGGAATTCCCATCCTCCAGAACTGTGAGAAATAAATGTATGCTATTTATAAGTTACCTAGTTTATTATATTTTTGTTATAACAGCCCAAACAGACTAAGACAATAAGCCTGTTGAAAAAAGCAAGACATATAAAGATGTTTGTATCTTATAATTTCGTTTGCAGAAGAACACCTGTTACAGAGAAGATCATTAAGGGAGAGACAATGATTCATTCTGTACATGTCAGTTGACCTTTCTTTCCCAAATACTTCTGCATTTGCCCAGTGGATTCAGTACAGAGGGACCATGGCTGCATAAAGAAGATATTATGAATGAGCTCAACAACACATATCCCTATTCAATGAGACTTTTCTGACAATTGCCACTAAGGAGTGCCCAACTTGCCACTAGCAAAAACTAAAGCTAAATTCCAAACCTGACTCCTGAATTACAGGAGATTATCTGTTCATCTGGTAGCAAAGTGGCCTCATTGGACAGTTTCATCATGAAGAGGACAGTAATTTATCCTCACAGGAATGGATGTTTATTCTATTTAAAGCTTTTCTTTTCCTGTTTGCTTTAGTTTTGCTAGCACTGACATCCATGAACTTACTACAGACCTTATTCTCCACCATGGTGTTTCGCATAATGTTTCTGACTAAGGAACTCATTTAGTAAAAAGAGTCATGCAGCAATCTTCTCATACCCATGATATTTACTCCTCTTAAAATGTTCTCTACCAAAGTCAGGTGTCCTTATAGAGCAACAAAGCAATATAATTACTTGCTAAAGACTTACTGAGAGCTGAAAGTCAAAATCTTGAAAATTTTGGCACCATCATACAAAATTCAGGGCATGCTTTGAAAGAACAGACATCCATAGCTTGTGAATATAGGTCCGATAATTGAAAGACAGAAGTAAAAATGTCATCTCTCCCGTAAACTTAATATTTCTTTTAAATTTTTTATTTTTGTATTTTTTGCTTTCTGTCCTGAAACTTTTGGATTCTGCTACTTTAAAAGTCTTCATTCAAAATGGAGAAACCATTTCAATAAAGGACTAAAAGTGATTTTGGGAATTGAAAATTGTGATAGCCATCCGGCCATTTATGGTTTCTCATGCCAACAGACAAAGAAAAGGGTGCTCTGCCTGCTGTGTCGTGACAGATATTCGTTGTTATGAGGGAGAGAGAGAATTCTTTATATAGACCCCAAGAGATTATTTGTGATCTCGTTTATTTTAATATTTAGTGGTATAAATCAATAGAAGACTGTGTAAACCAATAAAGGGTAGTATTACTTAGAAGTTTTAAGCAATTTTATTGGGGAAAATTCTGGCTAGCTTAGGTTAAAAGAACCACAGAATGGATAGTGGAGAAAGGATATCATAAATGGAAAGTATTTTCTGTGATCAATTACAGAAACTAGGATGGAACCTGCTATGCACACCTTTCTTGCCTATTTTGTAATTTTACACACACACACACACACACACCCCATTCTGTTCTTTTTATCTTCCTTTTTTTTCTAACTATTTTAAATAATGAGTATAGTGAATAAAATTGTAACTGAACTAGAAGAACAATTAACATCAAATTAACATCAACAGAAATGGTTACAGTGAGTGATAAGATTTTTCTTCTATTTTTAGGGGAAAGAATAAAAATATCATCATTTATATGTGAGATAGTTGCATCATGTTAGTTGAAATATTATTTTGCATTATTTTCACTATTTATAAATTTAAATATGATAAGAGAGCATATGGATACTGAATAATAAATATTGGAAGTTACTAGACATTATTCATTGGCATATGAGTCTGCTTATATCCTTGTCTTCTATACTGTCCTTTTTACAAAGCTAGCATTCAAATACTTTCTTGCCAACTGGGTTCTGATTACCTTCTACCAATAGGGACACTTGTGAAAGATGGGAAGTTTGTCAGTGATTTAACACCATTCCCTTCTGGCAGCACTCACTGAGCGACCATAAACTCCTGCAAAAGTACAGGTGGTTCCAGCATTTGTGCCAGGGTTCCAAATGGAGCCAGGTTAGTGGTAGCATTGGATGATTCTGGGCCACTGACGGTTGTTGCAGGCTGTTGTAATAGCTCTGGGGATCTGGCAGAGATCCATTGCTGTTGTGAGTTTGGACTTTTTAAGAGGCAACATCCTTCAAACAGCAGGGACCTCTGAAGCAACTACAGAGAACATTGTGGGCTTAGACAAGCTTTAGATATTTTGCTATTGTGGAGACCTTAATATCTTTCTGTAGTAACTAATCTTTAGGAAACAGGACCTCCCTCTTTTTTTTTTCATTTTTCTGCCCTTTCACAGAAGCATGTAAAATCATTTCTCCCATTACCTTTCTATTCAAAAACACCAGAGTAGATTCTATTCTCCTTATCGGACATTGGTTCATTCTCTTCTTTCCTACCTCTTGATATTTCCCCCAAAGCTTAGTAATTCATACTCATGTTTCATCTATCTACACATACTCCCTCTGTGATCTAATCCAGCCGTAATCTTCCTCCAGATTCACATGTCCAGTTGTCCACTGAACATGTCCACTTGGATGTGTAATAGAATTTCAAACTTGTTGTCTCCAAAAAATGAACTTCTGAACTTTCTTCTCACATTTGTTTCCATCTTACAATCTTTCTGATCTCAGTAGACGGAAACTACCCTTTCATAACCTTAGATCCATCTCCAAAACTTCTCTTTTATTCATATTTTATACCAGACCCATCAGGGAAATTTATTTTTTTTCTGTCTTCAAAATATTTCTAGGACTGGATCAATTTTTATCACAACCTCTGCTATCACCATGGTCCGAACCTCCAATATCTTTCACCTCATTTACTGTAATGGTCTCCCAAGTAGACCATTCTTCTATCATTATTCCAAATACTGTAGAATGCTACTTTAAAAATATTAGTTAGAGGTGCTATAACTCCTTTGCTCAGAATCTTCCAATGATTCTCTTCTATTCAAAATAGAATGTAAATTTACTATAATAGATTACAAGATTTTCTTCACTCCTATTAGTATCTCTTTGACCTGAATTCCTGAAAGTTTACTTTCAATCCACCATCCTGACCTTCTTGCTGTACTTTTTTCTTTTTTGTCGCATGTGCCATACTTTCGAACTGCAGAAAATTTGTTCTACCCATTCCTTCTGCCTCAAGCTCTCTTCCCCTACAACATCTACAAGGCTAACCCAGTCACCTCTATCAAGTGTTCTCTCAATGTTACCTTCTTGACTACGCCTATCCTTACTCCCTGCCCCCTCCCCCAGCACTATAGATTTTATTTGCCTTACTTTTTTCTCAACATGACATATATTTAAAGAATACTATAGTTTTACTGTTTATTATTCATTGTCTCACACACAATAATATAAGTTTAATGAGGGCAGAGATTTATTTTTAACTTTTTTTAAAAAAAACTTACATATCATCCCAAATACCTGACATGTTGTAGGCATTCAGTGAATATTTGTTGAGCGAAGAAATAAATTTCTTTCCTGGCATATCTTTTCTGCCCTAAATCTAGAAGAATTCTTTTAGAACAAAGACTGCTGAAATACAAAAGCAAAACAAGGTTCTTTTTTCTTTCTTCTTATCATATTCTTTCTCTTTTGCTCTCTCATACACACACAAATACACACACAAACACAGACATATTCAGGCACATACATACACACGTGCATGCAGACACACACAGAAGAGGAGAAACATGCTAAGCATGACCTAAAATGTGGCAGGTTTATGTTGCAGGTGGGAGTAAAAAATATTACGTGACATTGACTATTTCTGATGGCACAAGAAGTAGAATAAGGTTCTAAGCGCCACTTGAATCATTGTGCACAGTATGCTTTCATTATTATTCACCTTTAGTTCTTCTCGTACTCAAAGAAGGAAATTAAAATAATGCCAAAACAATCATCCTACAAGAGAATGTTTTTATTTTTGGAGATGCTTTCAGCAGCTAATGAATGGTATTACTAATTTTCATTAGAGTAGATTGTTATTCTGTATCTTGGAAACCTCTTTTAAATTTTCTTTCAGAGCTTGTATTATATTGTGATACTCAGGTGAATAATAGGAAGAAATAGTAATTTAATGGTACATTGCAGCATTCTTCCTCTATGCTTCTCCACTATTTTTTCCTGCTCCATCAAAGAGCTTACACAGGTTTGGAATTTTCAAAAGGACCTAGGTTATCATGGAGACAATTGCATTCTCACTATAGTCTAATTACCAATGATTTTTGATATATAATAAAGATAACAGATTTGTCTGCCTATATCTATAAAATATGTTGGTTAAAATCCTTTTAAGAGAAATTAATCTGACAGATGTAAACATTTTCAGGACAGGCTGGGCGCGGGAATTCACGCCTGTATTCCCAGCACTTTGGAAGGCCGAGGTGGGTGAATCATGAGGTCAGAAGATCAAGACCATCCTGGCCAACATGGTGAAACCCCGTTTCTACCAAAAAAAAAAAAAAAAAAAAATTAGCTGGGCATGGTGGCATGTGCCTGTAGTCCCAGCTACTCAGGAGGCTGAGGCAGGAGAATTGCTTGAATCCAGGAGGAGGAGGCTGCAGTGAGCCAATATTGTGGCACTGCACTCCAGCCTGGCGACAGAGCGAGACTCCATCTAAAAAAAAAAAAAAAAAAATGCAGGACAAATATCTACTGTCTTGTGGATATGAATTTGAATTTCAAAGTTGGGAATATGGATGGATACTGAGAATGCTGAATCTGCTAGCAGTTGGCATAACGACTGTGTAAAGAGAAAGCTACTCAAGTTATCTTATTTTTCCTTGACCTTGCCTGAGCTACACATTGTTAAACTCTCTGGAAGCCACCAGTAACCTGGGCTAGAAGGCAACAAAAGTAACCTGGTCATGAGCAGGTTTATTTGTTTCAAGGTGGCCAGTGTTGGTTTGGTTATGAAAGCCTAAATTGAATGTTTTGGTATTATGTTGGGCTGTGTAGACAGGAGGGATGCAAGCATAGGCTTAGGAACTACAAAGCAATTGACATATTACCCTCTACTTGGAAAAGAAAATATATATCTACATAATATAAAATACCTCTCTTTATTTCCTTTTCCCCTTTCTCCTTCTCTCATGTGTGAAACATATGCATTAACAATAGGGATACATGCACAGGCAGTTTTGCCCACATTTATCAGGTCGGCTGGCAATGTAGCACTGCTGGATTGTCATGGTCAGTTTCCAGAAGACTGAGATAGGCAATGTCTGACTCTTGAAAAAGGAAAAAAAATCATAGTGTGGAAGAAAATGGAGGTCCCCAGGATGAAACAATAGCTTTACTGATAGACAGAACCATCAATGTCCAAGGATTAAAAGAAAATCAAACTATTTTCATTCTGCTGGGCACCTAAGGTGTTTCATATAGTTGCTCTTTATCTGGTAATTAGCAGTAATATCCTGGTATCCAACTAAATTGGGGGTAATTATGGGTTTGTAATTATGGGGTTTAGAGTCAGACAGATCTAGGTTACTGTACTAGCCATGCCATTTTTTTACCCTGTGATGTTTAATAGATTATCTGACCTATCTAAGGTTTAATCTTTCATTTATTAAATGCACACAATGGTAATATGTTTCTGATAGGTTTGCCATAAATAGCAAGTAAGATAATACATATAAAGAACATAACGTGTTGCCTAGGATATAGGAGAGGCATAATAAATATTTGCTTTATTGATCTTGACTACTACAAGTAATTACTTTCTAGGCATTTTGTTCTGAATTGGTTGGAAAATGAGTCTTATTTTATTTTTTATTTCAGATATTTCCAGTAGTTTCATAAAGATATGCGAGTTAAGACTAAATCCTGAAATTTTTGATCTCACAGAAAAGTGTGTTTTGTTTGTGAATTTTTTATGCATGCATAATTCTTTTCAAAATAAACCACCTCACACTTCTCTCTAAATAAATCATAGTCAAAGTTTATTTCCTTTATAATCATGAAAGCATCCATCTGGAGCACCAGTTAAGATTCTGATACTTTATAGGTAATCATAGAAATTCAGTATCTCCTGCAAGATAAAAATATTGGGATAAAAATAACAGAAAACCCCGTTCTATGATCCCTGAAAAGAAAACATGCCATAAAATGGTTTGTTCAGCTCAATGAGATATTCTCATTATTAGTCTAAAAATTATGAAATTGCTAGTGAATGTCAAAAATAATCAAATACTAGCAATCTGAAATTTCAAACTAAATATCAGGTGTGTTTATACAAGTAAAGTTAACTATGTTTCCTCTTTAGTGAATGTTAATTCTAAACACATACCTTACTTAAGCCATGTATTTATTCATATCATGGGTTAATTCTAACATGTATGAAGGTGAGGTACGGTATGAGTGGGATTCTTGGTTGTAAATAATGGAAATCACTTTGGCTAACTAAACAGAAAAGTGATTTCCTGGAAGGGCACATCATGATATACAGAGGAAGTCTTGGAAAACCAGACTTAGGCAGAAAGGCCAAGACCCTGAAACTTCTCAACTTAAGATACACCATAATTTGGGACTCTCTGCGATCTCTGGCATGAACTGTTGTGCTAGCTACTCCACATATCTGTCAGAAATAAGCTCATCTGGATCCTCTTTTTTCTCATACTCTCTAAGTTTGAAACTCTGGAATGGAATGCCTGATTAGCTGCTGTCACATCCTTTTTACTCTACCCTCTGGAGATATAACAACTTCCCACTTAGTCTTTTGTAATGGGCCACAGAGCCCTGCTTCCGACCCATCTTGTTATTCCTGCCAAAGAGGAAGTCTGTTTGTATGCTGGATACCTGTACATAGTTTGTTAGAAATCTTTCTCTGGATTAATTACTGTGTAACATTTTGTTAAGGTAGTAATCTGGGGCCGGGTGCGGTGGCTCAAGCCTGTAATCCCAGCACTTTGGGAGGCTGAGACCGGCAGATCACGAGGTCAGGAGATCGAGACCATCCTGGCTAACACAGTGAAACCCCATCTCTACTAAAAAAAAAAAAAAAAAAAAACACACACACACAAAAAACTAGCCAGGCGAGGTGGCGGGCGCCTGTAGTCCCAGCTACTCGGGAGGCTGAGGCAGGAGAATGGCATGAACCCGGGAGGCGGAGGTTGCAGTGAGCTGAGCTCCGGCCACTGCACTCCAGCCTGGGCGACAGAGCGAGACTCCATCTCAAAAAAAAAAAAAAAGAGAGTAATCTGGGATTGATACAGACTGAAGAAGTTTTGCATTTTCCATTATTTTTGTTTATAAAAAGTACATATATCCATATATAAATCTGAAAATAATGTATGAATTTACAATGATGAGCTAAAAATATAGTTTCTAACCATTACAAGTTGTTAATTTAGAATTTTCCCATATTGCTTTTTCTCATTTGTACTATAAGTATCGATTGTTGGTACATATAGAATATCATGAAAGTAATATGAAGAACCATTTTTTTTGCTGTTTCATTGTGCAAAACATACTTAAGAGAGTGCTACCACAGATGTTTTTTCCATATAAGAAAACTCACACATTTGATCTTTGTATAGAAGATACAGAAGATCATCAGTGTAACCAAAGGGAAACAAAAATCAATTTTCCCCCAATTCACTTATATGAATTTAATCAAAATTGAAAAGTAAATAAATGTATTTCCTGATGGTCTTGCTTCCTGTAGGAGATAAAATGTTTGCATTGTTGTTGGCAAGTAAAATTATCTTTCGTGACAAATGAATTCATCTTTTTCCAAGGTAAAGAATTCATTTCAGATTAACTTTAAACTTACGTGCTATAGCAAAAGTTAAAACTTTATTAAGAGATATTGTGACTGTATTTAATCACAATTATTTCACACTGGGAATAAAACCGACTGAATTTGACTATCATGTATTTCCCATGATATTTCAGTTCTATGAAAGAATTTTAAGATCTCAGGGGCAGCGTATTCCTTACATGAGCACTTCTTAGCGTATTATATTCCCCAATCTCAATTATCTCTTCCTTTACTCATTTAGAAGATGCCTGAGAAAACTCAGTTCTCAGAATACACATTTAAAATGTGACCTATTCTTTCTATTGAGTTAACAAATTAAAATCATTTTAATTTTGTCTCCTAAACTTTGCTGTTTATAAATGCTTTCTTCTTTTCTATAGTCAGAAGGTTTTGTTTTCTTTTGTTTTGTTTTTAATCTATCCCCCTTTTTGTTGGTACGTGGGAGGGGAAGGATGGTGTTTGAAGTAAACATGCTTTCAATGTTAAGGGCAAAACAATTTTATTGATGGATAATGAATTAGAAAGTTACAAAACATTATGAAAGCACAGCCATAATACAGCAATTAGATATATAAAAAATACTGGTGGTCCTTTAGGACTCTACTTAAAACATGGTGTTTTTCATTTAGATAATGAAATAATTTAATTTATTAATAAAAGTAGCTGTACTGGTGAGGCACTTTTCCTGTAATTGGGATGGCTTTTCCTCGATCATTAACAGCTTGTTTAAAAGTATTCATCTGACGATGGCTAATGGTCATACTGGACTGTGATTTCTTCACTGTGAAACAGAACGAGGCAAAAGGGCCTGTACTGAGTATTGGTCTCTGATCTTGGTGAAGCTATCACAATGTTCAATCACGTTTGGCCATTTTTTTTTTCTATTTAATGCTTAAATGATGCTGTGTAAATTAGATATTTGACTTCCCATTTCTGTAAAGAGGAAAACATTTATTTTAGAAAAAACAAAAACTAAAGTTCTAAGATTTTGATTTGTTTTCATTTCCCCTGCAGTCATTTCTACGGAGAACATCATGTCACAGACACAAGACATATTGCTATGTAAGAGAAGCATTTCCAGATACAAAAATTTTGGGTTGTTTTAATTACACAAATAACACAATTTTTTTTTTTTTTCCTAAACATAAGCATGAATCCATGGTATTTACCTAATAAGAGAAAACTTGGTTGAAAGGGGAAACTTTTAATTTGGTTCCAGGTCTGGTGACAAGGTTACGCATAATATTTTTTTCTTTTAAAGAGTAGGAGAGAAAAACAATATGCAAAGATATCAAAATAGGGAATAAAAGTATCTGTATGTACTTCCGCTTTTGTCTTCAGGTAAATTTTATGTGAAAATCTGTGTGTGTGAGAAAGACAGAGAGCATATTACATATACATTTTGAGTGACTTCTTTTGAGTTAGAATTTTAGCAATTATTGATTCTCCCTAAGTCACCAATGTTTGCCACTTCATTTGCGTATTTACGAACAGACAGGCTAAAAGAATGAAGAGAAAGAAAGAAACAAGCAAAACCCAACTGTGGCACCTAAGAAGGCAAAGAAGCAAATGGCATAAGACATCCATCTCTTCCCTTTCACCACTTCCTTGATTCCCATTCTCCGAACTCTGATAAAAGCATTTTTACCTCACAATGGAGGTGAATGGTAAAATATGTGGTATCAGCTAATGTGTAATCTTGATCTTGATCTACACCCCAGGCCCATGACGTCACTGCTTGTGCAAGAAGAAAAGTCAAAGGTTTCACACCCTGTCTTACTGCAACATATGATAAGTATGAGATGCCTCATGTTGTGACTGAGACAGCATTTTACTGCACCGCTCTCCTGATTCCGCCACTCAGGGCACTGGATGCAGGCACACTTCTTTGTTCGTTTGTGTAAGATCATACATCCAGGCAAGACTTAATCATTATTGACTCCTTTATTATATATTGATTAAAGAGAGAAAGTTTAATTAATCTTGAAAGCAGACTTGTACTTCCTGCCAGCTAATGGTGCAAAACTATCTAGGTCATTTGTTCAAAATAGAGAGTTCTATCAAAACCTTATTCAGACTGATTTTTACTTCAGCCATTTCCAAGATGAAATCATTATGACAGTAATCTGAAAGAGAAGAAATTCCCAAACAATAGGTATTTCTTACCCAAATTTCCAAAATAAACTAGTCTGGGAGTAAATATAATGACTCCAGAGTAATAAAATTGTATTTTTCTGGTGTTGCCACTATCCATAAGATTTCAGAACTTTTGGCATCTCTCAGATTTCTCCAACAGACTTCAAACTGTTCCCACAGGGATCGCTGAAAGCAGTTATTCAACGGATAAGCAGAGAGTACGATTTCCTCTTGCATACTCTTCTTGGATATCACAAGTAGTCCTCCATTTATCTTGTCTCCTACTCCAGCGATTGTGAGGCTATGTCTTTCTTCTCCTAATGCTCTGATGTTTCAGCTCTGATATAGTTGTTTTTTTTTTTTCTTCATTGTACACAGAGGTTGGATTGGTTTGCTACTTCAGTAATGTGACCGCAGAGGTCAATAATTATCAAAATTATGGAAAGTACTACATTCTGCTACATAGGCTATGATTGTTCATATTTTTTCATGTTTTACAGAGATTTTAGGGAACCAACTCTGCTTTATTGCACCCTTTCCACTCAATTCTCTACTACCTAACATCTGATCCATAGTCAAAAATTTTCATCTTTTTTTGAAACTTAAAGCAAGTTTGTGTGCACTTACTCTTTTTTCCAAGAGATTTGTTCTTTCCTACTAAGTTAATTGGCCCTTTATGCAACCAGACCAACTTGAACAAACTCATTAAATTTGCTAAACATATCTGAATCCTAAGATGAATTCAACACAGTCTCTCAAGCTAAGATCTCTTCACCATACATGTACGTATATTCCAATAATAATATTCCATTTGAGAACAGACTATCTCCATTATTTTATATATAATAGTCAGTGTATTGAATCCAAGTTAATTTTGTTCTTGGAATTATCCCTGATGTGCCATGATGTATATTTGGAAGCAGCTGAACTTTCTAATAGCCGAACAAGAAGAGCATTACCTCTTAATATCGGTTTGGATGGCATGGTGCCAAGGTCACAAATCGAGTTTCCTAGAGTTCTATTGCCAAAAGTAACCACATTGGCCATTGTCAAAAACTCTCAAGAGAGTGAAGCACCAGTTGCATCATTTTGACTTGTAACAATAATCTACTTAAAAAGCGCTTCTCTAATAAATTACTTCTTTTGCTATAAGAAGCCTTAAGAGTCAGATTTGTCAGGCTCAGTTACTCCTAAGCCTTGTGTATAACAATTAAGTAATGGCATATGTCCATGTTGGTCATTCTTACACATTTTCGATGCCGTTACATATGAGTGGCACCTTGTCATTTTCATGTATTCCATGGAGATTACATACACATTATGATGTTGGCTTAGTAAGAGTGCATATTTAAATGAGGCAACTTGGGGTGTGGGGGTGAGATTCCAGAAGCCCTGGTCATTGCATTTCCCAATAACAATATTTTCTTTTATCCTTTTTGAAAAGCTGTGTCCTTTAAGCTTATGGTAGTAAAATGAACCTTAAGATTTAGATATTTAGAGCAATTTTATAAATTCTCAAAATTTTCCTCTGTGGAACTATATTAGTTGCCATGCAAACAAAGGTTCTGATTACAAATAAAAAAGGATGATGATTTTGTATTTTTATGATATTTATTGAATTCATTCTTCAGTGGATATTAATCTGATTTATTATAATAATAAGACTCCTTTTATCATTCATATAATTATTCCCCTATCAAATTTGTAATTTTCTTCTTATGCTCTGATTTTGGACTTATGAATTAGAGTTAACAAAAGACACCCCTTAGACTTCTACATGGATGAGATAACATAAAGAAAACATGACAAAAAAAAATTTTTTTTGAGGAATTTCATGTGCATCAACTGTGACAGGATTTAGTGTTTGTTTGTTTTTGTTTTCCCTACTACAATAATATGAGCCAACTTCCTAAGAGAAAGAGTCCCATACAATATAGTGGATTGTGGAAGTTCCAAAGTATTCACCAGGACAGAAATATTATCTCAAAATCTTCTCCAGTGGAAGCTGATTCATAAGACTAAGGAGGGTAAAATAAGAGTTATATATGAGGGAAAAAAAAGAAAAAGGTCCCTCTTGAAAAAGGTCTGTGGTAGAGCAAGGAAGAAAAGAGACAGCCAGAAGGAAAAATCTGTAAAAGATATCTCTGAGAAAGGTCACTCCAATTGATGTAGGTTTTTCTGTTATGAATTCCCTTTTATGTGCTTAGCTGTTAAATGTTAAATCTTCCATTTTAAAATGGACTTTAGTTTCACCATGGAATCAGGCCCTAACCCCTGCAAATGATGGTCAGTCTCTACATATGTATTTCATTTTATGTCATGTGCTCTTTGCTCATGCTTCCTATTTTTCTTATTTGGTGCCCTGATATAAGGGCATTTATCTGTCTGAAATGCCATTGTTTGAATGTGTATTGATATCCTCTTGTGTAAGTGCCTCAGGGACATTCTTTTCTGATGGATGTTCCAGATGTCAGAGTTTACACCTGTTCCTAAGTGTAAAATGTATATGTTAACCAACAAAAATAAAGTTTTGTAAGACTAATATGATTGTAAACTGAGAAGCTCATGTAAGTGGATATAGCAAGGTGTAGGAATAGAAAACATCTCATTTGTTTGAAAAAATATATAATTTCTAGAAGAAGGCAAATATAACATTTAAAGGAAAGGTCTGGATTAAGTATCATATGTTTAAGAGACTAAATAGAGTACCTTAAGTGAACTATTTACTATTTCCCAAAGTCCAAAAGATTGTGACTTTTATCTTTCTCTGTCATTAAATAGTACATGGTTTGGAAAAAGAAAAAATAAATAAATATTTTCTAAGGAATGTCCGTCCTTGAAACAAAGTAGAATTTAATAGCTTTATGAGAATTTTTATATTTAATGTAATCAGCA
This sequence comes from Papio anubis, assembly GCF_008728515.1. NCBI lineage: Eukaryota > Metazoa > Chordata > Mammalia > Primates > Cercopithecidae > Papio > Papio anubis. Next base: position 145,083,657 of record NC_044977.1, read on the forward strand.
ATGTAGTTAGTAGTAGTATAATCATTAATAGAGAGAAGCCTAGATTATATTCCCCACTTCCTCACTTAGTAGTAGTCACTGAAACATTCATTCTATTATTATTTAAGTCTTTATAATGTGCCATACAGTGTTCTCAGAAAACATTTTAACTCTTTTTGCCTCTACTGCCTTATCTGTAAAATGGGTAAAAATTTTCCCTAACTTAGTGAAGGTAGAGGCTAAAAATGGTCTTTTGAACTTAAATAACAGATTTATAATTTTTTATATTGGGTAATATTTTCTATTTGGACCTCAATCATTCCCTCTTTTACTTCTCTTCTCTCTCTCACACACAGAAAATAAAAACAGAAACAACAGTAAACAATCAAAATAACACAACCTAGAAAAGTCATTCCTACAGAAATATATTATTTAAGAGAAGAAATTAAGTGTAACTCCAGAAGACCAGTGAAAGAGACCTCCACAAAGCTCCGTGAAGGGCAACAAAGAAAATGAGAGATATAAAACCTTTTGAATTTTAAGATTTACTTACCAAATAATTATTTAATAATTATTGGAATTTTAGGCTTCTGCCATTTTATTTTTTCCTTCTGAAATGAAGAACTGCTTGCATAAACTAAAAACAATTGTATAACATGATTTTAGTAAATGAATAAAAACTTGCATTTTAGTTGTATATTTAATTGTATAAGATTAAAGGTTGGTATTATGACATATAATCTAATTTTATGACAAAATTAGACCACATATTTAGGAATGTGGTCCTAAATATGCTCCTTTTTGGGAAAAGGAGGATTTTTGTAAATAAAGGGTTTTAATTTCATTGTCCCATTAAGCTAAGCCAATGTTAAATAGATATATTTGTAAAATGTTGGTTAGAATCCTTTAAAACTGTAACATTAAAACATTTAGTATGTTTTTGTATATTTATTCTAATGATCTATAATATTTAGTTTTCTGTAAATAGCTGTAATCTAGGTTTACACTTTGTTTGAATTTACTACATCTATATTTCTAAAAGTTTCAGATGGTTAGGATACTGTTGCTGTTTTGCAATGTCTTACAAGAGGAAAATGAGTACCTGATCTGTAATCAAATAAACTATCACGAAAATTTAATTGGAACTGGGCATAGTAGCTTGAATATATGTCACTGCCTAATCTCATGTTGAATTTTAATTTCTAGTGTTGGAGGTGGGGCCTGGTTGGAAGTATTTGGATTACGGAGGATGACCCTTCATGGTTTAGTGCCTTCCTCGTGACAGTGAGTGAGTTCTCAGCATATCTGGGTTGTTTTTTCTTTTTTTTTTTAGTAATGTGTGGCACCTCCTCCCCTGATCTCTTGCTCCCGTTTTTTGCCATGTCATGTGCCTGCTCCTGGCTCGCATTCCACCACTACTAAAAGCTCCTGAGGCCTCGCGAGAAGCCAAGCAGATGCTGGAACCATGCTTCCTGTACCACCTGGGGAACTGTGAGCCAATCCAGCCTATTTTCTTTATAAATTACCTACTCTCAGGTATTTCTTTATAGCAATGCAAGAATGACCAAATATAATACCAGTCGCAGCAGGAACATTCAAAACAGTGATGGGCCTTGATTAGTTGATTTCCTCTATGATACAGCCATGTTGCAGATTTAAAATTAACTACAATTTGATTATTAATTTTATGGACATTTCATTCATTGCAGATTTTGAGGGCTCTGAATACATGGGTCTATAAACACACACACACACACACACAAGTTTGTGTGTGTTTGTTCTTTATTAAAATGGCTTGGTGAATTTTTGCCAATTATATTATTATATAAAAGTATTCTATCTTGCTAAGCTGCTTCTTTACTAGCCCTTTGACTACAGAGAGCAGAGTTTTGTTAGAATCTTTTTGTTGTTGTTTGTACTCATTGGCATTTGTGGATTGCCAGCTTCTTAAGCTGGCATATACGAAACAAACAAACAAACAAACAAAAAAACACAAGGAACTCGGCATCCTCTTTCCTTGGGTTCCTAGTTCCCTACTTGGTCTGCCTTTTTCTTAAACTTTTAGGGTCTTCTTATGCTTGTTTTGTATATACTGTCCAGAGCAATTAGTTGTACTTAGTCGAAGGTATAAGGTAAAGTATGTTTACTCCATCTTCCAAAAGTGGAAGTTCAAAAATATTTTTAAAAGTTTATATTGTACCAACATTTTATGTGCCCATAACCCCATCTACATGATCAGGAGGCTGAAATGAGAGAACTGTTTGAGTCCAGAAGTTAGAGGCCAGCAGCCTGGGCAACATAGCAAGATCCCATATATTTTATATATGTATATAAATATATATTACATGCATCTTTATATGTATTTATATAAGAATATTATATAAAATATTTATATAATCTATATTGTACATATCTTCTATATTTTATATAGAATACTTATATGTTTATATATGTAAAATATAACTATATGTAATATATGTATTATAGTTTAGTAATGGCTAACAATTATTCTTAATAACTTTGGATAATACAGTTAATTATGCTCTTTAGTTCTATCTGAATTGTTTAAAATTACAATGGTTATCATAGAATATTTGAGTTAAAAATATCCTGAATGACCACTATGTCCTTCAAATCAAATATTTAATAGCAGCTCTTCGATTAGAAATCAGGTTCTTAGCACCTAGTTCAGGGTTATTACTCTAATATCTTACCAGCGTTCTTTGCATAGAATAGCAAACCTCATAAAATTTAGTAAATGCTAAATTCTTGCTTAAAGTTATAAAAAGATGTTCTGAGTACAATGCATGGTTAAACTTTCAAGGTTTTGCCTTCTCAATCCAATTTTTCCAGTAACCTTTAAAAAACTTGTAGGTATAAAAATATATATGCCTTTATCTATCTTGGGCTCCTATGTATTTTAAAAATACTCTTGCTAAGTATACTCAGAACTGCTATTTAGGAAACTTAGAGGAAAATATCACACCAGAAATATGAGTTATCAGAATTGCTAAAGATATATATACAATTAGCCATATGATTGATAATCTATACTAGTCATATTTCTGAATGCTATTTTCTCTTTCACTATGCAACAAACCAAAATAGTTCAAAAGACACTTAACTAATACACATATCCAGTTTCTCCCACTATGGTCTATCTTCCATGCAGGGTGAAATTAAAAAAAAAAAAATGTAAATCATTATTGTATATCACCCCTGCTCAAATTTCTCCAATACTTTAGATTCACACTTAAAACACAATACAAACTTTTGTATATTCCTCTAAACTTTACTTGATTTTGGTCTTGCCTCCTTTGACACTTCTATCCTAAGTGCCCTCCCATACGGTTACCATGCTGCCTCCATGCTTGTCTTCTCTCTTTTCTTGAAAACATTTATCTTATTTCTACCTGAATGCTTTTGAACACACTGTTATCTCACATTACCGCCTTTGCCAGAAAACTATGAAGGAGAAAAATCCAAGGTTGGCTATTGTATGCTAGCTAGTAAATCAGTACAATCATTTCTGCTTCTTTATTTTCAATCCCCTATTGTTATCAATTATCTATCATAAGCTATAAGAGAGATGTTTACTGAAATGTGTGAAGCTTCAGAATATAACTGAAGATAAATGTTAAATTATATATAATGTAATTTGTCTGCATAGAAAAGCAACATCGTGGATTGCATTTTCCACTATCCCACACATTACCATCAACAGAAAACGACAGTTAGGCGTGGAGTTAAACCAGCCCATGCCAATTGTGTTATTTCATGTGCTGTTCTGAACAGCACTCTGTATGCCAAAGGCTTTGTGGTGGGACCAGAAGTATAATACATGTGACTTGAGGGCACAATGTTTTAAGAAAAAATGACATATCTCACATAAAAGATGAGATGATTATAACTAGTGGGATGCAAATTATAGTATTTTTGTAGACATTCTGATAAATAAGAAAACAAAACATTACAACTTCATAAGATAATATACTCTATACACTCCAAATCTGAAATCACAATCTGATTTAATTTCAGCTAAGATTTTTTTTTTTTTGCATTCGATATGTTAAATTTTATTACTACTATTATCACAATTTGTTGCTTTGTTTTCTCTTCCTTGGATTACTTTTCTTCTCTTTCCTTTTATTGTAAACTAAGGTACACACACACACACACACAGTAACTAAAAAATATATATATTTATTAACTGTAGCCACCATGTTGTGCAATAGCTCTCTTGAACATATTCCCTCAGGTCGCTACCATTTTACTTTCTGCTTCTATGAGTTCAACTTTATTAAAGCTTCACTTTATAAAGATCAACAAGGAAGCCACGTGAAAAATGGATAGGAGGCAAGAGGAAGTTCTGAGACCACATAAAATTAAACATTGACAATTTTGAGACCTCACTAAGAGTCCACCTATATGTCTATAAGTGTCCTGTCTTATATAATGCTCCTGCACTTCTTTATTAACGTCTACATTGGTATTCCGTTGTAATCATAAATGAAATGAACAACATCTGTGCTGAATCAATACCACGATTCCATTTGTAGGCCACATACTTTTTTTTTTTTGAGACAGAGTCTCACTCTGTTATGTAGGCCACTCTTCCTCCTCATCTTCATGGTTCTTCCAAGAACCAAATCTAATGAAGATTCAAAGGAGAAGAAAGAGAAGTTCTTTTTTATTAGGTGAAACTATTGGCAATTCTTAGCTAGCAATAACTGGCTAATTATTCTCCGCTGTCATGGCAGACATGAAGACTTTCAAACTTTTATGAAGTATGTGCTGTTAGATTTTTTATGGATCACTCTTGTCTATCCACCCCACAGTGCCTTTCAATATTACATATTCTCTGATGATAATGTGTGATAATCTTGAGTTGACCATTTGGATTTTGTTCTCAACTAGTACCTGTGACAGAACATTACACAAAATCTTCACCATGCAAGACATATTTTTTTATAAGGGGATGATTAAGGTATTACTTTCAGAATGACCTCAGTCTAGCTAACTTCCACTGTACCCACTTGGTTCAAAGGACCTCAAACTTCCTTGTTTGTCAAATTGTAGAATTTTAGCCTGTTTCTACTGTGGCCTTTCTGCTCTTTGTATGGGTGTTTCAAGCCTCCTCCCAGCTTCAGACTTACAGTATGAGATCCAGGCTGCAGTCTCTGTTTGCTATCAAAACTCCAAGGGTGACAGAACAAGCTCTCCTAAGATGTCACAACACTCTCCACCCTGGTAGAAGCCTGAGGTCCGTTTCTGGTTTTCGGCAGCTAAGGAGTAAAAAGTCAATTTCTTCTTGACTCCAACTTCTCCAAATTTCCAAGGGTGTTTTAGAGCCTTTAGATTTGCTGTAGAGGCCAACTGCAGGAGTGGAGGAAAATCCTGACAGCGGTCTTTACACCTACATTTCCTCATTTCACTAAACCCTGTTCTCACCAATATATCTGTAGCCTTAATCTTTATAGGTTGCAGGTAAAAAATAGTACAGAGCCAGTTCAGCTTTCTTTTAACTGGCCACACCATAATGAATGTAGTACCTCCCTTTGGATGGTGGAATACTTAGCGCCCAATATATTATAAGTTTTGTGGTTTTATCCAAGATTATAAAATGACAGGAAAGTTCTATTATAAATGTTATGCCAACTTGTATTTACTGGCTTTGAAATGACAAAGCAACTGTTTAGTCAAAGTTATATGTCAAGTATGTGGTCCACATAACAGAGCGAGACCCTGTCTCAAAAAAAAAAGTATGTGGCCTACAAATGGAATAGTGGTATTGATTCAGTCTGGATGTTGTCCATTTCATTTATGATTGCAATGGAATACCAATGTAGATGTTCAAAGAGAAGTGCAGGAGCATTATGTAAGACAGGAGACTTACAGACATATATAGTGAGACTCTTAGTGAGTTCTCAAAATTGTCAACGTTTAATTTTATGTGGTCTCAGAACTTCCTCTCACCTCCAATCCATTTTTCACATGGCTTCCTTGTTGATCTTTCTGAAGTGAAGCTTTCATAAAGTTGAACTCATAGAAGCAGAGAGTAAAATGGTAGCCACCTGGGGGAATATGTTCAAGAGAGCTATTGCTCAACGTGGTGGCTACAGTTAATAAAATGTATCACATACTTAAAAATGTCTAAGAGAATATATTTTAAGTGTTCTCACTACAAAGAATGATGAATATGTGAGGTAATGCATATGCTGCTTAGCTTTATTTAGCCATTCCACAAGTATACATATTTCAAAACATTATTCTGTGTACAATAAGTATGTGCCTGTTTAATATGTTAATTAAAAATAAAGGGAAAATATACATAAAAATAAAATGAAGCTTTCATCATTTCAACTTCTTTCTTCTTAAGCTTTCTAAAAACTTTTAGCAGTTCTTCATGTTCCATTGGCTAATGTCCAACTTTATGCTTTATTCACTTGAATCTAAAATCCGTTGTTATTAGAGCTAAACCTTCTTTACAGTCTTCTTTTTATCTTCTTTCCACCTATGTGATCCATTCTAGATCATCTGTTACTTAAACACTCCTTCTTGAACTTATTTATACCGATCCTATACAGCTTGTTCCAGAACTCACCACACTCACTATATTGCCCTGGTCCAAATCTTCATCAAATTGCAATTGTTCTCATTGGTCCCACTCTTGGCCTCCTTCAATCCATTCTAATTGTAGAAGCTGGTATGAGGCTCTAAAACATAATTCATATAATTTTCCTTTACTCCTCAAACCTTACATAATCTGCCATATTATTTAGATTAAAACCAGTGTTCTTACTATTACTACAGAGTACTTTATGATTGCTTACCATGGTATACCCAACTCACTGTATGATTTCACCTCATCTCCTACTCTTCTCCTTTCTCTTTCACCATTAGCAGCTCCTTCATGGAGCTTTTGTACATGCTAACCCATCAGCTTGCAATGCCTCTCCCTCGTGACCTTTTCTCCCACTTTCTCGAAGCGTCTTACTTTCTAAAATGTCTCCTTCCCTGGCCAGCCTATCGATAATTATATTTCACCCTTCTTTTTTTTTTTTTTTTTTTTTTTGAGACAAGGTCTGACTCTGTCAAGCAGGCTGGAGTGCAGGGACACCCTTCTTAGTTTTGATACTGCTTTCCCAGGCTTGTTTTCTTCCATAGCTCATATATTTACTAATTTCTTTCATTTATTTTTTTCTTCAGTAGAATATATATTTCAAGCACAAGTATGTTAAATTCACTGCTACATCCTCAGCATTCAGCATAATACCTGATACTGAGTAACTCAGTACATATTTGTTGAATGAAAGAATGAGCACCTATATGAAGGCCACAGTCCTAAGACAATGAAGAGATACAACTTGTAAAACATAGACTACAGACTATAAGCTGTTAGAGGAGATAAATATTTATGTAATGAAGACAAAACAAGTACAAAATATTATGTTACGAAAAAGTATTGTGGCAGAGACTTCATTGACTGTGAGTAGGACAATAGTAATAATTGTGCTTAATCCTGAAAGATGAGATTAGAATGTACGAAAATGGAAGACAGACTAGATTCTTGGCTAATTATAGAGCACAGGAATTTTTTTTAAAGCAGTGATATAAAAACATGTTTTATGTTTAAGCAAGGTCAATAATGCAGTTTGACAGAAGTGTAGCATATGAGAAAATAAGCCTATTGGTAGAAATGTTAGCTTGGTGGCAGTCCAGAGAAATTTTGAATGTTCAATGAGGAGAATGAATAATAGTGTGTGGGTAGCAGAAAACTATGTAAGATTTTTGACAAGGAAATTAAGATGACCATGTGTGTGCTTTTAGGGTGTAAGTGGTAGTGAGAAAGAGAGCAAAGAGAGAGTGGAAACAGAATAGCCAGGAAATTACTAAAATATTCAGAGAAGAATGAGGGTAGTGGCAGTAAGGAATAGGAATCAAAGAGTGGATTCCAGAGATAAAGGAGAAGAGAATGGAAAGAACTTAGTGATTGATTTGTCCTTGATCTATGCAGACAATAACTGTGGCCAACTATGAATATGAGTGATAATTTTCATTGAAAAATTTGTTGTATTTTTCTCAATCATGAGATCTTATAGTTACTAGGGTGTGAAATACTTGAATAACAGAAAGACCATGCATTTTTTCTTACTTATATACTAAGAATTCGAGTGGAAAAAAATCTACTCCTAGTCTGAAATTTCCCAGTGATGTCAGAAGTTCAGCGTTAGATTAATTTGTGCAACCCATGCCTATAACCACAAGATTCAAACAATGGTCTGGCACATATGGGAAGCCAGTCATCCTCATTGCCTCAATTCCACTAGGGAATGATAAAAGAAAAAAATATTCTTAACATGAAACATTTTATCCTTGCAAGAGGATGATGGGCAACTCTTGATGAGAATAAAACCTCCAAAAATATGTCTCAAATTGGAGCAGGAGAATTGCATAGTAGAAAGCAAAATGCAGCAAACAAACAAATAAACAAAGGTGATCAAAACATGCTTAGAATAGGCAAGCAGCAAACAAAGAGAAAGGGTTATGTTGGGGACACAGCAACATAATTGGATTCCTCTGCCAACCCTGGTAATTAAAATGGAGACACTCAGTACCTTAGTTGCGCTGCAATCCCATAATATGTTTGAGATTAACAACCCTTGAATCTTGGTTTTACTGCTATATTATCTGAATATACAATACGTATCTCTTGCCATTTTCAGAACACACAAATAAAGATTTTTGTAGGGCCATGAAGATTTAGAAACAGCTAGTGAGAAAGTCTGACTTGTGCTCTCCTGTCACTCCCTTTGCTGGGTCCATATTTTGGGCAAAATAGAACAGAAAACAAATGAAATAAGTAAATAGCAAGCTTTGCAGTGATTTAAAGCTCTGCTTGCCTATTTGGGAGAAGCATCAAGCTGCTATTCTGTAGCTTTGCATGACCACTTCTCTGTTTTCCCAGTTGTTTTTTCTTTCTTTGTTTCTTTTCTTTTCTTTCTTTTTTTTTTTTTAGAACTCGCCAGTGCCTTATAAAAATGAAAGACACATAAAACGTACTGTTGGCTTGAGGTGCCTGGAGAGGGCTCAGTTATTTGTGAGGGACCGTTATCTTTGTTGGTACAGCCCTGCATGCTTCAAATCCCCTGTCTTTCAGATCTGTGTCTATACCCATCTGTGGAGGGAAGTGAAGACTTGAGTCTCCTCACTGGCATGTGGCCTTAACTGGCTGATGCTCACAGGTAACCCACAGCCCATGTGCAGGAAACTGCACATACAAATAACCCTTCTGCTGCTGAAAGGCTTTTCTGACTACGTAGTTGGTAATCTCAGCCAAATTCCTGCTTGCAGAGTGATGAGCATCCCTCCAGGCTCCAGTGGAGGCACTTGACAAGGGCTGCATATGGCTATTACAAAGGGAACAGGAAGTACACCCCAGTAATTAATATTATATCTTGTCCCCAAAGACATTCTGCTCCCTTTATATGTTAGTTGACTGATCATCTGACTCCTCTGAGAGGTAATGATGAAGTTAATATAAACACTGAGCTTTATACCTAATTTCTACTATTAAAAGCGGGGGAGGAGGGAGAGCAGATACAGCACACAGATGCAGAAAGCTGACTGTTAATGCTTAAGAAAAATGTCAGTGATACTTGGTATGCAGTGGAAAGAGTCAGAAACCTGTTTTTTTCTGGATGATGGAGGTTGTTGCTAGTAAGTCTGCTCATGGTGACAGGTATTACAAATAACCTGGAGAAAAGGGAAATTGAAAGAGCTCAAAGAGAAAGAGTAGGAAGGTCCCACAGTATTCGACTTCTGTTTCATCCCTACTAGTATCTTTTACAAAACAAAACCATGCCAACAAAAGCTCAGTGCTAATCCAGACCCATATAGTGTGAAATAGACTCCAGCTCTTAGCTCACTTGCCTTGTTAGTGAGAGAGGAGGTGAGCGAAGGACCAAACGTAAATTGGGGATTATTCTTAGCACAGTGCAGACATTTATCTGTTTTTGCAGTACCCAAGCTATTGTGACATGACAACTGGAAACTCATGCTTTAAAAAAATGACTTAAATTTTACATACCTCACATTTTGGCATTAAAATAATAGACATTCCTAAGGTAAATGTCTAGTCTAAGCATGTGGAATATCCTATAATTCATGCTTTTAATCATCCATTTATTCAATAGATATTTTCTGCATACTTTGCTGCTGCATTAGTTACTGCTGGATTGTATAAGTGATGCCCACTGTTCTCAGAGGGTTTATAGACTAGACAATCAAGTTTGTTGGATAATACTTGAGAAAAAAAAAGGAGACTATACACAGATGTGAATTTTATTGGGCCAGTAAAACATTAGAGCTATTGACTGGAGAGAACAAACATGGATTATTTTTTAAAGACACAAAGATGGATTTCTTTCTTCCTGGAATCTCCCATGTTACACTGTTACAATCTCTAAAGAGCTAAGGAAGATTACAGCGGTGAGAGAGCCCAGCCATAACACAGTTCCATGAATGCTGACCCTGAGTTCAATATAATCTGCCCCCAAAGAGTCACAACAGCCCCTAGAAATCTGATGATTCCATTGTTTGTGAGAGAAAATTCCATCCTTTCTTCATGATTTAGTTTGGTTAAAAAATTCTGATTTATGACTTACTGGATTATCTCCAAATATTTCAAGGGGATCATGCTGTCTTTTGATCCTTGATGGCCAAATATTTTTAATTCTTGTACAATTAAAATAAACAAGACAAGCCTGACTATGAGGATGAAGCTAGGCATTGAAAAAGAAAACAGTTGAGGGGGTGTCGCAGCTCCCCCAAAATGGACAATCTCTGCATTTGTATCATCTGTATTAAAGATTCAATTTCTTCACCACCTATCACAAAAATAAAAATATATTTTTTTAATGTCAGAAAAGTCAGACTAGCCTCTTTCAACTATTTCTGTCAGTGGAAAATGCTTTTCAGTGAAAATAAAATGAAAATGATTTCTTCTGAACCACAGAATTACTTCAATGGCTCGTGGTGTCTAAGTAGTAGAAATAAAGCATTAGAATTTTAGGATCTGAGAATTTCAGGGGGAAAATAGGACCAAGTTTGGGTCTACATGTGTTCATCAGGGATTACGCTTCACAGTGGATGCTCTGAGGGGACAATGGGGAACAGATGCAGCTGCGGAGGGGAGCCAGCTTCTGCACAGGGACGCCGTTCCACATTGCTGGGGCTCGGCAGTGGTGAGTCTGGGAGCTGCACAGCATTATGGTGGTGCAGTGGTTCAGTTTTTATTAGTGAGTGTCATTGTGCCCTGATTGCAAGCACTCAAGTGTTCAAAGGAGGAATCAAGAGTACCAAATGGAGAAAAACAATACACAGGAGTCTAATATATTTAAGTGGGTAAATTATCTTTTCCTTGAGAAAGCAGAAAATGTTAATGGCTAAGTCTGCAAAGACATTTTATAATAGAAGTAAATAAAGAAACAAAAGATTGTTCCGGTACTTTTGTGTGCAATTAAAGCCTGTCATTCAGTACCCTAAATTAATCTAAGCACTCTGACGTAAATGTATATTTCATAAAAGGTACACTTTGTCTTGAATTTTTTCTTTATATACATAATTAACAACTGGATTTTTTGTGTGTACAGTGATATTTGACTTAATGTATTTATACTGCATCAATATTAGAGTGAAAATAATTATTTATTCATATTTATCTATCTTTTCCCTTATTCAACCAATTGAAACAGGACTATTTCACCCTTGAGACTAAATTTTATTAGTCAAAGTTTCTTTCGTTCCAGATGATAAAATGATTATTGATTTATAAAATTAGATGAGGTATAAGAGAGTCTGTGGGATAAGGGGTTGTCAGAAACAACAAAACTGAGTGGGATGAACAATCCTGGCTCCGTTTCCTTGCCTGTTTTCCCTGGCTTTTCCCTGGGACTTCTAGAAAAGTTAAGCCTCCTTTTACCTCTAAGTTACTTCATGGCATGCTCAGAAAGGAGAGCCCTGGAACTGCTCCTGTATCAGCTGTCCCATTAATAAAATGATAAAAAGCAACAAATAGAAGTCACCTCCCTGATGTCATGATGGAGTAGGTGTGATTGCCAAAATAATCTCTGAAGTACCACGTCTTCAGTTGTTCCACAACTGACAAGTGGATTGACAGAAAAAAAAAATGTTGAATTCGTACAATGAAGTGATATGGCAAAGTAGAACAATCATAGAATTTGTTGTCAGAACTTTTAGCCCGGGTGCGATGGCTCACACCTGTAATCCCAGCACTTTGGGAGACCTAGGCGGGTGGATCACCTAAGGTTAGGAGTTCAAGACCAGCCTGGCCAAGATGGTGAAACCCTGTCTCTACTAAAAATACAAAAATTAGTCAGGTGTGGTGGAGGTTGCCTCTCAGCTACTCAGGAGACTGAGGCAGGAGAATCGCTTGAAACCGGAGGCGGAGGTTGCAGTGAGCCAAGATTGTGCCACTGCACTCCAGCTTGGGCAACAGAGTGAGACTCCATCTTAAAAAACAAACAAACAAACAACAAAAAAAAACTTTTGGGTTCACATATAGACATCACCATTCACCAGTTGTGAATGGCTAGTCATCTAACCTCCCTGAGCCTCATAATCTAACTATAAGAAAGAATGATAATGTCTCTACCACATATTTTAGAACAATTATGTGGAATCAAGGGGAAATTAATATATAAGCATATTTTTAATACAGAAGCATAAAATTTGCTATTAATAATTATTTACACATGGTAAGTTCTCAATATGTATATGTTGAATAAAGCATTCAGTGTGTCATGAAAGTCCTTCTAGATTAGGTAAGATTACCAGGATGGGTGCTTCTTAAAAAAAACTAAAAGATGAGTAGTACAATCTGTTTGTAAAATATTTGTTAGTATCTACTAATGCTGAACATTTCATATATTATATGGGCCCCAGATTCTACTACTAGGCATATAACCAGAAGAAGTTATTGCTTACTTTTTATCAAAAAGTGCAATAAGATTTATAGCAGTGTTGTTTGCCATAGCCCCAAAGTGGAAAATGCTCATCAACGGTAAAGTGTGTAAATTAATTTTGATATGTTTATTGCAATGGAATACAATACAGCAATGAGAATAAATGAACTATAACTACATGAAAAAAATAAGTGACTCTCACAGATATAAATTTAGTGAAGGAAGTCATACACAAAAGATTATATACTTTAGGATTCTATTTGTATAATGTTCAAAAGCGGGTAAAACTAATCAGTGATAAAAGAAGTCAGAAAGTGGTAGTTATTGCAGGGTTAGTAGCAAGAGATTCTAGGACAGCAATACTATCCTGTGTTTGGTTAAGGTTTGTTTACTTTGTGAAAATGCACCAGCTTGTACACTTATGATAGGTATACTTTCTTATATGTCTGTTATACTTCAATAAAAATTTAAAACAATCTGCTAGTCCACCATAATCAAGTGGGCTTCATGATCACTGGCCATCAGAGAAATGCAAATCAAGACCACAATGAGATACCATCTCACATCAGTTAGAATGGCGATCATTTAAAAGTCAGGAAACAACAGGTGCTGGAGAGGTTGTGGAGAAATAGGAACACTTTTACACTGTTGGTTGGTGGGACTGTAGTTCAACCATTGTGGAAGACAGTGTGGCAATTCCTCAAGGATCTAGAACTAGAAATACCATTTGACCCAGCCATCCCATTACTGGGTATAAACCCAAAGGATTATCAATCATGCTGCTATAAAGACACATGCACACACATGTTTATTGTGGCACTATTCACAATAGCAAAGACTTGGAACCAACCCAAATGTCCATCAATGACAGATTGGATTAAGAAAATGTGGCATATATACACCATGGAATACTATGCAGCCATAAAAAAGGATGAGTTCATGTCCTTTGTAGGGACATGGATGCAGCTGGAAACCGTCATTCTCAGCAAACTATCACAAGAACAGAAAACCAAACACCGCATGTTCTCACTCATAGGTGGGAATTGAACAACGAGATCACTTGCACACAAGAAGGGGAACATCACACATCGGGGTCTATTGTGGGGAGGGTGTGGGGGGAGGGATAGCATTAGGAGATATACCTAATGTAAATGACGAGTTGATGGGTGCAGCACACCAACATGGCATATGTATACATATGTAACAAACCTGCACATTATGCACATGTACCCTAGAACTTAAAGTACAATAAAAAAGAAAAAAACAATCTGGTTTTGGTGAAACTTGATTTTAACACTTCCAGCTTTACCAAATTCATACTGATTCCCACAGAAAGCATCTTGAGTCCTCATGTTAAACCCATCTTTTTATCAACAGGACAGACAAGTCAAATAAACTCACATAATATTATTTACCATGTTATACCTCTCATATACTTACATCTAAAAAGAATATCTTCAAGAAAAAAAATGTCAAACACAAAAGTGTGAATCACTAATTGTGGATTTCTGTTAATCATTAAGGAGGATAATTTCAAGTGAAAAAATTTTTGACTTTCATAAAATTATACCACATAAGAGAATACATGTTCTCATAAGAGAATACATACATATGACTATTAGAGACATATGACTCTTATAGTCATAAGACTACACTGCAAAAGTCAAAGTTAACAGAAAGGAACAGGGAAGGAAAGATGCTAAGTTTAGAGAAGATGCTACAGAGACTCTTCATACTCACTCTACAATAAAAACCTGTTGAGCTTTCAGTTAAGTACTGTGTTTTGTTCCATGTTAAGTACTGTGTTTTGTTCCATGTTCTCATTGCATTTACAATGTGGCCATGGAAAAAAATTAATTTTTTAAAGCAGCAAGTATAAATTACAACTTGGTTTTAGTTATAGGTGATATACAAGTTTACAACTGTGTAAATGATTCTGTCACTTCCTGGATGTATTAAGTTCAGAAAGTTACTTAACCTCATAAATGTTTCTGATTTCTCACCTAGGAAATGGGAATAGTAATCATATCTACCTCATTGGGTTGTTATGAAGATTTAAACAGTTAATACTCATAAAGTGCTTAAAGGAGGGCTTGATGCTTGACATTTACACAGCACATTTCATCAATCTAAAAGGTATAGTTTAAAATTTTGGATACTGGGCTACTACAATCAGTAACGTGGTACATTCACTTAGCTAAAGTGTGATAGGTTGCATTATCTACACATGCTTGACCTTAGTTGTATACCTCTGGTGGCTTGATCAAACACTTCAAAGTTCATTTGAGGAAGAAATTAGAAGTTCTGATCATATCAGAAAACCTTAATTTGAAAGTTTGTGACAAAAATTAGTAAAGTACCTATGTAAACCTTCTACGAAGAAAAAGATTGCAGCAAACTCTCAAAAGAAAGTAACTGACTTTGAACTTGAAGCAAATTTTTGAGAAGTATATTACCAATGCTTTTTATAGTTTAAATAAAATAATATATTAAATATAAGATATTGACTGCTTTGAGTTGAAAGAAAGTAGGAAAATTTGTATTCTGAATGTAAATATTTTAGAAATATATTTCATATAAAATTTGTCTTTTATATATGCATAAGATGGATGTATGGTAGAAATCTACAGCTAAATATTTCAAAGAAAGCTCTTTCGATAAAAGTAAAATAAAAATTCTGAGTACTATAAACCATTGTGCCATCATTTAATTAGCATCTCCTTGTCTTTCCCAGTGAGTACACATTAAATAAAATAAAATAAAATATAATATAATATGTCTTACCATCAGTAGTGTCTTGGTTTCAACTAAATATGGTAGATATTTGTTGAATAAATAAAATGGTGTGCAGAGAGCATAAAAGGAAAAGTAGGCTTTCTTAAAGAGGTCAAGGAAAACTTCCCTAAGGAATTAATTTTTGACATATGACTGAGAACTAAAGAAATGGTAGAGATTGAACAAATGGAAGTAGAGGAAAAGTGTCTCTCAGGCACAAGAAACAGGCTGTGCAAAGATCCTATATGACGAGAGGGAGCATGACACTCAGGAAAGTATAGCTTAGAGGATAGTGGTCACATTACAAACTCATTTCAAGTTATCTTCCACATTGGGTTTACTATAAGTTGAAAGCAGGCTTTTCCTTTACACATATTGAAAACCTATACAATCTCTTGAACTCTCATCCTGGCTTGGAAGCAAATACCTTTCATCTGTATCACATCTTGGTTTTATTTTTCACTGAAAAGGGAAATCAGTGCTCATTAGCTAGAAAGATACTTTGCAATTAATAAGTCTGCTTTGACTATTTTAACGTCTGCACATGAGAGTTTACTCAATATGATGTTATAATGACAGTTTTTATAAAATTGAATAAATATTATTTGATTATAACAAATAATACAATAAATCTAGGCACAAAATAAGAAAAGCTATTGAATCACTGCATAACACAAGTGAAATCATAAATCATACTGAACTAATTTGAACTTAATTTGAATGTAATAACCCATTACATCTACATATTTTTCTCTCTTTTTAATACAGTGAGCTAATTATCTTCTGAAAACCTTTATATAATAAGGTTTATAAGCGCCAGAAAAGTATTCTGCTCTATAAACTCTAAAAACACCCATAACTAGGCATCTGTATTTAAGGTAAATTCAATATATTGTGGATGAGGAATTATTTTAATGTGCCTCACTGTAATAGTAAAGAATGTAGAGATTTCAAGATGGTTGACAAGAAGCAGCTGGTACATGCCACTCTATTGGAAAGGAAACAAAATGGCAAGTGAACATTAGCTGTTCAAGTGGATAATCCAAAAGGCCACACCGGGATTTATCAAGGAAGCAAAGGGACCCATGGAGAGCAGAGAGGAGCAAAGCAGGAGAGCCATCCATCCAGGACTGGTGCAGAATCAGGGGAAGCTCCCCATAGTGGGGAAAAGGGTCAGTGAGGAAGAGCCTCAGGGACTCACAATTCCACTACAGACCTTTGTAATCCTAAGTATAGGATATATCCCCTGACCCCTCCCCAGGCCTCCAGACTGACACAGAGATCTGCCTTGTTTCTGGGCAGAATTACTTCCCAAGCCCATAAGGAGACCCATGGGCCTGAGATCTCTGAGAACCCCAGTGCCAGCTGCCATAGCCCTGTCAACGAGGAAGGACAGGCTCTCTTACAAGCCCTTGGGATAGGGACTCCAACCATGGTGCTGAGGAGGGAGAGACTGCAAGCTCCAACTCCACTCTTTGCCAGGCAAGGCCCACTGGCCTGGGACTCTAGCACAGCAATACCACCCCCACCTGATTACTCCAATTGGTTGGAGGCTCTGCATTTCTCTGGGGTGTATCTCCCAAAGGCAACTGATAAGCCCTCTGCCATTGCAGTTACTGTGGTCCCTTATCCTGCTGCCCCCAGACTGGGGAGGGAACAAAAAGCCTGAACACTTTTGCAAGTGTCTAGCATACCAGCAGCAATCCTCTGAAGAGGCATCAAGACTGCTTTGAGCACGCCCCTGCCCCTGCTGCTTCTTGCCAAACAGGCCTTTCTGCCCTCTGACTTCCAGTGCACTCAACCCACGCCCCTTTACTGAGCATTTTGGCTGTGGCCTAGAGCTGTTCTGAAAAACCTTACTGCCATAGGCCTGTGATCTTCCCTCTCGCTCCCTCTGCCAGTGTGCTTTGCTTCTCCCCACCTGATAGTTGAGCCGGTGACCTAGTGACCAGCCCACTCCTTCCCTTCACAGTCATCACCTAAGCCACCTTCCCTCCCATCCAGCCCCATCGGGACTTATACATGCTGTCCAGCAGGCCATCTAGGGGCTAGGGAGTTAGAGAAGTACCTACTCCATTCCAATTCTGCTGGCACCTGACCATTTCCTCCAGGAGACCTGAGTTTGGACAGACCCAACCAACTGACATCACCATGACCAACACACTCCAGCAAATGCCCAAAGGCAGAGCCTCTCCCACTGCTTTTACAAAAAGACATCATGCTACCAGCTATGTTCCCCAACTCCTGTGGAATAGAAAGCACATGGCACCAAGTACTCCAAGGTCCAGCCTATCACCTGAAACAACAGAAAGTGCCTAACAGTAAAAACAACACCAGGTACATATTCACCTGCTTGTGCTGTTGCTGGCCCTCACCTGTAAGCACCCAACTGTACTGGACTTTACAGTTCAACCTACAGGTTAGTTTATCTACTACTTTTTACTGGCTTGAGGGATGACCTGTATAAAACCAGACCAATATAAAACCTGTGGACAGAAGTGCATAGGACCGTAGAAGCAAAGTGAAAAGACCCTACACAACATACTTTACAGTTACACTCTCTAGCAAGGGAGAGAAAAATGAAAGGAAAAATAAAAAAGTTCTATGTGCATTATAATGATTATAAAAATTTGAAGTGCCAGCATCTCCGAATGAAACCAGTGTAAAAATCCTAGCACCATGAAAAATCTGAATGCTGTGATACCACCAAAGGATCACAATAGCTCTCTAGTAATGGTCCAAAACCAAAATGGAAACTCAGAAGTGTCAGATAAAGAATTCAAAGCACGAATGACCAGAAAAATCAATGATATTCAAGACAAGATTGAAAATCAATACAAAGAAACTACTAAACCAATTCAGAAAATGAAAGAAGAGATAAATATCTTTAAAAATCAATCAGAACTTCTGAAATTGAAAAATTCACTTAAGGAATATAAAAATACAGTCAAATGCCTAATCAATAGACTAGACCAAGCAGAAGAAAGAATTTCAGATCTTGAAGAACAGTTTTTCACAGTCTTTCAAACTAACCTAGTCAGACAAAAATAAGGATAATTTTTTTTTTTTTTTAGATGGCATCTCACTCTGTCACACAGGCTGGAGTGCAGTGGTGCAATCTCGGCTCACTGCAAGCTCCAGTTCCCAGGTTCATGCCATTCTCCTCCCTCAGCCTCCTGAGTAGCTGGGACTACAGGCGCCCACCATCATGCCTGGCTAATTGTTTTGTATTTTTAGTAGAGACAGGGTTTCACCATATTAGCCAGGATGGTCTCGATCTCGTGACCTCATGATTGGCCCACTTCAGCCTCCAAAAATGCTGGGATTACAGGTATGAGCCACTGTGTCTGGCCGAAAATAAAGAGGATGTTTTAAAAAAAATAAACAAAGTCATCAAGAAGATTTTGTAAAAAGACTCATGCAAAAAGATGAAGTCTATAAATTATTGCCAGTCCTGGGAGATAGGAAGAAAAAATTAACAAACTGGAAAACATGTTTGAGGCAATAATTCAATAAAATTTTCCTAATCTTGCTAGAGATATAGACACCCAGGTACAAGAAATACAGAGAACACCTGCAAAGTATTATACAAAATGAGCATCGTCAAGGCATATAGTCATCATCAGACTACTCTAAATCAACAATAAAAAAGAAAATCTTAGAGTAAGCCAGAAAAAAGGCAGATTACAAAAAAGGAACCCCATTGGGCTAACAGTTAACTTTTCAGCAGAAACCCTACAAGCCAGAAGAGATTGGAGGCATATTTTCATCATTTTTAAAGAAAGAAAATAGCAACCAAGAATTTCATGTCTTGCCAAACTAAACTTCATAACTCCAGGAGAAATAAAATCTTTCTCAGACAAGCAAGCATTAAGAGAATTTGTTACTACTAGGCTGGCCTTACAAGAGATCCTAAAGGGAGTTTGAAACATGGAAAAGAAAGAACAGTATCTGCTACCATCAACCCAATACCAGAGCTCACAGACCCAATTGAGCGCTACACAATAGAAATTACAAAGCAACTAGAAACAGAAATTAACACTTCACAATAGGATCAAAATGTTACATATCAATATTAACCTTGAATATAAATAGTCTAAACACCTCACTTAAAAGCACAGAGTGGCAAGGTGGATTAAAACAACAACAAGACCAATCTATCTGCTATCCTCAAGAGGTGCATCTCACATGTAATGGCATCCATAGGCCAAAGAAAAATCTACCAGGCAAATGAAAATCAAAAGAGAGCAAGAGTCATTATTCTTACATCAGATAAAATATAATTTAGATCAACAATAGTAAAAATGAATAAAGAAGGGCATTTGTATTAGTCTGTTCTTGCATTGCCATAAATAATTACCTGAGACTGGGTACTTTATAGAGAAAGAGGTTTAATTGACTGACAGTTCCACAGGCTGTACAAGAAGTATGGCTGGGGAGGCCACAGGAAACTTACAATCGTGGCAGAAGACAAAGGGGCAGCAGGTACATCTTCACATGGTCAGAGCAGGAGGAAGAGAGAGCAAATGGGGAAGTTCTATTCACTTTTAAACAATGAGATCTCATGAGAACTCACTATCACAAGAATATGAAGGGGGAAGTCTGTCCCAATGATTCAATCACCTCTCATAAGCCCCTCCTCCAACACTGGGTATTACAATTTGACATGATATTCGGGTGGGGAAACAGAGCCAAACCATATCAGCATTACATAATAATAAAGGATTCGATTCAACAAGGAAATTTAACTATCTTAAGTATATATGCACTCAACAATGGAGCAACAAGATTCATTTAAAAATTCCTTTTAGATCTACCAAAAGACTTAGACAGCCACACAGTCATTGTGGGGGGATTTCAACACCCAAGTGACAGCATGAGACAGATCATAGAGGCCAAAAATCAACAAAGAAATTCTGGAAATAAATGCAACATTTGACCAAGTAGACCTACATCTAGGCATCTACAGAATACTTCCCCCAGGCACCACAGAATATACATTCTTCTCATCTGTCCACAGGACATATTCTAAGATCAAGTACATTCTCAGCCATAAAGCAAGACTCAATATATTCAAGAAGATCAAAATAATACCAAACCTACTCTTGGACCACAGTGAAAGAAAAACAGAAATCAAACCAAGAAGAAGTCTCAAAACTACACAACAGGGAAATTAAACAACTTGCTCCTGAATAATATTTGAATAAAAAATAAAATAAAGTTAGATATCAAAAAAATTCTTTGAAATAAAAAATAAAAATACAACATACCAAAGATCTCTGGAATGCAGCAAATGCAGTAGTAAGAGAAAAGTTCATACTGCTAAACACCTGTATCAAGAAGTTAGAAAGATCTCAAATCAATGATCTAAGATCAAAACTGTAGTAACTAGAAAAACAAGAAAGAGCTAATCTCAAAGCTAGCAGAAGAAAAGAAATAATACCAGGGGAGAACTGAATGAAACTGAGACCCAGAAATTCATACAAAGAATCAACAAAACCAAAAATTGGTTCTTTGAAAAGATAAACAAGATCGATAGACTGCTAGCTAGACTAACAAAGAAAAAGAGAAGATAAAAAACAATCAGAAATGACAAGGGTACCATTAAAATTGATTCCACAGAAATACAAATAATCCTTAGTGACTACTATGAACATCTCTATGCACACAAACTAGGACATCTAGAGGAAATGGATAAATTTATTGAGATATGAAACTTCCTTAAATAGAATCACGAATAAATTGAGAACCGGAATAGACCAATACAGAGTTCCTAAATTAAATTTGTCAATGAAATCATAACAACTAAAAAGAAGCCCTGGACCAGACAGAATCACTGCCAAATTCTACCAAACATACAAAGAAAAGTTGCTACCAATTCTACTAAAAGTAGTCCAAAAAAGCAAGGAGGAGGGACTCTTTTCTAACTCATTTTATAAAGTGAACATCACCCTGAAACCAAAATAGGGCAAAGACACAACAACAAAAACAAAACTACAGGTCAATCGCCATGTTGAACATAGATGGAAAACAACAACAACAACAACAACAAAAACTCAACAAAATATTATCAAGCCAAATCCAGCAGTACATCAAAAATTAGTATGCCACAGTCAAGTAGGCTTTAATGCTGGGTTGCAAGACTGGTTCAAAATACACAAATCAATAAATGTGAATCACTACATAAACAGAATCAAAAGCAGAAACCATATGAGCATCTCAATAGACACAGAAAAAGCTTTCTGTAAAATCTAACATCCTTTAGTGATACAAATCCTCAACAGACTAGGTATCAAAGAAGCATACCTCAAAATAATAAGAGCCATCTATGACAAACCCACAGCCAACATTACACAGAATGGGCAAAAGCTGGAACCATTCCCCTTGAAAACTGGAAAAAGACAAGGATACCCTCTTTCACCACTCCTTTTCAACATAGTACTAAAAGTTCTAGCCAGACGAAGAAACAAAAGGGATGCAAATAGGAAAAAAAAGGAGTAAAACTATCTTTCCTCATAGACTATGTAATTCCATACCTAGAAAACTCTAAGGACTCTTCTGAAAGGCTCCTGGAACTGTTAAATAACTTCAGTAAGTCTCAGGATACAAAACCCATCTATAAAAATCAGTAGCATTTCTATATACCAATGACATCCAAACTTTGAGCCAAATCAAGAAGGCAATTCCATTTACAATAACCATATAAAATTCCTAGGAATATGTCTAACCAAGGAAATAAAAGATCTCTATAAGGAGAACTAGAAAACACTGCTGAAAATAATCATGGATGACACACACAAATGGAAAAACATCCAATGCTCATGGATTGGAAGAACCAATATCATTCAAATGGCCATACTGCCCAAAGCAATCTACAGATTTGATGCTATTTCTATCAAACTACCAATGTCACTTTTCAAAGATTTATAAAAAACTATTTTAAAATTCATAAATTCATATGGAACCAAAAAAGAGTCTAAATAGCCAAGGCATTTCTTTCTTTCTTTCCCTTCCTTCCTTCTTCCTTCCTTCCTTCCTTCCTTCCTTCTTCCTTCCTTCTTCCTTCCTTCCTTCCTTCCTTCCTTCCTTTTCTTTCTTTTCTTTCTTTCTTTCTTTCTTTCTTTCTCTTTCTTTCCGTCTTTCCTTCTTCCTTTCTTTTTCTTTTTTTTTTTGAGACAGAGATTCTCTCTTGTGGCCCAAGCCTGAAGTGCAACGGCACAATCTTGGCTCACTGCAACCTCCGCCTTCTGGGTTCAAGCAATTCTCCTGCCTCAGCATCCTAAAGTACCTGGAATTACAGGTACCTGCCACCATGACCTGCTAATTTTTTTATTTTTTATTTTTAGTAGAGATGGGGTTTCACTACATTGGCCAGGCTGGTCTTGAACTCCTAACCTCAGGTGATCCACTCATCTTGGCCTCCCAAAGTGCTGGGATTACAGGCATGAGCCACACACCAGGCCACCAAAGCATTTCTAAGCAAAAAGAACAAAGCCCGAAGGTATCATATTACCTGACTTCATACAATATTATATGGCAACAGTATTCACAACAGCATGGTACTGATAAAAATATACAAAAATGAACAAAACAAACAAACAGAAAAACAGGCACCTGGACTCAAGAATGGAATAAATAACTCAGAAATAAAGCCGCATGCCTACAGTCATCTCCTCTTCAACGAAGTTGACAAAAATAAGCAATGGGAAAAGGATCCCCTATTCAACAAATAGTGCTGAGATAACTGGCCAGCCATATGCAGAAGACTAAAACTGACCTCTACCTTTCATCATATGCAAAGGTTAGCTCAAAATAGATTAAGAATTTAAATATAAAACCTCAAGCTATATTAATCCTAGAAAAAGCTTAAGAAATACCATTCTAGAGATCAGTCTTGGCAAATAACTTATGGATATGACCTTAAAGGACACAAAAAGAAAAATTGACAAGTGGTTCCTAATTAAAATAGAGATTCTGCACAACAAAAGAAACTATCAGCAGAGAAAACAGATACCCAATACATGGGGAGAAAATATTTAGGTGTTATGCATGTGAATAGGTCTAATATCCAGAATCTACAAGGAACTTAATTCAACAAGCTAAAAGCAAATAAGCCCATTAAAAAGTGGAGTAAAGACATGAACAGACACTTCTCAAAAGAAGACAGACAAGTGTCCAAGCAGAAAAATACTCCACGTCTTTAATCATCAGATAAATGCAAAATAAAACGAGATATCATCTTACATCAGTTGGAATGGCTGATATCAAAAAATAATAGATACGGGCAAGGTATGGAGAAAAGAGAATGCTTATACACCATTGGTGGGAATGTAAACTAGTTCAGCCACTGTGGAAAGCAGTCTGGAGATATCTCAAAAACTTAACATGAAATTTTCATTCAACCTAGCAATCCCGTTGCTGGGTGTATACCCAAAGGAGAACAAATTATTCTGCCAAAAAGACGCACCACATTAACATATTAATCACAGGACTATTTACAATGGCAAAGACTTGAAATCCACCTGGATGCCTATCCATTGTGGACTGGATAAAGAGAATGTAGTACATATACACCACAAAATTATATACAGCCACAAAAAGAGCAGAATCATGTCCATTGAAGAAACACTGGTGGAGCTGGAGGCTCCTAAGCAAATTAAAGCAGAAACAGAAAATTAAATAAGACGTGAATTCACTTATAAGTGAGAGCTAAACATTGGGTGTATGTAGACATAAAGATGGGAATAATAAACTTTGGGGACCCCAAAAGGGCAGAGAGAGGGAGCAGGGCAAGGACTGAAAAACTACATGTTGGGTGTTATGCTTACTACCTGGGTGATGGGATCAATCACACCCCAAACCTCAGCATCACACAATATGCCAATGTAACAAACCTGCATATTACCCCCTACCTCTAAAATAAATGTTGAAATTAAAAAATAACTAAGTAAAAGCATAGTGTTTATTATTTTTATTTTCAGATTTCTAAGTCACCATTGTTTACTTCATTCATTATTTTCTATCTTAGGTTCTTCCTTTTTTCCTGTTCATTTTTTATTCCTTGGTGATTTAAAAAGTAAAAAACCTGTATTAATTCTCCTAGAGTTTACATTTGTAAGTGGGAAACACAGCTCATTTTTCAGTTGTATTGTCACAATTACAGAAATGGTTGATTTCTCCTTTCTATAAACGAAGAAAACAACTTTTAAATTTTGGTTCATGTTAACAGTTATTTTTACCTAGATTATTTTTCCCACTGGTAAGAATTATTTTTCCACAACTACTTTACATTTACTCTAAGATTCCATTACAATTTCCCATTACAAATTTGACCTTCTTCAATCTTTTGACTTTCCTAATAAACAAAACATGAATATAATCATATACACTGCATAAATGGACAATGAATGCTTTTTAATTTTCCCCAGTGTTCTGTGAGAAAATATTGATCACTTATTTTAAACCATTGATGGCTATCTTTTAGGTCATTTCCATCTTCTTGTTCCAAATTTACTGAACCTGTTGATACTGCTCAAAGTAGTCTTTGAGGCTTATTTGTGGTACTTTCTAATAAAACCCACAGAGAAGATAGTAAAAGAAGTAAATAGTCATTAATAACTTTTGTGTCAGCTAATGTTTAAATATTTTTAATATGCATAATAAACATTTTATCAAAATCAATTTTAGAAAAGTTGATCAGGTAGTTTTTTTGGCCTAATTGACCTCAGCAATTAAATTAAATTGGAAATTTGTACACAAAATATCATCATTCTGAAAATTAGCAAAAAAAAAAAAATGCTTGAAAAAAAAATGAATTTGATGTCATTTTATGCAATTTTGGTTCCATGAGCTCTTATCACTGTTGTTGCCAAGGTATTTCTTATGTTGAACAGATCTTCATAAAATGCCAATCTTACTTAAGGTAAGACCCACTATTTTCTTTTTGGCTTCCTTTTTGCTGTGTTTATTTAGGAACTCATTCTTACCGATCAATATGTTGATATCTCAAGAGTCAGAGATCCCTGATTATTCTTGCTAATTTTACTTTAGAGAGTATATTTTCCCCTTTGGGAATAATTTTTATAATTTCTGTTCTTGTACATTTGCTGAGGAGTGCTTTATTTCCAATTATGTGGTCAATTTTGGAATAAGTGTGATGTGGTGCTGAGAAGAATGTATATTCTGTTGATTTGGGGTGGAGAGTTCTGTAGATGTTTATTAGGTCTGCTTGCTGCAGAGATGAGTTCAATTCCTGGATATCCTTGTTAACTTTCTGTCTCATTGATCTGTCTGATGTTGACAGTGGGGTGTTGAAATCTCCCATTATTATTGTATGGGAGTCTAAGTCTCTTTGTAAGTTTCTAAGGACTTGCTTTATGAATCTGGATGCTCCTGTATTGGGTGCATATATATTTAGGATAGTTAGCTCTTCCTGTTGAATTGATCCTTTTACCATTATGTAATGGCCTTCTTTGTCTCTTTTGATCTTTGATGGTTTAAAGTCTGTTTTATCAGAGACTAGTATTGCAACCCATGCTTTTTTTTGTTCTCCGTTTGCTTGGTAGATCTTCCTCCATCCCTTTTTTTTGAGCCTATGTATGTCTCTGCATGTGAGATGGGTCTCCTGAATACAGCAGACTGATGGGTCTTGACTCTTTATCCAGTTTGCCAGTCTGTGTCTTTTAATTGGACCATTTAGTCCATTTAGATTTAAGGTTAATATTGGTATGTGTGAACTTGATCCTGCCATTATGATATTAACTGGTTATTTTGCTCGTTAGTTGATGCAGTTTCTTCCTAGCCTCGATGGTCTTTACATTTTGGCATGTTTTTGCAATGGCTGGTACCGGTTGTTCCTTTCCATGTTGAGTGCTTCCTTCAGGGTCTCTTGTAAGGCAGGTCTGGTGGTGACAAAATCTCTAAGCATTTGCTTATCTGTAAAGGATTTTATTTCTCCTTCACTTATGAAACTTAGTTTGGCTGGATATGAAATTCTGGGTTGAAAATTCTTTTCTTTAAGAATGTTGAATATTGGCCCCCACTCTCTTCTGGCTTGTAGAGTTTCTGCCGAGAGATCTGCTGTGAGTCTGATGGGCTTCCCTTTGTGGGTAACCCGACCTTTCTCTCTGGCTGCCCTTAAGATTTTTTCCTTCATTTCAACTTTGGTAAATCTGGCAATTATGTGTCTTGGAGTTGCTCTTCTCGAGGAGTATCTTTATGGAGTTTTCTGTATTTCCTGGATTTGAATGTTGGCCTGCCCTACTAGGTTGGGGAAGTTCTCCTGGATGATATCCTGAAGAGTGTTTTCCAACTTGGCTCCATTTTCCCCCTCACTTTCAGGCACCCCAATCAGACGTAGATTTGGTCTTTTTACATTATCCCATACTTCTTGCAGGCTTTGTTCATTTCTTTTTCTTCTTTTTTCTTTAGACTTCTCTTCTCGCTTCATTTCATTCATTTGATCCTCAATCGCTGATACTCTTTCTTCCAGTTGATTGAGTCGATTACTGAAGCTTGTGCATTTGTCACTTATTTCTCGTGCCATGGTTTTCATCTCTGTCCATTCGTTTATGGCCTTCTCTGCATTAATTATTCTGGTTATCAATTCTTCCACTCTTTTTTCAAGCTTTTTAGTTTCTTTGCGCTGGGTACGTAATTCCTCCTTTAGCTCTGAGAAGTTTGATGGACTGAAGCCTTCTTCTCTCATCTCGTCAAAGTCATTCTCCGTCCAGCTTTGATCCATTGCTGGCGATGAGCTGCGTTCCTTTGGAGGGGGAGATGCGCTCTTATTTTTTGAATTTCCAGCTTTTCTGCCCTGCTTTTTACCCATCTTTGTGGTTTTGTCTGCCTCTGGTCTTTGATGATGGTGACGTACTGATGGGGTTTTGGTGTGGGTGTCCTTCCTGTTTGTTAGTTTTCCTTCCAACAGTCAGGACTCTCAGCTGTAGGTCTGTTGGAGATTGCTTGAGGTCCACTCCAGACCCTGTTTGCCTGGGTGTCAGCAGCAGAGGCTGCAGAAGATAGAATACTGCTGAACAGCGAGTGTACCTGTCTGATTCTTGCTTCGGAAGCTTCCTCTCAGGGGTGTACTCCACAGTGTGAGGTGTGGGGTGTCGGTCTGCCCCTAGTGGGGGATGTCTCCCAGTTAGGCTACTCAGGGGTCAGGGACCCACTTGAGCAGGCAGTCTGTCCCTTCTCAGATCTCAGCCTCCATGTTGGGAGATCCACCGCTCTCTTCAAAGCTGTCAGACAGAGTTGCTTGCGTCTGCAGAGGTTTCTGCTGCTTTTGTTGTTGTTGTTGTTGTTTAGCTGTGCCCTGTCCCCAGAGGTGGAGTCTACAGAGACTGGCAGGCCTCCTTGAGCTGCTGTGAGCTCCACCCAGTTTGATCTTCCCAGGGCTTTGTTTACCTACTTAAGCCTCAGCAATGGTGGGTGCCCCTCCCCCAGCCTCGCTGCTGCCTTGGGGTTAGATGGCAGACTGCTGTGCTAGCAATGAGGAAGGCTCCGTGGGCGTGGGACCCTCCCCGCCAGGTGTGGGATATAATCTCCTGGTGTGCCCGTTTTCTTAAAGTGCAGTATTGGGGTGGGAGTTACCCAATTTTCCAGGTGTTGTGTGTCTCTTCCCCTGGCTAGGAAAGGGGATTCCCTTCCCCCTTGCACTTCCCAGGTGAGGCGATGCCTCGCCCTGCCTCAGCTCTGGCTGGTCAGGCTGCAACAGCTGACCAGCACGATTGTCCGGCACTCCCCAGTGAGATGAACCCAGTACCTCAGTTGATAATGCAGAAATCACCTGTCTTCTGTGTTGCTCGCGCTGGGAGCTGGAGACTGGAGCTGTTCCTATTTGGCCATCTTTGGGAATAATTTTTAATACACTCTTTTTGTTTGGAAACTATATTTTCTTTGGAATCACATCTTTTTATAACCCTTTTTTTAATTATTCATTATTTTGGTTTATCACTGGTTCAACTGCAATGTGCTTTTTAATTAACTTTTTTTCATTGGGTAGCATAGCATATACTATCTCAGGTCTCAAATATGTAAAGTTGTCTTTTCGTTAATTTTCCATAAGTTTGAAAATTTAGGTGTATGAAATTTTGGGTCATGCCATACTCTTTACCAAGGATTCTTAGACATTGCCAAATGTTCTGGAGTTTTTCTTATAGAACATAATGTGAGGCTAATTTGACCAGTGATTTCTATTCAGGAGAATCCTTATTTTATTTGTATGCCATAAAATGCTTTTTCTTTCTTTTTTTTTTTTTTTTTTTTTTTTAACACATTAAATTCAAAAACTTGACCAGGGCAAACTCAACACCTTTCCCAGTTTGTAAAAGACAGGTTAGTTCAAGAGCAATGTGTACTGTGTTGTTTATGTCATTAATTTATCTTGCTGAATTATAATTTCCTGTTGACCTTTCTCCCTGTCTCATAGGCTTCACTTACCTCTTCAGCCACATTAACATTGTCGTTTTAAGTGCTGTATCTTTAACATGTTGCACAGTGCTTGATACACCATAGCTCTCCATAATATTTGTTGAGAGAATGAGTCATCAAACAAATGTGAAATCCTTCTTAAAATTCCAGAATTTGACATTTCTTTAACTGAAGTTCAATTCAAGCCATGGGATAGACGAATGTAGGAATGAGAATTAAGAGTCTATGTATTTTTAAAGAAAAAATTGAGAAAAGATTAAAATATTGGTGCAAAAATTTAAAACATTATTTCACATAATGCATTGTCAAATATTATGAAGGAATTCCAGTTGCCTTATCTTTAGTGCATCTATTGACCCTATCATAGGTATTTACTTCATTATGGTAACTTTTAGTGATTTATGATGGTATAATTATTTCTAGTAGGTATTGTCTTTTCTGAGAGTACCTTGCATTTTGGATGCAAGTACACACATACTTTTCCAGTTTGCCTCTGCAAGGAGGCAAAATTTACTCTCAACACACCGCAAGTAAAAATTCAAATTTAGTTGCATGTGGGTGGGCTTGGGTTCCAGTTTCTGGTAGGTCACTCTTCCCCCGCAACGCCCGAGTTATTTGTAGAAGGAACACTTCCATGCCATATTCCAGGAGAATAACCAGATTATGTCCATAGTTACTGAGTTTATATGAAGACTTTGTGCCTTTCAAGATATGAGGGCCTCATCTTGAACCCATATTTGAGAATCAAACCTGTGCTCTCACCCGCTAAAGTTTAAATCATTGTTGGAAATCAGTACGCCCACCTTGAGTTCAGCTCCATCTTACTGCATTGGTTTTGTGCTCTTTATTTGCTTCCCACATGTGACAACTTTAAAAAAATTTTTTTTCTTTGAGTCTGACCATATAATCTTTAATAGTTGTCATTTATACAGCATTTCTGTGTTTTGGAGGAAAAGTTCACTCTGCTATGTTAACCAGACATGTACTCATCTTTGTATTTCCAGTGCCTTCCTAAATCTGTGGACCAGAGTCGCTTCTCACTGTTTCCTAAATTAATCATTTAATAAATGAATAAAGCAGACATGAATGCCCTGTAATAGTCACAATGCTGATGTTCATTGAGAGGGTGGACAATAGACCCCAAAGTGTTCCAGAAAAATAATAAGGAATAATGGGAAGGGTGAGAGTATAAAACAGCAGACAACCCAACACTAAGGAATATTTTCTGTGACTTGCAAAAAAGTGCCTGAGACCTGATTTCTGTAGGGAAATTTTTTTAAAGTCACCATTATGACCCTAGTTTTGCCATGCTGATACTTTACTATTTTATTTTTTTAAGATTCTGTAGCTCTTCACTAAATACATGCTATAAAAATTCTGTCTAAACTAAAAAGATGTTATCAAAAATAAATCATAAGAATACTATCTAATGCAAATTTCTGGTAGCAAATTTCTGTCTATGACACTCCTAGCTTGACAAATTTGGATCATACTACAGATGCATAATTTTTTGGCAATAATGTTAGTTTTCTCCCAAATAGAAACTATGTGTTCACCGCTTTCCAGATGTACAACTCCCTCTGGTTAATTCTTACAAAAATGTCTTTCATTGTTCAAAGAAAAAAAAAAAACAATTTGAACAAGTTTCTTTGTGCCTTTATTGTTTCATTTGATAAAAGACAGTTTATCTATCTAACACATGCATTCCATTCTCACAGCACCTTGTGGCAACATAGCTGTTTTTTTTTTTTTTTCTTTAATCTGCATTTGCTATATTTAGTATGAACGGCAGGATAATCCTTGCTAGGAAAGTGGATTATAAAGATAAAAGAAAGAAGCATTAAGCTCTTTCCTCAACCAGTTCCAAATGTGCCTTTATGCCTATAATATCCCATAAACACCAGGACAACTGCACCAGCTGCTCTTGACTCTCGGAGGGCATGATATTTCCTCTCATTCTGGCACCAGCCACCACCCCAAAGGAAAGAAACTCTCACAAGCCGTAAGTGGGAGGCGGAGCTTTCACCGGTGCTACAGATAAAACGCTAGGACCTGATAGCTCTCTGCTGACAATGACTTTCTATAAAAAATAAAAAAGTAAAATATAAAATACATGAAATCCAGACATTAAAAACAGATTTTGGATATTTTAAAAAATTATAGTCTTCTGATATTTTGTAACTGTTATACCTATGACTCTTGGCAATGCCGCATTTAGTGGGAGTGAGAACAAAGGGATTTAACTCCCTAGATGAACTGATTAATACGTGGCTTACTCACTTCCATTAGTACAAGCTCTTTCTTTTGTGTTATTGCATTTTCGTACAGCTAAAAACAATGCATTAGCTTATGTTAAAACCAGAAACACCATTCAAGTGCTGTAAAAATATGACATGTACATTCTGCTTTAGTTTATGGGTTTTATTTTACTCTATCAAATGGTGAGATTGGAAATTTTTGTCTCTTAAAGTGAACATAAAACAAAACTACACTTTCAAGAAAGCCTTAGAAGTGCTGTCCTGAGCATCTTTATTCCAACATCCCTGAGTACTGGCCACAAATTACTATGTTACTGTCTGATATTGGAAAAAAATCCCCCCACAACCTCCACCAGGAAATGGATGTACATCATTCCATGCTTGAGAAACTACAATATGATGATTACTCAAAGGGAATTCCAAATCTTACGGCAATTTTTTCTCACTTCACAAATATTCACATCAACTCTTTGTTGAATTTCCATAATGAACACACACACACAAACACACACACACACACACACACACATCCCGCCATGCTCCCCAGTGGAAAGGCTGAGCTGGCTATATGCTGGTGGAGGGTAGGAAAATCAAAACTCATTGAGTCCTCATGAATAAAATTGTATGTTGGCACCTCTTGACCTCTCTAAAACAGGCAGAAGATGCTTCAGAAAAGTTTCCAGAAGAAAATCTAGATTCTATCTTGGCCCTGACACTTTGGAGATTTGATGCTGGTATGTATTTATTTTTTAACCTTTGTGTCTTTATCCGTAAAATGAGTACAATAACCTTTGCCATTTCTTACTCAGTAGTTTTTTGTCATAATCAGGTGAGATAACGTATGTGGAAAAATGGAACTTGTTTATAAAATTTAATCCTGTTTGTGGAAAGTTTATATTTGGTACATACAGCAAACACTTATGCCTTTCTATGTGCTAGTCATTGTTCTAAGTGATTTAAGTATTTAACTCATTTAATCCTCTCAATCTCTGTGTGAAGTGAAAGGGATTATCAACCCAATTTGACATACCAGTAAACTGAGACACTGAAAAACAAAGTAACTCATTCATGTTATTAGTACCTATACTATATCAACGTTTTATGGATGTCACTGATTGACCTAGTGCCATATGTATGCTATGCTATAATTATGCTACGAGATCAATAGACTGATATATAAATTGGTTGAACTATAACATTTTAAAGAGAGATTCTGAATATAAGCCCTTAAAATACAGTGCAAAGCAATCCTAGGAAAAAGAAGAGAGAAATCAAAATATTTACATTGTCTAAATGGAAACAGTGGACTCTGGGCATGGAGAAAAAAAGGATAATAATAGCGACCTGCTCCTGCTTAAGGTTGGGCCTTTCCATTGTCCTTTGTGAGTATCATTATCATAGTAGGTATAAGCAATAGCAGAAAATGAAAATGTGGCAAAGGAGTATTTGAGATACGATACATCCTATTGGTGAGAGTAGGATAAGGAAATGAAAATGTTATTAAATTAAACTGAGCAGGGGAAGGATGAGAATATGAAGAAGTAAGTATTACCAAATTGCTCAGATAATTCGGAAAGAGCTCAAATAATGCATTAGTGTAATTCTACTCATAATGTACTATTTGACTAGACCACCAAGTCCTTAAGAGCTGACTTTTAAGTAGGCAATGGCAACAACAATACTTTATGGGGAAGGTAGAAATTTAGATGCATTTACAGGGTATGTCATGGGGTATACATGACTTCCCTTCAGCTACTTTCTCTCTTTTTTATGAGGACTTTCTTAGAGGCCCCGCCATTGCTTCCAAGTTGCCAATTACCTAATCACAAAACATTAGTTTCTAGCATACACTTCAGTTGCCAGAGGGACAGATGACTTTGGTAAGGCGGCAGACAAACTTTGTTTGTTATCTATCACTGAGTAACAAATTACACCAAAACTTAGTGGCTTAAAAAACACCATTTGTTATTTCACAGTTCCTGTGGGTCAGGAATCTGGGCACACATATCTGGGTAGGTCTGGCTCAGGGCTTCTCACAAGATTGCAATCAAGGTGTTAGCCAGGATTTCAGTCATTTTAAAACTCATGTGGGGAAAGAGCTGTTTCCAAGCTTGCTCACATGGCTGTTGGCAGGATTCAGTTCTTCATGGCTGTTGGGCTAAGAGCCTCAGTTCCTAACTGGCTATTAGCTAAAGGCTGCCTTTAGTTTATTGCCACATGGGCCTGTTCATAATGCAACTCAAACATAACAGTCAGCTTTCTAGGAAACAGCTTGGACAGGGGATCAGTGAGGTCATTCACATTTGGGTTTCCACAAGTGAGGTATAGAGGCAAGGTTGTTTAAAGTATTGGTAAAATAAAAGTTTAAGAGGGCCAGGTATGGTGGCTTATTCCTGTAATCCCAGCTCTTAGGAA
The DNA here is from genome assembly GCF_008728515.1 of Papio anubis. Classification (NCBI taxonomy): domain Eukaryota; kingdom Metazoa; phylum Chordata; class Mammalia; order Primates; family Cercopithecidae; genus Papio; species Papio anubis. Next base: position 145,117,504 of record NC_044977.1, read on the forward strand.
GGCCAAGGCAGGAGGATTGCTTGAGGCTAGAAGTTTGAGACTTGCCTGGGCAACATAGCAAGACCCTATAATCCCAGCACTTTGGGAGGCCAAGGCAGAAGAATTGCTTGAGGATAGGAGTTTGAGACTAGCCTGGACAACATAGCAAGGCCTCATCTCTACAACAAATAAAAATTAAGCTTGGCAAGGTAGCATGCCCCTGTAGTTCCAGCCACTTGAAAGGCTGAGATGGGAATCTCACTTGAGCCCAGAAGTTTAGGGTTGCAGTGAGCTATGATCATGCCACTGCACTCCAGCCTGGGCAACAGAGTGACACCCTATCACAAGAAACAAAATGGTTAAGAGAAAACAGTGAAAGAAAATGGCTGAACTCAAGTGTAAGGGGAAGGTCTTTGGAAACTAGAAAGTTCAGGAACTGGTAGTGTTTGGTGAGTCCTTTGTGTGAATGTTGAATTCACTGTAATCATTGGCAGGAATTGGAATGGACAGGAAGATGGTGAGAGTCAAAGGGAAGGGTTCATAAATTGAGGAGAGTGTGCTTTAATATATTAGGAAGGAAGAAGAATCCTGACCTTACTTAGGCCTTATAAAATATGGAGTGTGAGAGATTAAGTGGCCTCTGCTTGGGTGGGCTGCAAGAGAAGTAGTGACCATTATGGAGAGCTTAGGTTATTTCAGGCAAAAAGGTTGAAGGTTATTAATTGAGATTGCTGAAGATGTAGAGGAGTTTCTTGATCATAAATTATTAATTCTAGAATTGCCCAAACTTCCTATCAAACTGGTCTAATTGATAAAATGTTATTTCCTTCCATGTATTGCCTCTCTTGTGTCTCATATACTCCATTAAAGTATTCCACACATACTCTTTTATTTCAGGCTTGTTTTCTGGGGAACTCAAGCTAAGACAAAGGGAAAGGGAAACATAATACTGTTCATTCGAAGGGGTTTGTGTGTGTGCATATATAATATACATAATACATACCAGTAAATGTTAACAAATTACAATCACACAAAAAATTTAAGATGTGAATTTTGCTGTTTCCAGTAATCACCATCATCATCATTATCACCATCATCATCATCATCTCCCTCTGAAATTCACTGTAAGGTGACAAGCTCTATGATTTACTCTTGGATGCTTACAGGAAGAAGCCAAGAGGACAGACTGCAGGGGAGAATGAGGATGTTTGTCTTCACCCAATCAACATTGATTTCATTAAGAAGACTAAATGTTTTTTTCTTTAAATTTACATATTCTGTTCATAAATCCTTAAGGTTACTAGAAGTTTAAAAAGATACATCAACACCTTCTATTTACAAAAGTTGGAAATTATGTATTTTTATTAGCAATGAGAAACATTTTTATAAGATAACAACGGGTGCGTAATTTATAATCAGGGGAAAATTGTAGTTCCGAGAGTGTGTTAGGTTTCTAGGGCTACTATAAACAGTCATCACATTTTGGATGGCTTTAAAAAGCAGAAATAAATTTTTTCATCATCTGGAAACTAAAAGTCTGAAATCAAGGTGTTGCCAGGGTCATGATCCTTCTGAAGTTTCTAGAGGCGAAATCTTCCCTGCCCTTCCTAGCTTCTGGTGGTTTCCAGTAATCCTTGGCATTCTTCAGCTTGTAGCTATATCACTCCAGCATCTACCGCTGTCATCACATGGCTCTCTTCCCTCTGTGTGTCTCTGTGGATGTGTCTCCAAATCTCTCTTTCTGATAAAGATAACAAGTCCTTGAATTTAGGACCTAACCCAATCTAGTGTGACATTACCTCGACTTGATTATATCTTAGAAGTTTCTATTTCCAAATAAGGTTAAAGTCACATGTATCCAGGTTTATAATTTAAACATAGGTTTTTTTAGGAAATGTAATTCAACCAACTGCAGGGTATTATCAAATAATTCTTGGAATTTTGACACTAATTCCTATAAACTAATGTTTCTACTAAAAAATAAAAAGGACAAGGTAACAAATACAGAATATTTTTACTCAGGTAAGCCGTAAAATCTCATGACCTTGGACCAGTCACTTAGAAAATGCAAAGAAGTCATTTCCCTAGCCACAATTACGATAGTTCTTTTTTCCACGAAATTTCTCAGCCTTTAATTGTGATATATTCCCTTTTTAGAAAGCGTTATACAGTCAATGATTGAATGCACAAGAACAGACTAAGACTAGGCATATCCTTAGCCCTGCTGATGTTTTAGTTTTGCTTTGCTGTTCACACTTCTGGAGTTGAAAACACCATAGGGGTCTGATCAGTTGAGGAAAATGAAAAGAAGAAGGATACTGCATCAGAGTTGTTTTCCTACTTCAAGTAACTAGATTCTGAGCTTTCCCACCATCTCAAGGTTCTCTGAGGTGGAATGCTTAGCATCCAAACAATGTGCCAATGCATACTATGAAACAATAAGCTTCTTCCTTGTCATAAACACCACTGGGGAACAAAAAATGGACCTCCGATGTTGGCAAATGACTCTGGTACAAAGGATATGTGAAACCCAAGAGAATTTTCCCCCTAGCTTTCATCACTGAAAATATGTGCTGTCATGTAGACCAGCTCTCAGGTCTAAAACATAAGACTTTCTGTGAGACTGGCTATCTACTGAAAGTACAAAAGGTGAAAGTCTTTTTATATAGTCTAAATAAACACATATTAGTTTTTTTTTTTTTTTAAGACCACCACCTTTTATTAATTTTGAACCACTTCTATGAAGTATTTCCCAAGGAATTATTATGGAAGAGGAGTTGATTTTGTTCATTTATGCCACACAAATAATATTACCAAATTTGGGATGTTTTCAATTTGTAACCATCTTTGTCCTCTTTCATGGCCTTTTCCCTGCATTCTTTATAATAATTTATTTTTCTTTAACAAAATTCAACATGATTAATTTTAGTGTCAAGAAATTATTATTAGAACTGGTAACATATATATGAATATATGACACAATCCTGTTGTATTTTTCTTTACCACATTGTGTGGACTCACCTTCTTCTCTTCGTGTGCATTACTGTGGTCTTTCTCTAAAACCAAGTGAGTTTACAAATGGATCAAAGATTGTCCTTTTCTTACAGGTGTTTTTAGCTCCACTCTTCTATTATTAGTCCATTTTGTCAACCAGCATTGTCACAAACTATGTAATTGTCACATTGAACTTTCTCTATACCACTTCTCAACTGACTCCCCATCTTCTAATACACAAACCTCAAACTCACATTTGCTTCAAAACCTGCTACTAGTCCCTCAATTCTCACTTCTATTGAATTAATTATTGATGCTTTTGGTTTATGCATGATTACCTACAATCACACCTACTTGTTTCTCAAAGATCCTGTCCAGAACACATTTCTCAAATAATTTCTGAACCTGAAAGTGAAAGCCACTTCAAGATAATTCCTCTGTTTACAATTTTACCTTTACTATCTGGCCTTTAATTTTTCATCTGTAAAATTAGCGATTAGATTAGTTCTATTCAAGTTTATGTCTTTCCTGGTCTTTTAAACTCGACACAAGCTCTATTTGCTAAGTGCTACTATAAATTAATCTTATAAAAACACAGTAAGAAATTCTATTTGATATAAAAATATACTTATTTAATCTCATAATTTATAATGTGACTCAAATATTTCAAATAAAAAGAAAATGTAAAGATAAATTAAAAAAATAAGAATACATACTTTTCCAAAAGCATATATTTGAGTACCTTTGTTTACACTGTGACTTCACCTGTTGCTGGCCTGTAGCTAAGGGTAAACTATTCAATTTGAATCTCATGTTTAAACAATGACTTTTGTTCATAGTAATTGATGAGTGATAGGCTATTTTATTTTTAAAGCCAAGTGGGAAAATACCACCTAAATAAGCAGAATCTAGGCAAAAAAGTTGTAATCTGTAAAAGAAGAAAATCTACAAAATTAGTTTTCTGTTTTCCTTTTATTGCCATATTAAAAAACGGAATCGGGATCTTAGGGCCGAGGAGCAAAGGGGAAAGGCCCAGATATTTTGGCTGATGAGAAGATGTGGAATGCTAAAAATACAATGAATAAATAAAAATTGAAGACTATCCATTATCATCCTAATGCTTTCAACAAATACTTACAATAAGTACTCATAATGCAGAACCTTTTCAGCAGCTCAGCTAAATAAAATATGTTTTACTTTATGATAATGTGAAATCAGAGAGTCAGTCCAAAGGTGATTTAGCATCAGTATAGGATTTAATGGTAGTGAATATTCAGTCCTCCATTTTTAAGTATATGAATTAGGTCTGATTAAAGCTAATAATGAAGAAAAAGCGAGAAAAATATTCAATTCTAGATATTTACTAAAGAAAGATCTTGCTAAATAAGATTTATCTGCTTAACTTGTAACATTGCTTAAATTCAATTGTTTAATTAAAATACTAACTTTTAAATAAGAAAGATGGGAGTAATTTATTAACTTGTATCTCAACTAAGTAACCCTTAAGTTGTGTTATTCACATAGTGTGATGGTGACCACTCAAGATAGTAAACACATTTATTCATTGAATCAATCATATTAATTCAACAAAAATTTATTGTTTACCTAGATATTGTCAAAGTTGAATCTTGAAACATAAAAAAATAAATACTACTTATTTATTAACATGCATGGCATTCTGCTAGCCACCATGACTATATTTGTCTGTGTGACAGCTTATAATTCTCTAGATTCACGGTATTATGCACTGAATTCCCAAGGTCCCCACTCATTCATATTAAAGCCCTAATGTCATTACCTCAGAATATGACTACATTTGTAGATAAGGTCTTTAAAAAGGTGATTAAGTTAAAATAAAGCAATTAAATTGGGCCTTAATCCAATCTGACTGGTGTCCTTATATGAAGAGGACATTTTGACACTCAAAGGTACACCAGGGATGTATGAGCACAGAGCAAAGACCATGTAAACACACAGAGTAGGCCGCCTTCTGAAAGCCAAGGACAGAGGTCTCAGAAGAAATCAAGCTTGATGACACATTGACTTGGACTTCCAGCCTTCAGAGCTATGAGAAAATAAGTTTCTGTATTTTAAGTCACCCAGTCTATGATATTTTGCTATGGCATTAATACACGTAGGTCAATCTACAAGAGTTGCATCCAGAATCTTTCCATTTACAACGTTGTATGACTGGGTCTTTTAGTTCCAGGGAATAACTGAATAAAAATATATCTTCTCATTTCTTGTTTCAGCTCTTTGGTGATCCATTATACTATAAAAACGTGCTACCAGGCCGGGCGTGATGGCTCAAGCCTGTAATCCCAGCACTTTGGGAGGCCAAGGCGGGTGGATCTCGAGGTTAGGTGATCGAGACTATCCTGGCCAATATGGTGAAACACGGTCTCTACTAAAAATACAAAAATTAGCTGGGCGTGGTGGTGCACACTTGTAATCCCAGCTACTTGGGAAGCTGAGGCAGGAGAATCACTTGAACCTGGGAGGTGGAGGTTGCAGTGAGCCAAGATCACGCCACTGCACTGTAGCCTGGCGAGACAGTGAGACTCCATCTCAAAACAAAACAAAACAAAAAACAAATATGCTATCAAGGAAGGCATTTCTACTCTGGCTTACTTCTACTCTGCTTCTGAACTTCAGTTTTGTTTTCACCAGGTTGATTTTCCAGGCACTATGTTGGATTTCACTGGCAGCCAAATCAGTAGGCATCATAGCTGAGAACTAAAATTGTTGAACTTCAGATCATCCCAGTGAACTAACTTTACACCAGCTACTACGGACTATACAGGACCAGGAATGGGCTGAGGTAACCCTACACAGTGGTGTGATCCTGACAGTAAGACGTCTTGAGGTTTTGACGGTAGGCACCTTACTCTCTTCACTTGAGTTCCACCCCTGTTGATGTCACATCCCTCCCAAGCATTTCTTGGCATTCCTTCAGAGCATTTATAGTTTTGTTGGGAGTACACAGGAGATAGTTAGAGGAGATTAGAAAAATGTGTTAGCTTTGAAAAAAGCACTAAATGAACGAGCAGAGTTCTTCATGAGCTCAGGACATAGCTTAGTTTGCCTTAATGCTATAAAAATAGCCTCATAGAGAATGAGGAGCTTGAAGGATATATAGGATTTTAATAATCCCTGCAAGCTGGCATCTTGAAATCAAACAATATAAAAAGATGGTAATAAGTACTATTGTATATAATTTAGAAACTTCAGAGAAAACATGAGTTAGAAGCCTGGCTATACCACTTACCAACTGTGTAGCATAGAGCAAATTACAGCCTCTCTGAACTTCTATTTCCTCATGGGTTTGTTTAGATGATTACAAATAACCTACATAAAATGACTTACTCTGTGCCAGGCAAATGGCCTGGACTCACTAAATGGTTCTACACTTATTATCATTGTTTCTTGATTAATGCAAATCTAACCACCATCATCTCAGCAGGCCTTATTTTAGCACTCACATGATAGACATCAGAAATCAAAATTGACCTTAGCAATGATTTAGTCCAGTCTCCTCATTTTCCGGAGAAAATTAATGCCCAGAGAAATTAAATGACTTGCCCTAGGTTATAGGGCCAGTTGGCAGCAGTGACAGCATCAGCCATGGAACATATGATTTCTTACTCTGGTTCAGAATACTTTTCATTTCAGATCACTTCATTAATAGCGGTACCCATATCTTAAACATGTATTTTTAAATGTGTACTAATTACATATGAACAATGAACTGCAATAGATGGAATTAAATTAAGTCTAAGTGTCATGCTAGTGCTACAAATTTACATTTAGAACAACCCTGACGTACAAGTAATTGAACGTTCTTGGTTGTCTCTTACAACTCTAATCTTCCTCCTAAGCCCTGACCCTGACAAACAGAGAAAGAATTTATGGTGGAGATTTTAACTGGTTAATTAATAGTATTTTACACTCTGGTTTAATTTTTTTTTTTTTTTTTTCAGGAAAGGGATTTGTTTTACAGATTGCCACTTATAAGTCCCAAAGTGGTAAACAAGAAGGTGGGGAGGGGAAACAAGGGGACCACTTGCCCTTGCAGTAGTGGAGAGGAGATGGGGGGGACTCCTGGGGTGTCCTTTGGGCCCCTGGTTCCTCCCAGATCTTTGCTGTAGGGTGTCTGGCTTATTTATTTATTTACTTATTTTTGGAGAGAGAGTCTCACTCTGTCACCCAGGCTGGAATTCAGTGGTGCGATATCGACTCACTGCAACCTCCACCTTCTGGGTTCAAGTGATTCCCCTGCTTCAGTATCTGGGATTACAGGCGTGCACCACCACACCTGGCTAATTTTTGTATTTTTAGTAGAGACAGGGTTTCATCATGTTGGTCAGGCTAGTCTTGAACTCCTGACCTCAGGTGATCCGCCCACCTCAGCCTTCCAAAGTGCTGGGATTACAGGCGTGAGCCACTGTGCCCGGCCAATGTCTGATTCATTCCTGAGATTCTTATGCTATGTTCTGAGCTATGGCAAACATTTTTGACTTGCTCTATTGGATACTTCAGGAGTTGGTTGTGCTCTTCTTTTATTTTCTAAACCACCCTCCATTAGATGCCCAACAAGGCTGTTTATGCTGTGGCTTCAGCACTGTGACCACCTTGTCTCTTATCAGGGTAGTCCCAGGAATGCCTCCTGGCTCTGGGCTCAGCTCTCTTCCATCTCTTCCAGGGTACATATGGGCACTTTAGAGTCCCGTCATTGTCCCCCTACACAAGGGCAGCTCTGAACCTATTCTCAGCTTTCTGTCTCTGCTTTAAAATGCCATATCTTCATTTTATTTTTTCTGTGCCATGGCTGACCTGTGTTGACACAAACACCACATAGTGAAGCTGTCTTTTCAGAGATCAAAACAGAGGTGGGCAAAAACTTTCCCTTCAATTGACTCCACACCTCTGACTCTGAGATTTCAGAAGAGCAGGTGAAAGCTATGTTCTCTATGTTTTACTCCTTGCCTTTTTCTCCACTTTGGTGTCTTTCTTTCCAGACTTCACTGGAACATAAAAATATTTCATTACCTTTCCTCTCTGTCTACCCAAAACTCCTCTTCAATTATTATTTTATGTGCCTTCTCTGCAGTTTGGGTAATGTTAAATATCTACAATTTGAGTCAGATGGGCTACATTCTTGATAGAGCAAGCTCAGGCTTCTAAACACTAGTGTTTAATTAGGGCAAATAATATATTGGTTTACCATTCCAAAAATATTTTTCTCATTACAATACTTACTTTTCTGTAGACCTAAATTGGGCTATGTCAATAAATTACTTGAAACTCCTCAAAAACATTTCCTTTTCACTTAGAATAAAATACAAACTTTCTACCACAACTTGAAGGGTCTGGCCTGCTCTCCTCCTCCATCTTTCAAACTCACCTCAATCTCTCTCCCTCTGGTTCATTGCACCCTAAAAATACATATTAAATCAAGGAAGCTGTTTCGCACTTCAGGGTCTTTTTTCTCATTCTATTTTTTGACTTTTTTTCACGTCCAGTTTCTTCTCATCCTTTAGGCTGAAAAGTCACCTCCCAATGAAGAATTTCTTAGGCTTCTTGTTGAAACATTTTGAAAATAACTTCCCACTCCCTCCAACAACTTGTTTCTATCACAGCACCTTGGTTATTTCCCATATAGTACCTGAGACTATCTGAAACTATTTTGTTCATTAGCCTGATTGTTCATTGTCTGTTTCCTGAGAGTATAGAAAATACATGGAATCAAAGATTATCCTTATCTCGTTCACCATTTTATGCCTAGAACTATTAATAAATAGTGCCTGAGTAACAGTAGGTGCTCAATATATAAATAATAAATAAGTAGTTGGGGGATGAATGAGTGTATGTGGATCTAATGGGAGTCATTATGAGGTGGACATGTCTTTATGTCCCTAAATTTTTTATACTTTTGAGAATACTATGAAGAACATAATTAATAAAGAATGATGATATATAAGAACTATCAAAATCCTGTGATAATTTTAGATGATTAAGAATATTGTCATCCATAAAAGACTAATAACTCTTAAAAAATGAAAAAAAATTTTTAGAATTTAGACTATATTTCAAACTAGGATTTTATTACCTAATTACTTTACCATTTTACTATTGTAATATTTCTGCTCTTCATTGTATTTTCATTTGTATAAAACATCTACTATCTTCATTGCACAAACCTTCTGAACATGCTCTTAATAAATTAATCAAATATTCTGTTTCCCATCTATATAAGACGTGCAAATGCATACACATTTATGTACATTTTTATTAAAAACGAAACACTAAAATGGCAGAAAGATTGGCTAGTCTATCCAGGGATATTAGGACTGTAATACAAGATAATTGCTACCAGATGTTGTTACCTTGTAATGGTCACATCAAAGCAGTTCTCTTTGCAGGTAAAGCCAATAGAGAAACAGCTGAGTAATGACTGCTTCTTCATTATTTCTTTTTGTTCCCCTCTGTTTTTCTTCTTTTCTTTTTTTTCTAAGCAACAAGTTTTAAAAACCATGTTATTTAAAAATCAATTATATTACTCAATTGAAATATATATAGGTAAGAAAGAATTTTGTAACTAGAATTGCATTGTAATTTTCATTTAATTGTACCTTATTTATAATTAAACCTCGGTTTTTCTCCTATAGTTCAGATACCTATTTAGAAAATAATTTTAGGCTGGGCATGATGGCTCACACCTGTAATCCCAGCACTTTGGGAGGCCGAGGCAGGCGGATCACAAGGTCAGGAAATCGAGACCATGCTGGCTAACACGGTGAAACTCCGTCTCTACTAAAAATACAAAAAACTAGCTGGGTGTGGTGCCAGGCACCTGTAGTCCCAGCTACTTGGGAGACTGGGACAGGACAATTGCTTGAACCCGGGAGGCAGAGGTTGCAGTGAGCAGAAATTGCACCACTGCACTCCAGCCTGGCAAGAGAGTGAGACTCTGTCTAAAAAATAATAATAATAATAATTTTTTGTATGGTAGAAACTATTCATTTATTGTTTCTTTTTAAAAAAATTTTAATTAACCATTGCTTCATGTGAGTTTTAGATTTATAGTTTCAATCTTGAAACAATAGATTTTACATCAGCCAGGTTGCATTGGAGGTTAATGATTTTAACCACTCAGTTGTAATTTAGCTTTTTTAGTGTTTAAGTTCCTCTAGCATTTTCTACTGGTGTTTTCCTGTCTTTGCTTTTTCCTCTCCACTCTACCCCTAAATTAAATCCCAACTTTTATCTTTGTCCCCTGCATGATTTAATAAAACTGAAATTTAAATGGAAAAAAGTTAACATATCAAAACAGAAACTCACCCTATTCTGTTACAGTATTTATTCATTAAGGAAAATGTATTACATCTCTGTCTTTTATCTTTAGGTGTCCTCTAGCTCTGCATTCACTTCCCACAACCTTGTTCAAAAAGACAATATCTAACTATTAGGGTTTTGATTATAAATATTACTTGTCATTTAAATTTTATATTCTTTCCAATCTATACTGAATAAAACAAAAAAAGTTACTCTTTATTTACTTTCAAAATATATACATGTATTTATTTTATGAATAACACATCAAGTATTAATTTTTTCACAATCCTCTATGGTCAATTTAACGAGAAGATGAGTCATATTTACGGCCTTCAATGAACATACAAACTATAGTATTTATAGATTAACTCTGTAGCTCTTTGATTATTACCTGTCTTTTGTATTTGAGGTTTTACTAATTTTATTCATGTTTTGTTTAATTCCAGCAAAACATTGACAGACAACTGAAGAATAGTCCAAACAAAGTAGATTGTTTTGGTACTTGGAAGATTTTCTTTAAAAAAATTAAAATTACTGAATAGATTCAAGCTCTACCTTATTATTTTATTATAAAAGTTCCACATTTTATAGAAGCTTGCTAATGGTTGATGAAATCTTTAATTATATCAAGAACACAGTTATTTTTTTCACTAATTGAATAATAGAGGCATTGACTAATGAAAATGTTAGATTTATCTTTTTATTCACAAATAATCATTATATTTGAGATTGATAACCTGATTATATTTTTTTCTTCAGTCCTAATATTTTTCCTCTTCCCCCTCCTCTGTCTTTTTCTTTGTCTCTTCTCCTCCCCCTTCTTCTTCCTCTTCTTTTTTCCTTCATTTTCTCCTTCTCTTCCTCCTTCTTTCTCCTTTTCCTTCATCTTCATTGTCTTTTTTTAGCACACTCACCCTATTTTGAACTATTTACAATGAGGAAGACAGTTCCTGTATATACTCTGACTTAGTATTTGTCAGTAAACCTTGGCAATTACCTGCACTATTTTTACTTTTAGTGTCTTGAATATGGAGAAGTTCCTGCTGGGTTACTCACTATTGCTTTAGTGCTCTGTATAGAGAAGGTTTTTTTTTTTTCATATTTATGTTAACTAGATAAAAGATAAAATAAAACATATTGAAATAATAAAAATACATTTTGTTGTATTTATGTCCTTATATTTTGAATAGTTTATGGCTGTTTTTGATGGGATCATACACAATTGTTAAAGCAAATTTTATGAAAATAAATAGCAAAAACTATAAATGCTCATTGGAAAGTTCAATTAATACATGAGTATATGATAAAAAAGACAAATTTCTGTACTTATCATCTTTAATTGCTCTTCCAAAGGGTGTTACTGAGAAGTTGCTGTGTAAACTTTCATAATTTCTCATTGAATAGATATAGACATTTCATACCAATATGCACAAATACACAAATGCATATTTTCAAGCCAAAACTGCATCATAGAATACATGTGGTTCTAAAACCACATTTTATACATTAATAATTTTTATGAATATTTATATTCTTAAATTATTTAAAAGTTAAATTACTAGAATAAGTAATGTAAATATAACATTATATTATACTATGATTATTGATATATTCTTTTTTCTTTTACTACTGAATGGAGAAGTAAAGCAAAACCCAAAACCTGGGCATGATTCAGAAGAAATTGTATTAAATTGCAATTTTTGAGATTTATTTAAAACCCTGGCATTTGAGAGTTTGTTGCCTGAGTTGACAAATATGTGATGGGGGTGGCAAGATGCTAATCTAGTTGTTTTCTGAGAACCTGTCTCATAGCTTTCTTTGATTCTGTAGTAAAGGGTGCCCATTCAATAGTGGTAGGAATAGTAGCAACAGTAGAATAAATTAGTTGTCCTTCATTAAAATATAATTCTATCTTTAAATGAGATAAAAGTTTATTTTTCTTTCATATACAATTCTAAGCTGATGTGGTGGCTTCTAATCATCAAAGTTTTCAGAGACTTAAGTTCTCTTTAGTTGCTCTGCTATCCTCAACAGACAACTTCCATCTTATGGTCCAAGAAGGCTGTTCCAACTCCTGTGGCATGGCTACATTCTAGCCAGCCAGATGAATTATAAGGGAAATGGAAAGCCAGTTCCCTTATTTTAAAGGAATAGCCAAAATTTGCACACACCTTTTCTGATATATTCCATTGGCCAGAACTTTATCACATGGTTACACCTGACTTCAAGCAAAGCTGGAATATAAAGTATTGCTCTGTGTGGCTGTATGATTAGCCAAAAATTCTTTGCAAAAAAATTAAGAATGGATATGGGCGGCAAGGGATATCATGGGTAGCCAAAAATGAATACCTTTTAATACTCATGAAGTCTATGATTTTATAAAGAAAAATGGTGTCTTAAAGCTTCGTGGATTAAAAATGAAATTATCCTCTCTTACCTTGTTAATTTCTCCCTCATGTCAATTATAATTTGGCTGTTTCTTTCCTTTGCATATGCCACCCACCCAATTAATAGAAAGAGTGTACTTGTAAAATAAAATAATTGTAACTCTGTCTTTCCTGCTCTTCTTAGTTAAATCACTTAACTTCATTTTGTCTCAGTTCTCCCACCTGTTCAATGCTGAAAATAATGCCAGTGCTATTTCTATAAATTATTCATAAGAAACTATTATACAGAACAAAATAAAGATAATTACAAATATATTTGATATGTAAATTGTACTATGCTTAAGTAAGTAATTATAGCTACCAATTATCTATTGCCTATTATAGACCAGGCAGTCTCTTAGATCCTTTAAATGTATCTCATTTAATTAGTATCTACAACAACTGTATGATGTATGAGGTAGTTTTTCTATTTTAGAGTTAAGAAAACTGAGACTCAATAGTAATTCAATGATTGTCCCACACTGCCAGTTCCACCAAGCTCAGGCTTTGGTATTTCAGGTTCTTGGAGTTTTCCAGTCTTTATACTTTTAAGTAAAAGACTAGCATATCCACCTGACTTGCTTAAGTAATTGTATAAAATTACATCAGATACTCATGAAAAGAAAACTAAATCAGGACTTTTTCTAAGACTGAATACTGCAATCAGATAATTTGGTTCCTTCTACTGAGGGTTATCCTTGTCACACTATTTTTCTCCTCATTTTATGACTGGCAAATGATATTGCTTAACGTTTACTGCGCTCATTTTTAACTTGAATTGTCACCTCTCTCAGTCCACTGGTTCGCGAAGTCAGCATTGAAATGCAAGGATAGCTTGGCATGCGCTCGGTCTGGTTGAGTGAATGTTGGGGCCTATAAAGACATGGAAGTTTACATACTGTAATTATATAATGAATAGATGAGACGCAGAGATATAGAAAAAAATGTAAAATTTTAAACAGATTGGCAAGAAAAGATGCATCAACTCAAGAACTTTCATGCTTTCCATACTTTTCTAAAAAGAAAAAGTCCATTATTTAAAATGTACGGGAGTTCTGCTCATCTTAAATTTTTATAGCATAATTAAAACATCAACCATCAGGTTAAAACATTTCAATTTATAGGTTTTTAAAGTTGTAGATTGTCTTTTGAAATATAGAGCACCCTATATGTTCTGAGCAGTATTGACAAAAAGAAAAAATTGCTGTTTAAAGTCTTTTCTGCTTTTTGGCCAAATACCGATTTCTATGAAGAAGTTGGGGTTACAAAGAAATTGCGAATTCTCAGCCTGGTTTCCCTGTTGACGCGTAAGAACCATCTGTAGTACTCTTCAAAGTGTCAGGGGTGTCACCATAGTGTCACACAAGGATTCTTAGCGTACAGCAAACATACTTTCCACAAACTCAGCTGCTTAATCTATTTGCAGGTTGAATTGTGGGACAGGATAGATGGCTGTGGGTGCTGGGAGGAGAAACAGAGCATTTCTAGAGTTTCTCAATTAAAAAAAAAAAAAAAAAAAAAAAAAAAAGCCTAGTACTTTTGTCAATATATTTTACTAGATTTTTTTACTTTTGTTGCTGGCTCCAGAATCTGATTTTAACCATAATGAAAAATAATTAGGCTAAAAAATGAAAGACCTCAGTGAATTTTTAAAAATAATTTCACTGTTTTTTCATTAAAATTATTCTGGTTCTTGTCAACTTTACCTGTGATATTTTTCCTATAAATTCTTTGTTGGACTATAACTGCCAAGGCAAAATTGGACAAATCTGAACAATATAAATACTTGTTGATTTAAAAAAAATGAATTCTCATTTCTAAGGAGTATTACTTTGTAAGGTGGGCAATGTGCACTTACTTGGAAACCCAGAGACATTTTCATTATGGCTAATGACAGTGTACCCAGCTGGAGGGGAATTACAGGCCTTCAACCCCCAGTTCATCTTCATGAGAGTAACGTTTATTCAGAATAATAAATATAAAGTCTATGAAACTGTTAAAATTATGCTTAAATGTGACTGTGACCACTGATGAATGATTCCAGTTGTTTCATGCCTTGCTAAACATACTTGACTTTCCACAAGGAATAGATTCTCAAAGGAGAGGTATTCAATGTGGATTCTAGGAAGGTACACATATTAATTTGTAGACTCTAGCTAAAACTTGTTTTCAATTGAAGGGTGACATTAACAGAGTTTTGTGATCCTGTCTTGCATCTCATGAGTGTTGATCAGATGGTAGGAACCGGTAGCATTTTCCCTACATCAGCATCTGCAGTACTCTTTCGCTTTGTTCCTGATAATTAGGGCTCTCTAGCCCTTTCAGAGATTCTGTGAGATTATATACTTAAAAATTTTTGTCTAAATTAATCATACCAGATTCTGTTATTTGCAAATAAGAACCCAGATGCTTCGTTAAAAAGTTTAGAGAAAAAGTAAGATTCATTCATTCGTTGAATTATTTGTTTATTTCCATTTATTCATGTTCTCTTTCTTGAATAAATAATTAACTCATTTAAAGTGTTTATTGAGCACCAGTTACATGCAGGCTATTTTATTAGTTTTGGAGGAAGTGAAAAAAATAAATAAATTCGGCTGGGCACAGTGACTCACGCCTATAATCCCAGCACTTTGGGAGGCTGAGGCAGGCAGATCAAGAGGTCAGGAGATCGAGACCATCCTGGCCAACATGGTGAAATCCCGTCTCTACTAAAAATACAAAAATTAGCCATACATGGTGGTGTGTGCCTGGAATCCCAGCTACTCAGGAGGCTGAAGCAGGAGAATCTCTTGAACCAGGGAGTCAGAGGTTGCAGTGAGCCAAGATCTCGCCACTGCACTCCAGCCGGGCGACAGGGTGAGACTCCGTCACAAAAATAAAATAAATAAATAAATAAGATAGGAATCCCACCCTCAAGGAATTTTTGTAATGTTGATTCAACCATGCTGGAAAATAGAAAGTGAACAGTGATATGAGAGAGATACAGAGGTAGAGTGTTATGAAGGTTCAGAGATGAGAGAGGTTGGGTACAGCAGAAGAGAATCATTTCTTTCAGAGGACAGATGGCATAGGGGATGAGGACTAAAAGTTAGAAAAGATTTACATGGAAATATGGAGAGAGAAGTATCTCTTGAGTAGAGAAGGCAGGACAAAGAGAAAATACAGAGACAATATAAGCAACAGGCATAATTAGTTGTAATGCATCATTAATGGAGTGAGAAAGGAACAAAATGGTAAAGGCAGGATCACAAGAACCTTCAGTTTATGCACAGGCATTTTGTCTCTAATTTGTAGACTAGAGAGAGCACTTGAAGGATTCTGAGAAGGGAGTACTTCAAAAAAGTTATCTATCTATCTATCTATCTATCTATCTATCTATCTATCTATCTTCTATCTATAAACTTTATGGAGATATAATTCACATACCATATTATTCACCAATTTGATATATAAAATTCATTTTTTTATATACACTATGTTTTGTTGTTTCCAGGTGATAGGTTTACCATTTCTTTTGTTAAAATTTTCCTATGTATTTTATATTTTTGATAGTATTGCCAATGGAATTATTGTCTGATTTTCATGTTTAGATTATTCATTGTAAGTATAAAGAAATGCAATTTTTGTGTATTGGTCTTGTATCTTGAAACCTTGCTGAACTCATTTATTAGTTAATAGCTTTTTTAGTGCTTTTCTCAGGATTTTATGTAAATATTATGTCATCTGCAAATAGAGATATTTTTCTTTCTTTTTTTCCAATATGGAAAAATTTTATTTAATTTTCTTGCCTAATTGTCCTGGCTAAACTTTTAGTAAAGCATTGAACAAAAGTGGCAATGGAGAACATCATAGTCATGTCTTTCACCATTAATTTTGATGATAGTTACTGTTTTTGTAAATGTCATTTATCAGGCTGGGAAAATTTTCTTTGATTCCTAGTTTGAGTGTTTCTATTACTAAGGGATGCCAGAATGTTTATTCTGATGTATGTATACAAATGGGATTGGAAGTGGAAGACACTGAAGATGTTATGAAAAAAAAAAAAGGGCAAAATGAGATGACAGCACAAATTAGAACACAAAATACAGCATAGCTATTAAAGAGAGAGATATTGAAGAAGTGCAAATGACAAGTACTGGCAGCTGAGTTGGCATAGTTTGTAAAAATATAGAGGGAGGTTTCTGAGTGTCTGGAGGTACTTAAATGTAATAGAACGCCAACAGAGACTATATGAATTAGTGGTTAAATGCTTGGATTAAAAAATCTCAGTTTGACTCTTTTGTAATTATGTGCCTTGACCAAGAAACTCAGACTCTTTGTGTCCACATTTCCTTAGCTATAAAATGTAGATAATAATAACTGTCTTATAGGTTTTCTATGACTATTAAATGAATAACTGCATTTGAAGCTCTTGAAACAATGCTTGGCTTTGAGCATTACCTGCAATTATTACTTCAAAAGAATTTACTCTTTTCCTAATTTAAAAACAAAAGCAAATATATAGTCTTCACATTGGAATTTTTCATACAAAAAACATAGAAATTTTTTTTCTACTCGCAGTGAAATGGGCAATGCATTGATTCCATTGGTACAAAATATCATAGATGAGGTAAAAAACACGTTTTGGAAATATATTCACATTTTCCAGAAAACAGCTTGTTTCTTTGTTCGAAACCACGGCAGACATGAGCAGACAGCATGAAATAAAGAAAAGCTCAAAGATTTTAGAAATAGTTGTCCAACTAATATACATAAAATTTGTCTTTACAGAGTAAAATGCATATTTAATCAATCTAATCAAATACAACCTCAGCTAAATTGTCTTATTCTTGCCTAAGACATGCACACACCTGCTGAACAGAAGGAATAAGACATCTTGTCTCTAGGAAACTACTGAAGTTAATTAGCTTCAAAAATACTTTATTTTCGAGCTTTTAAGAAAATTCAAATCCACAATAGCACCTAATTAGAACATAGAATATGGTGATGTCTTGAACTATTTTATTAAAAATGACCATATTTCTTTCTTATTCCAACCTTTGTGTTCACATGTATAGCTGTTTAATAATGTAGAGTAGTTAGTTCACTAATACATATATTTGGATAGTATTCTAAAATCATAGTGCATGAAATGGACTAAATAAAGCTTATAATGCCCGGAAGAAAAATTGCATACTGTAAAGATTATATGAAGTTTATTTTTTATCTATAGTTTTAAGTATTATATGTATAGATGATAGATAGATACCCACACGCACATGAATTTTTACAAGTTACTGATGTTACAAATCTAAAACTCACATTTTTATCTCAAACTAATAAATATTAAAACAATAACAATGGTTTCATCAATAGGTCCAGCTTTTTACATCCTATTTTTGAACTCCTTCTTAAATTTGCCAATTTTAATCCAGATTAAAATGCTTAAATAAATGACAATAATATATTACATGAATTGGTTTATGCACGGCACTTCTTATCTAAAGGTATCACATCTTATTGGAATACACGATACCACATAATTTATGATACTGCTCTAGTGTTTCAGTGTCCAAACTGAACTTAATAAAATTTTGTAACAGAAATATTAAAAGTGAGGAATGATGATGAAGTGTGCACTGTTATCAAAAGGACTGAAAATGGTTCAAACTTTTTATAAGCAAGTTAGATATAGGTTTTAAGAACTTTATATTGAGGCTTAAATTTATTTGCATTATCCTCAGATGTATAAAAAAAGTAACTTCCTTATTATGTGTTTAATAAGTGACCTTCCTCTTGAGCCTCTTGAACCTCAGGATAGGGGAAAAATACAGCTATTATGTACTCACAAAAATTAAAAATTAAAAAAAAAGTCTTTGCTTAATTCTATAATGAAATAGTCACTTGAGCAAAATGCTCATTCTTCACTTTTCTCATTTCACTTTCCTCCTTTTCTTATCCAAGATGATACCTGATGTATGAGAGGGACTTCGTACCAGTGAAAGAAAAAAAAAAGGTTTCACTTGTGTTGCTGTTAATCACTGCAGTCTTTTCTGACTGCTTTAGCCTTCTCCCTACTAGTATGTGTCCAGCTGGACTGCCAATTCAGTGCTCACCTGGTTGCTTATTTTGGCTTCTGTGTTGCATGTGATCTGGGCTCTGCAGGCTTGGTCAGAACCTGGTCTGCATCTTCGGGTTACCCGACATTCTATCAGCATGCATAGGTGAAAAAGCCCTTTCCAATGCTTCACCATACCTTTCATCTAGACCCCGACAAGATGTCCACTCTTCAGTCTCCTCAGTGACCTTGGAAAGCTCCAACTCCATACGGTGCACCCAATCCCAAGGAAACTGTGAAAACCTCTGAGTCACATCCTTACAACATAGGAAGGACAGTTTAAGACAATTAAACTTTAGTTATTTAACTCCTTAACCACTGAGGTGCCAAGTTCACTTGCCATGGAGTTGCTCTCCAAATTCATGCAGGGACAGGATTTGGGAGTAAGAATTAGGGGTAACAAGAAGCTAACATTAAAGGACATGTTTTTAAATCTTAAAACTTACATTGAACAAAACTGTTCATCTTTTTTTGTTTTGTTTTGTTTCTCTCAACTTTTTAATACACTTTCCTTTCTCTGGGCTAAACACAGAAAGAGAAGATCAGGATCTACCTGTCCCACGCTCTTTCTATTCTTGTGTCTTTTATTCTTCCTACTCTTAAGATTTTTCAGTACAAAAGGATCAAGAATCTCTTTTATTTGCTCTGTGTAACATCCTCCTACCTCTTTACACCATAAAGCTACTACTTAATTGTAGACAGAAAATGAGAGCAAGAGATTGGCTTATTGATGAGAGATTAAATTGAGCCGTATTTTACAACTACTATTCCAGTTATACATGTACTAATAATATAAATCTGGAAGGGGCTGTATTGTTCATAGAACCTCATAAGTAGTCCTTTATAATTCTTATAGCTCCTAATAGGTTTCTCTGTCTACAGACTTGTACTATGCTTAAATTATTTTGTAGTACTCTATCTTCTGGGAAAAATGTACATTATTGTCATATTTGACATCCTAACTCAAGTCTCTTCATAGATCAATAATTTTCAGGTGATTCTGTTTAATATTCTCTGGAAACTATGATGTGTCAGATTCACTTTATTTGTATTCCCAATATTCACAACAAATTACTTTGAGAAACCCTTGTTTTCCATCTATTAAGTTCCTCATAGTGATTACCACTCAAATTCATGATTTCAATTACTATCTTTGAATTATTGATGTTA
The DNA here is from genome assembly GCF_008728515.1 of Papio anubis. NCBI lineage: Eukaryota > Metazoa > Chordata > Mammalia > Primates > Cercopithecidae > Papio > Papio anubis. The sequence continues at coordinate 145,137,505 of NC_044977.1, forward strand.
AAAATTTAAAAATTAAGCCCTTATTTTACTTATAATCATTGTGTCTCTATACTTGCTTCCTTGACACTTCTACTTCTATATCTCAAAAGAATTTTAAACTCAGTTTACTCATAGCTGGAGTAGATTTTCTCCTTCCTTTTCTGAGTCCTACTCTATATCGCTGTATCTCGATGAATGGTAGCGCTACCCATCTAATTATGCATCTCGGAAATCCAGAAATCATCCTTGATATCTCTTTTTTCCTCATTCCCTACATCCAACTCTACCAAGTAATTTTGATTCTTCCTTTTAAGTATCTCTCAATTTTATCTTCTCCATTTCCACTGCCCTCACTATCTTACTCCAAGTCATTGTTGCCTTCTGCCTAGACTGTAGCCATGGTGTCTTAATTGTTCTTATTGTGTGTACTTTTGTCTCCCACTAATTTATTCTGTCCACAGAAGCTAGAGTGCTCTTAAAAATCCTCCTACTCTAAAGGTTCTTCTTACCTAACTTCCTCATCTCACACTATTCTCCTCTTCACTCTCTGTGCTGACTAGCATAGACTTTTCCCTCCCTTGTCCTCAGGGATTTGGGGCCTGGAATGAGTCAATTCCCTGCTCCTGATTCATTTTAGCTCATTCCTCAGATGGGCTCAAATAATATTTCTTCATGGATAACTATTTGAATTTTTCAGATAGCTAAGGTCCCCTCACTATAGATGATTATAACTTTCTTCATAGCACATAACACAGGTTGAAATTAGATTTATGTATTTTTCTGCTTTGATGCCTGTGCCATCTATAAGTCCTATGAGGGAAGAAGTCATAACTTTTGGTTTTTTATTATTGTAGTCTTAGCATCTATAGAGTGTGTGGAATACAGTGGATGTTCAATAATTATTTTTTAAGTAAATCAGATGATATTTACATGATTTGGAAGTTGGTTAGATGTGAAGTATAGAGAATATACAGAAGTCAAAGATGGTTGTCAGGAATATAGAAGGTTTGTGTACATGATGCTCCTGTCAGATATCAAATTAAATATTTTCATTTCTAAGTTGGAAATATCAGAGAAAAACATGGATTTCTTAACACATCTTTATGTTGATTTTCACTGAGTTATTATTGTCATTATATAAGGTTGTTTTTTTTTTTTTTTTGAGACCGGGTCTCCCTCTGTCCCCCAGGCTGGAGTGCAGTGGCCGGATCTCAGCTCATTGCAAACTCCGCCTCCAGAGTTCATGCCATTCTCCTGCCTCAGCCCCCCAAGTAGCTGGAACCACAGGCGTCCGCCACCTTGCCCGGCTAGTTTTTTGCATTTTTTAGTAGAGACGGGGTTTCACCGTGTTAGCCAGGATGGTCTCGATCTCCTGACCTCGTGATCCGCACGTCTTGACCTCCCAAAGTGCTGGGATTACAGGCTTGAGCCACTGCACCCGGCCTATATAAAGTATTTTGAGGTCTCTTTTAACTTTAAAAAATTTAAAAAATCAAACACTTTTGTGTGTGTGTTATATATACGCAAATATACATATAGTAGCTGGGTCATGAATATTTAAGTATGTATAGATATAGATTAAGTATCTATATCTATAGGTACTTCAAATGTTATGACATAAATAAATCCAGCATCGATTCCAAATTCCATGTAATGTTAAAATAAATGATCTAAAATTTTCTGAATTTTCCAATTTTTTAATACTATCAGTGAAAATTATAGCTAAGGGAAAATATTATATTTAGCATTTAAATTGATTTATTATTACTAGTTGGTTCAGTGATAGCTTCAAAATACTTGAAGAGTTATCCAAATTATTACATATCTCATTTACAATAGATTTTACAGTTGATAATAAATCCCTCTTTATGTGTTTATCACAGATTGTATGATAAATTAACATTTTCTCAAATGCTGAGATTGGGAAAAGACTGAATGTATTAAAATGTTTTTTGGCCGGGCGCGGTGGCTCACGCCTGTAATCCCAGCACTTTGGGAGGCCGAGGCGGGCGGATCACGAGGTCAGGAGATCGAGACCATCCTGGCTAACATAGTGAAACCCCGTCTCTACTAAAGAATACAAAAAATTAGCCAGGCGTAGTGGCGAGCGCCTATAGTCCCAGCTACTCGGGAGGCTGAGGCAGGAGAATGGCGTGAACCCAGGAGGCGGAGGTTGCAGTAAGCCGCGATTGTGCCACTGCACCCCAGCCTGGGCGACAGACCAAGACTCCGTCTCAAAAAAACAAAAACAAAAACAAAAACAAAAACAAAAAAACATTTTTTGTAAATGACTCTAGGATTTTATTACCGTACCACGTTTAGTTTCATAAGAGTATGTTAGTCTTAATTTTGCCTGAGATTAAGGTATATAGTAAATTATTTTTTGAAGGCTTTTCCAAGTAACTGAAATGCAAAAGCATTTGCATTTATATTTATATTAAAGTATTAATATGCCCATTTAAAAACATTGGGTGGCTATATTTTGTAACCTCCAAGAAGGTAAAGATCATGTCACAAAGGACACATTTCAGTTTTATTTATCACTACTTAAAATGTAAGATTTGAACACTTTCCAAATTATTGTTAAATTTTATATGTAAAATATTAAAAGCCTGAACCAACTTGATAGTATTTTTATTTTACACACACACACACACGCACACGTATGTGTGTGTATATACGTATATGCGTGTATATATGTGTATATAAGTGTATATATATGTATATACATATATACACACACACGTGTGCGTGTGTGTGTAAAATAAAAATACTATTGTGTGTATACACACACACACACACACACATATATATATATCAATCAAAATAAATAATAAAATGACCTGGGTACATTCTTCTAGTTTCGGAATTAGATTCAGATGAACCTTTTTTTCCAGAGGTACATCCATTTACATATCTTAAAAGGGTTACACATAACTCTTGCATAAGTAAGGACATGAAGTTTGCCTTCTTAGAAAGTGTTTTTCCCATTAAAAAACAAACCAAAAAACAGATGTACCATTGCCTGTTTCACAGTCAGAGCCAATCTGAAATGGCTGCTGCTAGCTTAGGGAAGTCATAAAGAGATCAAATGACTTCTGGGCCAACGGAAAGCCCTACTGTCTAAATGCTTTTCAGGCCAATTTGAAGAAGTAATTAGACTTACTGGAAGCTTGTGTGAATAATGCTGCAAGTACAATTATGGACTTCCCAGAAATATTGCCTTCAATATAGAAAAGCTTGTCAACTGATTCTGATGTGTAAAATTTAAGATTTTGATATTAGAATGAGTAAAATGATGGCATGACGATGTATTAAAATTGGGGTTTACTTTTTGGAATTAATTGTCATTAGGTAAAAAGCCAGTTATTAGTCAAATAAAATATTATCATGTTCTCCTATCTTTAGCACTCATCTTTTCTGGTTCCAAATGTTGACAAATGACTGTAAATTTAACAAGCTTACAGATAATAATTGAAACGTCTTCTAAGAACCGAAAATTGATAAACACATGGCAATGGCAGGCTATTGCAGTACAATTTTAAGATGTTGTGTGGATGCCCCTGAAGTGCCTATAAATGAATGTTACTTCAGTACTACTGCCAAATGAGTCCAATATCCCACAAATGAACTGAAAATAAAGTGCCTGGAATACTGTGTCTACAGTGTCACTGTAAGGTTACTGTCATGCTGTATTACTGAAATGATTTGCTGAAAGTAACATGCACCAAGAGAGTTAAATCTCATCTTATTCTATGAAAATCATATTAACCATTCATGAGAACGTGTATGTCACCAGAGTTGATATACTTCATGACTGAAAAAGTTTGAAAGGATGTTTTATTCAGAGTATGACCGAAGCTGAGTCTAATAATGTTAAAAAATATTTATTATAACATTATAATAAAGAAGAAAGCAAAAACAATGTGGAATGCACTTTGGTTTCTATTGTTTTCAAATCAGGAAAAATAGTTTGTGTTACATTCAGGGTTTGGATAATTTATAGGAAGTTTTTGTTTATTTGTTTTAATAGAAAATATGGTATTTTAACTACGATCTTGCAGCTCCAATAGACATTTGCATTTTTTATTTTACTTTAAAATTTTTAATTATAGGTTTGAGGATGGATGTGCAGGTTTGTTATACAGATACATTGTATAATGGTGAGATTTGGGCTTCTAATGTACCCATCACCCACATAGTAAAAATTATACTTAATATGTAATTTTTCAGCCCTCACTCTATTTCCATCCTTCTTCTTTTTGGAATCCTCAGTTTCCATTCTTCCCATCATTAGCCCATGTGCACCCATTGTTTCCGTCTCATTGATATGTGAGAACACGCGGTATTATTATTTTCTGTTTCTGGGTTATTTCACTTAGGATATTGCTCCAGCTCCATAGGTAGATGGTGCTGCAAAAGATATGATTTCATCTTTTGTGTGGCTGAATAATACTTTATAGTGTATATCACCTTGTTTGCTTTCTCCAATCATTTATTAATGGAAACAGGTTGATTCTATGACTTCGCTTTTATGAATAGTGCTGTGATAAACATACAAGTGCAGGTGTCTTTTCAATATGGTGGTTTCTTCTCCTTTGGGTAGATTCACAGTAGTGGGATTGCTGCATCAAATGGTAGGTCTCTTTTTAGTTCCTTGAGAAATCTCCATACTGTTTTCCGTAAAGGTTGTACAATTTACATTCCCACCAACAGCATAAAAGTATTCCCTTTTCTCCATATCCTAGCCAACATCTGTTGGTTTTTGACTTTTCAATAATGGCCATTCTGACTAATGTGAGATGGCATTTCATTGTGGTTTCAATGTGCATTTCTCTGATGATTAGTTATATCGAGGATTTATTCATATAAATGAGGTTCGTTGGCCTCTTGCCTGTCTTCTTTTGAGAAATGCCTGTCCTTTGCCGACTTTTTAATGGGGTTGATTTTTTTCTTGTTGTTCTGTTTGAATTCCTTGTAGATTCTGGATATTAGTCCTTTGTCCGATACATAATTTGAAAATATATTCTCCCATTCTGTAGATTGTCTTTTTCCCCCTGTTGGGTATTTCTTTTGCTGTGTGTCAACATTTTTAGTTTAATTAAGTCCTATTTCTCTATTGTTGTTTTTGTTGCAATTACTTTCGAGGTCTTAGTCATAATTTTTTTTCCTTTGGCCAATGTTCAGAAAAGTTTTTCTTATGTCTTTTCTAGGATTTTTATAGTTTCATTTCTACATTTAAGTCTTGAGTCCATCTTGAGTCTTTTGTGTATGGTGAGAGACAGGAGTCTAGTCTCATTCTTCTGCATATGGCTATCCAATTTTATTAGCACCATTTATTGAACAGGGTGTCCTTTTCCCATTGTTTATTTTTGTTGACTTTGTTGAATATCAGTTTATTATAGGCAACTGGCTTTATTTCTAGGTTTTCTATTCTTTTCACTTGCTCTGTGTGTCAGTTTTCTACCAGTAGCATACTCTTTGGGTTACTATAGCCTTGTAGTATAATTTCAAGTCAGGTAATGTGATGTCTCCAGATTTGTTCTTTTTGCTTAGGATTGCTTTGGCTATTCTGATTCTTTGTTGGTTTCTTATGAATTTTTGAAGTGTTTTTCTCTAATTCTGTGAAAAATGATGTTTATTTGATAGAAAGTGATTTGAATCTGTAAATTGCTTTGGGCAATATGGTTATTTTAATATTGATTTTTCCAATCCATAAGCATGGGATGTTTTACAATTTGTGTCATATACGGTTTATTTCCTCAGTGCCTTGTAGTTTTCTTTGTAGAGATATCTCTTTGTAGAGATTCATCTCCTTTGTTAAGGAGACATTTTATTTACTCCTATATTGTTAGTGTTTACATGTACTAGGTACTAGTTGCTTTATAAATATTAACTCAATCTTTATAATTATTCTGTGATGTAGGTATGTTAGCCTCATTTAGAGTTGAAAGAACTCAGATATGGAGAGGATAAATAATGAGACCAGGGTCACAGAACTGGTAAGTAAAGAAGCCCAATTTAAACCCAAGAAATCTGCTTTAGATATTGAATTTGAATTTTGGCCTGCCATATACATATACATTTCAGGATGTGTATAATAAATATCCTAGCAGAGGATCTTTTTTAACGTTTTCCTACATAGGTTATAGCCCCATAGATTTTGGATTTAGTGAATCTGGGATAAGTCCCAGGCATCTCTATTTTTAACAACATTTTAGAAGTAATTTTGATGCTGGTGTTTTGTTGGCTACCCTTTGAGACAAAATGATTTTAAAATATAGGTTATGTTTTTAACATTGAATTTCTTGTTCTTGTTCCAGTCTATGTTCATCCACAGTAATTTCTGTAACTGATTGATTAATGCTATACCAGCACTCACTTTGCTTCTAAATAGCACAAGTTCAGAAACAAAAATGCTCATATGGCTCGTGTTGTCATTTTCAATTATCATTGAGGTCTGACCCTTTATAGATCCAACTCATTTAGGGATATTATTCATTATTCTTGAGTAATTAGTGAGCTAAATACTATATAAATTTTTGTTAACTGAAATAGTCATGAATAGCTTGCCTTGTTATGACTAAGATGTGTGCCTTCTTGAGTCTTTGTATTTTTATATTAAAGTTTTTTAAAACTTCATCCATGATGAACTAGGCTGAAAATTTCTTTTTGTTTTTCAAATGAACAGTCCCTACTAGCACTACAATAGTTAATTGAATATTCCCATTTTATAAAATATCTTTGAGTGTAATGACTGCTAGTATTATGTTGAATATTCATTAACTATCTTTTCCTCATAAGGCATATAAATCCTCTGAAATGCAATACATACACACTTTAAACTTTGACATAAAATACTCATATTTCTAAGATAAAGGAGGTTTTCTTCTTTAAGCACTCTCTCAAATCATATATAATCAGGAACATTGGCAACATTGCTGCTATGAGAAGGACAGAGAGAACATCAAGAAATCCAAATGAATTCAAACCCATTAAATGTAATGGTGTGGTAAATCTCAGTGTACCATCTGCTGTAGAACACTGATACACTATTGGAATTCCACATCTTATTTACATAACAGATAAGAATGTGCTAGTAGATTTATATGGTGAATAAATACCCAGAGACAAAACTAAGTTTTTCCTATATTCACATCTGCGGATAACCACATCTGTATAAAATTTAATCTATTTCTGTTTAGCTATTCTATGGTAAAACTTAACGTGCCACCTTATCCAAATGTTATCATCAATATTGTAATAAAAACGAATCAGTTAAAGAAACAAAGAGTTCATATGCAGTGCTGTGTAAAATGTGAACATTTGCCCAAAGAACTTTACCTCATTTATATTTACATGAATATTTAAGGAATAGGGTTGTAAGCCTATGGTAGATGCTTAATATATTTGTGCTTATATTTAAAAAGTAACCTGGTAGGTATTCTTTTAGAGAGGAGTTTGACTCATATTTACTCAAAAACACCTTAGGAGTTAGTGTTGTGACTAAAATTACATTAAATTTATTGAACTAATTAATCCTAAGCACTTTTAAATCTATAATATTTAAATGATGCCATGAAAACGAAAACAAGTTTTGAAAGAAACAAAAAATCAAAATTTAAAGTGGAGTTGTTTCTTGTCCCCAAATTCTAGCTTCCTTTCCTCTTTTGCTTTTACTTAAAGATGTCCCTTAAATATACATGAATCACAAAGCCTGTAGATGTTTTCATGAAACATAGCCTACACATAATTTTAAGACCACATAATCCATTTCTATATGTGTCTTTTTCAGTGGCTGGAGTTATTCAGCGAGGTATTTTACAAGTTATTTATGTGTTCATCTGCTTTCCTTTAACAACTTTTTTTTTTTCATTTAAAGGAGGTAAAGAGGAAATTGATACTTTTCAGGATTGTATCCAAAACATCATGATATACCAAACTTCTTCTGGAGCCTTTTTCTGACTTTCGTCACTAGCAATGTTGAATAATTAAGCACTTTTGCATTTACATCTGACAACCAGGATTTAATTAAACACAGTTCTCGTCTCTTCAACTGCTCTTACCAAGCCTGCAAAAGTTGAAGAGTGTTACTGTTGACAATGGCAGTCCACCAAGTGGAAAATTATGCAAAGAAAATTGAGAAAGTAGGAAAAATGCCAGGCCTGGTGCCTTAGGGAAGGTGGAGAATATGAAAGTAAATACAGTACAGAGTGTTTTGGTTATTGCTGTTGGCACTCTTCTTGATTATGTAATTGACTTTGTAAATTGATATATTACATGTTTATTACTTATTATCAAATCACAGGAATAGGAAACAATTTTGTTCTTGAAAGAATGATGGCCCATTACACAAGTCCCATCAAGAATGTATTTGACTATGTAATTGACCACGGTGGTAAATTGAGCTAATTTCAATGTAGACTTGTAAAGCAATATTTATCTATCATTACCAATAGTTAGAGCCAAATTTTTTGTATTGTATTCACATATTTAACCTCATACACAAGCCATTTCTTTTTCATACAATTCGAATTTTGCTAAACAGGACAGTGACCTATTTTGTAATCAGAATCTGGACTCATAGTTTAAATACTATGAAACCATGGTGTTCTTCTGATATAAAATGTGTTAATTTTTAAAAATTAGTTTAACTTATTTAGCAAACTTCTAGAAAACTTTGAATATTGTTTCAAAATACACTTTTGATTCTTACATAATTATTAAGTATTCACTGGGTGCAGAGATGCTGAAAAATACATGGAGACACAAAGTTGAAAAGGATACATAGCCTTGGCCCTCAATGTGACTTCCAAATTAAATGTGTTTAATTGAAAAACATGTGTAGTGGTTTAAAATGTGGCCCCTCTGCTTATTAAACAAACAAACATGTTTATGCCTTGGTCCCTATAAATGTGACAATTTTTGGAAAAAGGAACTTTGCAGATAAAATATTTTAATATGAGATCATCATGGATTAAGGTGGGGTCTAAGTTCAATGACTTGTCCTTTTAAAAGAAAACATGAGGGACACAGAGGAGAAGGGCAGGCGAAGATGGAAGCAAAGATTGGAGTTATGCAGTCCTAAACCAAGGAACTCCTGGAGCCACCAGGAGCTAGAAAAGGCAAAGAAGGAAAGTCCCCTATAGTATTCAAAGGAAGTATGGCTCTGTCAACACCTTGATTTCAGACTTCTCATCTCCAGAATTGTGAGAAATTAAATATATGTTATTTTAAACCATGAAATATGTGGTAATTTGTTATGGCAGCCCTGGGAAACTAACACAGATTTTAGTACCAGAAAGTAGCATGCTACTGTAACAAATATCTGAAATTATGGAAGTGCTTTGGAATTGGCTAATGGGTAGAAACTGGAAGAATTTTGACGCATATGATAGAAAAAGCCTAGATCACTTTGAACAGAGTGTTGGTAGTAATATAAAATTTACAGACATTGCTGGAGAGGTCTTAGAAAGAAATGAGAAAACCATATTTGGAAATTAGAGGTAAGGTGATCCTTGCTATTACGTGGAAGAAAGCAGATCCATTGCCCTCTGCTGCTGAGTGGAATGCAGAGCTTGCAAGCCACAGAACTGAGTATTTTGCCAAGTAGCTTTCAAGGAGTGCTGAAAATGAAAATGAAGCCTGATTTCTCCTTACTGCCTGTAGCAAAATGTAAGATGAAAGGAAGAAGTTGAGGGAGAAATGTTAAGAAAAAAGGAACCAGGACTGGATGATCTGGGATATTCTTGATCTATCCAGATTGCAAAAGATGCTAAAATTAAGCTATTGACTGTTGAAAAAGTGTGCTCTATAGAGAGGGCCAAAGAAAATATATGCCGAAGAGATTGGATATGTGATTCCTGTCGTCTCAGGTAGACTCCCGGAATAGGATAGGTGTTTCAGAAAAGATCTGAGAAGGACCCTCTTGTTTAGTGGCATGTATCTCTGTGACATATAAAGGAGATTCATGAGGTTTGCAAGAATGTTGTATCAGCAATCAGCAGAAATATTGCCAGCTTGAACTGAAGGAGACAGAGAAGAGATGAAATAAAGGACGGCTGTCAGATTTCTAGGTCTGTACAAACAGGAGTGAACCAACAGAACTACTTGGCTACACACATAAGCTGTCCTTCAAGAAAAAGAAAGAATAACTCCAATGACAAAACTGCTGTGAATAGAGGCCACCTGGGCTTGTGGGTCTGATGTCACCAGTACAGACGCTGAGTCTGACATGGATGGAGCAGAAGCCAGTGGGGCTGAGGAAGAGGCAGCAGGCACAGAGGCAGAGGACAGAGCTGTTGTGAGCCCAAGGGATACAGCCTTGAGCCACAGAGGATTATCCTCATGTCTTGAAACCTAGTGGAAACTTCCTTGCTGGATTTCAAACTTGCTTGGGACCAGTAACCTCTTTATCCCTTCCGAGTTTATTTCCTTTTGGAATTAGAATGCCTATTCCATGTTTTTTCCACCATGGCATTTTTGAAGAAGATAATTTGTTTTTTAGTTTCACAGATTCACAAATGAAGAATGACTTTGCTCCAGAATGGATTATACCCTAAGTCTCACTCATACCTGATTGAGATGACTTTAAAATACAAGATATGAGACTTTCAAAACTGATGATATTTAGATGAAATTTTGGACTTGGAGCTGATGTTGTAATGGGTTGCAATACTGGGGATATTGGGATGGTGTGAATGTATTCTGCACATCGGACAGATGTGAATTTTGGGGGCCACAGGGCACCTATAGCAAGTTGAGTTGTGGTATCCTTCCCACTTTACTGAAATTGTTCTTGTTGAGATCATTAAATAACTCCATAATGCCAAATTCAAGAAACATTTTTTTCTTTAATGTTTGTCAAGTTTTTAAGAATAGTAGACCTAACTGATGACTCCTTTTTTTTCAATACTTTATTTTATATTTATATATATTTTTCTGATGAATAGAGTTGAAGAGAACTTAATGTGCCATGAATAGAAGATACTCTTTTATTCATGGTACATGGTTATCCTTAATATTTGCAAAGCTGTTCTTTATTTCAATTCATTTCCATCTACATAGCTGAGCAAATCTCCATTCCTATTGTTAAAACAGGCACTTACTCAATATATTTTAAATGTTTGTAATTTTGAGAAATATATAGTGTCTTTCTATATTCTTTAAATGTACAAAAATTGTATTGTGCTATGGATTTATTCTATAGCATTCATTTTGTTTTTTACTTTTCTCTCCAACATTTTAAGATTTATCCATGTTGTTGAATATATTTCTAATTCATTATCTTAAAATTATGTACTTTTTTCTAAATGATTTATCTGTTTTCCCTTATTCTTTTCATAATGAGCACCTAGGTTACCTTCAAATTCTTACTACCCCAAATACTGCTGTGATAAGCATCTTCACACTCCTTTTATTACTACCTGTACACAGGTGTTTCTGGGATATATATCCAAGAGTGAGTTGATTAACAATTAAGGTAAATGAAGAGATTTTGTTTAAGAGAGTAATGAATCTATAGATACATGTAGAAAAAATTTAAATTTTAAAAATATTAAGTGTTTAATCTGTGAACACATTATGTATCTCTCCTATTATTTAAATAGTTTTCAATTGATCTCAATAATAACATAGTTTTTGGTAAAATGTCTTATAAATATTTAATTTATCTCTAGATATTAAATAAGTTGTATGATAATATAAATTCGATATTTTTAGAAATTTGTTTTTGAAATTTTCTTTACTGTTGTAGAGAAATGAAATGGGAGATGGCCTCCACTGTTCCCATTTTACTGTAAGTCTCTTGGGAGAAGGACTGACTCTTCAATCCTCATTGTATCCATAACACTGAACAGGATATGTATGCTAAATAAAATTTTGTTGAATAAGTGAATAAAAATTTTATAGGAGCCCATGTACCTATACATTTAGAAAGCTTAATTCTAGGTTTTGTTTTTGTTCCTTCTTGTGACTTTTTTTTTTTTTTTTTTGAGATGGATTCTCCCACTATCACCCAGGCTGGAGTACAGTGGTGCGATATTGATTCACTGCAACTTCCTCCTCCCTGGTTCAAGTGATTCTCCCACCTCAGCCTCCTGAGTAGCTGGGATTACAGGTGCCTGCCACCACGCCCAGCTAGTTTTTGGTTTTTTCAGTAGAGACTGGGTTTCACTATGTTGGCCAGGCTGGTCTTGAACTCCTGACCTCAGATGATCTGCCTGCCTCGGCTTCCCAAAGTATTGGGATTACTGGCGTGAGCCACTGCGCCCAGTCAGCCTCCTCTCATTCTAAAATGGATATGATATGGCCCAAATGCATAATGCTGAATTATATGACCACAAATCGTAAGTCTCCACTCTCAATACAAAAGACAATTATCTCCAGTACTAAACATGTTAAAAAAAAAAAATGTAATGACATTACATTTATAGGTTGTTCAAAAGACAAAAGCACAAATAAAGTAACAACTCTCAAAGTCTAATTTTCTTGACAAAGTATTTTTTTCTTCAACTAAAAGAAATGTAGTATTATAGTTTACACCTGTGAGAAAGTTCAACAAAAGAAGGAATCTAATAACTTATCCAAATTTCCAGCTGATTTTAATAAACATTTTCACATAATCTAAGAAATAGAAAATGCAAACAAATTTGTCATGGGCATTAAAGTGAGGCAATTTCCATATGCTGATTCAAATCAAAGATTTGGCCCCATTCCTTGGGATGAAATATCTGCCAACTGTCAAATGTCAGGCTAGATGAGGTTGGAGGAGAGGAGAGGAAGAGCAGACTGGGAAAGAGAGACTCCTTCTGCTTACATTGTCATGTTTCAGCACTATGCATGCACTGTTGTCAGGAACCATTAGTGCATTTGGTCTAATATTCAGTCCAATCCTACCATCTGGACAGTTCAGTACACTTCTGCTGATTTAAAACTCAATGTAATAAGGAGATTTTTGTTTGATGAAAAGGGGAATCATTGTTACTCTTATTTCTATTATTCCTTTACTTCTACAACAAATGAGTAAGCAGTAGTCAGCTTGCTAAGTTATCTTTGGACATTTCATTAGATAAGATATTTTTCTACTGAGAAGAGTTTACCTGTTTCTTAATGCTATTACATCATTTGACTTCAGATTTTGGAGACTATTACCATTGATGGTTTTGTATGCTGTATTTTCTTCAAAAACTTCTAACCTGCAAAAATTTTAAACTGTCAAGACTTCATTTTACTAAAAAATGTGATGGATATATGACAAGCATTTCTGAAGTCAAACACATTGATTAATGTTTCCCAATATTTAGATAGTTAATAAAATAATACCCAAACAACATAAATTAAACCTTAGATATAAATCTTACATGACTGGCAAAATTCAAACTCATTACCAAGATTGCATCTAAAAATTCTAAATAGACTCTTCTCATTACATTTGATAATAAGATACTGTATAAACCCAAATGATTATTTCCATTTTAACAAGAGATTTGCCAGTGGAGAAAGACAGTTAAATACTGCTTTAAAGTTCCACATTAGTCTTTTTAGCACTACATATCAGACACATAGGAAATATTTGAAATCAGTTAGTTTGGTTAAACAAAAATTTAGAACAGGAAAATGGACTTGCTATTTGAAATGGTTCTGAACTTTTCAAATGTATGAAAATATACTGAGACCCAAGGTAACATAACACTAACTGATTCAAATCTAGTGGCAATTTCTTGAGAAATTGGTTATTGGCATTTAATATTACAAAATATTTATTCTTAGAAAACATTTTGTTGTGACGCAGGCAACTGTACCAACATAATTTCATCAGATAATATTAATTAATGAGTTCCTAAAGACACAACCTAAATACATTGTAGAAGATGTTGAATAATAAAATTATATGATATGTAGAGTATTATGTATTATTTATTATGTATTTATATTAAGGATTCAGTATTTATTGAAAGTAAAATGCTAATTGCTACATGGTAACTTTTTGCTATGCTTTATTATAAAATACCATTTACTTTGCTGTATGTTGTCTATTGACATACAGACATTCAAAAACTTTTTTTTTTTTTTGGTTTTACATTATGAAAACTCCATAAAATTGCATTTATTTCAAATGTGAAGAAGTCATTGACTCTACTCTCAAATGCATTTGCAGATCATTTGGTAGGGTCTGAGGTAGAGCAGGAAGGCAACATGAATTCAAGTTCCTGGAGAGAGTGCCTAGAACAGAGAGCCCTGGCATCTAAAGCGTCCAGAAAATGGGAGACAGGCATTTGGCAAGTTAGGTAAAGTAAGCTAAATAATATTCTACATTTGGAATAGTAAGTATCAACTTTAGAGGTGGTCCAGCAATTGGCTAAACATACACACTGCATCAATTACAAGAGCAAAAATATAAGTAGTCAAGAAGGAAGTAAAAAAGAAGAAAATTTTCGGAGACAGGTAAATAAAGTGGTGAGTATGGTGGAAGGAGGCTCAGACGACAGGATTCGTTATTAGTCCTGGGCTTTATGGACACTGGGCAAGATTTCTAATGTGTGTTTTTGTTTATTAAATATCTATAGTTGTGTTTTATTGTTTCTAAGATGCTGCGCTCCTTAAGTAATTACATATTATCTTACATATTCTCATTTCCTCCCCCCATAGATAGTTTTTAGAGAATCACACAGGAAGCTGAAGGAAGAGAATGCCCACTCAGTCAGCCAGATATGCTAGTATCTCATAGAAAGATAGTGATATATGACAACTAACCTATTCTCACTTTTGAAATATATATTTCATCCTTTGAAATATTTTTTCGCTTATATTTCTTCAGCTTTTCTCTACATTACACATTATGGGGATATGCTCAAATTAAAATTGGATACTATTATAATCTATGTACTTTATATTACATAGTTTTGCTATTAAATAAAATGCTTTGTAAGTCATTCATTTAATTTTTCTCTGGGTTCAGAAGTGACAAAATTTAAAGTCATGTGCATACATCTTTGAACTCAGTAATTGATCAGACATTTCAGAGTTAGAAAAATTGGCAGAAGCGGTTTAGAAAAAGAGCATTCAAGATTTAGGAGTATATTGGATCATGAGAAAAAACTAAGAGAAAAAAAATAATAAAGGTACCAGATTAAAAAGAGTTTTTGTTGTGGTGATATTGTTTGAAAATTCTCTATTTTTTCTCTATGCCTTCAGGCAAGATTCCTGTCTTCTAACCTAACCACATAAATACCTCTTCTATCTGAAAAGTATTTCAGAGCTTTTCTTGGAAATGTTTCAGTATTTTTCAAGTTTCACCACGTAAACATTTTTGGCAATTTTACTTTATTTCTGTGATTTAGTTTGATTTTATTGTGTTTCATTTTCATGGATAGGTAAAACTTCCAGAGATTCCTCAATAGATACTTCTCCACATTTGCTGCTTACCAATTACCAGGGATTTAGAGTTGCTAAAAGGTACTTTCTTTTCCAAGTATCTGTGTTGTAATTATTCTACCATCACTACTAGAAAAAGAGCTTTTCATAAGACTGTAAACTTGAGATTTCTTCTGAAGTGAGCCATCCAATATAGTGCTACTCAGCCATTTCATAGCATGAAAATAAATGAGGATATCTGATCTCTTCTTTCCCAAAACATGAAATATAAGCTTCCTTGACCACAAATATGCCTAACCAGTCATTCTAGTTAATATGTACCTCGTGATATTCTTATATGAATAAAATAATAATCCATGTAGCTCACACAGTGGTCTTATCAAATAAGCAGTTAATAAACTACAGCTGTGATTAATTTTATTGTGACTAGTGTCTTCAAGTCAGTTCTACCTTTCCTTTCAAAAGTTTATGTTTCTTGGTTTGTAATTATTTCCTGGAGCACTCTGAGGCACAACATGCTTTTCTTTTACTGTTTAGTTTGCTTTTGGTTTGGTTCAATCAAATGAGAATTTAAGCATCCAAGTTTCCAGATTTTTAGTACAAATAGTTCCAGAAAAACTGATAATCATACAACAGAGTCCAAATGAAATAAAAAGTGTTTTTGAAATAATTACAATTATCATAAAGTTCATAAAAGAATAGAAAGGTGAACATTTCTAAGAAGGTTTTGAAAACAAAAATAACAAGCTAAGACTTGGTCTAGCAAATATTAAAACATAGAAAATGCTAGAATAATCATGACATCACAGGGCTGGCACAGAAATAGACATATTTGTCAATGGAATAGCATTCAATCTGGAAACATTAAACCTTATACAGGAACTAAAAAAATTCATGAGATATGGATCCATTTTTCAATAATTTATGCTAAGCACCAGTTACATTGACAAAAAAATTAGATCAGACTTTACTATACATTATGTGCATATAATTTCTTGATGAGTAAAAGATGTGAAAAAAGTAAAGAAGACTGGAAGAAAATAGACAAATTAAAATTTGAAGAGACTTCATATTTTGGTTCACCCTAAGATCCTAGAAACCATAAAGTGAAAAATATATACATTTAATTACATAAATATAAAAAACTTACTTTGACAAAAAGTTACAATGAAATCAAAACAAAACTTACAGTCAAGAAAAAATGATTGCAAACAAGTATTAAATAAAGAATTGATCCCTCTAACACACAGAGTGCTCCTAAGTTAATAAGAAACGTATGTAGTGCATCTTTTATTTTAAAAGTCCAAGAGAAAAAGCATGTATTTCACTGAACTAAGTACAGGCAAAAACATAAGATCAGATTATTATTAGTTATCAAAAAATAAAGTTAACATATAATACATTCATTGGTTTAGCAAAAATAAAAATTAATAGCATCCACTGTTGGTGAAATTCTAGGTATGAGAATAAATGTGATTATTACAAGTTCTTTGGAAAGTAATTTGGAATTTAAGTAGTTATAATTTAGTTTAATATTATATAAATTTAGTGTTTAATTTAAACAAATAGTACTTATAGCACTTGGACTAATTCTTCCATTTCATACCACTTATACAAATAAAATTACAGGATTAAAAGATAAATATTTCAGGATGGTTATTATAGCATTGTTATTAATATTAAAGACTTGGAATAATCTGAATTTTCCTCAAAATTGGAATGATTAAATGGTACATTCATTGATACCTCGGTATAAATTTAAGATTGATTATTATGTGGTTATTAACACAAATATATGTGTTACTTTGAGAGAAAATCTAAAATACATATTTTAGCAAAAGCAAATTATAGAATGTATATCTAGTGTGTGTACATGCACATGTGTAATCTTTGCAAATGTTTAAGATGCAAAATTAACTGCATGAAAATTCTTGTCAAATTGCTAATAGTGCTTATATTTGAGATTGGAAGAAGAAAAGAAAATTATTAAGTTTATTTTACACACATCTTTTTATTTTCAAATGTTACAATGATTGAATTTTTTGTAAGTTAGACTACTGAAAACTATCAAGTATTTCTAGTTTTTAATTTCACAGTCAAATGTAACTTGCTTAGCATGCTTACAACAATGTTCTCAGAGTTAATATTTGCTTTTTACTTATGAAAAAATTTAGTTTCAGAAAGGTTAAATGACATATACAGTGACACATATCAGAAAGCACTTGTGCCAAGACTAAAAACAAGCATATTTGTGACTCCAAGTTCATGTACTTTCCAATTTATCCCATTATTTCTTGACTGTGTGTGTGAATGTTGAATTTTTCAGACTGACACAACTGGGTAATTTAAATTGGATATACATTGATTCAGTTCATGTTTCTTGATGTGTAGACCAAGAAATTGAGTAAAAGTCTTAGATATCTCAGAGAATCACAAATGTGAGAGAAGTCATATTGGCTTAACCACTTTTTCACTTTTTTTCTTTTTTTGTTTGTTTAGTCAAGAAAACCTGGGACCGCCGGGCGCGGTGGCTCACGCCTGTAATCCCAGCACTTTGGGAGGCTGAGGCGGGCGGATCACAAGGTCAGGAGATCGAGACCACGGTGAAACCCCGTCTCTACTAAAAATACAAAAAAATTTAGCCGGACGCGGTGGCGGGCGCCTGTAGTCCCAGCTACTCAGGAGGCTGAGGCAGGAGAATGGCATGATCCCGGGAGGCGGAGCTTGCAGTGAGCCGAGATCGCGCCACTGCACTCCAGCCTGGGGAACAGAGCGAGACTCTGTCTCAAAAAAAAAAAAAAATAATAATAATAATAATAATAAAGAAAAAAAAAAGAAAACCTGGGACCAAGAAGGGACAATTTTTCAGCTTAGCACAGTAGTAAACAAGAAGAGCTTTGGATTCAGGCAGATTTAGCATCAATTTCCAACTGAGTCATTCATTCATAGTGACATTCACTGTTAAATATCTCTAAGCCTCTATCAACCGTTTAAGGCAAAACACCAAAGGTTTATCCGCAATTTCTTTCTGCCTTAAAACTTTACATCAAATCCATAATTACGTCCTGTTAAAATGAGTGCCAGAACATCTCTAATTAGACTATGCTTTCAATATCCACTGTAAATCCAAGCCACATTTATATTTTGCTTCATCTATTGCACTATCTTCCCTAAAGTTTAACCCCTTTTCACTCTTGCCTTCTCAAATTCATTCTTTGTAATACTGCCCTCTTTTTAAAATATGTATTATATTAAGTCACTCTACTTAAAAGACTTTTGTGGAAGATAGGTTTTAGAAAAAAACTACCTGCTTTACCATGATCCAAAAGGCCTTCATGATCTGACTCCTGCCTAAGGCCTCTGGCCTCATATCTCAAACCCATCCCCTATTCCAGAGTTAATATGATTTTATTTAAGTTGCTCAGGTTTTCAAGTTCTCTCTTGGTTCAAAGCCTTTCCGCTTTGCTTTTTCTCATACCTGGAAATGTTTTTCTTTTAGTCTTCGTATAGCTGACACATTCTTATTATTCAGGTCTTAGATAAAACTTTGTGTTCTCATAGTTCTAGAGGTCCGAAATCTGAAACGGGTTCACTAAGCTGAAATCAAGGTGTAGGCAAGGCTGCATTTCTTCTGGAGGCTCTAGCAGAAAATGCTTTCCCTTTTCTAGCATCTAGAAGCTATTTTGCCCACCACATTCTTGATCACTGACCTTATTTTCTTCTCCAATTCTTCCTAACCCATTCACTTTTTAAATTTTTAAGATATTGAGTCCTCTCTGCTAATATACTCTTTTTATTTTTTCTTTTAAGTCTTTGAACACATTTTTAAGAACTGTTTTAAAGTTCTTGTCTGCTAATTCCAATATCTGGGTCATTGTGGAGTCTGACTGCTTATTTATCTTTCCTATGAGAATATTCTCCTCTTTTATGTACTTGTAGTAAAATTCTACGTGAACTTCAGTAGCATGTTTAGAGACTGGATTAATTTATCTTTCTCTGAAAAATGTTGGCATTTGTTCTAGCCGAAAGTGTTGGCTAGCAACACTGACCCTGTAGAACCCTGGTCTTATACTTTATGGGATGAGATGATTTGGGTTTTATCCTTATTCTCATTGTGAATTCCTTACTTCTGGCATATAGATTTTCTTCCTAAAGTGCATCCTTTCTGCGATTTCAACAGAAAGCTCGAGGTTTTTAATCTATTCTCTCCAACTTAGTGGGACTCCAACTCAACTACCTTGAGTTGAACTACAAGTAGTTTTAGTTCAGCTACCTTGAGACTGTCATACTGTGATATGTCCAACTTTACCAGTTGGGAGGTGACATGGAGGAGACCCTGGACCAGCAGCTCTAGCTGAGCTCTCAGCAGAGAATGAGTATCAATTTGACAGCTATGTAAGTCAGGCTATTTTGGAAGTAGATCTTCCAGTCCCATTAAAGCTGTCCCAGGTGAAATTACATGGAGCAAAGATAATCTATTCTCACTGAGCCTTGCCCAACTTGTAGAATTTAGTTTTACCCTAAGTATTTTCATTAAAAACTAAATAACATGTCAATACATATCCACATATATATTATTCACACTTCACAAAACAAACACTGAATCACATAAGTTTTTAAAAATAAAATTATTCATATGCTGGACACACACAACTAGACCCCCAAAATTAATTCCATTAACAGTACATGGATCACTGTATATATTTTCACATATCATACATATGTAAGTATGTATTTACATAAACTCATATGTATTCATTTATAAATTATATGAGAAGTTTAAAAAATATTTTCTACTATGTATCTGATAATTTCTATACACCTATCAATATGAATACATTTACTTTATCTTACTTAACTGTTGTGGCATTTTGTGTTATACTTTGTATTATGTATATGCCAGAAGTTAAGAATGAGTATTTAGGTTATTTTTTACTCTGGGGGTCATCAATACTGCTCTAATAAACTTTCTTTTATAGATGTGTACACACACAGAAATAGTTCTATATAATAAATATTTACAAATAGAAGTCGTGTTAAGAAATTTACACCTTTTAAAGTTTAATTAGAAACTATAAGTTGCTGTTCATAAAATCAATCATGTGGAACAGTCTTTTATATGCTACACCCTTACTAACACTAGACATTGCCAATCTGAAAAATATTTTTGCCAATATTATAAGCCAAAGTGACATCTCACTGCCTTATCAGTTTTCATCTTCCTGACATTTACTCAGCTATGCGTATTTTTTGTATTTCATTGCCCATATGTGTTCCTTCTGCGACTTGATCATTCTTGAATTTTTCCAGTTTTGAAATTATGGTTGTAATTTTTCTACTAATTTTTAAGGTATTTTAGAAATGCCATTCATGGTAATTTTTTGTCTCATGTATGTTTGAAGTATTTTCTGCAAATTTATTGCTTTGTTTGTTGATGGTTTCTTTTCATACAGCATTTTAAAAGTTTTGCATAATAAATGTCAACAAGTGTTGCCTCTGTCCACTCTGTTTATCATGGCAGTCAAAAATCTCTTTATGTTTAAAGACAAGGGGAATAGACATCCATCTCTTGATAGGGCGTGCTGATGTTCTGCAGAAAATGTGGTACAGGAAATATTGCTCTGGACTTTTTACGAAAATACAGTCTGCCACAGGTTGCATTTCAAAAACTACTTTAACTGACATATATATGTATGTGTGTGTTTACACACACACACACATATACATAAACACACATACGTGTATAGATACAAAGTAGGTGTAGATTCAAAGAGATACAAAGTTTGTGTGTGTGTGTGTGTGTATGTGTGTAGATATCAAGAGAGGGAGAGAAATATATAGATATAGATAATATAAATATAGATAGATATGGGAAGAAAAGTTAAAATCATTTTCTTTCAGAACTTTGAAGATATTGCTTCACTGCTTACTAAATTCCGTTTTGTTAAGGGAAAATCTGTTGCCACTTTGATTGTTGCTTCTTTGTAGATAATCTGAGAGGTGTGCTTGTGTGTGTGTGTGTGTGTGAGAATGAGTGTTTAATTGCTTCCTTGTTTTTCTCTGTAGCTTTTTTTTAATTGTAACTGTATCATTATCTTCTTTGTTTTGAGATTTTACCACATTAAGTTTACTTGTCTGACTTTTTATCGTATCTTGATAGATGTTTCTATGTGAATATATGTCTTCAACTGAAGCATTTCCTCGTCTCATTTGCGTGTTCTTGTCTTTTGGAATGCATTTTCAACGGATAGTAGGTCTTCTCAATGTACCACCCATGTCTTCACTTACCTCTTTATGCTTTTGTGCTGCATGTTGAGCTATATCTTCCATTTTAATATCAAGATTCTATTGTCTTAAGAAATGTTCTACATAAAAATATGAACCTGGTAAAGAAAATCAACTTTTAGTAACTTTTCTAATCACCCAGAATATCCTATATACTGATTCTCTTTGTTGACATTTTGTGTGCTTTAAAAATCTTTATAGGAGTCTCAGGAACTACTGAATAGTAACTCAAATATTGCCGCAAATTACTTTGTTAAAGATGTTTTGGATAGGTAAAATACAATTTTACTATATAAACACAAGCCAAAATGGTAAGTTCTATGAAATTTGAATATCACAGAGACATTCTGTGGGTAATGGCTCTTAATTCTTTAGCATAGTCTTTCAACTCACTAATTGTATCTTCTGCTTTGATATTAATAATTTGGTCATTTTTTTCCATAATTAAAGATTAGAAGATTATTTTTTAATCCAGACATGGTCATTTTTCTAGCTGTAAGAATTGGATGAATTCTATGTTGTTTTGTTTTCTGTGCTTCCAGATTTAAAATATAGATGTAATCTATTATAAAAGCCCAGACCTGTTTTCCTCACTGGATAATCTGCATGTTGAATTAAATGACAGAAGTCAGATTCTACTACAGCATAAGATAGTGTATAGGAAAGGTATTCTTATTTGGTTCTTTTTGATAAATTTAGATATCTTTGAGGGAAAGGATCATGTTTCAGTTTTCATGTGTATCCATGCCTATGCCATGACAGAATTACAAACATTTTCTTGTGTTTTATACTTTTGCACAGGTTGATCCTTCTGCTTATAATTCTCATATTCCTCCTCCCATGGCTGACTCCTATTCTTCTTGAAGACCCAGTTAAAGGTAGACCCTTCATGGAATTGCTTCTCTATTGCCCAACCTCCCCAGCTGTGCAGCCTGTAGGCTAGACTGAGTGTCGTCTTCTACATGCTCTATTTTAGCCAAAGCACAGCTCAATCACTTAATCTACTACATTGCCTTATAAATGTCTGTGTGATGAAACAGAGAGATTATGTACCCTCCCCAAGGTCACACAGTTACTCATTTTCAGGATCAATATTCAAATCCAGAAATTTCAGCTCCAAAGTATGAGCATTTAATACTATGCTTAAGTACAGGCTTAATAACACTAAATGAATATGCATCAGAAGAGTTTAAAGGATACTTTGAATGCTAAAACAGATATCATAGCTGCTAAGCTATCCTATTTTGTGCATTCATTTGTAACATTTAATATAAAAAGCTATATTTACAGAAGCAAACTGGATAAAGCCACATAATTTATTCAGAGATCTGTAGTAAATTTCCTATGACATTTATGGATGAGAAAATGGGTGTTTTAAGTAATTTTTACCATTAAATTTAACAAAGTATTGCAACATGCCCTGCTTATTGAGAATAAATTTTACCATATCGTTATTTTTTAAATTAAGGAAAATAATCAGTTACATTTGGATATACAGCATCTCAATATAAAGAAATGCAGTTATGTATTTGCAAAGGCATTCTTAAATTTTATGTAAAAACACCTTATTTTTTGAATGCATACATATAATTAACCAAACTAGGATTGAGACTAGAGCATGAGTCGATTTTGTAATTCATTGGAAGAAATGCTTTTGTTTTGACCCTGCATACAAATGCAAAATATCTAAATTGTAAATATTTAATTATTATATTTTTCTTTTAAAACTCTGTATGTATAAATATTTGAGATTCACTTATATATGTATTTTTTCATTAGGTTTTATTGGGGAATGGCAAGTGTAAAAAAACCATGTAAAAATATTCTTTATTCTCATAAAAATTCAGTAAGATAAACTTTTAAAAATACTGTCAAATAGTCAGTTAAATAGATGTTAAATCAAATTTTTGCCTCAGAAATATTCAGTAACTGAATAAATGAAACCCTGAAAAAATGGCATCCTACAACACACACACACACACACAAAGTTAAATATACGCTTTTCTGCATACTAAGGTATTTCATTCCAGCCTTTCTAACTCCCTGTGCCTGGAAGTAATAATACTATATATCCCTAAGTTTATTTCACTTCCTTTTTTTCTCTTCTCGAGCATTGTCGTAAAAATAAATGAATATTGTTCCACTGTGCATGCTTTTTACACTCCTCATGATGAGAATGGATTCATGATAACCCATTTATTTTCTTTTCTTCTAACAATCTTTGCGGCAGGAATGAGATGCCTGAATTTTAATGCCTAATATGATCTTTGGAAGACTATAAACTTTTAATAGACTTTAAACATAAAGCGAGGGAAAAGATAAATAGCAGAAAAGTCTGTGGTTTGATCCCAGGAAATCCTGATTAATCACCCTCAGATTGTGTCAAACCATCCTGAATATTTTCTGAAAACAATTGGTTCATTTTATTGCCAAATAAATTGTAATTGATGTTACCAACTTCTAACCAAATAAAATTCTAAATGAGTGAGAACAGACACAAGAACATACATTTCCTTATGTGCGATAGCATCTAGGACATATCTCATTTTATTTGTTCTCTGTGCTATTTATTCCTGTTAGTTTTATGTGATAAACACAACAGGTTTAAGATGACAAAGAGTTTCTTTCAGACTGTACCTCCCTGTGAATCATTCTTGAGTAACCACAAATTAACATAAGATCAGAAATATTCAATATTGTCTTTCATATCTCAGGGGCAAAATACTGACTACTTTCAGTGGTGTACAAGCACAGAATTTAAGGCCTCCTGAGAAGGAACACTCTTTTCTGCAATATCATGGTTAGCAGTGTTTCCTGTGTGGTTTCAAATTTTTGTTCTCCATTCAAATTGTTTCAATAAAATTAGACATTATAATATTTACAGCTCTTTATATAAATCAGCCTTTAAACCCTGAGCAAAATGCACATGGGCTTTACAATCAGAAGAAATGAAAAGAGGATTTGGGCATTAATACAAATGCAAAGGTTTAAATCATATATAATTTGTTAATATCCCTTTATTGACTTATTTTTAAAAATAAAAACACGAAATTTTTTATTACGTAAAAGAAAAGCAAAAACATCTCTTGGTGTGACAAAATACTATGAATTATTTTTTTCTAAAATTGCATCTCCCTTTAAATAGAGCAGAGAAGAAAACAAAACAGTTAAAAAAAATTAGTTGGTATTGCCACAATATATGCAACCCCCTGAGCTTTGCCTTTTAAATCAGCATTCTGCTGTTAAATAATAAAAGTCAAGTCCCATTATTTTCCCAGCTTCACTTTGCTTAAAGTGATTGATGTAGAATTTTACTGCCATCCAATGGCAGCCGCCTAATATAGCTCAAGTAAATGTCTAAAGCCTTTTGATCAAATTGCGGTCTGGGGAATTTAACTTATGTAGTACACTCAGAACTTACATCAATACATCTCTGTTTGTTACACAGTGAGAAAGAAATATGACTACAGTTTCAATTTATTGTTCGTTCTCCAAATTCAATTTAACAGTGAATTACTAATATTGCTGAACATAATTACCTAAATGAATAAATCAACCTAGGCTACTCACTAGAGAGAACATTAGAGCATAATATTAATTTTTACATGCACCTCATCATATTAGTTTAAAAGGTTTCTTTTTACAACTAACAATCTTTTCCTACCAGGCAAAATAGCCTTTATTAAAAGACTGTTCTCAGCTTTACTTCTGTTATTTGGAAGGCATTTGAATATTTTTACCTGCTACTGTACATCATATAATTTCTGATTAACATTAAATTGCATACTGTTTTAATTATAATCTTCTTTCCTAAATGATTGAGTATTTAGATCATTTCTCAAAAAGGCAAAATAAAAATTATGTCTGATTGATATGAATGAGTTTGTGCTTAAAATATTCAAGCTTAGTTATTTAAAATTCCTGATTTGAGTTAGAAGAGTTGATGGGTAACAACCTAATTTTACTTTTCATTAACATTGACTAAAATATAATATATTTGAAATTATGGGTAATTGCTATGACAGAATTATTTTATTTCAATAAAACTTCATGAAAAGTATATTTTATGATTTATTTATATATAAATGACATTTTGCTAAAATATGAAGTTTAATTATGTAATTAATTATTTTAAATACAGGGAAATTTAGATAAGCTATCTGGCCTATACTATGAAAAGTCCTTCCAACGTTATTTTATTCAACTGAATGTTTTAAGTGTGTATGTGTTGTGTGTGTGTGTGTAAAAATAGCCTCAGGCTTGAAGTACGTTTTGTACTCTTGAACATCTGAGACCAATAATTCAATGGAATTGAAACACAATAACATATTTATTTTAAATTATTTTAAATTAGAATATTTAATTCAAACTTTTCCTTCAGTTAAAACCTCATGTTACTGTTTTTCTAAAAGACCCCCAAATTAAATCCAAAATATTTTTTAGAAAAATCCAGACAAGACTCCATACTGAGAGAGATTTTGTAAGAGCTGAAAACAATTGTAGGAATTTTGAATGGAAAGCGATAAACTGACCATTTGCTGATATTAGATGGAATTTGAAGACTTGATGTTTACAGAATAAAGGACCAGGCAACCATACTTCTGTGCCTATAATAAATTTGATTTTCGTTTCATATATTTAAAAATTATACCATTATTTAAATCCTCCTTTCTAACCAGATGATTTTGTGTGAACCTCAGTTTTAATAATGTTTATGAAAGAAGTCTAAATTTTACTCTGCCTCAGCTCCATTATTGATAAGATTAGAAACTAGACCTCAAATAATGTCAATAGAAAAATCAGTTGCTTAGCGTACTTAGACATTGTTAAAAGTTAGAGATAAACCAAATCTCATCAAAATTAATTCTACCTATACTATATTTTTGTGGTATATATTTAAATGGTATGAACTTAGGTACTATATATGCAATACATACTATAAAATACTATAAAATGATGCTTTTAGAAAGTTTTACCTTTGACCTCTTACTATTAAATTTAAAAAATCAGTTTCCAGGTATGAATAATGTTTTAAAAGCCTCAATCATATTTTCTTCATTTATCTGATATTGCTCTACCAATTATCTTTATAAGTGAAGGACATTTTGCTTTTCTACCAAACAATCATCCAGTCTAACATGCACAATTAGTATTTTCTCCACCTACATGTATATTCAAGCAATTAAACTAAAATGTAAACAGAATCTGAAATATTACTACTTAAACTCACTGTGAATAAGAACATTTTCGTTGATATATTTCTTTATCAATTCCTCTCATTTTCTTATCCAATGTAACAAGCAAGGTAAGTTAATTTCTTTATTCTATGTAAAATATGCAGAGATTTTTAGATGGTTCAATTGCCTGAAATATCTTGTTCTATAATGATTTTAGTTCCCTTTTCATTAGCAATAATACTAAGGAATATTTACTTATTATTTGCAATATTTTCATTCACTATGACTTAGGGAAGCATCTCAGTTTTAAATCTCAGATATTAAGAAATACAATAATTTCAACTCTTTTTTTTTTTTGCATAATGTGATAGAAGACTGATATGAGAATTAGTATACAAAAATATTTAATGACCTTATCACTGTTGTCAGTGTTAAAGGTATATGCATCTATATTTCAAATTAAGTCTTAAATCTAACTTTAGGCAACATGTGTTTTAATATGAAACTAATAATAGGTTGATCTATGATAATTTTCCTGCTTTTTAATTTTAATGCCCACCATTAAGAAGTCTATTTTGTGGTGCCTTTTTCAACATAGGAAATGAAGTAGAAAAAAAAAAATGCCACATATGCCAGGAGATAGGGGTGAATTTCTAAGCTATACATCTTTAATGATGTATATAATCAAAGATATATTTAGATATTTGCTTTTTGATTGACTAACCACCTTGCTGCCAAAAGTATACTCTTATATTTGCATTAAATTAAAAAAAAAATTGGAATGAAGTCTGTTTACATTAAGGTTGTGATTCGTTACATCCTTCTGTTTGATTCCTTCCCTGAAAAAAAAAAAAAAAAATCTTACACCATGGGTAACACAATTCCTATGCCATGACACAGAAGTTCCCACAGCTTTCCAATTTCATCAGAAATGGAGAAACCCATTATGTTTCTGCAAGACAGCATTGCTGAAGGCTTCTGCCAGCCATCTAATAAAATGATAGCTATTTTGAGTTAAGCATGCTAATATCAGATCCTATCAAACTAAAGAATTTCAGAAGTACAGAGCATGGTCTTTCTTCCCCCAAAGACAGCATCAAAATTTGATCAAGATAAAAGTAAAAACTTCTGATGAATATACACTACATGATTAAAACCCTAAGTCCCTATGGTTTAAACCTTGAAGACATTTTAATTATCTATTTAACATCTTGCTATTTCTGGAATTCTGACTGAGAATGTTTCTGACATAGTATTTCATGGAATGTCCTTCTCTCATACTGAGCCGCTTTTATACTCCAGATGTAAACACAAAAGCTTGCCTTTCATCTTTTTAAACTCCATCACATAAAAGGAAAGGTAAAAACCCTAAAGACCACTTTTTCAGTGAGTCTCCTATGTAGATTATATAGTCTCCTATACAGATTATAAAACTAATACATTTCTCTGAAATATGGAAATCTATTTTCCTTAATTATTTTTGTACTTGCTTAAGAGTATATTTAACAATTCATCATGATTGAAATTTATTTCTTCTAGAAGAAGAAAGCTAATAGCACTTTAGATATAATATATACTGAGCTGTTTGCTTCTTTCACAGGAATTGTCATTATTCAAAATATCCACTGATTTTTGAATGTGATCAAAGTAACCATATTATAATTAAAAAAAAACTTTTCCTAAAATTCCAAAGTAGTATCTGATAAATAAATTTTCACTTAATACTATTTGCCTCAGTTAAGCTTACTTTTGTCTAAACTAAATGCTACGAAAACCTTGGAAGAAAATTTTTAGTACCATGTAATTAAGGGAATTAGAATCACATTTTCCGTTACTCAACAATTAAATTATTCAGTTTTTACAAAGATAAAAGAAAAGGAAAACAACTATGACCCTTATTATATTGCTAGAGTCTGATTTTTCTTCATATTTTTTGTCATTTCTTTATATTCTTCACAGGCTTAGTTGTATGTCTCTGTATTTCTCTGTATATCTCTGAAAGATTAACTTATAGTTATGTAATTATATATTCATTTTACCTTTGAAAAGATGAATAGCATATCATGATGCATTTTATATTTAGTATACATATCTAAGAACACACGTAACTTTTGAACCTATAAAACTTTTTGTATTGGGTTAAAAAGTAGGAGTAATATTAAGCAACATTTGTTTACAAAATGTGATTTATAATGGCATTTGGATAAGAAAAGATGCTTTCGTTTGGGTTTGTCAACCTTATGGCCCTGATGGTTACTCATAGGAGACAGATTTTGTCTTAGAAGGGGGTATTTGCTAACTAGGATTGAAAGCATCATGGTGGTGGCATGCTCCCATATTACCACTGGAGATTCATTGCTGGCTGATCTACAGAGCAGCTTTGATTGCAGTTTTACCAAGCCAGATTCCTGCTGTCCTGGCTGCAAGGTTTGTTTTCTTTTGTTTGTAGCAAGAGGGGAGGTTATGCTTGATTTTCTACTTGCCTCTAAACTTTAGAGCTTAATTTTGGCCTAAGAAAGAGGAGAATTTCTTAAAATTGAAGTGTTTCACTTAGGTTTGTGAAAGTGGGAAAAAAGAAAAAACAGTCCTTGTTGTTTTCTTGTTCATTTTTTAATCTATTAACTGCTGGATTGAAACTTTTTAAAATTTCCTGATAATCTCAATCAAAGTAAAGTTTCCACACTTGGAAACGAAGAAAGGACTTTCACAAAAGAAAGTAAGACAGAAAAAGAAAATGCGGAGGTTCTGAGGTTACCACCAAATCAGCTCTAAGTTTCTTTGCCTGATAGTCAAGACCCTTCTCTTTTCAGGGCTCAGCTCATGTCCCACTTCCTCTGTGATCTTCTGCACCTTTTCCTTATGTAATTTTATTTCCTCTGGCATGAAGAAAATAATGTCGAGGAATGTAAAATATTGAGTAGATGTTGGAATGAAATATTTAATTGCACAGTAATGTAGAAAACATTGGAAGCCAAGATAAAAATTATGTGTTAGATTATTTAAAAATGTGAATGAATGATAATTTAAGGAGAGTTTAGACTTTAAAGAGCAATTAAAACTATGCTTTCATAGCATGTTTGTCTTGGCCTCTCAAAGTGCTGGGATAACAGGCATGTACCACTGCTAAAAATACAAAAATCAGCTGGGCGTGGTGGCACATGCTTATAGTCCCAGCTACTCAGGAGGCTGAGGCAGGAGAAATGCTTGAACCCGGGAGATGGAGATTGCAGTTAGCCAAGATGGTACCACTGCACTCCAGCCTGGGTGACAGAGCAAGACTCTGTCTCCAAAATAATAATAATAATAATAATAATAATAATAAATAACATGCATGTATTTCATACTTCACTGTGGCTTATTTTAAAAAATAGATTACATTTTTTATGTCAGATAAGGTAAGATAATTTTCATATATTGTACATCAACCTGTTGATCTCTAATTTCTAAATGTGCAGTACATGCTCAAAAAACCATTGAACAGACTGAGGAATGAATAAGACTAACTGTAATATTTACAAAATTGGCAGAACTCAATATAGCATACATTATTCTAGCAGCCCTTAATCATTCATACTAAAATAATAATGGATTTTGTTTATTCAAAAAATTCATTGCAAATAACCTCATTCATTTCAGATACGACAGTTAAGTGGTTCAATAATAAAATTATTAGGAGTATAGCATATTATTTTACTACGTATAGGCTTTAGAAAGTGAAAATAGTTTCTGTCCAAGTTTATCTTTATAAAAGACTTAGTAGTAAAGGCATTCCTACTTTCAATTTTCTCTGTAAGGGATTCCAAAGAGGGGACAAATTAATAGTACACATTATAAACATTAGCTAACTGAATTTTTAAAAGATTAAACAAGCACTAAGACATGCATTAAAATTTTTTAAATAATTATTACTTATTCTTCACTAATCAGCAACAACATTGATAAGTTAACTGGCATAGTTTTCACCAGGTCAGAGGGTGCTTGAGTACTCATTGGGATTGATTATGCAAAAGCATGCCCAACTAAACCTTGAGAAAATGTACACATTTTACACACGTAAAAGAGAGTGAATGGCCTACTTAGAGATTATTTGACATCTCTACTCGGCCATACCCCTTTGTCCCTGTAAGAATGTAAGGCAGGCTGAGTTCTCCTGAGATGTTGAGGAGATAGTCTTTTGTCCAGATTGGTTCATGTTTTCAGAAATTTTAATTTCTCAGGTCACTCACATAACTCAGTCATTGTGTTTTATCTGGAGGGGTTGTTGTGGGGCAGCAGTTCCCAAACTCTGACACCAGGGACTAGTTTCATGGAAGAAAATTTTTACACCGATCGGGGTGAGGTGGGGATGGTTTCAGGATGATTCAAGTACATTATATTTATTGCGCACTGTGTTTCTATTATTATTACATTGTAATATATAATGAAATAATTACATAACTCACCATAATGCAAAATCAGTGGGAGCCCTTAGCTTGTTTTCCTGCAACTAGATGACCCCACCTGGGGATGACAGGAGACTGTGACAGATCATCAGGCATTAGATTCTCATAAGGAGGGCACAACCTAGATTGCTCGCATGTACAGTTCACAATGAGGTTTGAGAATCTGACAGGAGGCAGAGTTCAGGCAGTAATACGAGGTATGAGGAGTGGCTGGTTCCTAACAGGACATGGACTGGTACGCTGGTCTGGATTAGCTGACCGAGTGTCTAGAATCATCAAAGCGTTTAAGGTGGTAAGTGTGTCTAGAACAGGGTATCCAGACAAGAAGGGGTTATATATTGGGAATGGTTAGTCTCTGCTATAGAGTCAGTCAATTACGCCTGATTGACATATCTTATGCTTTTTGTCCAGACAGCACTTGGTGAATAAATATGGAACGATAATCATGTACACAAAATTAATCTTTCTCCAATGTTTCAGTTGGGTTTGGTTTCGTGTGATCACATTATTCCTTCACAGAGTAGTCGTAGAATACTATGCTCAGCTGAACCTTGGAAGAAACATGCATCACTGCTTTATATAACAAGAAAAACTGAAGTAAATTGTTTGTTTAATGTCTCCTAACTCTGCTAAAGCCACCAGAATACTTGCAGCTTGAAAGTTGATCATAGAGAGTACATATTTGAATCTCTATATATTTATACACTATGAAAATGATTGCCATAATAATAACAGTAATATAAAACATTTTATCGAGCACTCACTGGAAATCCGGTGTCAAAAGTAGAGTCAGAGACAAAATCATTTAGAAAAAAAAAATTCATTTGCAACAAAATTTTCATTGGAGTACAGGTTTTAACCGAACTTGCTCCTAAAATTAAACAAATGAGTCCGGGCGCGGTAGCTCATGTCTGTAATCCCAAAATTTTGGGAGATCGAGACGGGCAGATCACAAGGTCAGGAGATAGAGACCATCCTGGCTAACACAGTGAAACCCCATCTCTACTAATAACACACAGACAAAATTAGCCAGGTATGGTGGCGGGCGTCTGTAGTCCCAGCTACTCGGGAGGCTGAGGTAGGAGAATGGCATGAACCCGGGAGGTGGAGCTTGCAGTGAGCGGAGATCGCGCCTCAGCAAGCACTCCAGCCTGGGCAACACAGTGAGACTCCGTCTCAGAAAAAAAAAGAAAAAAAAAATTAAATTAAATTAATGAAAATAGACTAGAAATTTAATTTATCAAATTTGTAATATTTATGGTGGAAAATTAATAACTGCTTTGAATTATTATCAAATTAAAAGATATTCTCCAATTTCTATACACCAAAATTTCAGAGGTCAGGATAAACTTATTTTTGTTAGGGAGTCAGTGACTTACAAGAAAGTCTAAAGGTTTGGCTTAATTTGTGGACTTGAACTAGACAGAATGAGTCTGTTATTCTTTCTGTCATTGTTTACCTTAGGGTACAAAGCATTTTTCAAATTTTCCCTTGGGTGGAATATGATGTAAACCCTTATTCTTTTAATGGAGCAGAGTAAGGTGTTACATTATTTCCTTACAGACATTGTGCGAGGCACTTCATTCACTTATTTCTAATGATAAGCCCATGATGTTCATAGGGCACTATTTACTCACTGAATTTACAATTACATGGGAGGTGCAGTTTAATTTGAATTAGTAATACACTAGGCTTAGTAAATAATTTAGTGAGCCCCTTGAGAATGATCCAAAATACCAGCACCCACTTGTACCATATGTATGGTCAATATTATTTTCTGTTAGAGACTCATGAGGAGATTACAGAGAAATTAGAAACTAATTAAGCATATAGAACCGAAGTTTTCACTCCCCAGTCCATTATATGCAGCCTATTACTCCTCCAGGAGCTTCTTAAACTTCACTTTAACAAGCTGAAAAGACATTATGAAGATGAATGTATCAACAATTCTAATACATATTTGCATCTGATTAACAATGCAAGAAGAAAGCACTCTCAGAACTATACTTGGTAGGATGTAGTACTTCTCTGAGATATAGCTTCCATTCCTTTTAATTGGTGAATGATAATATAGCTTTACATATTGCATTATTTTCAAATTAACAATTAGGTTAAGAAACAGTCTGAATTAAAATAGAAAACAGGCTGCATTAAGTCAGTTTTACATATTACTAAATATGCAATTAATTTCCTTAAACATATTCAATAATGAATCAGCTAAGAGCATTTTCAAGTAAAATCTCCTTTTGTGCTTATGCTAATGAAATGATCAAATTCACTTGTAATTGGCATCTGTTTGCTCATCAACAATTAGAATGCCAACCCTCTTAAAAATAATTTGTCAATTAAATAAGGTATAGTGGAACCAAGACTACAATGGCATTGTTCATAAAATAAAAAATTAACTTTACTTCCTGTCAGATTCGATTATCACGTTTTTCTTGTTTATCCATGTAGTGAAGGATCACATACACAGGGCAGGAATTTGGGTCTGGAAATTAAAGTTGGAGTGGAACCCAAAGAAAAGGGAGCAGGCTGTGCCTGGAAGCTACTAAATATTGGAAATTCCATTGCCTTTTGAGATGTCTCAAATGTATCCCTCTTTTTCATCCTCATAGCCTCTACTTGAGTTCGAAAGTGTATGTATCACCTGAAATATTATAACATCTCTTGTTTTCTTAACAGGTGTCTGTCTCCACTCCTAACTGGTCTCTGAGTTCTTTTTTTTTCACACTGCTACTATCTTTTTTTTCACACTAACACATGAGTTTTGCTTCTAACAACAGATAAAATCAAATTTTACTTTCCTCCCTAAAAACTACAAATTCATTGAACAACAAATGTCTAACTTCAAGGTAATTATTCTGCATTTCAACCCAAATTTTTAATCACCAGTGACCTTCCCACTCCATTCCCCACAGACCTATACCATGTTTGAATTTATCTTCAAATCTTACCACATTTTTATCTGTTCTCCAGTGGGCCACAATATCTCATAGTTCTGAACATTCTCTTTTCTCTGCTTAGAATGGACGTAGAACTCTTCCCTCAAGCTCACCTGTAAATTTTACTGTCTTTTAAGATGCGGAAATAATCTCTTATTTTTGAAGACTCTCTCTCTCTCCGTTTTCCTCTCTCTGTCTCTCCTGCTTCAGGTTATATTCTAGCAAAAGGATGAGGCAAGGATACATGTTCTTTAAGGACAGATATTTGCCTGTTTAAAAAGCTAAGGACTGCCCAACCAAAATAATGAAGGCACTAACTTTGATAAGAGAGTCATAAATAGCATCAGTGACAAGGAGATCTATATTTGTTACTGCTATTTCATTCAGGAAACCAAATTTTACCATACTAGGACAAGAGATGGCTAAACTGATTTGAGTGGAAAATATAAGACCCAATTTATATAGAAATACTTTTTTTTTAAATTAGTAAAGATAAAATTTTAAGCATTCCAATTTACAATGTGAATTGTTGTCTTTTATATAAAATGAGATAATGCAAGTAAAACACTTCTGTTTTAATTATAATTGCTACAAAGGTCATCATTACTGTTCTTGTTAATATTACTTTTAATTTTCCTGTATAGCCTTAGTCTAACACTTTCTGTACTAAATATTTCTTTGACAAAACTAATTTTTTTTCTTTAAAGAGTATATCAGTTAGTGTATCAATACTGTGCATAATCACTCATACCAAAACTTAGTGGCATTTTAGAGTAAGCATGTATCTTTTTTGCCTTTGTAGTTGCAGATAAACTGGGTTTTTTTGGTTTTTTTTTACTCTTCTAAGCTTAGTTAGGCTTCGTTTTGTCTCAGTCGTCTCCAACGTGTTCTCCTAAATCCCACAGCTAACTTATTTTCTTCTGGTAAAGAAAAGCAGGAAGGCAACACGGTAAGTTCAGTGGTCAAACACATTTCAAGACCTTCCTTGTTTCCCATGTGTGAACATCCCATTGCCCCCTACCCAGAAGCAAGGAGTAGAAAAGCACAATTCTGCCGTGGAAAGTGTGGATATTTGCTAAACAACAGGACTTTTAACTCTTTTAACTTTAAATAATGAGCTGTTAGGCAGTTTTTATTCTGTGAACAATGAGATTACAAGTGACTTGTATATGTTAACTTTCTTCTAGAAATCCACACCCGGGTCTCTACTAAAAATACAAAAAAATTAGCCGGGCGTGGTGGTCAGTGCCTGTAGTCCCAGCTACTCAGGGGGCTGAGGCAGGAGAATGGCGTGAATCTGGGAGGCGGAGCTTGCAGTGAGCCGAGATGGCGCCACTGGACTCCAGCCTGGGCGACAGAGTGAGACTCCACCTCAAAAAAAAAAAAAATCCACACTCGGACAGCTTTTCCACTACTTCTGATTTCAGAGGTGTTTAGTTGCCAAATATTTTTCTCACTTTCATTGACCATTTTCCTCCACTCTTCTAATCATCTTCCTACTTATTTTAAAGTCAAAGTGAATTATGTTTTGGCTGTCAAGGTTTATTAATCTTGGACCTTGCAATTATAAAGATTGTTATGTATCTTTCTAGTATTTGTGGTATTATTATTATGGGGAAATATAGAATTTTTTTTAAATAACTGATTTGAAATTTTGTAACATAACCCATTTTAGGAGAAGAAATAGCCTCTCACAAACATACACACTTAAATACTCTCCATGATTAATTTGTTTTCTAATGTTATAATTCAAATACATATTAAATATGAAAGTTAATTTATATAATCAGTTGGGATTATTTTTGATTAAGTACAGGTAATTTGATATGTTTTTTCCTTTTGTCACAATTAATTTATTGTTTATTTGTAGGGAATTTTATATTCCAGTTACCAAAAACAGTTATAAAAGCATTAATATACATTATCATACACATTCTATATGACAAATTTTGACATTAATTGATCTTCTGATTCAAAAATTTCTTCCTGTTTTAATAAAGATATGCATTGGAACTTAATCTGTTTTCTACCTTTTTAGGGCTCCTTTTAATAATGAACTAGAGAATTAAAATGTTATATTTAATAGTATTGCTGTTATAGCCTCATTTTAATAAATAGACTTAGTGTTCTTCAAATGATAATATATGATATACAGGCAAGAGAATATTTTGGAGGTTTTACTAATTTTGTTTAGATGTTATGCATAGTTCATTGTAGTGAAAGAGCCGGGAATTAATCAACACATCATAGATTTACAGAACTAAATATCCCAAATGAGAGGAATATATTTCCCAGATCAAGTAAGTCACCATGGAAAATTATTAACAAAGGCCTCATTCAAGAGGATTTCAGACACTAAACTATGCTTAGCAGGATTAGTAGCATAGTGTGGTACAAGGACACTGAATAAGATTATATGATTAATGTTTTATTGTGGTTGCAGTTAGGCTTTCATTGGTTATAGCAAGAAATGTGCCCCACTCAAACTTGAATTGCAGTTAGGCAGTTAGGATTTGGAGGAAGGCCCAGCAGGTACAATCAGGGCACGAGGACAGAGTCCTGGATTTGCCTATGATCTTTCACAAGGTAACTTTATATGATAAGACAGCATATCTTCTGTCTTAAATTAGATATTTCAACCAAAATTATTACCTTGAAAATATCTGTTCTTACTCCAGTTAAATTCACTGTATTCAAGCTTTAAAATTTAACCCTAAGATCCTTTAATGTCATAAATAAATATGAAGTTACCTTAAGTTAAAATTCATTAATGGATATTGAAAGAACTACAAATATCTTCCAAAATTCCTTTTTTTTTTTAAAGACTGAGTCTCGCTGTGTCGCCAGGCTGGAGTGCAGTGGCGCAATCTCGGCTCACTGCAACCTCCACCTCCCATGTTCAAGCAGTTCTCCTACCTCAGCCTCCGGAGTAGCTAGGACTACAGGCATGCACCACCACGCCCAGCTAATTTTTGTATTTTTAGTAGAGATTGGGTTTCATCATATTTGCCAGGATGGTCTGAATCTCTTGACCTCGTGATCTGCCCACCTCGGCCTCCCAAAGTGCTGGGATTACAGGCGTGAACCACTGCACCCGGCCACGAAATTATTCTTAATGTTGATATAAATAAAGTTATCTCAGGATTATATTTTAACCTGGGCTTCAATAATGACCTCTCCATTAGCAGCCTCTGGGAGTAAATGAATCAATGAGTTCCAATGACACTAAAATATTTCCAGAGACCGATTTACATTTGCTTTAAAAAGTGGGCTCTTTAACACTTTTCATTAGAAGTAATGAATATCAGACAGTAGAGAACAAATTTTGTAATTCCTAAATAACTGACTAGTAGTATCATTTTTGTATATGAGATGTTTTAATTCATCATGAATTATTCATGCACCTACCTTAATTTTAACTACCAACCCAACAAAGTTAAAAATCACACTGTACCTAAAAATATAAACTCTATCACACTAAAGTTGAGAATGCATTATTCTTCATACATAATTGCTATCATGCTGAGGTTGGGTTGCCACCTTTTCCTGTGAAACCACAAAGAGGTTCTGTATGTTATTGCCTTCAACATATGCACATGCTAGTTTCTATTACCATTGTTAAAAAGAGACTCTTTTGACGATCCTTTTTTTCTAATACTTTTCATCCTAGAAGGTTTATTAGTTTTACTTTACACAACCATTCAGCACGCATTGCCACTAAATAGATGACTTCTCACCAAATAATTGAATTTGCAGTTCTTAAGAAGAACAGAAATCTAGACTCCAAGAATCCCAAATTAGAAGTCCTCCTAGGAGTCATAGTAATTTAAAGCTCTGCCATAGTTTACTTGTGATGAAGAGATTCATAAAATTTTGTTGGGGGTACTGCATCCTTGACATTGCTTCTAGAAAGAGTAAGAGCTACTCAAGATAGATACTAGTTTCACTTATTTCACTTAAGTACCCGTGGATCAATGACACAACTCTTCAAAATGTTGTGAATTGCTTTCCTACAAGACAGGGAAAATAAAATGTGACTGTATATTGTCTTCCAGACATTATGTATTTAATTCTCAAACACATCCAAATGAATACAGTTGGAACAATGGCTATCCATTTCTTGGTACAATAAACCGCATTTTAAACCTCAAATTTTTAGTTCACATGCAAGTATAGTATTAACCATTATTCTTTTAACCTCATTGCAATGAAGAAATTTGTGGATGATATACAGACCATCACTCTCATGCCTCTTGAGTAAAATTATAAAGGATGATTTATGGCAGGTTCTTGGAGAAGAAAATTGATTTTCACAAGTTTTCTAGCTTTCTCATTGCCAAGTGGTCACTACTTGTAAAGAAATAGAAGACGGTTCTGCTGATTGAAAAAATCATGTATCAATTGGTCTCAAATTTCTCTCTTCTGTTTTAGCCAAGGCCTTATTTGAGGATATTCAAAATATTACATTGTCTGTGTTTGTATTTTGTTTTGTTTTGTTTTGAAGTAGGCACTATGGAGCCAGAACAAGGTACCTTGCTGTTCAGTTAGAGTTAACAGAGGCCATGACTGGTCTTACACAAGATCTAGGGAGCAGATGGGTCAGGAAAGCAGGGCCATGGTGACCAGCCGTAAAAGTGTTCCCCCTGGGGTGTCTTAACAACAGCTGAAGCATTAGAGGCATTTCCTCTAGAGCCATCTGGCTTTGATTTTTTAAGCTATTTTTTTTTTTTCTGTCGACAGAGAGCCACAAAGTTAAGGAAGCAATAATTCTTCTCTAGTTACTGTAACTGCTGGTGCAAAATCACCAGTCTCTAAAGCCACTTGTAGAATACAGAACCCATCTGACTAAAGGGTGTTCTTCTTTAGAAAAAAAAAAAAAAAAAAAACAACTGTATTATTAAAAAGGAATTTTGCGAAGTGCTACTATAGTTTAAACTCAGTGTACATGCTTTTCACATCCTATAATTACAGGTTAAAGTAATGTTGGCTTGCTTTATTCCAGCTCATTGAAGTTTCAGTTATTCCCTTCTGCCACCCTCAAAAATGCTTTTTAAAAACGGAAACAAACTAATGGTACTCTTTGGAAAAGCACCCGTTTTCCCATCCCTACCCCAAGATTTATTTTGACAATAGTTGAAATAGTTTCAATGGTACCTCGGTAATGCACTGAGTTGTAATTTATTAAAGATTTATGAAGTTCTGATTAGATCAATCACTGCAGTTAGAAAAGCAATCTCATTTATATTGTTGAAAAAGAACATTTTCCTAGAAAGGGGTTGTGGCTGGCAATGTCCAATTGGAAAAGCATTTAGAAGACAAGAAAGTGAATTAGCAGAGTGGGAAGAGATACTGAATTAGGATATATGCAAATGTTTGCAAATTTTTGATGAAAAATTCGTTCTAAATCATAGGTTATATGTGATTCTAAAGACAGACGATTGATGTCCCAACATCATCTTTATTGCCAGAATAAAACAAAAGGAGATGCCAGCCACAGGGGTCTTTCCTAAAATATATAGGTTTTTTTATTTGTTTGCTTTTTGTTTTTTTTAAGTGAGTGGATTCTAGAAATAATAAACTGAGAGGCTGAGAGTGAATAGGAGCTGGCGGTCAATAAGCCTATCTAGAAATCACTAAAGAAATAAAGCCATACAAAGAAAAAATGAACCATATTTAAGAAGCTACAGGAACATTATCAGGTTATGCCATAAGGTTCAAGGTGGGTCTGGTTGGTTCAGTTGATCCCAGAAACTGCAAACAATGTGCGGATAATAGAGATCCACTTCTATTTGCACTTTCTGCATAGCATAAGTTTTGGCTTTCTGGTTTAATGGAATAATACAGTAACAGAGTTGATGATGTTGAGAAGCTTTCAGTTATCTTTAGCTTTTTGTGGCTCCTTGGTTTTTTATTTGTTTGTTTGTTTGTTTTTCTACCTAAAATTCTGGCTTTAAAATGTTACTGATTGGACCATAATGTCAGGTGGTCAAGGGAGAGCAGTGGATAAGTTTCTCTTTGATTTGAAACTTAAGACCATGAAATGGTATCTCCAGTACCCTAACTGAGTAGGAGTAGTTCTACCAGAGAACAAGGTGATAATTAACTTATTAAACCACTCTGTTTTGAAATCTTAAAGAACTTAGTTGAAATAAAGGCGGTAAGGTGTACCAATAAAATGAACTAAGACTTTAAGATCCAAACTGAAAATTTCCAATTGGTAGAGCTGATATTGTGTTACTAATTTTCTCTGAGAAAATGACAACAAGCAAAATATAGGACTATTAAGAAACAAAAAGTTACTTAATTGAATTTTAAAAGCAGTTAGATGACTTTACATTGATTTAAAGATATTCAAAAAGTATCTCTAATTTCACAAAATTAAATTGATAGCTTGTAACAAAAGTAACTTGTTTTTACTTTTAACTGTCACACACCCCATACTCACACGTTATTTTTGTTAATTAATGCAAAATAACTCAAGTGTTACCTATTGACTTAGTGGCAAAATAATAAAAAGAAACTAGCAAATCAAAAATTTATACACACACATATCTTAAGTGACTTAGAGAGTTACTTTTATGTAAAGATTGTGTAAATATATTTCAATCTTGTATCTTGTTCTTCTCTTTAAAAAATACAGAATAAACACAGGAAGAAGAAGAATTAACAAAAAAGAAATAAAATAATTTTTCAACATAAGTAGAGAATAAGTCTGGACAGTGTCATTGGAAAATATGTAAGGGCTAAACTTGAATGAACTTACATAAGATGCTAAGGAGTATGTCTTAGAGCAGTATTTGCAGAGTAAGCACACTGTTTTCACTTATTTTATATGTGATACATTAGATAGGGAGTGCTAGGAAAGCCACTGCTTGCCGGTGCACTGATCCTCAGTCACAGTCTATGAGATAAGGCTGCCAGCAGTGGTGAAAATTAGATAATAGGTGTGGTATAGAACATTAGGATTGAGTGCATGCTAATACACATTTGCAGACATCAGGCAGAGTGCAAACGTTCCACATTTACAGTGACTAGCTATTGAGTTTTTGAAAAAAAAATTAATGCTGGGAATGGTAAGCTATACAATTACTGATCTAAGACATCTGGAAAAGCGAATTCCTAATACACTACAAGATTTGACACCGGAAACTTCACTGGTAGCCCATGCAAACATTCCCCCATGGTGACTATGGTTACCAATACTGTACTGTCTTATTTGAAACTTATTAAGAGAGTGGATCTCTATTGTTCCCATAAAAAACAAACAGTCAAAAACCCTAAACAGATACTAAACATAAATAAATTATCTTAAAAGCAACTAGAACTAAATGACAAATGTCCTATAATAAATGACATTTACACTGACAAGAAATTTCTCAAAAGTAACAATTAGACATAACGAGTAAAATCTTTTTAAAGAGATGAGGTAAAACAATGAAATTTTAAAAAGCTGTTATTCAACAGTGAGTATGAAATAAAGATATTTTATGATATACCATACTTGAAAGAATATAGTACATACAGTTTTTTGGTGAAATAATTTCTTAAAAATATGTTTCAGGAAGGACGCTATTTCACACAAAAGGAAAAATGCAAGAAGTAAGGCGAGCGAAGAGATTGATAAAGAAGTAGATAAACCTAAGCTAGCAATAACCAAGTAAACAATAACACTGACAATGAATAATTCAGCAATATATATTTATAAGCTGCAGCTAAAATTCTAAACAATTTGATTAGAAGGTATAATCACAATTAAATGATTCTGAAGACTTGTATCATTTGGAGCTATTTTAAAAATTAGGTGAAGTCACTAAATATATGGACATAGAATAAACATTATTTAAATAAGCAGAGAAAATAAAGGATTAAGAAAGCTTTATTAGCTTGGTGCAAAAGTTATTGCGGTTCTTACATCACTTTCAATGGCAAAAAACACAATTACTTTTGCACCAAGCTAGTAAACAGAAAGCAAGGAGGGAGAGGAAAAAGAAGCCTAAAGTTACAGACAGAAATAACTACAAAATATAGCTAAACCATAATGAAACACAAACATTAAAAAATCAAAATACATGCATATAATAATGTGTATATATTGTAGAAAAGAAGGTAGTCTCCACTACCTTGTAAAATAATATTAGACAAAATATTTTTAATACAAAATGCATATTTCAAAAATAGAGTCTTTATTAAGAAAAGTCATATAACAGACTCAAAATATATTTAAGTGAATTTATAGTACTATTCTGAAAAGTTACAAATATAGCTTCAAAGTGGAAAGTTTAACAAATCTCTCCTAGTGATTGATAGATGCATAAGGCAAATATTTGTAAAAACACAGTTTTAAACCACATAATTGAAAATAAACCATTGGAAAACCCATAATCTTGTAAGGAAACATGAAATGTTTAAGAAACAGTCCTACTCTAGACATACAGAGTAATCTAAATTTTAAAAAAAGATATTTTAAAACTATACAACGAGTATGCAATTTAAATGTCTTAAGGAAACTGGAAAATAGAGATAAAGACAAAATAAGCACTTTATTTAAACTTATGCTATTCTGATAAGGTGTAATACAAGTCAATTTTAAGGCTTTAAGTGAATATTTTTAAAAGAAAAATGGGCTGAAAATTCACTACCTATTTCCCCATTCTTAAAAAAAAAGGATGAAAATAATAAGAGAGTAAACTCAAAGAAAGCAGGAGAAAGAAGATACTACATAGTGGGACTGAAATTACTAAAATGGAAACAAAGAACAGAAAGGGACATCTGAACTGAAAGATGCTTCTTCAGAAAGATGAATAAAATAGATGCTTCCCAAGCAAACCCACAGAAGAAAAAGAAAAAGAAATGACAAAAGAAATTTAGGATGACAAAAAATATAAGTTTTGTTTTTTGTTTTTTGTTTTTTTACGTCTAAACATACTATGGCCAATAATGCTGATAAATTGTAATTTTGTTGAAATGAACAACTTCCAGAAAAATTACTTACCAAAACTAACTCGATGAGAAATAGGAAAATCACATACAGAACCATTCGTGAATCAGAATCAGTACTTAAAACATACCAGCGTCAAACTAAATGCAGCAATACATAAAATAAACAGAATACTCATTGTCCTATTAGAAGGTGCCTCTGTACACAGACAATGATGGAGTATGGTTTTAGGATTAGCAAACTTTAGAAAAATCTGTATCTTATTATATTAAATAGAATAAAGAAAAAGTTATGTTGCCCTCTCACCCCA
Source organism: Papio anubis (assembly GCF_008728515.1). Taxonomy (NCBI): domain Eukaryota; kingdom Metazoa; phylum Chordata; class Mammalia; order Primates; family Cercopithecidae; genus Papio; species Papio anubis. Next base: position 145,180,956 of record NC_044977.1, read on the forward strand.
TGCAGGAAAAAAGCTATTGATAAAATTTAATATCTATTTGAGTTAAAATCAAGTCAAATATAAATCCTTAGCAATCTAAGTCTAGATGAGAACTTCCTTAACCAAATGACAAATTTATTAAAAATTCACATTAAATACCACAACTTAATGATAAATCTTTAAAAGCGTTTTATTGAAAATCTGGAATAAAGTGAAGATTCCCAGTATCAACACTTCTATTTAACATTATTTGGGAGATCCTAATAAATATAATGTGAGAGAAAATAAAATATTGTGACATAGGAAAGACAGAAATAAATTATTTGCAGAAAATATGACATAATTTGTTATATAGACAAATCAAAAGAAAATATAGTTTATCAGTACAAATAAGAGTTTAGTGAAGTGGAACATTAATAAATATTGATTATAATTATTTGTATCATTAAGAATTAATTTGAAAATGTGCCTTTTAATTTATACAGTTTACAAGATCAAACAAAATTATCAGCCATTTAAAAATGAATGTAGCAAGAAATAAACAAGATTTTCAAGTAAAATTATTAAATTTTGTTAAAAGACATAGTAAATGAAAGCCTATATACATTATTTAATAGTCCATTATTTCAGTATTGTTTAGACTACAACTTTCGTCATTATATGTGTATTTATTTCTGGATTGTTCATTATGTTCTAGTGGCAATAGTTTATTCTATACCATTTTATTTAGAAATAGCTCTATAGACGTGTTCACTATTAGTGAACCAGGTTCACTAATATACCAGGTATTTGTTAAATAAAGGTATACCAGGCAATTGTTAAAAATATGCACATAATAAAACATCTCTCTCTAAATTATTATATAAATTTAGGTAGTAATAATGAACATTACAGCAAGATGCTTCAGGAATACTGACAAGCTGATCCTAAATCAGAAATTGAAAAAAGCTAAGGCTAATTCAGCCACATTTAGAGAAAGAAAGGGACAAGATGGTGTTGAAGAGAATGAACGAAAAGGGGACACAATCTGCCTAATAGTGAACACGTCTATAGAGCTATTTCTAAATAATATGGTATAGAATAAACTATTGCCACTAGAACATAATGAACAATCCAGCAATAAATACACATATAATGATGAAAGTTGCAGTCTAAACAATATTGAAATAATGGACTATTAAATAATATCCTGAGAAAAAAATTGAAGGCACAATTGACTAAACACATTTTTTTTTAATGATGGATAAAAATAAATCCTTATATCACAGCATTCACAAGAGTAAATTGCAGATGATTTAAAAACTACATGTAAAAGACAAAGCTGCTAAATTGCCAGAAGAAAATATTAGAGGATAATTTATAATATCAGAAGAATGTTGTTAATAAGGTTTAAAAGGGCTTAATAAAAAGTTTTTAAAAAGTATATTACTAAAATTAAAATCTTCTTGACAAAAACACCATGAAAAAATAAGTTAATCATATCACTAAAAGAGATATGAAAAGAGATAGCTTAGCAGAAAGAGTTAATATGAAATAAAATAACACATGTAAATCTGTAAGATAAAGGCTAAAATATAGAACAAGAGTGAAGGATATGAACAGGCACTTCACAGAGGAAAAAAACTGCACGGTCAATTTATACATGGAAAGAAAATTAAAACTACAATAAAAAGGCCATTTTGAATCTATGATATTGACTAAAATTTAAAAATCTAACATCGTCAAGTGTTGACAAGGGTATGGGGAAAGCACGAGCCTTAGCATTGTTGCTGTGAATTGACCTGGTCAAGTAGTTTGGCCATGCTTGGTAAATTTGGAAACAGGCATACCAAATTACCAGGAAATTTTATTTCTTGATATACACTATTAAAAAAAATATTCTCATATGTTTGTAAGAAAACACAGGACAAAATGTTTTGGGACCAAGAAAAAATTAGTTGAAAAATTCAACTCTCTTTCAATGGAGAGAATGTATGAAAAAACAGCTTTTCTTTCACATAATGGAATGTAATACAGTAGCTAAAATGAATGAAATGCTATAAGTATAAGCATCTGCATTTCAAAAGTATAATAATAAAATTAAAAAGTAAATTTCAAAGGGATAAATATGGTATGAAATGTTTATGTACTCTTTAAATGCCTCCAAAGCAATATTATATATTTTCTATGGGTAAATATTTACTGTATAAAAATATATGTAGGAGAAATACACACTAACTTCAGGATAATGATTACCTCTGGAGAGAAAAAAGGAAAAAAGGATGGAGGTAGTGTACAGCTTTCACTACTACCATAATATTTATTTACTTTTTTGATTTCTAAGAGAAATGACTGATATGGAAAAATGTTAACATTTAATTACTGTATTATATTTAATAAACATATCTTATTTAGTATATAGCAGTCACTGTTGTACATGCTTTACAAATATTACTTGATTTAATTCTAATGATAAACTCTAGGAGATAGCATTATTACAAGGCTTATTTTGTAGGCCAGGAGACTGGGGTAAAGAAAGTTTAAATGGCTTACCAAATTTCACATAAAGCTAGATTTTGAAGCCAGGTAGTCTGTTTACTGATATCACGCCCTTTCTTGTGTGGCTCATTTCTTCAACATCTGTAGTACATGTACATGGGTATTTATAATATAATTTTTCATACTTTGGAATATTTCTGAAAAGTATAATTAAAAGGAAACAATTAAAAATGAAAATGGAGGAAAGTCTGCTTGCCGCTATTAGGTGATAAACGGAGCGTATATATCAAAAAAGCCAGTTGATAGAAATAAGTCCCAAAATATCAGTAATCTTAATAAATGTAAATGGTCTATACTCATTCATTAAATTTCGGTTCAATAATATTTACAAGAGAGCAGTCTAATGCCTCAAGACATGGGGACTGGAAGTAAAAGGATAGGAAGAAAGAAACAACGTAAATATTAACCAAAAGAAAGATAGTATGTTTATATTAATTTTATAAAAGGTAGGCTTTAATACCAAAAAAACCCCACTTTTTAAAGATAGAGAAGACAATTCCATCACGGAAGTCTTTCTTCAGCAAGAAGATAGTTACTTAAAATTTGTGTGCATCTAATAAAATAACCACATATATACTCAAAAATGATAAAACTTCAGGGATAATTTTTTTTAATCCACCCTTCTGGTAATTTTATGTGTCAGTTTGACTGGACTGCTGGATGCCCAGACATTTGGTCAAACATTATCCTGTTGTGTCTGTGAGGGTATTTCTGGGTGAGATTAACATTTGACTTGATAGACAGAGTAAAGCAGATTGCTCTCACCATGTGGGTGAGGCTTATGCAATCAGTGTAAGACTTGCATAGAACAAAAAGTATGAAATAAAGGGGAATTCCCCCTGCCTGTCTTTCGGCTGGAACTTTGTGTTTTTATACCGTTAGACTCAAACTAAAACCTTGGCTCTTCTTGAATCTTGAGGTTGCCAGCCTTCAAACAAGAACCACACCATTGGCCATCCTGGTTCTCAGGCCTTTGAACTCAGACTAGAACTATGCTATCAGTTCTCCTAGGTCTCTAATTTGCCAACTATAGATCTGAGAACTTGTAAGCCTTCATAACTGCATGAACCAATTTTTCTATAATCTCTCTCTCTCTCTCTTTCTTGATATATATATACACACACACATACATATACACAAGAATGAAGCCTTGTGTATATGTGTCCACAGTTACACATGCATATACACATATACACATGCTATTTTTTTCTGCTAATGGAGAATCCAGACTAATACAACCCAAAAAATGATTAATTCAGTAAACATTTCTTGAAGATTGATGTCAATGTTATAAAAATCATTAAAAAACAAGTTTTGAAAAAATAAACTTATTCTGCTAGGTTTATATCAATTTCCAAATATAATAATTTGAGAAAGAATATTTTTCTCAAGCACAAATAAAACTTTACTACTACTATTGTACATTTGGTTACATACTAGTATGTAAGCAAGTCTTAACAAATGTCAGATTATCAGCATCTTAAACACCACAAGTTCTTTGACCTCAGAAATTAGGTGGGAAGTCAACTGAAAATTATTTAACTCCCCATTTATCTGAAAAATTAAAAAGCACAATAAAGCAGTTCTCAGGAATTTTATGAATCTATACATCAAAGAAAAATAAAAATTAAAGCATTCAAACGTACTTACACATGTATACAAAGATAACTGTACAAGACCTTACTGTGTTATTGTTTGTTATAGCAAAAGCCTTGAACTGACATAATTGTTCATCATGAAAGAAGGAACTTTTAAAAAAGTATTGTACATCCAGAAAATGGTATGCTATAGTCCATTAGTGCTATTAAGGAGAACAAAGTTGCTCTTTGTCGATTAAAGTATTATTAGGAGAAATAAGTTAGGTACAGAATAGCATATAGAGTATACACTCATTTTTAATCTAATCATGTATTTTAACATAATGTATATTTGTAAGAAATTAAACAAACTTGTATTAGGGACAACTTCAGAAGGGAGAATTAGACATCTGGGCTGAAGTACTCTTTGTTATTGTCTAGTTTTATTTTCTTTCATTTCCTCTATACATTTACAGTTTAAAATTACTAGTTAAAATGAAGAATGAACCTAAGAATTCCAGCCTAAAAATCTCTTCTTGAAATGTTGTCAAAGAGCCTTGGGGTTCTTCCACAAGTGATTTTTTTCCTTTGGTTTTAGCGCTGGCACGTGCATTGGAATACTCCTCAACAGAATCCATCCTCATGAAAGTGTACCATATAATGTCATCAGTAAATTAATATTTAAAAAATTAGGGTTCAGTTGTCTGAACTAAAGACAATAGGTGCCAGGAGACATCTGGAGACAAAAGGAAAGGAAAAGAGACATCTGGAATGAAGAAAGTGAGTAAAAGGCATTAATACTTCCTACCTCACAATTTTACTCTGACAAAATTTCACGCAGAGACTTCAGCGAATGATTTTAACTATTGAAAGTTCTCCTGCAGTCCCTATTTCTTCAGATAAGAGTCTCAATATTACAATATTCTTAATTGTAATATCTGTTCTGAAAGGACAAGAGATTGAGGTTCTGAGAAAAGTGAATACAAAACTCAGACAAAAGCGTGTTTAAAATAGGCCTCAAATGTAAAAGCTTCAAATTTACTTACACATAGTTTTCTTGAAAACGTGCCTAATTTTAATTTTATTGCAGTCATCACTTTCAGACACTGGTTATTTTGGAGAAGTAGTCACAGAAATCTGAAAAATAAAGGCCTGATGAGAATACTTAAATTAACCACATTCCAGAAGTCCAACTCTGAAAAGCAAAGGTGTTTCAAATACAACAGGCCAAATTCTACATTTCTCCTCTATTGAGAAAAGTGATATTGCACTTACTAAAAACAAATGGAGTGTTAAATAAAAAATAATTGGATTAGGAGGAGTCATTATATAGTGAGTTAAAATGACACACGAATAAATTGAGAAGAAAAGCAAGACAGTGATAGAAAACATATTGTCTATTAATTGAGTAATTATTTTTTGTCTATATAATATTGTCATTAAAAATAATTTACTTTTATATATTTATTTCTAGCATGTGAGTGGTTTTTATTTTTTATGTTTGGGTAGCTGATCAAGGATTCTTCATAAATTTTATTTCTTCCCAAATTAGCTAGCTAATAGCTAGTTATCTGAAAGCCTCTCACTAAGTAGTTTGTCTTTTCCTATTAACTTTAATATGAACTTGGCATGTATTTTGTTGGCTCTTTTACTGTATCTCCAGGTCTTTATGTTGTTCAGATCTCAGTTATGGATCCTCTTTGCTGTTTGTTTGTTTGTTTGTTTTTTTTCTTTGTTTCTTTCTTTGGGCTTAAACACCCTTTTTATGCTGACCATTAACAAAATTCTATCTCCAGGTCGGATCTTTGCGCTGACCTTCAGACTTGGCATATCCATCTGCCTACTTTACTTCCCCACGTATCAGAACCAGACCTTTATTTCATCCTCAAAACATATTTCCTCCTTAAGTATTTCACTATTTCAGAAGTTCACAGCACCAAATACCCTATATTTCAAGCTAGAAATGTAGAGGTTAATTCTTGAGGCAGCATTTTCTCAATGACTCTTTATTCTTCACATCCAACTCTTCACAGACTGTGTGTCCTGCCCAAACATTATATAGACTTAGGTCGGGCATGGTGGCTCATGTCTGTCATCGCAGCACTTTGGGAGGCCGAGGCAGGAAGATCAGTTGAGGACAGGAGTTCTAGACCAGCCTGGCCAACATGGTGAAACCCCGTCCCTACTAAAAATACAAAATTATTTGGGCATGGTGGTGGGCACCTGTATTCCCAACTATAATGGGCTGAGGCAGGAGAATTGTTTGAAACTGTGAGGCAGAGGTTGCAATGAGCCGAGATTATGCAACTGCACTGCAGCCTGGGCAACAGAGCAAGATTCCGTTTCAAAAACAAAACAAAACAAAACAAAAAACAGAAAACAAAAGAATTATAATATAGACTTAGAAAATAACTAACCTGCAATTGTCCACCTTTTTTTTTTTTTCTTTTTTTTTTTTTTAGCAATCCATCTCAGTTTAGTTTCTTTACAAAACAGCTATAGCTCTGCGATATCAGTGCTGGAGTAAGTACCATACTCTGCCAGAATTACTGTCCTTTGCTTTGTCAGCAGAAAAATGTTTCTTAAAAATGCTCACATGAGGCCAGGCATGGTGGCTCAGGCCTGTAATCCCAGAATTTTGGAAGGAAGAAGCAGGTGAATCACTTGAGGTCAGAAGTTCGAGACTAGCCTGGCCAACATGGCGAAACGTTATAACTACTAAAAATACCAAAAACAAAAACAAAATGATTTAGCCGTGCTTAGTGGCCCGCATCTGTAATCCCAGTTAGTCAGGAGGCTGAGGCAGGAGAATTGCTTGAACGCAGGAAGTGGAGGTTTCTGTGAGCTGAGATGGTACCACTGCACTCCAGTGTGGGCAACAGAGTGAGACTCCATCTCAAAAAGTAAACAAGCAACAACAAACAAACAGAAAACAGAAACACCAAAATAAACCACACGAAGCTATACTAAATAAATTAAAAGATGCCTTTGTTTTAGGGAAAAGTACAAGGCAAATAGAATAAATTGTCATTATATGATCTTTATAACTGCACCCTCAGGTTGTAGATATTTTAGACCTCACTTCATACACTTGAAATTTGGGTTTTGAAATAGTCTTTTTTTTTTTTTTTTTTTGAGACGGACTCGCTCTGTCGCCCAGACTGGAGTGCAATGGCAATCTTGGCTCACTGCAAGCTCTGCCTCCTGGGTTCACGCCATTCTCCTGCCTCAGCCTCCTGAGTAGCTGGGACTACAGGTGCCGGCCACCATGCCTGTCTAATTTTTTGTATTTTCCGTTGAGACGGGATTTCAACCGTGTTAGCCAGTATGGTCTTGATCTCCTGACCTCGTGATCCACTCGCCTCGGCCTCCCAAAGGGCTTTGATTACCAGCGTAAGCCACTGCGCCCGGCTTCGAAGTAGTTCTCTTCAAGTCTGATGTCAGATTATAAAACTGCCTTCTCCCACAATATGGTGCTATCTCCCCTTGAGAACCTGCTAGCGAATCAATGAGAATCAGAAATATCCTTTTCTAGAACATCTCCCAGCTGAGCCAAGGTCTATATTTTCTGGAGAGATGTTACAATGTGCAATTTCACCAAATCTTTTACAACTTTAACCACAGTTATGCTTCAGTGGCCTACCTCTGTATCCAATACCCACACATCTGCCTTAACACAAAACAATTTGGAAGTTGATAAGAGTAATAATTCCATTATAGCCTCTGACATCTGAAGATGCTTTCCAATCTTCCATGAATATGTGAAATTCAGAATGTCAGTCTCCAAATGTTCAATATAATCTTAGTTGCAGTGGAACATTTACAAGAGGTAATTTGTCACAGTGGTAAAACATTTTTGTTAAATACTGCTATTTTATAGCAAGACATAGCATTAACTGACACACAAGTGTGTCTCTAGAAATGCTATGTTCCTAAAGAAAATATTCAGAAATAGGTTTCTTACTTTTTTCTAAATTGCAGACTAGCAAGTTTCTTATGCCTGTGAAGTGCTAGATAGTTGGAATAGTATTTACCAAGAATGGAAAAGAAAATAAAAGCAGATGATTTGAGAAGGAGGAGGTGAGGAAAAGATAAGGTATTTCTTCCTGATTCCTGACTTGTTTTTCATTGTTTTTTGGGTGTTTTTGTTCTTGTTTTTTACTTTCTCCTATGCATCAAAGCAGAGTTTTCCAAATATCCCCAAATAAAAAAGCAGGTCTTAAAAAAATTCAGGTTTTTTTTTTTTTTTTTTCCAGACGGAGTCTCGCTCTGTCGCCCTGGCTGGAGTGCAGTGGCGTGATCTCGGCTCACTGCAAGCTCCGCCTCCCGGGTTCACGCCATTGTCCAGCTTCAGCCTCCTGAGTAGCTGGGACTACAGGCGCCCAACGCTACGCCCGGCTAATTTTGTTTTTGTATTTTTAGTAGAGATGGGGTTTCACCATGTTAGCCAGGATGGTCTTGATCTCCTGACCTCGTGATCGGCCTGCCTCGGCCTCCCAAAGTGCTGGGATTACAGGCGTGAGCCACCGCGCCCGGCCAAAAAATTCAGATATTTCTAGGTATTTTCCTTCAAAATCCTGGTTCAGTAATCTGAAATGAGACTTGGAGAACCAGTAGTTTAATAGATCTGCTAAGTGATTATTACCAAAATGACAATTACAAAATATTTAGTAAACCATCCAGGAGCTAGGCAATTTAAAACATTTAATAATTGTTTCTTACTATAAGGGTAAAGGATTTTGTTAAAATGGTTATTTAAATGCAACATTTATTAAAAGGATAGATTTGAGCACTTTAGCGCTTTCTAAAGAACATCTCTTAGGTATGTTTTCTAAAGTGGCAAAATTCTTTAGTTCATTTGAAGTTAGCATTATAGTCACAAAATAATTTCTAAGTTGACTTGTTGAAAATCTTCAGATCATAAGTTCTAAAAATTATCTTGGGGGTTTATAGAACTCCAGAAAAGCGCTATTAAAAATATACATGAAATACCAATATCAAAAAAAATGACAAATAACTCTCACAAATATACAAGAAAAAATATAGACAATCTAACCTGGTAGAAGAAAGCAGGACAAGTGACTAGTCAGATCCGTTTCAGAAAAGAGGAAAGTCAAATGACCAATAAAACATGACTAGATGCTGGAGCTCATTAGTAATCAGGGTATATGAGTCAAAATCAGATGAAGTTCCAACTTTCATTCATTAGCTTGGCAACTGTTCACATAATAATACCAGGTGCAGCCAAGGAAGTAAGGAAGAGTAAGTTTGTTCCCTCAACCCACAGAACTATTTGACGATATTTAGTAAAGTTAGGGTGACTAAAAACTTTACTGTTCAAACTGAAACTTTTTAGAATATAAAGGTACTAAAATATACAAAATTATTTCACATTTAATATATTGTTTACTCACAAATTGCTTTTACTATATTGATGAACCTATAAAAGAGTTCTCCTCAAACTATTTTTGAAAAGAAAATCCTTCAAAAATTTAAAACCATAATTACTTAAAGCAAAACAGAAAAATAAATTCTTTTTATTTATTATCTAAATATTAAAAAATAGCAGGCAGAATAATTATTCTGGAACATGTTTATATGCATTAATTACTTTTGTAGCCATAATTATCCATGGTTCTTATCTACAAAATGTATTTCTTTTAATTTTTCATTGAGTTTTTAATAAAATTACTTTCAAGCTTTTCCAAAGTTGCTTCTTGTTACCAATAAAAAAGGTTATCGACAATGTTTAGCTTTTTAACCCAACTTTAAAAAACATTTATCATATTGTTCAGTCTTTTATTCCTGGCAGAATAAACTTTCAATAGCTTTATTTTGGTTCCAACGATTGATTAAAAAATGGAAATTTTTTTAATCTAATTTTCCGTTACATGGAAAATGGCATTATTCAACACTTTTGAAATTTATTCTGTTGCTAATGGAGCTAACATACTAACAATTATTGATGTATATTTCATAAATGCAGAAAAAGTTAGATTAATTAGATTAATTAATTTAAAATGCACACAATTTATTTTAAAAACAGTAATTTAATCCAAAAAAGCTATGCTTCTCAGAATTATATGCTTACTTTTTCTAAGTTCACATATTAAACCTCTGAAAATGTCTTCAGGCATAGTTTTCTTAGTATAACTAAGTATTCACTTTTGAAATAGCAGCAGGTTTTTTCCCCTCAGCTTTCTATCTGCTGGATTCCAGGATATCATTGTTAGCCTTGTGGTCCCGTTCGTGGATTGAATTGAAAATGCCAACAAACACGTTGTACAAGTTTTATGACTGTACAATGTGTTTGCTGGCATTTTTCAGTCCACAATTGGATTGAAAGGGAAATTCAATAATTTTAAACAAAATAAGTACTTGCATTTTTCAGGTCATTGCTGTGAAACAGATTGTTTTTTAAAAAGTCATCATTACCAAACAATTTACACATAAATACTTGTAGGTATATGAGAGATGACAAAACCACTATAGCCAGACCAATTAACTCCTCTCTGTGTGCTCAGCGTCACATAATTTACATATATCTAGCTTATTATTTCCTTCATTTTTCCCGAACTCACCATATGATGGTCTGGCAGTTTCATGTAAGTGGATAAAAAACTGTCAAGTACTTCCTCCATCACCATACAAGATTAGAAGAAGTTAGCTATCCCTAGCCACCACTGACTCATTGGATATTGGTTTATTATCAGACACTCTGCATGCTGTCCTTGAAAGAGTAGCGTTATCTATGTTTTGTGTGAAATAGGTGAAGAAAATAAAGTTGATTTTCAGACTTAACCCCCTATTGAATTCCTAACTCTGTTAACATTTTATTTTCATCACATACTGGTAGTGCCATGACAATAGCTGTAAGTATTAAACAAAATGAACATTTAACAAACCCATGCTGGCTTTAATCAATGTAACTTATGATAATAGTTCATTAAAAATGAAAATCCAGGACATATGTTAAGCCAATTAGGACGGAGGAACAATAGTAATGAAGTGGTACTTCTGGGAGCAAATGAGGATATTTGGTCCCCTCAAAGTTAAAACTGTACATACACTGCAGTCCAGCTATCCTCCTAGTATATTCACTAGAAACTCTCACACACATGCACCTGGAGACATAGAGAAGGGTTTCTATTGTACCGTTTCGATAAACTCATCAGGAACACGATGGAATTCAGTAGAAAGAGATATATGCTATCAATACTGGTAGCTCTCAACAAGAATGTTAAGAGGAAAAACGTGAAATAATACCCACCTATGTTATTCATGTATTTTGATACATTTATAAAAATATAAAGGTAATACCAGGTTCATGATAATGGCACCTCTGAAAATGGAGAAAGGGAAATAAACTTGAGAAGGTGTATTTACATTATAACCAAATGTAATGTCAATAGGACAAGATATGCATTAATAGATGTTATTTCTAGGTGGGGTTAAATCAGTATTTATTACATTGTTTTGTATTTATAATGTTTAAAAATTTTATTCAGAAACAAATAACTTTTATAATGAACAATAGTTAATTTAATTTTGAATCACCTTGTGCAGTAATTGCTTTAAAATTTGTTTGTCCCCATTGTCACTTCCAAGAAATTTAAAAAAATTGGAAAAGGTTTTTTCAAAGAAAAACATTTTACCAATATAAGTATGAAATAAAATATATAACCAGCACATCACTTTATTGACTCATTATCCATTTAAAATCATGCAGTAGGATGAGAGAGAACAATATATTCAGAATTTGACTTATGAATAGAGGAAGTAATTCTATGTTAATTTAAAATATCTTCTTAAGACATACAAGTGGCCAGCAAACATAAGAAAAGGTGTTCAAAATCACTAATCATAAGAAAAACGCATATCAAAACCACAATAAGATACCATGTCATATAAGTCAGAATTACTATTACTAAAAAGCCAAACAAACAAACAAATATGTGTTGGCAAGAATGAAGGGAAAATGGAGCACTTCTACACTGTTGGTGAGAATTTAAATTAGTTCTGCACTATGGAAAAAGCAGTTTGGGGTTTCTCAAAGAATTAAAAATAGAACTACTATTCCACCCAGCAATCCCATTGCTGGGTATATGCTCAAAGGAAAATCATTCAGTCTACCAAAAAGACACATGCGTTCTCATGTTCATCACCATAGCGAAGACATGGAATCAATGTAGGAGCCCATCCATGGTGAATTAGATAAAAAAATATGTCCATATGCACCCTGGAATACTACACAGTCATAACAAGAACGAACATGGACGCAGCTGGAGGTCATTTTAAGCAAATGAACGCAGAAACAGAAAACCAGATATTGAGTGTTCACAATTTAGTGAGAGCTAAATCATTAGTGTACGCAGACATAAAGATGGGAACCATAGACACTGGGGACCCCAAAAGAGGGACAAAGTGATAGGGGCAAGGGCTAAAAACCTTCCTGATGGATACTATATTCATGATCTGGGTGATGGGATTAATAGCAGACTAAACGTCAGCGTCACACAATATACCCTTGTAACTAACCTGAACGTATACTCTCTGAATCTAAAATAAAAACAGAAAAAAAATAAATAAAGTAACATACATTACTTAAAGAAATGATAGATTACATTTTAGAATTCAAATTATTACAGTGATGAATGATTGAAACATACTAGTAAAATCTATATAAGCTTAATGGAAACAGTGAATAGTCTCTTGACTGTCTTTTAAAGTACAAAAGATGGGAATAGCTACCTTTATGCAAATTAACTAGACTTCAGTTGCACTAATTAAGAGAGCTATAGCTTAGTCAATCAAATGATAATAAATGAGTTATAATTGATGTCAAAATTCTACTTTATTAAATTACCTTTGAAATAATATCCCAAGTTTTCTTCTGTTTTGAGAAACATCACTTTACTAATATATAGGAAAAAGATTGATTGTGCAGATTAGTATGATTTCAATAGAACACATTTCATCTTCTTATCTGATAAGAACTTTCCAATCCATAAAACACTGTAAGAGAAAACTGTGAATCAGGCTAGACACACATTTCAAAGAGCTGATGAGGTTGCAAATCACGTATGCCTCACTCTCGTGTTACCATGATAATGCTTAGCACTTCCGTAGTGTTTCCTAGCTTCAAAGAGCCTATAAACTTTAACTAATTAATCCCTACACTACCCAGGGAGATAGTGATAACAAGCCCCTTGAAGAGAGCATCTAACTATATAATTCACATTTGCTTATATATAGAATTCAGCATATACACCATATTGTGTTTTCCTATCTTTCTATTTCAATCTTCAGAGAAAAGATATCCATATGTGAATATATGATGCATGGCCATCTATTGTGAATAAAATTATGTACACGTCATTCTGTCTGTAACTAAAAGCTAACAGAGAAAGATATATATACAACCAACACATAAAAACATCTGGTACATTCTGTTGTATTTTCTTTTCCTACTCATTTTACACCTTATTCTCAGGTATTACAGGATAGACTTGATAGATTTGAATAAGCTAAAACCTTTCAATGAGGAATATACAATAATCTTGTTAATTTTTATAATTATTTTATTTATTTTGAAAGTGTATTAAAACCAAAAATGTATAATTATGCTGCATAGAAAAGAATATCATATGTGAAACTTGACCCAAATGAAAGAATATTTAACTACTGTATTAAGAATTCTCTCTAGCAGGATTCCTTTCTCTCTGCAGGTAACTGGCTACAGGGGTCTACCAAAACAAATCTATTTCTGCAGTAAAGGCCAACACTGGGTCACTCAGGAAAGAACATTTTTAGTCTGAAAAGCACAGTGCATCTTTTCCCTGAATAGGGTAAATTCTTATCCAGTTTTACTGTTCAACTAAAAATTCAATTAAAATTAATCATTTTCTTTTTTTATGACAAAGAAAATCTGGTTACTTTCTAATTACTTATCCAATATTTAATTTCTATAACTACCTAAAATTACATAGACATACACATATACACGTACAAGAGAAACAGTACAATTGGAAGACCATCCAATGTATACATGTGTTCTTTTAAAAAAAATGCTCTAATGTACCATTTCGCATTAAGGTTATAGTTATAATTCAATCAATGAGGTATTTTACAGGAGTCCCTAGGACATCACTGGAGAAAGTATGTATAATGCAAGAAACATTTCCTTATTCATACATTTTCCTGGAGAATAAAATTATACTGTATAGTTAAAATGGTTAACTTTGTTGTCAAAGACTGATATTGGTTAAAGTTTATTTTTTTAAATATTCTTTTTATTTCTTCAGAATGTTTTGAAATATCCTTCATATATTTAATTTCATGTGGGTATAGACAGCCAAAGAAAATGGAGAATACTATTTATTCTCATAAGGTTATTATCTCCTGAGTGTCAAATTTGTTATGAAAGGAGAAATGCATCCTCTACTCCTACTTTAGGACCAGACTTTCCACCAATAGATACTAAATGTGAAAATATCTGTTTGATTAAAGCCATTGTTCTGTAGAAAACACTATTACAGTTTGAGATTGAGCCCTAATGATTGGTCTTGGGATCTTTGAGACTTTGGTCAAACTAATTTCTAAGCTTATTTCTAAGGTTTTCTCTGTTGCAAGAATTATTGACTCTTGAGTCAAACACTCTATCCTGGAAAATCTAACCTAGTGGACCATTTGGTTATGAGATGGTTAAAAAAAAAAAAATTCTGCAATGCAGATGACCAGAACTATAGAGTTTCAAGGAAAAGTACTCTGTATAACAATATCAAAGTTTGTCTCAATTATGACCATTTCCGCATTATGATAATTATGCCATATTATGTGGCAGTTCCACAAATCATGTCTTGTTTTGAAACTCTTTATTTTTGAATGTAGATTTACCTCTGCTGGTTAATATTCTTTCTTAGGGCCATGTGTATAAATTTTGCAACATTTAATGGGAGCTCATACATGAGATCTAATACAAGGTAAATAATGAGACAGGTGTTTGAGATGGTTTAGCCTGGATGAAGAGGGGGCACTCTTTCTTCATTCTGAGTCTCTAATTTCTGATAGGACAAACTACACAATGATTAAGAGTTTAAAAATGACTTAATCTTTTGTGTCCAATGTATTGTTTTCTATCCTATAAACGCTTTTATGCTATATCTAAGACTTAAAATGTTTTAAACATTAGATTTTGATCTTTAGTACACTATGTGGGGGGACTCACGCAGTTGTTGCCTATAAGATCTTATGTAAAGAAAGAAATCAATAACTTGCAGCTGAGAAGGCAGTGGTCCAGTACCAGGATTTTAGCTGAGGCATGTATAAGCCTCTCAGGAATTCTCACAAGTATTTGGGGAAAATGAAACTGGTTTGCCAATGCTCCTAAAAATGTTAAGCAAAAGAACATCCTAGAGTATAGTTTCCTGAGCAGAAAAGTGAGAAAGGCACATATGAATTTGAGATAGGAAAAACACACTGTGATTGCAGGAGAATAGAAAATCCCAGGCTGCAGTTTCACAGGACTAGCAAAAAAAATCTTTGTCCAAACAGATGCATAAACTAGATGCTGATAAGACTCCAAAAAACCAGGGTGAGGGCCAAGCTGGCTAAGACTAACTGTACCCAACATGGTGCTGGACTTGAGCTAGGTTTCACCTAGGACCTCATTATATGCTCATTCACATACTAAATTACACATCCACCAACACCATGAAAGTTCCAGGAACATTCATATCTGGTGTAAAATTGGATGGCACCACAGTTCTGAGAAATCTCTACCATTTCCCAAAAATCTTCATGAATATTCCACACCTTGGTTAAAGAAATCCATAAAGGGAGCAGACCCAAACTCGCTTGTGCAACTCTCTTGAGTAGGCACACACTCCCCTTTCTTGAGTGTGTATTTCATTTTGCATCTCTGTACTTTCACTATTTGCTGACTCATCCTTCTCACTATGGTGTCAAGAGCCTGGATACTGGCTGGGGTTGAAGTCCCACCATGTTTGAGGACCTCCCCTAGCCCACTGGTATCAAATTCAGCCTGAGGTTTTTTTTTTTTTTTTGGCATAAATCCTCCAATATTCCAAATCAAAGTTACATTATAAAGCATCTCTGAAATGGGTTAACTAAAATTGAATGGGTTAACCATTCAATTTCCAGTTATTTTCCATCATTAATGAAAAGGAAGAACTCATGATATCTAACCTTAAACTGTAAGGCTATTTTAATTTTTATAAAGCATCATTAGCTTGGGGAAAACAAATGTTAACTGTGTTTTCTTTTGCAGGGGGGTTAAGAGGTTCTTAGAATTTTTACTTTGCCTCGAGTCATGGCCATCATGTTAATGATAAACACTGGACAAAACTAACAAGAGAAGTTTGCACCAGGAATTCTCTGCTTCAAAACAAAAGTTGTTTTGAACTATGATCTTGAAAATGGTATCTTCAAACATAAGGAGCTGAACAATACCATTAAAAAATAACAAGACCTTTGCAAAACTAATATTTTCAAAGTATATTACATTTTCACTGAAATATAAAAAGGGTAGTAGAAACTTCTCACTTCAGTAATATTCCAGGAATCTTAATTATATTTTTTTATACTTGTCAAGATGTGTGTTGGGCACCAATTGTAGCTTTTAAAGTCCTTTTTTAAAACCTTCTTATTTGTTTTTTATGACTTACGATTTGGATCAAACAAAGTCCCAGATAACTTCAATTACCTGTCTGACACTGTGCTGTTTCCCTTGTGCAAAAACACAAAAGCTAAATGACTCCATAGGTTAACAAATTAATAATAATAACAGTACATGGATAGATGACCATATAATATTTTTATTCTCCATTTGTACAATCTTTTTCTTCAATATTTGTGTTTTACCATTAATATTAACATTAAACTCTTGTAAGCTGTATTTTTTAAACTAGGATACCAATGATAATCTTTCCCCTTATGTCTATAAAAAAAATTTTAAGGCTTTCTCTGTTTTTTAAAAGTTCAATATATAATTATCTTAGTAAACAGAAATTATATTCATCAAAGCATACATTTGCTGCCCATATTATCTTAATTTTTAGCTTGTGGCACATTTACTTTATGGGCAAGTACACTTGGCACTCTCAGTTTATTCTCTTGAATAAACAGGCTTTCAGTGACTTTATAATTCTTTTGGAAAGAGATCTCAGAACTAAGTTCTTTCATTCTATTTTTAAGTAATCATGAGCAATCCAATTATATGACTAAAGATGATCCAAAAGTCACGGGAATTGTTCATAATTTATTTTTTCTGGAGATAAGAGTCTTTAAAAATCTTAGCTAAAACCTCTCTATTATGATATCGCTAAGAAAGATTATTATTAATGTTTCTTACAGTTGAGAAGGGTTTCTAATTACATAGAAATAATGAAAATATAAAGATTGAAAAAGATGATAATGGAAGAAACCTTAACTGCTGGATTAGTGAAATACACACAGTAACTTTTCATTCAAATTACATAGATTTTTAAAAAGGAACAACTTTTAATGTCCTTTTTTGGATCTTTCTCTGCAATTATGCTAACAAGTTACATGCTGAGAAAGGATTAGTCCTGATGGACAATCAAAGACAATGCTTCCTTCCTGGTAAAAAGGTGAGAAAGGATGTAGGTAACTGAGCTGCAGTTATTAGGCATAGCGGCAGGAGGTCCATATGACCAGTTAGGGAGTAAGATCCGAGTTTGCTAAAGCAGAGAAACTGCCTAGTCACTATTGCTGGTTCCTTAGTGCCATCATATATGTAACACCTCTGACTTGGAGGTGAAAACCATGTTGTACACATCTCCCTGTCTGTTTGATTTAGTGTTCATCCTTCAGCTTGGCAGCCATGACACCTGGCCAGGTAAAAAGCCCTAGTAAGATGAAGCATTTGGCATAGCAGCAGGACATGGGCATCTGAAAAATCTGAAGGAAGAGAATACGTCCCTAAGGAGAAGAATCAGAAATAACCTACTGTTTTGTATTCAAAAGAGCGAGAGAGAGGGAGTGAGGGATAACAAGATTTTAAAGGCAAAATTAAATTGCGTTTTATTGCATCCTCCTTAATGGTTCTTATAGTAGCCAATATAGCAAAATGATGGAAAGGAGAAAACAAAATATCCTGTTAACTTTTAATGATATTACCATTAATGATTGTGATATATTTTCATATATTTTTATATCTCAGTTAATGTTTTATTCAATGTTACCATCTGAAAATATTTTTCTTAATATCAAAGTCTGAAGCCTAAAATCAGATAAGATATATTTTTCTCTTTACTGCTAATTGCTTACATTATGTGTCAAAATTCAATTCCACCATTTTTGAAATATTAAAGTAGCATAATAGGTGTGCAGTTAGCTTACCCCACATACATTATATAAACTACTGATATTAACATGAGAAAACTACAGGTCTCCAAATGAACTAATCATATAATACTAAGTAAACATCCCTGTGTCTTAAGAATATGGGGTTAGGTTACATTCCAAAAGGAGAACGTGGAATAAAAACATGGTATCTTAGAAATGGGTGTCTAACACAATCATTTTTAATGTACCTCCCAGAGATTGCTTAAAGGCAAAGGTGACCACAAGGCCAGTGGTAGATGGTTACAAGCCGTCTTCCCCACCATCTGTGTAAATAGATTCAAAGAACCAAAGGCTACAGTTTCAAAAATTAAACTACAAAAGGCTATATCTATAACTGTACACAAAATTGCTTTGCCTACCTCTTCTTCTTACCCCCTACTACTTCTGGTGCTATTAAAGAAAAAGAATGTCTGAAGACCACCAAGAAGAAAAAGGGCAGAAGGAGGACATGGGAATAATTATTTTCAAAGGTGTCTTGAAACTGTAGTTAGTCCTTCTTTCTGTGCTCTGTAGAAGTAGTATTCCTGCATATAAATCAAGTTGATGTGTTCAGATCACATTTGTTCATAAAAATGTGCAATTTCCATTGATATGAATTCTACATGTCTTTCTATTTTCCTATTGTTTTAATTTGCAATTAGATAGTTAAATATGATGATATTTGGAATGGTATGCTATATTGCTGTTATTTGTGAGCATTTACCCAAAAATTGTGGATACTCCCAATCTCAGCAAAAGATACAAATTATCAAATACCTTTTTAATTGTGCATCTTTAACCTATTACTCTAAAATGTGCCTTGTACAATCAAACCTAAATTTAGGAACCTAAGCTTTCCTAAATTCCTTAAGGAAAAGGGATACAGATTTTGATCAAAACAGAAAAACTTCAAGTCGGTATGTCATAGGAGAGAGGGGTAGGAAGATGATGGTGATGATAGTGTATTTCAGCTTTTGAAAATGTAGTCAGCCTTTGTTGAAATCTGTGTGTCAGATACACAACATACAATTAAACCCCTATAAGATAAAGATTAAAAATTAAGACAGAGCTCTGAGGGCATGTGGCCCAGTATGAAAATCGTATTTATCTTACTCAAAAATCATTTTTTGGCGGGGCGCGGTGGCTCACGCCTTTAATCCCAGCACTTTGGGAGGTTGAGGCGGTTGGATCATGAGGTCAGGAGTTCAAGACCAGCCTGGCCAAGATAGTGAAACCCCATCTCTGCTAAAAGTACAAAAAGATACCTGGGCGCCACGGCAGGCGCCTGTAATCCCAGTTACTCAGGAGGCTGAGGCAGGAGAATCACTTAAACTCGGAGGGCAGAGGCTACAGTGAGCCGAGATCACACCACTGCACTCTAGTCTGGGTGACAGAGTGAGACTCCATCTCAAAAAAAAAAAATTTCATTTTTTTATCCTGCAAACCTACTGTATTTCTTCTGAAATTATTGTTTCACAGTTAAGAAATTTGCTGACATCTGAAACATTTAAGTCAACTAAAAGTTTAAAATATAACTCCTCTAACTAACTAGCAAGGTATGTTCTTTCTGATTAGGAAAGCTGTGAAATTCACTGTGCCTTCTTTTGTTTACTGACTACTCAGAGCTCAACCTATTCTCTACCAGTATATTATCACAGTGAATAGCACATTTATTTGTTCATTTCATGGCCTTTAATTTCTTTCTCTGAAGTTTATATATCAGCAGTTTTTGAAGCAGCTAAGATAATTTTTATAATCAGATAGGAAATAATAAAAAATACGTTGCATAATCTATTACATTTCTATGATCTGAGACTGTGTTTTCATATTCCCATTTTATTTTTCATTACTTTTTTCTTTTGTTCATTTAATGAAATGGTAAATAGATCCTTTTTCAAAATGGTCAGCTTCTGTTTTTCAAATTTAAGATGATGCCTGTAGACCTACATGTAAAACATCAGTCCCTGGAACCGACAGGCAACCCTGCATGATCCTACTTCTCTCTGGCTTCTCTACCTTTGTGCTTTAAATAGGAGCAAACATAAGTGCTTTTTTTTTTTTTTTTTTTTTTTTTTAAACCGGCCTTCATTTGCCATTGCTTGAGATGGTCCTGTAAAGAACCTAATGCCCCTCCCTGCTTATTAGAAATTGAAGTGAACACAGCTGATGGTTTGAGAGTATGGCCTTTTAAAATGGCAGCTCAACAGTGACATAAAAACTAGAAAACTCTCCTACAAAAAAAAATTCACGAAAATTGCCAATATGAGTGACAAACCTACCATGTTTTTTTCTACCTTCTCTTCTGAGACCTACATTCAATTCATAAATGAGAGTAAATAGAAAAAAAAAGAGGAAAAAGGTATACACTGCTAATGACAAATAACTTTTAATGTCACAAGACATAGAGAAAGTCACTTACATGGCAGCAGAGCAGCTAAAGTCACAGTCTGCAGAATGTCTGAAGGGAATTCAGCCAAGAAGGACTCTGCAGAATCCCCAAGGGCCTCTAGACTAGAAAACAGAAGCTTTGCCTGAGAACAGAAATCAGGTATAGGTCTGTATGACACGTGCATTGAACTACTGAGCCCTCTGTCTTCTCCACTACTCTGATATAAGAACTTCTGCAATTGGATAAGTGTCCTCCCCAACTTCTACTAAGGCACACAGAATGGTTCTATTCTATTACCAGGTTTTTACCTGGGTCCAAGAAGAGCAAGACATTTGAAGAAAATTTCCAACATGCCAGTGTGAAACTACAATCAATAAACAGAAAATTTCTGGCCTCATGGAGCATATATTTTAGAAGAATCAGAAGTAACTGCCTAATGTTTTCAAGTCATTGATGTAAAAACTGAACTTGGAGAATGGAAGAGTGATGCAGGAGACAGCTGCATTCAACTTTAATTATTCTATAGAATTTCATTTTAACGTTATGTATATGTATTACTCAGAAAAATAAATATGTATGTAAATATGTTTGTGTACATTAACACACATGATAATCCATAGATTTGCCTAGTTAGAGGCTCAACTCTGTCTCGTGGCTCTTTTACCACTGCTCTGGGAGATTATATCCCTTTCATTCCAAAAGTTGCTGTACCACAAAGTTAAAACACAAGGGCTCAAAAATCAATAAAATAAACAAACAGAAAACTGTTTTGTTTTGTTTCTGTTTTATTGATTGAGATATATTGCCCCTAGTTTTAGTGACACACAGTTTGCTACTGTTTCTTTGGTTTTGGCAAACCCAAAACTAGAGAAATTAATCTGCATTGGATGGTGAAAGTAATCTTATCTTATATTACTATTATCATCACTTAATGCCCAAAGATATTTAATAGGCTTATTTTAAATCTGTATTCCACCTGCTCTGTAACTCAGTGGCAGATAAGGTAGATCGTTCGGTTTGATGTAGCTCTTTTGAGGAGGTTTTCTTACTCAAGTGTTTAGTTATTTTCAACAGTGATCTCATTTTATCTTGGGGTGTCACTCTCCTTATAGTATGGGATAAATGTTCAGGGGCAGGTCTCAGTGTTAATTTTATCTGTTTGAAGCTACTCTATCAGGCAATAGCTACGAGCAGGGCTGTACATTTTACTCATTCTTGTGAAACAACATTAGCATCAGGCCTCACACCGAGGTAAAATCTACACCCTAAAGGATTTGGAGAAATGATTACAGAAGTTGATCAGTTAATGCATCTTGGAATAAATTTGTTTACCCATTTAAGGCCCTGAAAGTAACTCAAGGACTCCAGCACTGGCAATGCGTATGAGCAGAGTTTAAAAGGATTTCCTCTGGCCTGTCTTCTCATTGATTTCTCCCGCAATTCTGCTCCTCAGGTTACAGTGATATGTCCAGATAAAAACATCCTTTATTCTTTCTAGGGGTTTTACAAAGGGACTATTTTGTGCTGGTGGTGGTTAACTGCTGGAATCCTTACTTACCTTTCCTGTTTGTAGTTTCACTAGAGTTGATTTTGGAGAACAAACTGCCAGCCTTGGCTAATTCTCTATCTTGTTATTGACCAGAAATCACACGTTTGTGTAAACATGAAGTTCCATAATTTGTCCTGGTTCCTTTTTGTAAGATTATGATTATGCAGAACATAATGATTAGGCAAAGAGTAAATGGTGAATTTTAGAAATTTAGCGTTACCAATAATTGAGATGCTTTGTAGGAAGGCTTCTCAGGGGAAAATGGGGAATTGATCACAATACTGGAAACCTCAGAGAATGTGTGACTATTCCAACACATGATGGAAGTCACATATATCACTTATTTCTGATCAGAATATCTTCTCCTTTAATGTTGTTATCACTTCAGAGAAATTAAATTCAGGAGAACCACCATGGAACCCCTCCCTACTGTGTTATAATGTGAATTCAGAACATTGAAATGATTACTAAGTTTCCTGAATAGTAACTTAATTTTAAACCAAGAGCAAACCTAAAGTTAATGTAAGAAGTAACATCATTAATCTAACAAAATTGCCAATTCAATCTCAGCCTTCTACCTTCTGAAAAAATCTCATGTTTTATCTTCTTGTTTATTGCAAAAGTCAATCAGGTGATTTATGCAATGCATGTAACTTTTCAAATAAATTAACTCTACAAAAATATGTCTCTTTCCCCTGCACATATGTGAAAAATGTTCTGAGCACTGTAAGTAGACTGAATAAATATTTATTTTCACAGATGTGGCAATGTATACTTGCTTCATTTAATTCTGAGAGTATGATAAAAATATGACAATATTAAGATACTGGATAAATGTTGAAAGTCTAACATTGAATCCAACAAAGGTGCTCAGTGTTTGGAAAAACTGTGCTTAATATAGCCCTGTCATATTAATATAACCTATTAAAATGGAAGTTACCCGCAAACATTTTGTCTTAAGACTTTTAGATGGAACTATTGACCAATATATTTTATTTTCAGAAATTAGATTATGAGTTAGTAACATGAAGAACTTTCATTGGAATTTAACTTTAATAGTTACATTTTTAAATTACCTTGACAATGCAAGACAAGTTTTAAAATCTTGTTTGAATAAATATTTGCGCATTATAGGAGAACAAAGTCATTAATACAGTGGGAGCAAGTTTATGTTAACAATTTTTTAAATGAAACTATAAGGTAATAAAAACTTATACATATAAAACAGGATTCATTGATCTTGATCTTTGGAAAGTTCATGGAAAATTCAAGACTTCCAAGGGTCAGTTTCTCATCATTAAACGAATCAGTAGGAGAATTACTGCGGGACAGTTCTCTGAGTGGTCTTAGGTGAACCCAGTTCTCCTCACTTTCTCACTTGTAGTTCTAAAGAGTAATTATACTACATGCTAGGAATGTGACATCCTGAGACAAGGAGGAAGCTGGCTTGAAAAGCCAGGCTCTATTCTAGGCCCCCCCAGAACAGGATGTCCTTCAATGCTTTGCCCAGGTGAGTTATGGAACATCAAGCTATGTAACCACCTGAAACAGGCTGCCTTTTGCCCCATTTGTACCCTCAGCTGTGGAACAAGTCGGGCACATTCAGTCAAGGCTCCATCCACCCCACAGAACTTGCCTGAGCATTGGGGCACCAGGTCACACTGAATCCTAGACTTCTGTTGTCCCTTGCCGCCTATCAAGTAATCAATCCACTTCATGTAATTTGCTGTATATGAATGTGTTCAGTCTCACACAGCTCAGACAGTTTGGTAACCAGAGCACAGCAAACTGCTTCCCACTTAGTTCAAGGAAGTGCTCTGAAGATTAAATGAAATAATGCACACAAAACTCTTACAACATTGTCTGGCACTTTATTAAATAGTAGCTAATATTGTCTGCATAATGTATTATTGTAGTTGCTGATTCTGATTCACATTTCAATATGATTTACTAAATTGAAGCATAATTTGTTAAAGAATAACCATGTTAAACGATCTGGAGACTAATCATGGTAGACACAATTCAAAGAGGTAGCTAATGGTAAACAAAGAATCACATAAATACCAAATATTAGAACTTAATTCGCCTCAGAGACTATATAACCCAATCTTTCCATTTCATATTAAAAATGAGGAGAAATAGACTCAGTGTGTCTTTACATCACATGTCATATAGATTAAAATCTATCCAGTTACAGCATTAATTCCATCAGGAGGAAGTTCAAAGAGGAGGTTTCTAAATAGGGATGTACAAAATGGAAAACCTGCTGATATGGACGCCAATGTACTTCCCACTTCAGGCATTTAAACAGACATGAGCAGGTCAACTTTCCACAATACCTGTAGTAGAAGGTACTAATCAGAGGGGGAAGTGAATATAGACCAGTAATTCTTACAGTTTAAACCTTCAGTGCTATTTAAAATAAAAGTTAATTTACGTTGCCTTTAACCATAGTAAGGATTAATGGGAAGTAAATGCATGAGAAGCGCATGGTGGTGGTCATGATGCGCGGATACAGGAGGCAAAATATCAGATTGAGCTAGGAAAGAATTAAAAGAATTATAAGAGAACATCTATGTTAGATACCAGACTATAACTATAACTATAAAGTTGAATAAAAATGGAATATTTATGTAATACTCTAATAGGCAAAATGAGAAAAATATTAGTTACATTTAGTATGATGTTTCTTTGCAGAAATCGTTAGAAACCATCAAAATTATCTATGCTGTACTTAGAAGACATAAACAGCACCATTTTAGTACAAAAGTATCCCAAGAGTAATAGTGAGCCAAAATGGGAATACAGACTATAGTATTAAGTTATTTCGAGATTTTCCTCTATTATTTTTAATGCTAGGTACAACTCATATCATTTCTAAAAGATTTGGTCTTAGGGAAAAATTAAACTAATATTATTTTTCTGTTAAAATTTCATAGCAATGAAAACATGTTTTTTTAAATGCAAGGAGCAGCTTTGAAGTATGTCCGGAATTGGTCGGACCCTCACAGTGAGTGTTACAGTTCTTAAAGATGGTGCCTCCGGAGTTTTTTCCTTCAGATGTTCAGATATGTGTGGAGTTTCTGCCTTCTGGTGGTTTCCTGGTCTCGCTGGCTTCAGGAGTGAAGTTGCAGACCTTGGTGGTGACTGTCACAGCTCATAAAGGCAGCTCAGATCAAAAGAGTGAGCAGCAGCAAGATTTACTGCAAAGAGCCAAAGAACAGAGCTTCCACAGGATGAGAGGAGACCAGAGCGTGTTGCCACTGCTGGCTCCGGCAGCCTGCTTTTATTCCCTTATCTGACCCCACCCACATCCTGCTGATTGGTCCATTTTACAGAGAGCTGATTGGTCTATTTTCACAGAGTGCTGATTGGCACGTTTACAATCCCAGAGCTAGACACAGAGTGCTGATTGGCACATTTAAAATCCTTTAGCTAGACATAAAAGTTCTCCAAGTCCCCACTGGATTAGCTAGACACACAGAGCACTGATTGATGTGTTTACAAACCTTCAGCTAGACACAAAGTGCTGACTGGTACATTTCCAATCCAGATAGACATAAAAGTTCTCCAAGTTCCCACCAGATTAGTTATATACAGAGTGTTGATTGGTGCATCCACGAACCCTGAGCTAGACACAGAGTGCTGATTGGTGCATTTACAATCCTCCAGCTAGACACAAAAGTTCTGCAAGTTCCCATCCAACTCAGGAGCCTGGCTGACTTCACCTAATGGATGCTGTGCCTGGGCAGTGGGCAGAGCTGCCCTTAGGCAGTGGATGAGACCGGGTTCTGCGGAGCAGGGGGTGGTGCCCATCGGGGAGGCTCGGGCAGCACAGGAACCCACAGGGAAGGGGGGGTGGCAGGGATGCGGGGGGGCACTGGCGGGGCAGGGGTGATTGGGGAGGGCTCAGGCATGGCCGGCTGCAGGTTTGTGCCCTGCCCTGCGGGGAGGTGGCTGAGGCCTGAAGAGAATTTGAGCGTGGTGCGGGTGACAGGGCACTGTTAGGGGATATGGCGCACCCTCCATGGCTGTTCTCCGGGTGCTAAGCCCCTCACTGCTCCAGGCCGGTGGCGCCGGCCACTCTGAGTGTGGTGCCTGTGGAGCCCACGTCCACCCAGAACTCATGCTGACCCGTGAGCCCTTGTGCAGCATCGGTTCCCTCCCAAGCCTCTCCCTCCTCTCCTCCCCCCAAGCAGCAGGAGCCAGCTCTGGCCTTGGCCAGCCCAGAGAGGGGCTGCCACAGTGCAGGGGTGGGTTGAAGGGCTCCTCAAGCATGGCCACAGTGGGTACCGAGGCTGAGGAGGTGCTGAGAGCGAGCAAGGGCTGTCAGCATGTATCACCTCTCAGAAGTACAAAAGTCGCTATGAGGATTGTGGGGGTGAGGAAATAAATTGTTTAGTGTATGGATCGGTTGTACACATATATAAGATTCAAGAATTCTTAGCCAGCAGCTGACAAACCATATCATGACCATAAATTATAGTAGAAAGTTTAAAGGGTTTGGAATTAAAACAAAGTTCTGAAAACTGGCATTGCCATGAAACAGGTGCATTAATGTGGAGAATTTACTCACCTTCTCTGAGCCTCAGTTTCCACATATTATATCTTTGCTGAATTATGACTTGTCAAACATTTCTTAACTTCGTTTGTCCCAAACTTGGACACTAACCAAGTAATTTTATTAGCAAAAGATTTTTCTTTAACACTGTGTCTGGAATTGGTGGGCTCTTGGTCTGACTTCAAGAATGACGCCATGGACCCTGGCCATGAGTGTTACAGTTCTTAAAGATGGTGTGTCCGGAGTTTGTTCCTTCAGATGTTCAGATGTGTCTGGAGCTTTTTCCTTCTGATGGGTTCATGGTCTCGCTGACAGGAGCAAAGCTACAGACCTTCAGGGTGAGTGTTACATCTCTTAAAGGCAGTGTGGACCCAAAGAGTAAGCAGCAGCAAGCTTTATTGTAAAGAGGAAAAGAATAAAGCTTCCACAGTGTGAAAGGGGACGTGAGTGGGTTATCGCTGGCTGGTTTGGGCAGCCTGCTTTTATTCCCTTATCTGACCCCACCCATATCCTGCTGATTGGTCCATTTTACAAAGATCTGATTGGTCTATTTTACAGAGAGCTGATTGGTTCATTTTACAGAGAGCTGAGTGAGCCTTTTTGACAGGGTGCTGATTGGTGCTTTTGCAATCTCTGAGCTAGACACAGAGTGCTGATTGGTGTGTTTACAACCCTTTAGCTAGACACAGAGTGCTAGACAGAAAAGTTCTCCCAAGTCCCCACTAGGTTAGCTAGATACAGAGTACTGATTGGTGTTTTTACAAACCTTGAGCTAGACACAGGGTGCTGATCGGTGTATTTACAATCCCTTACCTAGTCCCCACTACACTCAGCAGCCCAGCTGGCTTCACCTAGTAGATCCCAGTGCCAGGGCCACTGCGGAGCTGCCTGCCAGTCCCGTGTCATGCACAGTTGATGGAACCCGCGCTGTAGAGCAGTGGGCGGTGCTCCTCAGGGAGGCTGGGACCACACAGGAGCCCACTGTGGGTCAGGGGGGTGGTTCGGGCATGGCCGGTTGCAGGTCCCTAGGCCTGCCCCGGGACCCTGCGCACCCTCTGCAGCTGCCAGCCCAGGTGCTAAGCCCCTCACTGCCCGGAGAGGCAGCACTGGCCAGCCGCTTGGAGTGTGGGGCCCGCCAAGCCTACGCCCACCTGGAACTCATGCTGGCCCAGGAGAGCCGCATGCACAGCCCCAGTTCCCGCCAGCGCCTCTCCCTCCACACCTCCCTGCAAGCAGAAGGAACTGATTCCAGCCTCCGCCAACCCAGAGAGGGGCTCCTACAGTGCTGTGATGGGCTGAAGGGCTCCTCAACTGCTGCCAGAGTGGGCGCCAAGGCCAAGGAGGCACGGAGAGTGAGGGCTGCCAGCATGTTGTCACCTCTCAACACCACTTACTTTCCTTGAAACTGGCATTTATTTATTATCTATCATTAAAATAGCCCCCTTTTTCATGCCTCTGTTGGCTGCCTAACCCATCACTCAATCTCATTCGCAGTTGCCAGCCTGTATTAAGGAGGCTAAAAAATGTAAATATTTACTTTTGTTAGCCTCTGCTGTAACTGGTCATGTGATACAGTTCTGGCCAATAAGACTTATGTAAATTTGACTGAAAACTCTGGGAAAGCTTTTGCTTTCAAGATAAACAGTGATACTCTTGACTTGTGGAGCCCTTATCCTTTACCTCCTTCATTGATTAGGGAGCTAATGCCTGAAATTGCATGTTCCAAGGGGAAAACAGTAAAATAATCACTGCTACTACCACGTAGCAGAGCAACTGATCAACGGCAGCAACTGCTTAACTATGACTGGTTCACATCTGAAAAATTGAAATCCCTGTCTGTTTAATCCATGCCTAATGTATCTGTTAAATTAAGTCAAAAACATTCCTTACTGGTAAAATGCCTTTTTTCTTTCTTATTCTCCACCATTTATTTTCTTCTTACATTAGTTATAGTATGTAATTTATTTGTCAAATATATTCAATGATGTAACACTGTAGTATTATAGAAAGCGCACTGCATTGGAAATGTACACTCATATTTTATATTTAAATCTCCAAATATAATCCCCAAATCCTTTAGAGAAGACAATTGGAGGAAATGGTGTTAGAAGAGTCTGGGATTAGGGTCACTACCTAGAAAATGGAAATATGGTGAACGTATCTGGCAGGCCATGGAAGCACTGTGGAGACATACCCCCTGCTAAGGAGGAAGGGAAAACACACTCTGGCATTTCTCATCTTCTTGTTCTCTAATCTCCCCATTGTCACCCCTTGACTGAAGTCAAACAGGAAATAATTTTACGGGAGCCTAGGAACCATGCCTCCCAGGAGCCAGGCCTCTGTATTACAGAGCAGTTAAGAACTTCCTTCCTTTACACTTAAGTTACTGAATTGTATATATTGTAACAGTTGTCACAGTATGTTGCAGTTATTGCTCCTCCTCATTCTCCAATTGAACTATGAATATTCTGAGGGAAAGGCTATAAAGACAACTTCTTGAATTTTGTCAGCATTTATTTTACAAAAGATATTAGATATTTGTATACGAAATTCTAACAAATTTATCTGATTTTTGGAAAACAACATGAACAATTTTCTCTACCAATTCCTCGTGAACTACTCAAATTTAAACACTGTCTATGTTTTGGGAGCAATTATGCAAACTTCCAAAAAATACCTTAAAATGCTTTTATTTTATTTTATTATTTCTCTGTGGCCCAGGCTGAAGTGCAGCGTGTGATCACAGGTCACTGAAACATTAACTTTTGAGTAACTAGGACTGCAGATGTGTGCCACTGCACCCAGTTTATTTAATTCATTAATTTAGTTTGTTTAGGTAGGTCTTGCTATGTTGTCTGGGCTGGTCTTGGCCTCCTGGCCTGGAGCAATCCTCCCTTCTTAGTCTCCCAGAGAGCTGGGATTATAGGCATGAGCCACCTAACCTCAAAGGATAAATTTTAGATGTTAGAATATTGCCATATTTCAGATTTAATTTTTCTTTCAAGTTTGCAGTTGCAGTTGCAGTGGGACTCGAGAATAATTATTTTTATGGTAAAAGTGTGATTTCTCATGTCTAGTCATCTACTTTTGAAATTTTTATTCTGTTTATTTAAACATTAAAAATTGGTAGTCAACTCAGCTGAAAACCAAGTACATGGGTGTTTTTGTGTTTAGCTTATGAAGACTAATGCAGAGAGACATTAAAAACCAAAAGACATTTATTTTCAGGTATAAAACATTTATCTTTTCATTATTTGAAAAAAATTGTGATAGACATTTTTTAATATGAGGATGATTTATTGCTTAGTACATCCCATATGTTATCTAGGCAAATTTATATTTCTTGAGTCATATTATCCCATAGTACAGTATTATGAACTAAGCAGTTACCTTCTCAATTTACCGATAAAGAAACTGAAAGTTATCTGAGAATTCAGTTAAGATGAAGATTCAGACAAATCAATAAAAACATACATTACACAAGTAAGAGTAAAAACTTATTGTTTTCTTGTAAGTATCGAAATTTTTGTTTGTTTTAAGTGAAAGAGTTACTGGGATAGATACAAATGGTAATGTTATAGACCATTTAAATTGCCTGCCCACACCCCACAGATGTGCACTTGAGCCCACAGTTGAGATGCTGTGTTGCCAGTATTGTTTAGATTCTTTTGCTTTGAAACATTTATACTGAAGTTTTATCCTTGCAGCTGAGGCATCATACATGGCACAGATAGTTTTATTAAACACCATGAAATACATATCTTAGTGATCAATTCAGCACTTGCAATTTGCCAACTTTGTTTTAATCAGGAGTTAATGATGTATGGCACTTCTAGTAAGTAAATGAACGTTTGAATTGCTGTGAGTTATTTTAATAATTGCTCAGCTAACCATTTAAATTATCAAAGATCTTTACTTGTGCAATGTCATATAAATGCTGGAAATTAAAAATTAATCAACACGATTTACGTAACTAAAAGCTGCCATCTAATGGGATATTTTTCAGTAAGACGACAGCAGTAATTATGCTGAAAAATATTCATTCCTGTAGTTTGAACGATTATAGCAATTTCCACCAGGGGATTTCGCAGTCAGATTCTAGTTCTGGGCAACAGTGATTAATGTAATGGTTATTAATGAGAAGTCATTTTGATACTTCTAGCGGTGTTTAGGTGTCAATGCCTTGAAATAAACATGTTTAGCATATTAATAATAAAGATTTCATTGGACTAGATACTAAGAAACCCATTGGTTTGTTTTTCTTGTCTTGTATAACATGAAAGGTCAATTAGACATATAGAAACAATTGAACGTTTTGCAGCAGAATGTAACATTTCACTGTGCTTTTATCCTTTTAGCCATATACAAAGTTCATTAAATACCCAAAGGTAGGACTGTTATAGGAAGAAAGTGCTGGGGTCAGAAGTCACAATCAAAAGCAAGATGACCATCTCTCCTGGATGGCACCCTGAGAGCTAAGTTAGAGTGAGAATTACCTTTCTGCTTGCCAACAGGGAACAAGGAGAATGAAGCTATCAGCAATTAACATTATTGGATTAATTACAATGAATGTTAACAGAGATTTTGTTGACTTTACATCAAATTGAATATAGGTAAGTTAATCCCATATCAAATTTCATAAATGTAAAAGTATAGATTAAATGATTACACAATCCATATATTTTAGGTAACACATATAAATATATACATATGTGCACACTTGTAGTGTGCAAATATGTGTGTCCATCTAAATGTACCCAAATCCATTGACCCAGAGTTAGAAAGTTAGAAATTATTCTCCCACTTTACCATTCTCTTTCCTAAAATTTTGTCACAAACATAATTTTTTCATTTTTTTGAAGTCTACTGTTTGGAGCCATGTAATATATGGATACAGTATATGGATACTGTGTGATAGCACAGTGTTTGTGTCAGAGAAAAGAATAACAATGTTGTTCAATGTTGTTATAAAAGATCTACATTGTGAGGAGAAAGTTTAACTTCACATTACTATGGATATAGAAGTATGATTTCATCAAAAGCTCAAAACAGTCCATATAATTTATTCTGAATGTTTTATTTGAAATACTTAATTTCAAAAAGATTATTATAATAGATTAACAATATTTAAAAAATAATGTTTAAGGATTTCCTTTAATTTGTTGATGATGTAAAGTGTAAGTAGAATGCTAAAAATTACTGTATAATATAATTTCATGAAGAATTCTTTATCGTTTTCATAAAGTTAATAATCTCAATTGAATTTTTTAGACTGAGAAAATTCTATACATCATTTTATTGTGCTTTTATTTTACTACTTACTTACATGTCATAATTGATAGAAATAAAAATATTTTTATTTATGCTTACACAAAACTTGGATTCCTGTATATGTTTTCTAGTGCAATAAAGGCACCAATAATGTTAACCATGTTGGAAAATTTGATTAGTCTAAAGTTCTTAACTTTCTTTTCTTTTTGAGGTTTCATATTTCAGTCTAGGTCTGAGATGGAATTGAGTGTGATCATTCTGTGATTTCACTATGAGTGCTGAGTTCCTAATGTAGTGTTAGGAATGTGTAGACTTTAAAGCTTGCTTTCTTCTTCATCATTTCCCTTTGGACTCGCATATATGATTTCTACAGTAATATGCATCATTTTCTGACATAAGGTTGCTGAAAAATACAAGCATAAATAGAATTCTTTATTTCTGTGATTCTTTAGTAACAGACAAATAAAACTAAAAAACAATTATGGTATGAATGTAAGTCAGCAGTTTATCATACAGGTACAATAAGAGTGTGGACATAAATTTAAAAATACATGCTTCATCTAAAACATGAGATAGTAAAAATGAAAAATTTAATTTAACATAAAGAACAGTTTAAAAGTCATGATTATTTCTGGTAGAGCAAGTAGCACTAAAAATCCTATTTTCCCTATTTTATTATATGAAAAGCTTTAAATAAAAAAAGACTTAACTCTAACCTAAGCAACAATTGTACAGCAAATCTGTTGGGAGCAATATAATCTAGTTCTATGAAAAATTAAATTAATCAATGAAATTAGTGTGACTGTAGTCTCATAATTTCATTGTCGTTCTCCTTTCAGTTTTTACTTGTTCTCTTTAAAATTCAAATGCCCCTAAAAAGCATATCATACATAATAATGACTGAAAACAGTTGCAAAATAAAAATTGAGTAGGAGAGACATTTCAAGGTTTCTTTTATGAGAATGCTACATTAACCATGTGACATACACATGCTAAAAATAATTGTGAAAAAAATGACTAATATTTGTGTAGCACTTGATAGTTTACGCAATAATGTCAGATATTCTCATTTGACCTTCAAAAGGATTTTTAAACTCGTGTTTCGCAAATGAGGAAAATGAGATTCAGTATACAAATCAGAGCTGTTACATCTCCTTATGATCATGTCAGCCAAAAAAGTGGAGGCATTTGTTTTCTTCAGAAAAGATGAAGAAGGCAAAATTTATTAAAATCATGAGGTTTTGTTTTTTTTTGTAGTTTCAATTGTTTATTGATGTTTTGTTTGTCAAAATTGTTGCCCTTATTTTCAGTATACTTACTGTATTTGCCTATTACAGCAGTTATCACACTTAGTATTTCCATTTATCTCTGTGCCTGCTAGAACTGCACACTCAGAAGAGAAAGGACTATGCTTCTCTGAGCTTCTTGCAGAGTAACAGGTATATTTTGACATTTAGAAACTATCCGTTGACGTAGGCATGGGCAAGGACTTCATGTCTAAAACACCAAAAGCAACAAAAGCCAAAATTGACAAATGGGATCTAATTAAACTAAAGAGCTTCTGCACAACAAAAGAAACTACCATCAGAGTGAACAGGCAACCTACAGAATGGAGAAAATTTTTATAATCTACTCATCTGACAAGGCTAATATCCGGAACCTACAAAGAACTCAAACAAATTTACAAGAAAAAAACAAACAACCCCATCAAAAATTATGGGCAAAGGATAGGGAGCGACATTTCTCAAAGAGACATGCATACAGCCAACAGATACATGAAATGTTCGTCATCACTGTGCATCAGAGAAATGCAAATCAAAACCACAATGAGATACCACCATCTCACACCAGTTAGAATGGCAATCATTCAAAGTCAAGGAAACAACAGGTGCTGGAGAGGAAGTGGAAAAGAAATAGGAATGTTTTACACTGTTGGTGGGATTGTAAACTAAGTTTCAGCCATTATGGAGGAAAACGGTAGATGAATCTCAAGGATCTAGAACTAGAGAAGTACCATATGACCAGCCATCCCATTACTGGTATATACCCAAAAGGATTATAAAATCATGCTGCTATAAAGACACATGCACACACACGTATGTTTACTGTGGCACTATTCACAATAGCGAACTTGAATCAGCAAATGTCCATCAGTGACAGACTGGATTAAGAAAAATGTGGCACATAATATACACCATGGAATACTATGCAGCCATAAAAGGATGAGTTTGTGTCCTTTGTAGGGACTTGGATCACGGCTAAAACCATCATTCTCAGCAAACTATCACAGAACAGAAACCAAACACCGCATGTTCTCACTCATAGGTGGGAGTGATCAATGAATCACTTGGACTCGGGAAGGGAACATCACCACGGGGGCCTATATGGGGCGGGAGTGGGGGAGGATGCCTTGGGAGTTATACCTGATGTAAATGACGAGTTGATGGGTGCTGATGAGTTGATGGGTGCAGCACACCGACATGGCACAAGTATACATATGTAACAAACCTGCACGTTGTGCACATGTACCCTAGAACTTAAAGTATAATAAAAAAGGAAATAAAGAAAAAAAAAAGAAACTATCTGTTGACTGTGACATTTTCATTTAAGTTACATTTTAGGCCACTTGATACTAATTTTCTATTTAGTATTAGGATTTGGAGAGCTATTTTTCTTATTACAGTTTTTTGAAGTGTATTTAAGGATATACTTATCCTGAGGTGAAGAAGAAGGAAACCAGTGAGGCATTTTTCTTTTTTTTTTTTTGAGACGGAGTCTCGCGCTGTCGCCCAGGCTGGAGTGCAGTGGCCGGATCTCAGCTCACTGCAAGCTCCGCCTCCCGGGTTCACGCCATTCTCCGGCCTCAGCCTCCCGAGTAGCTGGGACTACAGGCGCTGCCACCTCGCCCGGCTATTTTTTGTATTTCTTAGTAGAGACGGGGTTTCACCGTGTTAGCCAGGATGGTCTCGATCTCCTGACCTCGTGATCCGCCCATCTCGGCCTCCCAAAGTGCTGGGATTACAGGCTTGAGCCACCGCGCCCGGCCGTAAGCCACCGCGCCCGGCCGTGGCATTTTTCAATGTTACATCATTTTACTTACGATGGCTCCTTTTGCACGTTACTTGCATTTTCTGTAAGATCACGTTGCAGTTTTTAAAACAGATAAACATCTATTGTAATCTAGGAAACACACTGCTTTAGTTTCAGAAAGTGGCTAATAATGTCATTGATAATAATGTCATAATGAATCATATTTAATTTTGGAAACACCCCCCAAATCACTTCAATATCTACATATTTTAAAATAATATGCATTATACTCTGTGTTCACTTTCCTTTCTGTATTTCTTTTTCTTTCCTTCTTTTTTTTTTTTTTTTTTTTTTTTTCTTTCAGTAAATACTGAGTCTCTACAATGTACTCATTCTTCTAGAAATCTAAAATCTGGCCAAGAGTAAGCGTTGTCCTCATGAGCTTGCATTCTAATGCAAATATGCAGTAAGAACACACATTTATGGAAGTGTGACAAATACACGAATCTAAAAACGAAGAAAGAGCCAAGAATTCCATACACTTGTTTGCCTTG
Organism: Papio anubis; assembly: GCF_008728515.1. Taxonomy (NCBI): domain Eukaryota; kingdom Metazoa; phylum Chordata; class Mammalia; order Primates; family Cercopithecidae; genus Papio; species Papio anubis. The sequence continues at coordinate 145,216,771 of NC_044977.1, forward strand.
ATAATACTCTAGAATTAATAATATGTATAATTGTAGCTGAACTCATCTGTAATAGAGTGTTCCTTAATTCATCAATGGCCACAGAAGACCAATTGTTCAAGCAAAATAAGTAAAAGTTCCTTATATTGTTCCCCAATTGAAAATATATATGACATTGATATGTATTTATTTGAGGTTTTCTTTTCAATTTTTGTGCACCTAACACTTAGCACTTGCAAATTTCATAAGAAAAGTCTACCTGTAAAATTCTGGTTAATGGAATAATTTTCAACACAATATCACCAGTCAAAGTTGAGTGTGTATTATAACAGTAAGTAGATGATGAATCAGAAAGACTCTGATTTGGGATTTCAAAACATTCTACATGGTAACATGGCGATTACATACGGATTCATGGATCTATTTCTATCTTCTTTAAATCCATATTTCAATTAATTGTCCCAATGCCCCCAGAGAAGGGAAAGTTATGTACAAATAACCCTAGTCTGAAAAAGGCTGTGACTTGAATGATAGTGGAAAGTGCACAAGATTCCAGTGGAGTGAACATGGCAGTTGTTTCCCCTTTATACGTTATTATAAAGGGAACTAGGGGTCAAATTGCATAAATGATAAATGGAAGGTGCTTGAATTGGGTTGGTTCTTTTATGAACATTATACACTGACCCTGGCAGCTTTGACAATTACATCCATCATTTCTAGGAATCTATTCCAACACTCAGCCTGCTCTCTAATGTGACCAAATAACCGGTTTGTGAATATAGGAATCAAAGATTGATCTTCTGTGCCACTGCACTGATTAACAGTTTGTTACTTACTGGAGCTTTTCCATTCCATGGAATTAGGCAAGGATCATAATTCATTATGACACACCTATAGATAGCATGTTAGAATGCTTTAATCTTCACTTACAGGCTTCAAAAGGATTAATATTAGACTTGTAATTTTGATAAGCCAAATGAAACAAAATGTCTAAGAAACCCATTATATACTTTTAATGTTGTTTTAATGCTTCCATGTTTTTTCAATACAAAGAGCTGGTTGAAGATGGAAATAGACCAAGTCATTTTCATTTTTACACTATTTTGACCTGACAATAACTTAGGCACCAAATTTCAGGTTTAAAAGAATTTTTCTGTCCCAAATATTTTTAGTGTGAATAGAAATATATGTAGATTGAGGAGCAGGTCTTCTAATCACCAAAATCATTACATGCAACATTGTTTGCTGTCATAATATTTTTTCCCAGAAAATGTATCAACCGTATTTTCATAGACTGGAAGACTGGAAAGATAGTCAGGACATATTTACAGTCCTGAAAAACAACTTAAGATTTTTGATTTTAGGTGACGTTGCATATTAAATGGCAGAGGTTCTAGTCTCAGAATTCAGAGACCTGAATTTGAACTCTGGCTTCACCATTTACCTTGGCATTATTATGTATTCTTTCTACCATTTTTGTTTTTTCTACCAATGGATACACAAACTATGATATTTATCTTTTAAGAAAAAAACACAAATGTACTTGAATTCTTAGCACTAAAGTACTTTGAGTACTACCCCAATAAATATTATATTTATCTATGATTTATATAACACATTGCTTTATGTATATCACACTATATTCACACAGAAATTAAGGTAAGACAAATGAAACAAATAAATGTCAATTATTTTATTTCTATTTACTAATGAACAATATAAAATTTTCTTAGTGAAAGTTGTGTTAGCCCTAATTATATATTTTCTTAGGAGCAGGTTAGTTAGACATGGTTCATGATTTCAAAAATACTTTTAATGTTTGTGGATAAGCAAACTTTAATGCCAAGTTCTAAATTTGATTTATTTCTATGTTTGGTATTAATGATAGTAATATAGGAACATGTTATATTTGCCATTGTATAATATGTATAGCATAAATATATACATACTAGATGAAGTTCAGTGTTTATTATAATGATTATAAATACGTATTTCAAAAAATCCTGATACTTTAAACTTATTTTTTGCACTACTTATCATTGTCATTTTTTCAGCACACATTGTGGCTGAAAGAACTTCTAGTGAAGAAAACTATTACTCTGCTATTTTTGGTAATGTGCTTGTTTTATTTGTATTATCTTTAAAAGCATCATTGTAGGCCACCTGTTAATTTTGTGAGGGCTAGTTTAGTTCCAACTAAATAAAATTATCAATAAATGTCCTTACTGTGTTAGACACACTAGGTGTTGCAATGAAATTGTATGAAGCCAAACAATCATATTATCAGCATATTGACAATAAAAGACACACTGAATTCAAATAATTAATATTTAAAATAAAAAAGTTTGATTCACATTGATTATATCTTATTTGATGGAATGCCTACCTTTCCATATATGATTTCTGTTTTGCTTCTATAAATTGAGAGTATCTTCATACTTTAAGATTATAAAGTACTAAAACAAGAATAATTTTTCTTTCTTCCACTTCTCTTTTAGGGTGTGTATTAATAAAATAACAAATATAATTGCCTACTGTGGCTACAAAAAGGAAATAATTTACTCAGGTGATATTAGGCAAACACTGCCTGAATTTGAATTAAAATTAAAGGAAAGAGGTTAAGTTCTCCTTAAAGGTGGATCGTATTATACACAAGATTATTATTAAATGGTGTCGGTGCTTTTCTCTGAAGTAGTAGGTTTATTTCTTTTTCAAATAATTGAATTTCATTGATTAACTTAATATGAACTATTATGATTTTTAGATAACAAAATTATACTTATTAAAAATATCTAAGTACACTGATGGGCACTTGTAGTCTCAGCTACTTGGGAGGCTGAGGCAGGAAGAGTTCTTGAATCCAAGAGTTCAAAGCTACAATGAACCACGCCTGTGAATAGCCTGGGTTGATTTCAGCCTGGGCATCATAGAGAGGCCCTCTCTCCACAAAAAATTAAGGAAATAATTATTTCTTTTTAATTCTAAAATGATATTATTGAGCTGTAGTTCACTGATTGGTTCTTGAATTGCATTGAATGACATACTCCCTTTCCTGCTCCCTCATTATCAGTGAAACAATAGGTTTCTTTAAGAGGGCTTAAAGGGCTTAAAGGGCTCATTTCATTTTACAAGGGCTTTAAGTCATGGCCTGCACCATATCAGCAAAGAGATTGCAGTATGTACACAAATTTAAAATTCATTAAATTTTATATCTAATGAGTGATATAAAATACATATTTTACTTAAAGCAAGAAAGAATATGAATTTAACAATTCATATTCAACAGCAATTTAAATAGTAAAGGAAATTTAGCCCATTCTATTCAATGAAGATTTGTGCTATTATGAGTGCAAAATTGAAGCATAAATCAGTTCTTCCCTTGCTTCATACCAATTGTAATGTTGCTCTTACGTTATCAGTATAAACTTTTTTATTGGAAAAATTGATCCCTAATTGCAGATCCAGTTCTTCATCTGATGCTCCAGTTAAGAAACAGCAGCATATGCTAATGTGGGCATATTTGTGCTATGGTTTGAATGTGGCCCCAAAAAGCACGTGTTGGAAACTTCATCCACAATGCAACAGTTGTGGTAGGTGGGGCCTAATGGGAGGTGGCTCAGCACATGATAGTTCCACCTTAATAAATGGATTAATGCCAATTATAAATTGCTTGTGGCAGCAACTTCAACCTCTTGCACACTCTCTCCCTCTTCCTCTCTCTCTCTCTGTTTCTCTGGCACACTCTCTTTTCCTTTCAACTTCTGCCATGGAACGACACAGCAAGAAGGCCCTTGCAAGATGTGGACTCCTTGACTTTGGACTTCCTAGGGTCCTGAACTGTAAGAAGGAAATCTCTGTTCATTATAAGCTATTCAGTCTCAGGTATTGTATTATAGCAGCACAAAATAAGCTGGGATAATTGGCCAGGTTGGAAACACACACAGATTGTATATTGAGCTCCAAGGTATTATGGTACCTTTACAAAAAATTTTTAAGAGGTAGTTTTTATTATAATGATCCTCAACACCCTGACAATGAAACATCTAAGTCCTCCAGAAATACCCTAGAAACCATCTAAATATGCATTTCATTGTTCCTGACAATTGGTTCTACCTCAGATGAACTTTAGCGTTGCCATGTATTCAAGGGGCTATCATTAAAGATAGTCCCTAACTGACTGAAGATTTTTCAACTTTACAATTGATTTATTTGGATGTAACCCTAACATTAGTGGAAGACCTTGTTACCACTTATGATGATGTTATTGTTTCTACTGAATGCCTATTGCTTTTGCACCACTGTGAATTCAAAAAAATCCTGAGTCAAACTAACATAAGTCAGGCACCATCTGCTGTGTTGCCAGCATTAAATGTACTTTTAACTTATGATATATTTTACTTAGATGGTACCGTAGTTTGGATTTTTGACCCATTAGACCTCAGGCTGAAATTGATTCCCACTGTTGGAGGTGGGCCTACTGAAAGTATTTTTGGATCATGAAGGCCGATCCCTAAAGAATGGCTTGGTGCTGACCTCACGGTAATGAGGGCGTTCTCACTCTGTTAATTCCCAAGATAATGATTAATAATTGTTTTTAAAAAACCTGTCACCTCTCATTCTCTGTTTCTTACTTCCTCTCTCACCATATGATCTCCAAACACACTGGCTCCCCTTCCTCTTCCATCATGAGTAGAAGACTTCTGAGGCCTTTACCAGAAGTGGATGCCAGTGCTTCTTGTATAACCTGCAGAACTGTGAGATAAATCTCTTTTCTTTATAAATTGTCCAGCCTTTGGAATTTCTTCATAGCAACACACATAAATTAAGACAGATGAGTTTATCAGAAAGTAATCCTATCATAAGTTGAGGAGCATCTGCATTTTATGCCCCGTTTCAGATTAATTAGCATAGGAAATCATGGCTGCTTGGTACTTCTAGTATTTTCTTGGTCAGAATCCCTCCATGCCACCTATATCACTTAAATTATTGTCAGAAATTGTATGGCATCAGGGTTTCCTCTACCTGCCTAAAAAGCTAGTATCAAAATGCATCTTTGCAGAAAAAAAAAAGTTCTCACATAAAATACATGGGCTGAGCCCCAAATTTCACATGGCTTCTGAATTACTGGAAATTATCTGAACTGTATCCAACCAGTAAATATTGCATCCTTAAATTCCAATAGATTTTTCAAAATGCTTTCTACCAAAATTTCTAGTCAAAATTCATGAACATACATATTCAATAAAGTGAAACTCTGCTCTCCCAAATGGGATTTCTAGTTGTCAGTCTTCCTTTACAGTAACCAGCAATAATTTCTTATTAAAATATGTGTACTATTTTATTTGTTTTTGAAGGCTTTCCATTGATTGGTTCTCAGGATACGGGGATGAATGATATGGTATCCTTACTCTCCAGAAGTCATAATAGAAAGGGTAAAGAATATTCTAAAAAATTAATTTAAATTTTTGTCACATAATTAGAAGCATGGGAAATGTACCCTGGAAGTATAAACAAGGAAATAACCTGCAGTATATGAAGAAATTAGTAATAACAAAAGAGAGAATGGCAGTAAGAAGGACAGTGAAGGAAGATGATGTCTTTTGCCAAACAAGGAGTAAACAGCATCTATGCAGAGTACGTACGGAAACATACAGAGGCGTAAAAAGGCAGGAGGTTAGCACAAAGTTGGGTGGGACTAAAACCTTGGTATGAGAGGGAAGAGTGATGAAAATCAATGATGACCACATAGATTACAAAGATTCTTTTATATTATCCAAAGACTGTAGAGTTTTTGTCCAAAAAGCAAAGATTGTTATCTATGAGCACAATGTTGTGCAGCAGATCTCTAGAACTTGTTCATATTGCAAAACTGAAATTTTATGCCTATTGATAAGTAACACTTTCTTTCTCCCTTCTCCCAACTTTTGGTAAACACCATGGTATTCTGTCCTTCTACGAGTGACTATTTTAGATACCTCACATAAAAGGAATCGTGCAGGAATTATCCTTCTGGATATAGTTGAAATGATCTCATATTGCTATTTTCCACATTCTATAATTTTTTTTAAAAAAATCACTGATTTGAGCTTTAAAAGTTCACTGTCTTAATCCAATTGTGTTTCCATAAAGGAATACCTGAGGCTGGGGAGTTTATAAAGAAAAGAGACTTATTTGCCACCATCTGTTTCTGGTGACAGCTCCAGACTACTTCCACTCATGGAAGAGCCAATGTGTCACATAGAGAGAGAAAGCAAGAGTGAGTGAGCAGGAGGTGTTATGCTCTTTTCAACAATCAGTTCTCAAGGTACTAATAGAGGGAGAATTCTTAATTACCGAAGGCTTTGTCTCCATGACCTAAACATCTTCCACCAAGCCCCACCTCCAACATCGGGGATCAAATTTCAACATGAAAGTTGAAGGGGACAAACATCCAAACTATATCATTTACTTATAGATATTGTACATATAAAATACCCTGTATAAATCAGCATGTATAAACTATAGCTATATATTTTCAAACAGAAAATTAACTGTAAGTTTACATTTAAAGAGTAGTTCTTCCCTTAAACAACATTGTATTTTCTGAAGTCCTCTTTCTCAATTAGTGGTAACTTTATAAGTATTCAGGGCAATCAGTTAGGAAGAAAATAATTAGTCAGGTGAAGGCCAAGAAACTTTGATCAGATTTCTCTAAATGTAAGAAAAATAGGATAACATAAAATCATTAACATACTCAATGCTGACATAGGTATTTACATATTATGTAAATTCACCTCAAATTTTTTAAGGGACTTATGATAGAAAAGCCACAATGTAGAGGTTATATTAGTGAGGATGAACTAAGTTACATTGTAATAACAAAGGTACTCTTAACTCTCAGTTGCTTAGCACAGCTTAACTTCTCACTCATACAAAATATATTGGGGTATATAGAGATTGTCCTCCATCTAAGGACATAGAGATCAAGCAAATTTCAAGGCAATCTAAAATTTGCCTTTGTGACATGTGTCCTCCTATGTCTCCTTAGCAAAGAAAAGAAAAAGGTAAAGGAGAAACAAGGCTTCTAAAAAGCACAGAACCAAAGTGATTCATCACTTCTACTTATATTTATTTACCAAAACACAGTCATATTGTCATAATACAACTGTAATAAATCCTGGAAAATAGAGAGGAACATATTGATTTAATGAACTTTATTTGTCTCTGCTGTGAATTAGCATAGAATACAATGTTTGCAAATAGTGTTCATAATATATACTTTTATGATCCATAAACATTTGAGATAGTGAGCAAATGAGTGAATGAATTAAGAAATGAATGTATTCTTAATTATTATGGCTATTAACTCTGCTCATCTATAAATTCTACCATCAAATTAATCTCTTTGTTTTCAAAGATCTCAGAAAAAGGTCAAACATGTTCTCAGCGTTTATTCCTTGGAATCTACAATATCAGAGGTGACTTCACTTCTCCTAGTCCTTTCACTGAGGACCACAGCAAACGAGTTCAGAGTATCTGAGATGACCTGATTTCAGTATCTTTATCCCGACACTAAACTCAGAAGACTCTAAATGTGGATGCCAGTTTAAAGTGGTTAACTCTTAAAGCCCATATAGGGCAAAGAAGGAACTATTTTAAAAATCCATCGCATTTGTAGGTCATGCCATCAAACAGGTTTTAACAACCCTCTGTAGACATATTATTAGCAAACTCTGTGATACCTTATTTTAATGTATGAAACACAATGTACATGCAAGCAGTGATTTTTTTTTTTTTTTTTTTTAATGAAAAGAAGTACCTGTTTTATATCCTGGACAAAACTCTTTGCTATATACCTAACTAGAACACTGAATGCCAATAATGTGCTCACATAGCATTCTTTCACATAGTAGTGAAGAATGGAATAAAGAAGTGAGGTTGTGGAAAAAAGTAATATTCCAGGACTTTTGCTGACATTGGTTATTTATAGTAAATCTAATTAGACTAATTCTAATCACAATTGGCTTTCTTTCAGTGCTTATGATGTGTCAGTGGTATAAGTGGCATATGTAAATATTTGACCTTTCAATACTTTTTAAAATGTTTATAAACTTTAATATGTTCCAAAAAGATACGATGTGTTTCTAAATGTTATTTAGTTAATGCCTTGTATCTTAGTATTTGATTGTTTATATCAATTTTCATTTAAATATCTCATGTTATTAATCATTTTTTTCATAATATTTCATGCTTCCAGTCATCATCACTTACAGTAGCATTTCATTCTTATAATAATAGATACATAGCAATGATTGAAATGACTAAAACTTTTAATATTTTTAATATTTTCAAGTTACATTTAGATGACTATCTTTGAAGGTGAATAGTTAGCTATTTAAAATAAATCTTAATGGCATGTCAGTTTATATAAATGTTTAAGTGATTAGAGTTAATGGTGAATTAAGGTATCACAAGGTTAAAGTTCATGTGCAAGTTTAGGTAAGCCAGAAATAACCTTAAATAAACTAATTGCTGATTGAATATCCAAAGTTTGAAGCCAAAGCCAGAAGAAAGATTTGCCAAATACCAAGGCTGGAACCAAACATAATGAATCTCTGATTCCTAGTTTATTTACAATATTTGCTAAGAGATTTATATTCTCAATTACATTTTACTCATACTAACAATTTCTTTTAATTCCTATGTAACTATAATATTTTAGAACTAGATGTTGAATTAAATATTTTCTTTGCACAGAGAGATGAGACAAACTGAGAGATTTGATATTAATCAACTTTGCATTCTTAGAATAAAATCTGCTTGGTTATATTATTTTAATACTATTCTAATCTGGTTTAACATTATTTATTTCATTTAATATAATTAATTATATTGAAGTGTACATGATTCCCATACATTACCTTCTCTAGCATGGAACATAGTTTCACGTATTTTTCAAAATCATAACAATTTACTAGTTACATATTCACTTTTTGAAATTTGATATCCAAGAAATGAATTCACAATGAAGGTTTTACTCTGCATATATATATCTGATTTAATGATCAAATATCTTAGATCTATTGTATTCAAAGTATTGTTATAGGTGTGTGTAAAATATGTGCACATGAGACAGTTGTGAAACACTAAAGCACTTTTTAAATCATAGTATAAAATATAAACAGGGTAGCAATTTCAATAAAATTTAGCTTCCTAAGACTATGATTTTTAGATGCTGTAGCCAATGAGCAAACTCAAAGGCTTAGACCAACTAACTCACAAAACGATTATCGCAATGTTGCCACCAGTTGCCACTTTCAGCTAAAAATTTAGAATGACTAAGAAACCATTTTAGGACTTACAGTATGTGTCAATCAATCCCATAAGCCCATGGGCATTTATACAGATTTTAAATCTTTAAAAAGAGGAGAGAGAGAGAGAAAGGAGAGAGAGGGAGGGAAGGAAGGAAGGAAGGAAGGAAGGAAGGAAGGTACAAAGGAAGGGAAGGAAGGAGGGAGGGAGGGAGGAGGGAGGGAGGGAGGGAGGAGGAAGGAAGGAAGCAGAGGGAAGGAAGGAAGAAAGGGAGAGAGAGAGAGAAAGAAAGAAAGAAAGAAAGAAAGAAAGAAAGAAAGAAAGAAAGAAAGAAAGAAAGAAAGAAAGAAAGAAGGAAGAAAAGTTAGTTACAATCACAACTGAAATATTAATTTAACACCTCATCTGTGTCATGTAATGTGAAAAGCACTGATATAGTTTGGCTGTGTCCCCACCCAACTCTCAACTTGAATTGTATCTCCCGGAATTCCCATTTGCTGTGGGAGGGACCCAGGGGAAGGTAATTGAATCATGGTATTCTCATGATAGTGAATAAGTCTCACGAGATCTGATGGGTTTATCAGGGGTTTCTGCTTTTGCTTCTCCTCATTTTCCTCTTGCTACCATCACGTAAGAAGCGCCTTTCACCTCCCACCATGATTCTCAGGCCTCCCCAGCCATGTGGAACTGTAAATACAATTTAACTTCTTTTTCTTCCCAGTCTCAGATATGTCTTTATCAGCAGCATGAACACGAACTAATACTAATGATCAAGAAAATTTGAAAATATTTTAGTTTCTGGCCAATATCCTTTAGAAGGTTGTGAGTTGAGAAACTAATGCAGAAAAGCAGAAAAATATGAGACAACAAGTGAAAACAATAAATACAATGTATCTAATAATTAGTGTTGTAGGGTTTCAGAGGTTGGAGCTGGATGGTGCATCACAAAAGATTTCCCCAACAGTACAGAGTTTGAAAAGGAGACTGGCATATATAAACACCATACATTTAGCATACAGTATGCAAGAAGAGAAGGAAATGATTTCAGAATGGTAGTAGTGGTTCTGGAGGTTATTATGAATGAGAATAATATAAAAGTGAGAAAGATAAAGGTGTACTTACAGAAGAGTGCTGGTGGAACCTAGACTTCCTATTTAGAATAAGTGGAAATTGTGACTAAGACAGTATGGAATAATAATACATAAAAAAGTGCTTTTTTTCTGTCATTATTGTTAGAGTTGGTATTTGTGCCCATTTCCTAAAACAACTGTCTAGGAAAAAGAATAAAAGAATTAAGTAACACAATTACTCTTACATGGAGGTGATTTAATTTGATAGCAGTGTTATTGATGAGCTGGACTTGCATAACCTCTAAATGGTGTTTCTTACGCTTTCATAATTAATTCACCTACTTACTTATGCATGTATTTGTTTATGCAGAAACAGTTTGTGCATATGTTTTCAATGTCTTAATCTCTCAAGGTTAAGAATAAATAAGGCAGATGGTGGCTGCTCAGCAAGAATTTGATCTCATGATAAGGAGTAAAAGTGCCAGTAGCATACTGGGAGAGAAACCAGCATCATGAACTAGCTCATTCTAAGCTCTTGTCACCGACCTTTTGTCAAATTCCTCATCTCCCTTGAGTTTAGATTCCTGCAGGGAAGAAAAGATACATGAATTTGGAGATCCTGAGGCTGCACCAATAGCCTCAGCATCCTAGTCTCCAGTTCCTATCTTCATTTCTTAGCCATAGGACCCATGATAGTGTTTCACATCTTTAAATACCATTCTCCTTTCCCTTGCAATAAATTAAATGTTTATAAAAAGATTGAAATGAAAAATTATTAACACATATAAATCACTATAACCATAAAATTACATGGAAAACAAACAGTCTGCATCTCAATGACTTTCAGGAAAACAATAACATTAAGAGAGAAATAAAAAATTGAAATAAATGAAAACAAGGTTAAAACCTATTGAAAGTTATGAGATATACCTTAGCAGAGTTACGATGAAAGTTTATAGTGCTAAGCACCCACACAAAAAAGTTAGAAATAGCTCAGATTAAAGAACTAGCATCACATCTAGAGGAACTAGAAAAAAAAAAACCCAACCCCAGATCTAGCAGAAGACAAGAAATCAGAGCTGAACTAAATAAAGTGGGGATGAGAAAAAAACATACAAAACATCAATAAAACCAAAATTTAGTTTTTGAAAGAATAAATAAGATTAATAGACCCCTAGCTAGGCTAATAAAGAAAAAAATAGAAGAGAGAAGATCCAAATAAACACAATGGGATACAACAAAGAAGACACTACTACTGACCCCACAGAAATACAAAAAAACCCTTGGAGACTATTATGAACACTTCTTAGCACATAAACTGGAATACCTAGAAAAATTGGATACATTCCTGGAAACATCCAATATCCCAAGATTAAACCAGGAAGAAAATGAAACCCGGAACAGACCAAACTGAATCAGAAAAAGAAAAAAAAAAAAAAAAAACCTATCAGCCAGAAAAACCCCAGGACAAGATGGATTCAGAGCTGAATTCTATCAGATGTTTGAAGAAGAACTGGTACAAATCCTACTGAAACTATTGAAAAAAAAAATAGGAGAAGGGGTTTCTTTCTAACTCATTCTTTGAGGCCAGCATCACTCTGATATCAAAAATGGCAGAGACACAATGACAAAAAAGAAAACTTCAGGCCAATATCCATAAGGCACATGGACGCAAAAATCCTCACCAAAATATTAGTAAGTTGAATCTTAACTGCACCACATCAAAAAGGCTAATTCACCATGATCAAGTAGGCTTTATTCCTGGGATACAAGGTTGGTTCCACATACACAATTCAATAAATATGATTCACCACATAAACAGAACTAAAAACAAAAATAACATAATCATCTCAATAGAAGCAGAAAAGGCTTTCTGTAAACTTCAGCATCCCTTCATGTTAAAAACCCTCCACAAATTAAGCATCAAAGGCATATATCTCAAAATAATAACAGTTATTTATGACACACAGCCAACATCATACTGAATGAGCAAAGGCTAGAAATATTCTCTTTAAGTACGGAAAAAGACAAGGATGCCCACTCTCACCACTCCTATTCAATAGAATACTGGAAGTCCTAGCCAAAGGAATCAGGCAAGAGAAAAAAATAAAAGGTTTCCAAGTAGGAAGAGAGGAAGTCAAACTACCTCTTTAAGAGATGACATGATTCTATACCTAGAAAACCCCATAGATACTGCCAAAGTCTCCTCGTTCTGATAAACAACTTCAGCAAAGTTTCAGAATACAAAATCAATGTACAAAAATATGTAGCATTTCTTTACACCAATAACATTCTAGCTGAGAACCAAATCCAGAATGCAATTCCATTTTTAAAAGCCACAGATAAAATAACCTACCTAGGAATACAGCTAACCAAGGAAGTAAAAGATCTCTGTGAGAAGTACTATAAAATCCTGCTGAAAGAAATCAGAGACAATACAAATGGAAAAACATTCTATGCTCATGGATAAGACTCAATAATGTTAAAATGGCCATACTGTTCAAAGCAACTTACAGATTCAATGCTTTTCATATCAAATTACCAACAACATTCTTCACAAAATTAAAAAAGAAAACTACTCTAAAATTAATTTGGCACCAAAAAAAGAGCTCAAATAGCCATAACAAACCTAAGCCAAAAGAACAAAGTGGAGATATCATATTACCTGACTTCAAACTATACTGCAAGGATATTGTAAATAAAACAGCATGATACTGGCACAAAAACATATATATATAGACCAATGAAATAGGCTAGAGAACCCAGAAATAAAGCCACAAACCTGTCAGATCTTTGACAAAGCTGATGAAAATAAGCAATGGGGAATGGACCTCCTGTTCAATAAATGCTGCTGGGATAACTGGTAGCAATATGCAGATGATTGAAACTGGACCACCTACCTTTCAGTATATACAAAAATCAACTAAAGATGGATTAAAGACTTAAACATAAAATCTGGAGCTATAAAATCCCTAGAAGAAAATCTATAGGAAGGAAATACTGTACTGAGCATTAGCCCTGGCAAATACTTCCTGAGGAATGCTCCTAAAGCAATTGCAACAATAACCAAAAAATGAACAAGTGGTACTGAATTAAACTTAAAACTTCTCACAGCAAAAGAAACCATCAACAAGGAAAACAGACAACCTACAGAATGGAAGAAAATTTGCAACTGTGCATCTGACAAAACTCTAATATCCACGAACTGTGAGAAACTCAAAGAAATCGCCAAGCAAAAAACAAACGACTCAATTAAAACATGGGCAAAAGACATGACTGGACACTTCTCAAAAGAAGACACAAGTGCCTCCAACAAGCACATGAAAAAATACTAAATATCACTAAACATTAGAGAAATGCAAATACAAACCACAATGAGATACCATCTCATACTAGTCAGTATGGCTATTACTACAAAGTCAAAAAAATAACAGATGCTGGCGAGGTTGCCAAGAAAAAAAGGAACAATTATACACTGTTGATGGGAATTTAAATTAGCTCAGTCACTGTAGAAATTGGTCTGAAGATTTCTCAAAGAACTTAAAATAGAACTACCATTCACCCCAGCAAGTGCATCACAGAGTATATACCTAAAGGAATATAAATCCTTCTACCATCAAGACACATGTATACATATTTTCATCATAGCACTATTTACCTTAGCAAAGACATGAAATCAAACTAGATGCCCATCAGCAGTGGAGATTAAGAAAATGTGATACATATACACCATGGAATACTATAAAGCTATAAAAATGTGTTTATGGCCTTTGTAGCAACATGGATGAAGCTGAAGATCATTGTCCTAAGTGAATTAAAGCAGGGACAGAAAACCAAATATTACATGTTCTCAGTTACAATAAGTGAGATCTAAACATTGAGTTCACATGGACACAAAGAAGAGAATAGCAGACACTGGGGCCTAACTGACAGTGGAGGTTGGGAAAGGGATGATGATTCAAAAAACTACCTATCAGGTACTAAGCTGGATGACAAAATTATCTGTACACCAAACCTCCATGACATGCAATTTGACCATGTAACAAACCTGCACATATACCTCCTGATCGTAAAATAAAATTTAGAAATAAAAATAATTCCTAAAATTTAATTTGTATAGAAGCCCATGAGAAAACCAAGTGATTTAGAATTGTCATTAATGCCTTTAACGTCAGCATGATCAACATTTTAGATGCAGAGATCGTAATTTTAATAAAATAACACTCAAAGATATGACAGAGAAAATGTAGGGAACTGAAAAATTATAATACATTTAAAATCACTGTTTTAGCATGAATTGAACTGCAAAAACTGGATTCTCAAATGACAATACATTTTCTATGAGCTCTTAGGTACCTTATCTTGTTTTGTGGTGGCCCTCCTTTAATGCATATTATCTTTATGACTTCTTGCTATCCCCTTTATTTTAGCATTCTTTGTACAGGCATTGATAGTGAAGAATTGGTAAGTGAGTAAAGATAGTTCCACGTGCAAAAAAACAGGGAAAAAATGGTCATGATATCCTCTTTCATGTTGACTATAAATAGCAGTCTTGTTCTGGGCCATTCCACATTTGACACTATTGCTGCTTCTACTCTGCCTTCAGCGTGAATGGGAATATGACTGGAAACTTGGGAGAAATAAAGCTTTGCTCAATCCCTCTCTATCCCAGTCTCCTGAAAAAGAAGCTCACAGCTTGATGCCAGTGCATGTGTTTTTATATACCTTACTTATATCTTAAATGTTACCATGGAAAATCTCTTGTGTTATTTCAGACAGTAGGCTTTTCTATATCAAAATATGTTTTAATGTGAGGTCAAAAGCACAATTTTTTAATTTACTGATTTTCTCAGTTTTCTTTATCAAGTAAATATATATTTTACTTATGAAATAAATACATTTTTATTTATGAAGAGTTCTTATTCATGAAGAAGTTTTTTAAAAAAACAAGAAACAATGTTGACATAATAAGGATATTATAATCTTTATGCATAAATTCTATCACCTCATTCATCTTTTTTCTCACATTAAGGTATATTTTTGTCAGCCCTATAAAATAAAATTTCTGGTTCTTATAAACATCTTTTATGACATATCAACCTGTGGTTTTATGAAAGATATATTTCACATAAAACATTCCCAAGTAAAGCTATACCTGTAATTACTGGAATTTGGATTTCAATGAAGAATCATTTGAGATTACTTTGAATTATGTAAAAGAAATTTAAAATAGAATCCTGGAGAAGTTCTGAGACATGAGCTTGATTCAAAGAACTAAAGAGCAAACTGCTTATGTTCTTCTTGACATTACTTTTCCATCTTAATTTAAGTGATAAAAAGATAGCAAATAAATATCTATATTCGCATTATATCCCATTAATTGCATATTAGCTTTATGTTACAGTCTTTAGAGACACTCTATCAAAAAGTGTGCCAGACAATCAATACATGGACTGCTAAACAAAAAAAGGAAAGATATGCATTTTTTTGTGGTGAAACTTGACATACATTTATAGCAAACTGTAAACAAGGATGTTCAACCATTTCTTTCCCAACGATTTCCTGCTTTGGTTTTACAAAATCAGCTGAATGAAATGGAGACATTGTGATCATGCAGCATTCATGGGTTTATTGTGAGCAGAGAGCACCCTCTACTTTCTCCTGATTAAACAGCACGCCTAGTCTGGAAGAAATGAGATGGCTGGTTCTATGCTGATATTTTGCTCAGAAAATCAGAAGAAGGGATTTGTCTATAAGGTTCATTAACTCTTGGCCTCTATTGGCAGTAACCCATGTTCAGGAGGCCATCATTGTAACACCCTCAAAAGAACTCCCCAAAGGAGGCAAAGTCTAGAAGGAGAATACCTGCTCTGAAGTTTCCCACCTTCCCTGAACTGAATCTGCAGAGCCACCCCAGGAGGGGAGAATGCAGCTTTGAAAAATAACACCTTTGTTATTCCAAGTGTTAGAGATGAAGCTGAGTTTTCAGATGGCCTCAAGGTTTGTGCATCCTTCACCAAACACAGATGGAAACTGGACTCTTTGAACTGCTTTGAAAATCTGTTACTAAGTATTGCTGTGGGTCTGTGAAGCAGCCATTGCTAACTTCTGACTGCTTGCAATTTTTATGGCTGTGTGATGACAAGGGATAAAATAGCTTTAATTTAAAAGTAAATGGTTCATATGCCAGGGAGGAAAAAACCCACCATCTAAGCAAGATTTAATCTTAAATATTATGGTAATTCTAAATGTTAGTCTTTTTAAAAGATTGATGTAAATATTAGAATTATAAAGAAGTCATAGAATATATACATAACATTAATTCATTCACTTCATTCTGATAAATTTGACTTTTTACAATTTTAATACTTTTAAGACATTAAAATCGACAAAGATTAATACTTCCTATTTTTTAGATCAACTATTGACGTTATAGTTCTTTAGAGCTTTGCAGTTGTGTTAAAATCTACTGACTCTTGAATCTAGAATCAGAAACATCTGCCATGGCAAATCAAAGTCATGCTCTGTAGTTCCATTTTAAAATATTTTAGATTTAATACCACGGCTTTCACTTGCCTATGTTAAGAACAAGCTTTCAATAAAACCACTGTAAATAGACATTCTTCCTTAAGTCAGATTTATACCAACAGAATTTACAATGCACCCTTTGAGCCTGGTTATACGTACAGCATATAACCAGTTGGGTTGTTTTTGTTGTTTTCCTTTCAAAGACAACTGAATCTCTGTATAGGAATCAAGACATTTCCACAAACTGGCAGAAAGCTGTGAGAACTTCAGTTGTATTGTTAATAGGGAAATCAAGCTTTGCCCAACACAAATGACACCATAAAGCTGCATGTTCTCAGCATAGTTTGTTACGATTTTACAAACATATAAATTACACATGTATTCACGGTATGTGTTTTTGTCTGTGCCAAAGCAAAGCAAAACAAACAAACAAACAAAACCCTAGATTAATGTCGTATCAAGCAGGTTTTAACACTAAGGTTCTCATGGAAACATTAACTTAGCTGCGTCAATTATATGCAACTTTTTAATGGTAGGAGTTTAACAATATCAACAGAGGTACTTTACAATATATATTTAATAAGACCACATACTTTAGCCACAGCAGGCTTCCTCCTTGGAGCATGGTGAGGATAACTGTGTGACCCTCTACCCTGTCTCAGCAGGTATGCACCAGCAGGACCTAGCAGACTCAGTAATCTCTTCATGGACCTATTGAACTTCTGTTTTTTCAACAAAAAAAATAGATATATATATAAAGAGGGCAGGAATATGAGTCTTCTTGCAACTTCCACCCCCCAGGGTACACTGAGTGACTATAAAATTCTGGCATGTACAATATTCTTTATTCCATCCCTCCTGCCAAAAGTATTAATCATGGTGAAAGGAAGTACCTCACATCCTGGGAATTTACAATCTCTATATTATCCTTGAGTTTAAAATGCTTGTATAATACAAAAGTGGCACTAAAATTTAAATGATGTTTCAAGAAGGGGTTAGTGGTACTACCAGTGTGTGATAATAACTACTTCATGTAAGAAAAAGAAAATCATCCACTACCAAAAGGCAGTAAGGAGAGGAAAGCAAGTATGCTATGTCACCTATTTATTCCCTACCTATTATTTCACTGACAAAGATGTATTAAAAACCTCATTCACAATTCTTTAGAAAAAAATCTTGAATAAAAAAATTATACAAGGCGTTGCAGAGGGAAGCATGTCCTTGTTTATAATATTCCCATAGACACAGTAAAGACAACAATGATGATACCTTATTGATGGAATGTTCAAATGACTAGACTTGTATAATAATTTGAGACATCTATAAATATGTTCTATGTTCATGATTTTAGAACTGCAGATTATATTCAGAGCTCAAAATAAAATGAGTAATGCTAGTCTATCAGGGCCACCATGTGTGATTATGCTGATTGTGCACTACCCAGAGTTACCTAAGCCAAGGATAGTAGTGGAGCCATGGTCATGGTCTGTGCACCAAGCCATGGGCTCGGTGTGGGACCTGCCCAGTGGAAAGGGGACAGGGGGATACACTTCTACAAATTCATATACAGAAAAGGAGTCCCTTCTTTTTTTTTTTTCAAGACGGAGTCTCACACTGTCGCCCAGGCTGGTGTTCAGTGGTGCAATCTCGGCTCACTGCAACCTCTGCCTCCCAAGTTCAAGTGATTCTCCTGCCTCAGCCTCCTGAGTAGCTGGGACTACAGGTGCGTGCCACCACACCTGGCTAATTTTTGTATTTTTAATAGAGACGGGGTTTCACTATGTTGGCCAGGCTGGTCTCAAACTCTTGACCTCGTGATCCGCCCACCTCAGCCTCCCAAAGTGCTGGGATTACAGGCATGAGCCACCACACCCAGTCAAGAGACCTCTTCCTTAATTCACACACCACTGGACTGCAACTTTCTGGCCTCCAAGTAGCTCAAAGAATATTGGCATATAAACTGTATAGAACCTATACTTTTCCATGTAAGAGGCAAACTATTTGCCAGACACTTTATATATCATTTGTATCTTATCCAGTTCTCATAAGAATCAAAGTTCCTTATTAGGACCAACATAGCGTGGACCCCAACCTTGGTCTCCCACCTATTCTCTCCCACTCACCCTCACACCTTCACATTTCCTTTACTTGTCAGACTCCTGAGAGGCCTTTACCCTTGATAACCTCTCCACTTGAAACGCTTCACATGAGTGCTCTGGGTTATTTCCTCACTTCGTTCAGGGGCTCAGGCATCCACTTACTGATAAGTCTATCTAAGAAGATGCCACCTCTCTGCCAACCCTCAGACAATTAGAACTGGCAGCCCCCTTATTTTGCCTATTTTTTCTTTATTTAACTTACCATTCCCTGTATTACCTATTTATTCAGCTGTATATTTATAGTCTGTCTCCCCAAACTGGAACCTAAGCTTCACAGAAGCAAATATTTTTACCTGTTGTGTTTTCTGTGAAATCCCCATCTCTGATAACCCTGGAGTGTTACTTGTCACTGACTCTATCATCAATTTACCTGAGTAAAGATTTTGAGGTTGTCACTTCAGGACCAGTGCAGCCACTCCACGATGCCTTCAATACTCCAGTCTCCTTGCATTTTCTTCACCTTCAGCCTCAGGGTGTGGCTTTCACTCTCATGGTCACCATACCTGATCACTGAGGCCATGTTCCAGGCAGGAAAGGTAAGAAGGAAGAGGGAGGGTCAAATACACATTCCGGTTAAGTCTCACCCTACTTAAGGAGTCTTTCCATAATTTCTAAACAACAACTCATACTTGTACTCTATTGGGCACCATTGTGTAACATGATCACCCATACAAAGACAGCCAGGAAGTATAGCCAACATTTAAATCAGGTTCTCTTGGTAAGAAAGAGAGAATGAATAATGAGGAGACAACAGATAATCTGTCACTGTCTTTACAGGCAGTAGATATGAGGTTTTCAACTAACAAAATCTGCTTCTGTGAAAAAGAAGAATGATTTTCTCAAAGATTTTTCCCAATCTTCAATGGTCTTTTAACTCAGTTAATGTAATTTTTATAGAAGTTTAATTCATAGAGAATTATCCAAAATCAATAAGAAAAAGGCAAATATCCTAATTAAAGATTAGCAAGGGATACAGGACATGTCCAAAAGATGTTCAGCCTGATTCGTAATCAGGAAATGCAAACACAACAGTTCAATACCATTTCACATTCACCAGATTGACAAGAATTGAAAAGTCAGATATTGAACTTTTGCAAAGATAAAGGAAAATGACAACTCCTGTATTGCTGGTGGGAGTGTAAATTGGTACAATTTTTGAAAGCAATTGGGTGATACCTGGCAGAACTGAACATGCTCATATCCTTCATACTAGCAATTCTGCCAGTGCCTATACAGTCTGTAGAACTTGCACAGTGAGCCTAAGGAGATAAGTATATGTATACAGACTTCATCATTGTTTGTGGTATCAGTTGGCTGACCTGGGCAGGCATATTTTTACTATATTAATAATTAACTATTAAACTCTCTCTTGTTGATTTCCTGTACCACCCAATTTATGGTGAGGACTTGGTTGTAGTGAGCAGAGAGAGAAAGGGTGCTGATATATTACACTCTTTGATTTGGACTGGGACAAATATTTAAATACATTCAGAACTTTTTCACATATGAACCAATGTCGTGATAGGGGACAATTACAGATATTCCTTTTGAAGTCTACATATTCACCTTGCAATGGAGTTGAGAATAAATACTCTCTCATTTTATTATGACTTTGGAAATTGCAGACCCAATATGACTTAAGTTTACTTAATCCCTATCTTTTCACAGAATGTCAACCTTGTGGAGATAATGTAAACATTCAGAGTGACATATATACAGTTAACTTAAAACTGGCTTCTAAGTAGAAAGCGAAACATAGTCCTAAATATCCAGACTATTAAAAAATCATTTTTAATTAGCAAATATGCAAGAGTGTGTCATTATGCAATAAAAATCTACTATACATATTCATGTTTTTGTCAGTAACAAGTTACATTTTGAAAACGATTTTAAAAGCATTTTATATGATTTGAAGTAATAATTACGTTGTTGAAGTCATTTTTAAGGAAACTGATTCTCTTATTTTAGAAAAATTAACAATAAATTCAGGAATACTCTGTGATAATTCCTGGCTGGGACCAGAGAGGGTGCATAGGAATTTCTTACTCCCCTTCTAAGAGCTTCACTTTCTGGCTCTATGATTCCCAAAAGATGGGGTAATAAAAACTTGATATTCCCAAATGAACCTATCATCATGCAAATTGTTATGCATTCCTTAAATTTTGAGGGTTACTTTTCTTATACTTTTAATTTCTCATGATTTTAGAAACGGAATATGTCAACCATAACATGAGAAATCTAGTTATGTATCACTTAGTGATGGGAATTTTTTCTGAGAAATGTGTCATTAGGCAATTTTATCATTGTGTGAACATCATAGAGTGTAATTGAACTCTATGTCCCTGCACTATTACTAAATTTCAATCATTTCCCTTATTTGATCTGCAATGACAATATCATGTGTCATATATTAAGTTTGTATATATGCTTCATTATAATCTTATGGGACTACTGTCATATGCATTCTGTTTTTGGCTGAAACATTATGCCATGCCAAACTATATATGTGTGTATATACATATCTGTGTGTATTTGTGTGTATATGTGTGTGTGTGCATGTGTATGTCTGTGTGTGTATATGTATATATAGAGTTTTATATATATACGCACGTATGTATATAATTAAGCAATAAAGATTTCTAAGAAACCGAAGTATTTACTATATAAAGTGTTCACATATCATTTCTTCTGGCATTTACATTTGATGCAGCAAGAAATATGAAATTATTGCTAGGAAATTAATGGAAAACAATTTTGTCATATTGTGGTCACATGAATAATTTATTCAATTTTAATGAGAGGTAATATTTTTAAAAATAAATCACTGTTTTTGCTTTGAGCTCATTTCAATATTTAGTTCATTTACTTTCTAAGGGGATGTTTTATTTTCTCTTCCATTCTCCACAAATCTCTATTTAAAAATTAAGATTTACCAGCATATCTTTAAAGAGTGGTTTATCAAAGTATCACTTTGCTCTTAATATTTATGAATAAGGCTCTTCAGTGTAAAGTGAACAGAATATACACTACCCAAGTTATAAATCATCAATGTACCACATCATATGGGAATAAATTATTTTAAAATTAGACATACTTATATGTGTATGTATATGTATATATCTACAAAAATATATGAAAACTAAACTTGTGATATTTTTATGCTGTGTGGCTTTCATCCTGAAGTCAATTTAAAATCGTATATTTCAAGACATACATAAGGATTCAGAGGCCGGTTTAAAATTACTACTTTCCCTATTCCACTCTTTCCTCTCAAAAAAGGAAATTGAAAAAATTACTTAACACTCATCACTAGCGTCAAGTAGTCATAATAAGATAAATAACAAGAATGAAGAAAATGGTTGAATTAAAATGTGACATATTGATTCGAATCTCTTGAGATTCAGTGAAGCACATATATGGCTACATTTTCATAATTGGGTAACAAAAATTTTGGTCCCCAAAGAACTTGATATAAGATTTTCATCCAATAATTAAACGTTAAGAGCAACACATACTAAATCTTCTCAAAGAGGTAGAAGTGCTCTTGGGGCAACAATATAATTTTATAGTAATCTAATTGAGAGTTGTAGTGTCACATGAGGGAGAACGTGTCAAAGCCAGGTTGGTTAATCTAGAAGCAAAGAGAAAATAAAAAAGTTAGGTTAAAAAACACTGTGGTTTCTGTCCTGGCTACTCCTTCTTATTCCAGCCCTTGAATAAGGGGGAAGTCATACCTTAATGGGCCCTGTGAGGGGGAAGGTAGGCATTATCATGAGCATACAACTTTATGACTACTTTGCTTTACATGCAAGGTCTATAGGGCAACTTGGGAAAAATTAACTATTGAGTTTTCTGATTTATTACCACTATGCATATCCCTCTATTTAAAAAGAGAAGACGTCTTTAATTTATCTGAAAAATCTTAAATTTATCCCCATGCTTATATCTATTGTAAATGTATCAGTTTTTTACATTATAATTCGGTTTAAACTATTTCATTTCCTTGCTAAACTTACTCATTAAATTTTACAGTTTGTGTGTTTTAGGATCTTTGTATTGTGCACATTAGGTTTGTGTGACTAACAGTTTTATTGCTTCTATTGTAAGCTTTGTACCTTTCTTCTTGCTTTATTGCATAGGCTGTGCTATCCAGGGCAATGACAAATAGACACAGAAGGGGTTAGTGCCTCTGCCCAATTCCCAGTCTCCAAGGGAAAACTTTCCATATTTATAACCAATTAGTATGCTATGTACTATATTTGTGTAGAAGACTTTAATTTAGAGTAATTTAAAGGCAGGAAAGCAGGAAGGCAGGAAGGAAGAAAGGGAGTGAGGGAGGGAGGGAGGGAGGGAGGGAGGAAGGAAGGAAGGAAGGAAGGAAGGAAGGAAGGAAGGAGAAAGAAGAGGAAAGGAAAGGAAAGGAAGAAGTATTCAAATAGAAAAAGAGGAAGTCAAATTGTCTCTGCATGCAGGTTACATGATTGTATATTTAGAAAACCCTATTGTCTCAGTCCAAAATCTCCTTAAAAAGCTAATAAGCAACTTCAGCAATGTCAAGATACAAAATCAATGTGCAAAAATCACAAGCATTCCTATATACCAATAATGGAGAGCCAAATAATGAGTGAACTCCCATT
Organism: Papio anubis; assembly: GCF_008728515.1. Classification (NCBI taxonomy): domain Eukaryota; kingdom Metazoa; phylum Chordata; class Mammalia; order Primates; family Cercopithecidae; genus Papio; species Papio anubis. The sequence goes on from NC_044977.1 coordinate 145,240,435, forward strand.
CACAATTGCTACAAGGACAATAAAATACCTAGGAATACAACTTACAAGCGATGTGAAGGACCTCTTTGAGAAGAACTACAAACCACTGTTCAAGGAAATAAAAGAGGGCATTAACAAATGGAAAAATTTCCCATGCTCATGGATAGGAAGAATCAATATTGTGAGAATGGCCATAGTGCCCAAAGTCATTTATAGATTCAATGCTATCTCCATCAAGCTGCCATTGACTTTCTTCACAGAATTAGAAAAACTGGCTGGGTGCGGTGGCTCATACCTATAATCCTAGCACTTTGGGAGGCTGAGATGGGCAGATCACGAGTTCAGGAGATCGAGACCATCCTGGCTAACATGGTGAAACCCCATCTCTACTAAAAATACAAAAATTAGCCGGGCACGGTGGGGGGCGCCTGTAGTCCCAGCTACACAGGAGGCTGAGGCAGGAGAATGGCGTGAACCTGGGAGGTGGAGCTTGCAGTGAGTGGAGATTGCGCCACTGCACATCAGCCTAGGCGACAGAGCGAGACTCAGTCTAAAAAAAATATATATTTAAAAAAAGGAGAAAAAACTACTTTAAATTTCATATGGAACCCAAAAAAAAGCTTGTAAAGCCACCACAATCCTAAGAAAAAAAAAAGAACAAAGCCCAAGGCATCATGCTATCTGACTTCAAACTATACTACAAGGCTACAGTAACAAAAACAGCATGGTACTGGTACCAAAACAGTTATATAGACCAATGGAACAGAAAAAAGGCCTCAGAATTTTGCCACACATCTACAACCCTCTGATCTTTGACAAAATTGATAAAAACAAGCAATGGGGAAAGGATTTTCTTTTTAATAAATGGTGTTGGGAAAACTGGCTACCCATATGCAGAAAACTGAAACTGCACCCCTTCCTTACACCTTATATAGAAATTAACTTAAGATGGATTAAAGACTTAAACATAAGACCTAAAATTATAAAAACTCTAGAAGAAATCCTAGCCAATACCATTCAGGACATAAGCATGGGCAAAGGCTTCATGCTTAAAACACCAAAAGCAATTGCAACAAAAGCCAAAATAGACAAATGGGATCTGATTAAATTAAAGAGCTTCTGCACAGCAAAAGAAACTATCATCAGAGTGAACAGGCAACCTACAGAATGAGAGAAAATGTTTGCAATTTATCCATCTGACAAAGGGCTAATATCCAGGATCTACAAAGACTCAAACAAATTTACAAGAAAAAAAAACAAAAAAAAACCAAAAAAAAACCCTCATAAAAATGAGTGAAGGATCTGAACAGACACTTCTCAAAAGAAGACATTTATGCAGCTAACAAACATATGAAAAAAAGCTAATCCTCAGTGGTCATTAGAGAAATGCAAATTGAAACCACGATGGGATACTATGTCACACCAGTTAGAATGGTTATCACTAAAAAGTCAGGAAACAACAGATGCTGGAGAGGATGTGGAGAAATAGGAATGCTTTTACACTTGGTGGGAGTGTAAATTAGTTCAATGATTGTGGAAGACAGTGTGTCAATTCCTCAAGGATCTAGAACCAGAAATACCATTTAACCCAGCAATCCCATTACTGGGTATATACCTAAAGGATTATACATTATTCTACTATAAAGACACATGTACACGTATGTTTATTGCAGCAATGTTCACAATAGCAAAGACTTGGAGCCAACCCAAATGCCCATCAATGATAGACTGGATAAAGAAAATGTGGCATATATACACCATGGAATACTATACAGCCATAAAAAAGGATGAGTTCATGTTCTTTGCAGGGACACGAATGAAGCTGGAAGCCATCATCCTCAGCAAACTAACACGGGAACAGAAAATCAAACACCACATGTTCTCACTCATAAGTGGTTGTTGAACAATGAGAACACAGGGACACAGGGAGGGGAACATCACACACTGGAGCCTGTTGGGGGTTGGAGGGCTAGGGGAGGGATAGCATTAGGAGAAATACTTAATGCATATGACAGGTTGATGGGTGCAGCAAACTACCATCACGCATGTATACCTATGTAACAAACCTGCGCGTTCTGCACCTGTATCCCAGAACTTAAAGTATAATTAAAAAAAGATTTAATAATTGGAAACAGGTACTGTCTATTCTGGATTTCATTGACCAATTACAAAAGATGTCAGTCGTCTGTAACTGCTAAAAATATATGAATACATCCCATCTGAATCATTTGCTTATTAAATATTATATTTTAGGATAACTAACTCCAAACACAATATAGAATAAACATATCATTTGGTAAAAATATAATTTAAATATGATATGTGTATTGCATTAACAAATACAGTGCTGTGGTTTCCAAGGAAGGTGAGGGAGAAGCCTATGTCTTTCTCCTGCCCACTCTCATTCCCCTCCAGACGCTCTAAGTCAACATTGACTACATATTTAGTTTCGAAAAGCATATTCAAATTATCGGGCTATGTTTACTAGCATGCAGTTTACATTGAGATAATTTATTAATTGGCAGAACAATAAGCTTGATTATAAAGTCACTTAAGGTAAGGCTGCATTCTATTTTTTTTTTTTTTGAGTTTATAGAATTTATATGCTTCTGTCAAGCCAACCAGCCTGTTGCACTCTCCACAATCAAAATTAAAAATAAATGTGTACCTTGTTATTATTGAAAACTATCTTTCCATTGATTTTGGGACTAATTTGTGAAAAGTCCAGACAACATTGATTAAGGGTATGAGATTTTGATTTTTATCTAAAAGAAATCTGAATTTAAACTTTCAATAAACTCTGACACTAACTAATATTCTTCCTTCACTAAAGAGAGGAATAATGCCTAACCTGAAAGTTTACAAGGGAAATTCTATATTCCATTCGGTCCACTGTCTTTTATTGGATCTCCAGGTTCTCTCTGAATCAACCTTGTACTCTACCTTCGAGGAAGCATATAGTTTTCACACAGGACAGGAAAACAAATGAGTCTATGTTTTTAAGGGTGTAGTAATAGAAACAAATCTGTCCTGAGGTAAATATCCCTTATCCTTTTCTGTGATGTGCTTTTCTGTGGTTTGTCTATACTTGTCTTTTATAGCCACAATGTGATTTTATTAGTGTGTGAATGCCTGAGCAAAGAGCCAAGGGTAGCAGCAGCCTGCATTAGGCCCAAGATCTACAACCAAACGAGCAAGGACCAATTTAGAGTTCTAGCTGTAGTAAAAGAAGCTGATTACTTTTTTTCTATCTAATATATTTCCTCCTCTGTTGCTAATAGTATCCAGTTCTGCTCCCCCACCCCACCCCCTGCCCCACTCCACCCCTAAGGGACTGCCCCTTCCCCATATCAACCTTTGTGTTTTGGGTGAACTTTATCTCACCTTTGACTATAGGCATATGTATGCTGCTTAGGCTGGGCTAATCAGAAAACCAAATTTCCCTTGCCTTAAAACTGATCCAGTGATAAGCAAATGATCCTCATTCACCTACAAAAGAAGAATTGAGGTTGTTATAAAATGTTGGAAGAGAGTTTCAGCCTACTATTTTGATGGACACGAATTTACTGGAAGTGGATGGAGCATAAGTTTGAAATTATTGAAAACTATTTCATAGAACTTGTAAAGACAACTCAGAGGAGAAATGAACCAATTAATTAAGACAGAAGGGTGGTAGTGGTTTAGTTGAATACCTAAGTCATGCCAAACAAAGCCATCTAAAGTGGAACTTTTCTAATATACAAACATTTCTTCTTTAAAAATATTAAATCAGTGTGAATGGCAATTTATTTGCTTTTAAACTTAAAAGTTACTAAAGAACTTAAGAGGTAAAAGATTATTCCCAAATATATGCCCAGTTCAACATGACTAAAAGTGTTTTTTGTTTGTTTGTTTGTTTACCTAGTACTTTCATAGATTGGGGAATATTTTAGCTATTCCTCACTCTGTGCTAATTTATAATGAAACCAATGTGTCTTTGGCTCAGATTATTCACATAAATATTCTGGAATTTTTAGATTATAGTAGACTAAAATTTTGACTCTTCTAAAGCGTTTCTAGATTGATAAACATAGTATTCATTATTTCATACAAAGGCAGTAAATTTCAATCCTTGCTCTGTAAAATGTCTCTTTTCTGTTTCCTTCAGAATGGCTATTTTCTTCCGATTATATTCTTGATCTCTGCTCTTTCAGTTTTCATTGTGGCGTACATTTTCTGCCTCTCTGCCTCAATGGCAGGAGTATGTTAATTCGTATAGATTGTCTACCTCAACTTAGTTACAGGTAGCAACTGTGAAAAGGCTTCCTCCCTTGGAGTCAGAGGTCTAGATGCAAATTAGATTCCGGTCTTTACTTAACTTTATATGAAAGATGGAAGATGGAAGTAAAATGGAGGTTATACTTTTGCTGTTCTTGCAGTTGGCAAGCAGGGTAGTGTAAACATGAATAGATATTTACAAACAGTGGGAGTGGCCTGATTTTGCATTGAGTATCTAATAGTGAGTTCTGAGTGTATGAAAGAAAGTTCTAGTAGTGTCTTCAGTAGAAACAGCAGCAGCTTCCTAATCGCTGAAATACAGGGGAGATATCTGATATTTGATCCCTTAGTCCTTTCAACAAATTTATAAGCACTTGCTTCTCTGTATTAAATATCTCTGCTTGAAATACTTACAGTGGTTTTTATTTTCCACCTTCTTGTGTGAATGATATATGGAATCATAGTTTCTGGTCTTTTGGAGGGTAGGTTGGAAGATGAGAAAATATATTTTTGTTAAATGTGATCTGAAAAAAAAATAAGTTGCCATATTGTGAAATTATTGACATTTTATTTTTTTCTGAATTAAACTTCCTTGCTTTCTTTCTGTAAATATATATAAACTCTCTATGTCTATAATCTAAAAATATGTGAAGATTACAGGCATACCTCAGAGATATTGCAGGTTTTGTTTCAGATCATCACAACAAAGTGAATATCACAATAAAGCAAGTCACTTTTTTTTTGTTTCCCCAGTGCATATAAAGGTTGTGTTTACACTACTATACTGTAGTCTATTAAGTGTGCAATAGCATGATGTCTAAAAAATTGTATATACCTTAATTTAAAAGTACTTTATTACTAAAAATGATAAAAATCACCTGAGCTTTCAGTGAGTCATAATCTTTTTGCTGGTAAAAAGTTTTGTTTCAATGTCGATGGCCGCTGACTGATCAAGGTTGTGGTTGCTGAAGGCTGAGGTAGCTGTGGCAATTTCTTGAAATGAGAAAACAATGATTTCTCTGTGTCATGTGATGGTGTTTGATTGCATTTTACCCACAAAACTTCTTCTCAAATTGGAGTCAATCCTCTCAAACCCTGTTGCTGCTTTCTCAACTGTATTTATGTATTATCATAAATCCTTTGTTGTCATTTCAATAATGTTCACAGCATAATCACTAGTAGTAGTTTCCATCTCAATAAACTATTTTCTTTGCTCATCCACAAGCAGCAGCTCCTCAGGTGTTAAAGTTTAATATAAGATTACAGCAATTCAGTCATATCCTGAGGCTCCACTTCTAGTTCTCTTGCTATTCCACATCTGCAATTACTTTCTTCACTGAAATCTTGACCCTCTCAAAGTCACCCATGAAAACTGGAATTAACTTTTTCCAAACTTCTATTAACGTTATTTTCATCTCCTCCAATGCATCATGAGTTTTCTTAATGGCATCTAGAATGGTACATTTTTCCAGATAGTTTTAAATTTACTTCTCTTAGGTCCATTAGAGGAATCACTGTCTGTAGCAGCTACAGCCTTACAAAACATATTTCTTAAATAATAAGACTTGAAAGTCGAAATGACTCTTTGATCCATGGACTGCAGAATGTATTTGTGTTAGCAGGCATGGGACAAATATTAATCTCCCTGTACCTCTCCATCAGAGCTCTTGGGTTGTTAGATACATTGCCAGTGAACAGTAATCTTTTATCCTGAGCAGCAGTTCTCAAAAGTAAATTTAAAACATTTAGTAAACCATGCTCTAAAAAGATGTGCTCTCATTTAGGCTTAGATTTAGGCTTAGTTGTTCCATTTAGAGAGCACAGGCAGAGTAGATTTAGTGTACTTCCTCAGGGTCCTAGGATTCTTAAACTTTTAAATGGGCTTTGGCTTTCATTTAAAGTCACCTTCTGCATTAGCCCTTAATGCATTTGCCTGTCTTTGGAGCTTTGAAGACAGGCATTGATTTCTCTTCTTTAGCTATTAAAGTCCTAGATGCCATCTTCTTCCAATATAAGGCTGTTTCAGATACTTTGAAAATCTATTATTTAGTGTAGCCACCTTCATCAATTAGCTAGATCTTCTGGATGACTCACTATACTGTCTACACCAGCACTTGCAGCTTCACCTTGCACTTTTATGTTATGGAGATGGCTTCTTTCCTTAAACCTCATGAACCAACCCCTGCTGCCTTCAAAATTTCGTCTGTAGCTTCCTCAGCTCTCTCACCCTTCATGAAATTGAAGAGAGTTAGGACTTTGCTCTGGATTAGGCTTGGTTTTAAAGGAATATTGCAGCTGGTTTGACTATTTAGACCACTCAAACTTTCTCCATATCAGAAATAAGGCTATTTCACTTTCTTATCAGTTTTGTGTTGATTGAAGTAGCACTTTTAATTTCCTTCAAGAACTTTTCCTTTGCATTCACAACTTGACTAACCATTTGACACAAGAGCCCTAGCTTTGGGTGTATCTCAAATTTTGACATGCCTTCCTCACTAAGCTTAACCATTTCTAGCTTTGGTTGAAAGTGAGAGATGTGTGACTCTTCCTTTCACTTGAACAGTTACAGGCCATTGTAGTGTTATTAATTGATATATTTTTAGTATTGTTGTGTCTCAAGAAATAGAGAAGCCTAAGGAGAGAAGTCTCAGGTGTGTCTCAGGAAATAGGGAAGCAGCTATTTGGTGAGAATTCAGAACACACACAACATTTATTAAATTTTCCATCTTATATAGGTGCAATTTCTGGCACCTGCAATTACAATGGTAACATCAAAAGTCAGTGATCACAGATCCTCAGAATAGATGTGATGTAATAATAATGAAAAAGTTGGATATAGCGCAAGGATTACCAAAATGTGACACAGAGATGCAAAAGGAGCACATGCTGTTGGAACAATGGTGCTGATAGAGTTACTCAAGACAATGTTGCCATAAACCTTCAATTTGTAAGAAACACATCTGTGAAGTGCAGTAAAGTGAAGTGCTGTAAAATTAGGTGTGTTTCTATATCTATCTGTGAATATTATAATAGTGTGGTAATGCTATAATAAAACAATAAAAGGATTTATTTTCTTTGCAAAATTCAGAATCACTTATTGAGATATAGTCTCAATTGTAAGCAATGTTATTACTGGAATTCAATCAGATCAGTTATCCTACGTATTATTCTTAATTTCATTTGTTTTTGAAATATATTTAGGGCCAGGCACAGTGGCTCATTCCTGTAATCCCTTGGGAGGCTGAGATGGGCAGATCGCTTGAGCCCAGAAGTTTGAGATCAACCTGGGCAACATGGCAAAACCCCATCTCTACAAAAAAATTTTAAAAATTACCCAGGTGTGGTTGCATATGCCTGTAGTCTCAGTTACTTGGGAGGCTGAGGTGGGAGGATCACTTGAATCTGAGAGGTTAAAGCAGTGAGCTGTGATGATCTGGCCACTGCACTTCAGCCTGGGTGACAGAGCAATACCCTGTTTTTTTTTTTTTTTTTTAAAAAAAAAAAGAAAAACAGGAAGAAATAAAAGAAAAAAGGAATAAAGAGAAATGCATTTAGTCTGAAAAATGGATGAAGTCAAAAGTACCAAAAGTAACAAATTTTCAATTAAATATCAGAGCACAATAGATATATAGATGTTTCCACAAATAATTCCTGTAACACTTGGACTTCTGACCTATGAATTACACTATATCCTAATGGGAGGGAATATGTTTTATTTGCTTTATATCCTCCAGTGCTTAAAATTATTTGACAACAAGCATGCTATAGTGGGCCAATTGATGACTCTTCAAAAGACATCCAGTTCCTAATCTCTGGAATTTATTAATGTTACCCATGTGCCAAAAAAACTTTGCAGATGTCATTAAGGTCAAGATCTTAAAACAGAGAAATGTTCCTTACATTAGTTTGCTAAGACTTCTGTGACGAAGTACCACAAATGGTGTGGTGTAAATAACAGAAATGTATTGTCTCACAGTTCTGGAGGTTAGAGATCTGAGATCAAGATGTCAACTGGGTTTGGTCCCTTCTGAGTACTGTGAGGGAGAATCTGCTCCATGCCTCTGCCTTAGCTTCCGGGTGGTTTGCTGGCAACCTTTGGCATTCCTTGACATATAGAAGCATCACCCAGTCGTTGCCTTCATTTCAAATGACGTTCCTCCCATGCGTGTGTTCTTTGTGTCCAAATTTCCCCTTCTTATAAGGATATCAGTCATATTGGACTAGGGCCCAACCTAACGATCTTATCTCAATGAACTACACATGCAACAAGCAACTCAATTTCCATCTAAGGTCACATTCTGAGATATTTGGAGATAGGACTTCAAAATATGCATTTTGAGGAGATAAAAATTCAGGCCTAACGTTCCTGGACAATCCGAGTGAGCAATAAATATAATAAAGGTTCTTCTGAGAGGAAAGCAATAAGGTCAGATACAATGGGTGATGTGATGATGGAAGCAAGAAATTGGAGTGCTGTGATGAAGAAGTTATGGCACCAAGGAATGTAGGAGACTTCCGGAAGCTAGAAAAGGCAAGGAAAATGATAATCTCCTAGAGCCTCCAAAAAGAAATGTAGCTTTGTCAATACCTTGACCTTTGCCCAGTAAAAGTAATTTCAGATTTCTGGCCTCCAGATCTGTAAGAGAAATTATTTGTGTTGTTTTGAGCCACTAAATTTGTTACAGTAGCAATAAAAACTGCTATGATCAATGAATTTTTTGAAATTGTTTTATTGATGATTGATAATCTAAAAATGTATTTTAGTTGGTTGAATACGTGAACATTAATGTAGCCACCTTAGTGAACCCCATGGGCTATACATCTAATATATTTTATTCTTCTCTAAGTAAATTCCTATATTTTCAATATAATTTACTCCTATCTGTTTATCCCAAGACTACAAATCTGTCTATTCTAATATGAATTTGCTTGTTTTACAGGTATTCAAAGGTTTTTACTATTTAGAAGTCTTGAATTTTATTTCTTTCTTTGCTATTGCATATGTATTTCACAAAACAAATTGTCTCTTGATTACAGCTTTATATTATTTATACAGAAACATGTGGTATTACTTATGTCAATTCTGTTATTTAAAATATGCATTTAAAAAAAAATTAGAGTTTAGGAGTGGAAATAGGAATATGGGTTCAAGGATCCTGATAAATAGATTAGTTTTATCTACTTTATTTTTATAGTTAAAAAATATGAGTTGCAGGAAACTTATTTCATTGATCACATGGTTAGTAACTGTGGAAATTAAATACAGGCACCTTTAATTTTAAATATTTTCTTCATAAATGCCATTCCATTTTATTATAATTGATAACACTGTCTTCTTGTGCCTTTTATAATATTATTTACTCTAATATAATATATATAAAAACTTTTGCTTTTCCATATTTTATTTTTTAAAAGTCATTTTATTTTCTAATTGATAAAGCAATCTTTCTTCAATAATTTTTCAAAATGCTTTATTATAGCAAAAATAAAGTAGTGTAAAGACTGTGGTTGGGTTCTAGTGTTAAATAGATCAGAATTCAATCCCTAGTTCAATCATCATAAGCTGTATGACCCTTAGAAAGTTAACACTTCTGTGTTTCTGTTATTCTATCTGTAAAAAAGAGAGAATAATAATATTTGCCTAATACATTTGCTGTAAAGTTTCAAACGCTAGCTGTTTTTAAGATTTAGAATGCCTGAAATCTACATTAGAATATAATAGGATCCAAAGAAATTGCAGCCAATATTACCACTGTTGGAATCATTCCACATGACACAGATCTTTTTAATGTGTATCAGCAAGTTCTCCTTCTTTTATATAACACTCAAGGTTTCAACTTCTGTTCATTCTATTCTTTAGAGATTTATTGAATGATTTAGAAAATAAACCTTATAATTTTATCATCACTTCACTGTGCACTTGATTGGGGAAAGATTAAGGGTAGAGATAGCTCAGAGATATGAATCAGAAAAAAATAAGATGGTAGATATTATCAAACCTTATGTGAATTTATATTAAATGTACATTGACTAACCACTTTATATTAGTTCATTCTTTCATTGCTATAAAGAAACACCAGAGTCTAGGTAATTTATTTTTTTAAAAAAGAAGTTTAATTGCCTCCAGGTTCTGTAGGTTGTACAGGAAGGATGGCAGCAGCTGCTTCTAGGACACCTCATGGAGCTTATACTCATAGAGAAAGGCAAAGTGGAAGCAGGCCAATTTACATGGTGGCAGCAGGAGCAAGAAGGCGGGCTGCTATAAACTTTTAAACAACCAAAACTTGCAAGAACTTACTCACTATCCCGAGGACAATATAAAGGGGACGGTGCTAAAGCATTCATGAGAAACTACCCCCATAATTGAATCACCTCCCACCAGGCCCAACCTCCAACACTGAGGTTTACAATTGATAATGAAATGTGAGTGTGGACACCGATCCAACCCATAGCACACTTCAATTTAGAAACAAAGATGCTAGCACAATTACAAATGCACAACTAAATGTTGATTATACAGAGCATCTTAAATTTTAGGATGCTACATTTGTTTAAGTGAAAAGATGGAAAATACGTGTGTGTGTGTGTACATGTGTTTGAGTGTGTGTGTATTTTCCATACTTTCTACATATATATACATATCACTCAAACACTACCCAAAAGGTAACTGGTGTGGTTATATAAATATCAAACAAAGTAGATTTGTAAGGCAAGAAGAATCATGAGAGACAGAGATATTTTATAATGACAAAAAGGTTGATTTCAACTGGAAGAAAAACAACCCTATAGCTGAGTCAACCTAAATACCTTTGAAGTATATTTAAAAAATCTACTAAACTCTATGAAGATGTGGGGAAAGTCACAATTATGGTTGAAGATTTTTAAAAAGTTTTATAGAGTAATCAAAATACAATTGATGTCACAAAGAGCATATATTTAAATTATACAATTTGATAAATTTTAAAACATGTATACAGTCATTAAACTATAAGCACAAAGAAGACAATAAACTTATCCAGCAGTTAACTCCCCCTTGTTTTGTCATGTCCCAATTCAATCCCTCTTCCTCACTTCTCCTTGCCTTCCTTATCTCCAGACAACCACTAATTAATCTACTTTCGTTTATGAAAGATTAGTTTTCATTCTCTAGAAAATAATATTTTATGAATGAAATTATGTGGTTTGTACTCATTCATTGTTAGACTTTTATTTAGCATAATTATTTTGAATTTTTTCATACTGTAATTATCGGTAATCTATTTTTATTGTTGAACAGCATTTTATTGATTTTGCATATCAAATTATTTGTATCCATTGATTGTTGATAGGCATTTGGATTGTTTCTACTTTATGGCTATTAATAAATAAGATTGCTATGAACATACATGTACAAATCTTTGAGTGCACTCAAGCATTCATTTATCTTGAAACACCTAGGAGTGAAATGATTGGGTCATATGCTTAGTGTACGACTTTTTAAGAAACTGCCAAACTGATTTCTAAAGTGATTGTATCATTTTATGTTCCTACCAGCAGTGCATGGGAAGTTCTGGCATTAAATATCTGCACAAACACTATATTTTAATTCCAATGGCTACGTAAAGGTATCTGATTATAGTTCAAATTTTCATTTCCTTAAGGATTAATGATGTTGAGTACCTTTTCATATGCTTATTCTCACTCAGTATATCATCTCTGATGAGGTGTCTATTCATGTCTTTTGCCCATGGGGTTGGTTTCACTGACTTCATACAATAACTTGGAAAGTATTCTATCTCATTCAATTTTCCGGAAGACTATCTCTAATGTTGTTATTATTTTTCCTTAAATGCTTGGTAGAATTTACCAGTAAAGCCATCTAGGAGTAGAGTTTCTTTTATGAGAATGTGTTTTTAACAACAAGCCCATAATTAATATATATGGACAATTGTCGTTATCTGTTTCTTTTTGAGTAAGTGTTGGAGCATTGTGTCTTTCTGAGAATGTAACCATTTCATTTCTACTGTCAAATTTATTGACAAAATTTTTTAAATAATATTTTCATGTTATCTTTTAAATATCTGTAGAATTCCTGATATTGGAAAATTTTGTCTTCATTCCTTTTCCCAATAAATCTGGCTAGAGTCTAATTTTATTCACATTCTCAAATAACCAGATTTTAATTTTTCTAAAGTTTCTCTATCAGTTTTTATTTTCTTTTTAATTGTTTATGGTCTTATAATTATTATTTCCCTCTGTTTACTTTGCATTTTATTTCCTCTTCTTTATTTTAGTTTGCTAAGGTAGATTCTGAGGTCATTGATTTGAGATTTTTAGTGTGATAAATTTTTATCTAAATATTGTTGTAAAACTGGGATAGACCATTTTTGATCATATTTATAAACCCTTTTATAATTACTGAACTTATTTCACTAATGTTTTATTGAGAATTTTTGAATCTGTGTTCATGAGGAATATTGGTTTATTGTTTCCTTGCCATGTCTTTCCTTTTACTAACAGGTTAATGATAGTCTGTTAAAATGAGTTGGGAAATATAACCTCCTCTTCTGTTTTCTGAAAATTTTTGTGTAGAATTGATATTATTTATTTCATTAATGTTTGGTAGAATCCAAAATGCAGCCTTCAGGGCATGAAATTTTCACTTTGTTAAGATTATTTAACTAGGCCCTCAATCTCATTAACTGATACAGAGTTACTCAGTTTTATCTATTTCTTCTTTTCTGAGCTTTGCTACTTTATGTCTTTTAACTAATTTGTTTGTATAAAGTTATGAATAATATTCTCATATTATCCTTTAATATCTATAGGATTTAAATGTGTTTCCCTTTTTTACCCCTAACAATGATAATTTTGTCTTCTTTTTCTCTTGGTCAGTCTGGCTAGCTATTAATCAATTTTATTGATCACTTCAGAGAGTCAGCTTCAGATTTTATTGAGTTTTCTCAGTTTTTCTTGTTTTCTGTTTCACTGATTTTTGCTACTATCTTCATGATATCCTCTCTTCCTCTTGCTTTGAGCTTAATTTGCCCTTCTGTAACTGCTTTTGGAGGATGCTGAATTAACTGATTTAAGACCTTTTTTAATGTTCTAACATGATTTCTCTGAATTGTCCTCTAAGCCTACTTTGTGAGAGTTTCCTGCCCTTCCCCAGTAATAGCACTACACATCTGCTTTATGTCTGTGCAGTGCAGGATTCTGTGCCCACCTCTGGGGCAGGTGGCTTCTGCCTTTACTGCTCTTTCAGGGACAGTATGCCTTTGCCTGGGCTGGTGGCAGGAGGGATTGTTGTTTGTTACTGTGGTCTTTGGCAGATGAGTATTCCTGTTTCTTGGGTAAATGCAGTCAGCTTTTGCTTTTAAGATTCCCTCAGCCGCACTTTACCCTTACCTAAAACAAGGGTGAGAGTGTTTTCTTTACTTCCTCAAGGGGCAGACAGCTTTTGTTTTTACCCCTCCCTCAGTAGTCATGGATCTTTTACTGGACCCTGGTTGGAAGAGTGTTTCCTTCCTCTCTCTAGACAGTTAAAGGCTTTGGCTTCCTAAGAGAGCAGGTTCTAGGAAGTAGATGGTGTTTCATGCCTTTGCCCTAAAAAAGAGGACTTTCTAAAGTCTCCTGCCGTGCCCCCATGAACACATGGTTGAGAGCCACAGAAAAGTGATTTGAATGAGTGCAAACTACACTTTGGTCTGGGGCTCCCAGAGATTCTAAAGTGTCATACAATCCCAACTTTAGCTATATGTATGTGTTATATCATTACCGTTTCTTTTTACTGGCATATGGTGGCCATCACCTTCTCCATGCTCTACCTATGGCAAAACAGTTTGTGTCCTGTATCTCCTCAGAAGAGTTTATTACCCTCTGGAATTCAGTTTATCTGGATGCCTTTTGACCTGGGCTCTCTTACTGGCTAAAAAGCAGTTATGATTTTGGAGATTACCTGGATTTTTCTGTTCATATGGGAGTAATATTCTCTTTCCTATCTTCATTTATGCATAATATTTATTTTAAAAATCTGGAAATAAATTTAAAGAAATAAAATATGACCAGGCATGGTGGCTTGTGCCTGTAATTCCAACACTTTGGGAGGCTGAGGTGGGTGGTTCAATTGGAGTCAGGAGTTTGAGAACAGTCTGGGCAACATGGTGAAACCCCATCTCTACAAAATAGCCTGGTGTGGTGGTGTGCACCTGTAATCCCAGCTGCTTGGGAGACTGAGGGGGGTGGGTCACTTGAACCCAGGAGACACAATTTGCAGTGAACTGAAATGGTGTCACTACACTCCAGCCTGGGTGACAGAGCAAGATTCAGTCTAAACAACAACAACAATAACAACAAAAATGGATTAAAATATAAGCCAATGACTTTCCTGAAAAGGAATATAATGATTCAAAGCAAAATATTATCAAAATTATGAAGCAATGTATAAGAAGACTACCGAAATAAGTTGAGTTATCCCAGGAAATTTTTTTAGAAAGAGAGCATTGCTATGTTAATCCAGGCTAATATTAAATTCCTGACCTCAAGCAATATGCCTGCCTTAGCCTCCTGAGTCACTGGGATTATATCTTGAACCATCACACGAGGCAAGATTGGTTTAAAATTTAAAAACCATCCAATATACCTCCCCATAATAGCAAAATAAGGTACAAAATTATATAATAGTTTAAGTAGATCCAGAAATAGTGTTTGGTAAAATTCAATACCTGTTTATGATAAAAAAGATTATTTCTGAGTAAGCTTTAAATTATTCTAAATTAAAGTCTTCTACACAAATATAGTACATAGCATACTAATTGGTTATAAATATGGAAAGTTTTCCCTCGGAGACTGGGAATTGGGCAGAGGCACTAACTCCTGTGTCTACTTGTCATTGCCTTGGATAGCACGGCCTATGCAATAAAGCAAGAAGAAAGGTACAAACCTTACAATAGAAGCAATAAAACTGTTAGTCACACAAACCTAATGTGCACAATACAAAGATCCTAAAACACACCAGCTGTAAAATTTAATGAGTAAGTTTAGCAAGGAAATGAAATAGTTTAAACCAAATTATAATGTAAAAAACTGATATATTTACAATAGATATAAGCATGAGGATAAATTTAAGATTTTTCAGATAAATTAAAGACGTCTTCTCTTTTTAAATAGAGGGATATGCATAGTGGTAATAAATCAGAAAACTCAATAGTTAATTTTTCCCAAGTTGCCCTATAGACCTTGCATATATAAACTAAAGTAGTATAAAGTTATGCTCATGATAGTGCCGGTTTCCAGTTGATCCTCCCACATAAGCCTTTCCAAGTAGCTGCAAACTACATCATTGAGCCACCATGCCCAGCTAGTTTTGTATTTTTATTTCTTTATTTCTTTTTAGTAGAGACAAGGTTTTGCCATGTTACCCAGGCTAGTCATAAAGTTGTATGCTCATGATAGTGCCTGGTTTCAGTTGATCCTCCCACCTCAGCCTTCCAAGTAGCTGCAACTACATGCATGAGCCAGCATGCCCAGCTAGTTTTTGTATTTTTATTTCTTTATTTCTTTTTAGTAGAGACAAGGTTTTGCCATGTTACCCAGGCTAGTCTCCAACTCCTGAACGCATGCAATCTGCCTGCCTCAGCCTCCCAAAGTGGAGGATTACAGGTGTGAGCCACTGCACCTGGCATACACACACACACACACACACACACACACACACACATATACACATAAGTTGTTGACTCAGTTTTCTACTTGTAAATATTTGTGGCGGATACATTCGAATAGTCACACACAGACACATACATGTACATAGGCAAATTATTATTTGTAGGAGGAAAAACATGAAAATAACCCAGTGCCAAAACATGGGCACTAGTTAAATAATTTATGATACATCAGCATAATATTTGATTAGGTTGCCAAGAGATAAAACAGGTAATCTTACATAAAGCTTCAATAAAAGTAATCAAAATAAATTCTTAAGTAGAAATAAAACAAGAGGACCAAGGAAAAGTATTGTATCATTCGTTTCAGTAGAAATATATTTGTAGAGAAAAGCACTAAACTGTTAACAATGATCACCTCTAAGAGATTCAATTTTTTACTTTATTCATGCCCATATCTTCTGACTTTTATATTTATTTTTAAAATTGCATGTAACTTTCAATTTTTAAGAAGTGTTTATTTTTATAAAGAATGGGTGTGTTCGTAACACACTCACCTGACTTCTATACCGATCTCATTTTCACACAGATTAACTAACTTGGACAAGTTATTTATTATCTTCAAGCTTCAGATTTGGTATCTCTAAACTGAGGATAATAACTGCTTCTTCAGAGTGTGGGTGAGGATGATACATAATAATGCATGTAAAGTTTTCATTCTGGTGCCTGAAACACATATTCAATAAATTGTATCTGCTATTATAGTATTATTACTAATGCTATAATACTACTGTAAAATAACATTGTTATTTCAAGCACTGTTATAAATAAATATATGAAGAAAGTTATCCAAATTATAATTGCAATTAGGATTTTGACAAAACAAACAGCTCCTATTACTGAATAATTTCTTAGCTAACCTTATTTATTTCTAATGAGTTTTCTCTGTATTTTCAACAAATTTATGGAAGAGTTTATAAAAGTATTTTTTAAATGTATAATAACTGACCATTTCCTGAGAATTGAGATTATGCAGGTTAGTAAATTGAATAATGCTTAGTGCAAATGTTTTTACTTCCCAACCTCCCGAAATTGCCTAAATTTGCTATAGAGAAATACAATTCACTGGAAAATGGTCAATTCTGTTTTATTTTTGAATCAATCAATGTAGCAGTGTCTACTAGCTGTATGAACACACAAAACAACAAATCAAGATTCCCTTTCAACATCTGCGTCTAAAATACTGCTCCATGCTAAAATTACTTAAGATAATTCCTAAGAAAAACTTTTTACATTTTTGTTCACTTGATTTTTGTATTTCTTGCTCTCATTTATTGAGGGAAAAATTCTTTTCAGAAAATTGATCACTCTTATAATGCAAGTATACCTTAACCAGGTTTTTTTTAGAAACTTTAATTCTCAAAACTCTTTCACTTTAACTTTGAAATTTAAGACAAGGGAGTTTGGAAAAATGTATCGCCTTGGTTTTAAACATTGCCTCCCTGTTAGAAGAGACAGGCCTTTTAATCAGTCTGTATCCCTCTATGCTGCTAAAATACCTGTGAATTTCAAGTGCAATATAATTGGCATAATCCAAGGAATTGTGTCTTTCTCATAAAAAAAAATGATCTAGCAAAGTGTTGTTGAACAGTAAAGACACAGAGATATTATGTCCCCTTGTTACTATGAATAGAACTACCCAGACACCAATTAACATCTCATTGCTATGATTACTTGTTATTGTTCTTGTTCCTCTAATCAAACTTACACCTTGCTCGTTCATATTTTGATTTCAAAAAGTTATGCTAAGAAAAGATTAAATTTATCATAAATGCAAGTAAATGTGAAGCATACAAAGATAATTAAGTTTACAACCACTATGTTTACAATACTATGAAAAGAAAAAATTAAATTGCTTTGATGCAAGGAAAATATTTTAGGAAACGTTTGTTGAATAAGCATGAAAGAATTTTTTAAAATGTTTTTTACACAGTTGACATTTTTACATATGATATATTTTTATTATATCATAGTATTTTTACATACAATGTATGTAGTGTCTAGTATTTTACATAGTATTTTTGCACATGATAATAATGTGCATTTTCTTTAATTTTTATAAATCTGACTACTATCTCCATAATGCATTAGTGCTATTTGTTGTAGTAGGTGAGAGGGTAAATGTGTGTTTACTAAGCATGTAAATAGAGACCTCACATTTATTAAAGCTTATAATGTAAAGATAAGATACATATATATATATGTATATAACAGTGACAAAGAAATTTGAAATTAAGCAAAGTAAGACTATATGGGAAATAAAGATACACTTAAAGCTTTGGTGACAAACTCAGGGTAATTAAATAAGTTTTTGACATTTGTGACACTATCACAGTTTAATCCAAGGAATTATGTCTTTCTCAGTATGACTCTCTTAGGCCTTAGGTTCTTAGACACTCAGTACACAATATTTTCTACACAAGTGCTTCAATTATTATGAAAATAGGATTTGAATTTTGAAAGTATCTATGACAATTTATTAATTAGTTTTAAGTCCTTTACAAGGAAGAAGAGTGTTGAGCTGGGTTTGGAACCAGGAATAATTTTTTTTTTGTTCACCAGCTAACAGGTTTACAAAATTCATCTTAGAGTCTTTGCTGGCATCCCCATGATGCCTTTCTGTAGTGGAGCAGGGTTTACATCGACTCTGGGGTATTAGCACATGATGAAGGTAATCTGTTTCCTTAGCTGAAGCTCACAAACAAAGCAGTTAAATCCCCATTACAAATGGCTATATTGGGACTCATTACACTTTTCATAGGCCTGGATATTTTTGTTTCCTAGTCACTAAAACATTTATATAGGGCAATGAAATGTTCACAGAACCTGAGCAAATTCCTTTAATGAAGAATGAGATACATTGCTTTGAAAGATATTTTTTTTTTTTTCCAAAAGTAAGAATACAATTTAAGGACCAATGAATTAATGGAGCAATAAAAAATAAACACTGCCTTCACCCAGCCTGTTATTGAAAACGGGGTGGAAACATTGTCTTGAAATGATACTTATTTTGCCAAACATTTCATTTACTTATTTAACAAACCTTGATTGAATTTCTACCATGTGCCTGGCTCTGTGTGAGAAGCCACAATAAGAAAGTGAATACATGACACCATCCTCTGAATTTAGTCCGGCAAAAGAGAAAGCTCTGTAAATACTTTCAAAAGATAATGTGATACATTCTATAAAAAATAAGTAACCGGAGTAAGTTGATTTTGTGTTGGTTAACAAACACAAAATCTCATTGTGGTTTTGATTTGCATTTCCTGAATGGTTAGTAATTTTGAGCATTAATTTTTCATATTGTTGGCTATTTGTGTATCTTCTTTTGAGAAATGTCTAATCAAGTCCTTGGCAACGTTTTAACAGGATGATGATGATGATGATGATTGCTGTTGAGTTGTTTGAGTTCCTTGTATATTCTCGACATTACAAGACATTCAATTCTGAATCGTTTGTGAATATTTTCTCCCATTCTACAGGTTGTCTGTTCATTTGTTGATTATTTTTTTTGCAGAGGCCTTTTAGTTTAATATAATCTCATTTGTCTACTTTTGTTTTTGTTGACTGTGCTTTGGAAGTCTCAGTCATAAAATTCTAGCCTAGACCAATGTCCTAAAGCTTTTCCCTTATGTTTTCTTCAGGTAGTTTTATAGTCTGGGCACTTGCATTTAAATGGCTAATACATTTTGAGTTGATTTATGAACACGATGCTATACAGGAGTCTAGTTTCATTTTTCTGCATACAGATATCTAATTTTCCTAGCACTATTTATTGAAGAAAGTGTCCTTTCCCCATATATGTTGTCAAAAATCAAATGGCTGTAAATAAATGGATTTATTTCTGGGTTTTTTAAAATAATGTTCCATTGGTCTAGTTGTCTGCTTTCATACCAATTGTATAATTTTTTTTGTTACTATAGCTTTGTCATATATTTTGAAGACAAAAGGTAGTGTAATGTCTCCTGCTTTGTTCTTTTTACTCAATATTGCTTTGAATATGAAGGGTCTTTTGTAGTTCCTTATGAATTTTAAGAAATATTAAAAATAGCAAAAGCTGGAAAGGATATAGAGAAAAGGGAATTCTTATACATTGTTGATGGGAATATAAATTAGTACAGCCACTATGGAAAAAAAATATAAAAGTTTCTCAGAAAACGGAAAGTAAAACTACATATGAGCCAGCAACCCCACTACTGGCCTTTTATCCAAAGGAAAGACAATTAGTATATCAAAGAAATATCGGCATCGCCATGTTTATTGCAGCACTATGCACAATAGCTAGGATATGGAATCAATATAAGTATTCATGAACAGATAATAGATAAAGAAACCGTAGTATGTACACAACAGAATACTATTCAACCATGAAAAAAATCCTGTCATTTGCAATAACATGGATGAGCCTGAGCCTGGAGGACACTATGTTAAGCAAAATGGGCCAGGCCCAGAAGGGTAAATACTGCATGTTCTCACAGATATGTGGAAGATTAAAAATATATATATTGTGCTCACAGAAGTAGAAAGTATAATTGTGAGTATTGGAAACAAGGGAAAAAGGGAGAATGAGGGGATGGGAAGAGGTTTGTTAACAAACACAAAACTACGACTCGATAGAAGGAATGAGTTCTGGTGATCTGCAGCACTGTTGGGTAAATAGGATTAGCTGTAATTTATTGTGTATTCTCAAAAAGCTGGAAAAAAGAATTCTGAAAGTTTACAACACAAAAAATGATAACTAAATAGACACAATAAAAAAATGACAAAGGAGATACCACCACTGACCTCACAAAAATACAAACTACCATCAGAGAATACTATAAACATCTCTATGCAAATAAACCAGAAAATCCTGAAAAAATGAATACATTCCTTGACACATACACCCTCCCAAGATTAAACTGGGAAAATGTCGAATCCCTGAATAGACCAATAACAAGTTCTGAAATTGAGGCAGTAATTAATAACAGCCAACAAACATATGGAAAAAAGCTCAACATCACGGATCACTAGAGAAGTGCAAATCAAAACCACAATGAGATACCATCCCACACCAGTCATAAAGGTGATTATTAAAAAGTCAAGAAACAAGAGATGCTGGCGAGGCTTTAGAGAAATAGGACCTCTTTTATACTGTTGATGGGGATGTAAATTACTTCAACCATTGTGGAAGACAGTGTGGTGATTCTTCAAGGATCTAGAACCAGAAATACCATTTGACCCAGTAATCCCATTACTAGGTATACACCCAAGGGAATATAAATTATTCTACTATAAAGACACATGAAAATAAAATAAAATAAAATAAAATAAAGACACATGAACATGTATGTTTATTGCAGTACTATTCACAATAGCAAAGACATGGAACTAACCCAAATGCTCATCAGTGATAGACTGGATAAAGAAAATGTGGTTCATTCACATCATGGAATACTATGCAGCCATAAAAAGGAATGAGATCATGTCCTTTGCAGGGATATGGATGAAGCTGGAAGACATAATCCTCAGCAAACTAACATAGGAACAGAAAATCAAACACTGCATGTTCTCACTTATAAGTGGGAGTTGAACAATGAAAACACATGTGTACAGAGAGGGGAACAATCCACACTGGGGTCTGTCAGGGAGTAGGGGATAAGGGGAAGGAGAGCCTTCAGACAAATGGCTAATGCATGTGGGGCTTAAAACCTAGGTGGCATGTTGATTGGTGCAGCAAACCACCACGGCACACGTATACCTATGTAAAAAATCTGCACATTCTGTACATGTTTCCCAGGACTTAAAGAATAAATAAATAAATAAAATTAAAGAAAAATTTTAAAAAAATTTCTAGATAGATAAAAAAAGACATTCATGCAGTCGATAATCATATTTAAAAGGGCTTAACATCACTGATCATGTGAGAATTGCAAATCAAAACCACAATGACATGCCATCTCACAACCAATCAGAATAGCTATTATTAAAAAGTCAAAAATTGACAGCTGCTGGTGAGGTTGCAGAGAAAAGGGAATGCTTATACACTGCTGGTGGGAATGTATATTAGTTCTGCCATTGTGGAAAGCAGTTTGGCAATTTCTCAAGGAACTTAAAACAGAATCACCATTTGACCCAACAATGCCATTATTGGGCATATACTCAAAGGAATAGAAATCATTCTACCCTAAAGATACATTCATACATATGTTTATCACAACCCTATTCACAATAGCAAAGACCTGCAATAAAGCTAAGTGCACATCAACAATAGACCAGAAAAAGAAAACGTGGCATAAATACACCATAAAATATCACACAGCCATAAAAAAGAACGAGATCATGTCTTTTGCAGCAACATGGATGGAAGTGGAGGCCATTATCCTAAGCAAACTAATGCAAGAACAAAAGCCAAATACCATATATTCTAGTGTCTAAGTGGAAACTAAGCACTGAGTACACACGGAGACAAAGAAGGAAACAACAGATACCAGGGCCTACTTGTGGATGAAGGGTGGGAAAAGGGTAAGGATTGAAAAACTACCTATGAGGTACTATTCTTATTACCTCAGTGATGAAAGAATCTGTACACTAAACCCCTATCACATTCAATTTGCTTACATAACAAACCTGCACATGTACCTCCTGAACCTAAAATAAAAGTTAAAAAAAGATAAGTAATTAAGGTGATGAATATGTTAATTACCCTGGTTTGATCAATACACATTGTATACACATATCACTCTGTATATGTACCATTTTTATGGCTCAACCAAAGTAAAAGGAAAAAAAAAAAAAAGAATAGGTAAAAAATGCCTAATGTGAAAAAGAGAGAAATGTTCAGAGAGTAGTTAGAATGTGGTAAATGGCAAAGTCTTGGGCAGAAGAAAAAAGCCTTATAAATATATAGATTTATGTTTGCCAAGTATAACAAGAGAAGAGTTTCTGTTTGAAATTTCACTTTAAAACTTCAGACTATAGACTTTCTGATAGCAATAAACATAGCTTCTAAATGGTATCTAATGTGATGACCTTTCTTATCTCATTTTCTCCTTACTAGGCCAAAAGTTTACCTTTAAAGTGGAAAAGAAAACACTTACAGAAATATCAAAATAATATTGATATTATACTTTTAATAATCAAATTGCATACATATTCATTATAGATAATCATTACAGATAGATATACATATAGATACAGATATCATTTATAAATCATTATTGGGCACTCTATTATGGTAGCTGAAAATGTGTTTAGACAATGATCCATCTCTGCAGTAGAGTATCCATATTTAGTTAACAGTGCTCTAGGATCAGAAACAGTATTGACTTTTATAAATTTAAGTCAGATGATTAAAGTATAGCTTACAACTGTCACTTACTGAGCATTTATATGCTATATTTCTTCTAAAAATATTATACATATGCTGTCTTTTTTCAGGCTTCAATAATCTTTATAAAGGAAATTGTATTATTTTGTAAATAAAGACAAGGAGAGACTGTGTCACTTGACCAAGGTTAAAATAATAAAATTTGGTAGACATAAGCCTCAAAGTGTAGTAGGCTAATTCCAAGGCCCTCTTAATTAAACCTAGTCAACTTTTTTCTAAATGATAATTACTATGGATTTTATTGAATAACTAGGCTTATCAGCAACTTGATTGTCCAAAATTTTTTATTTACAGCAATGAGTATTTCCTACCACTTGCCCATGATGTTAGAGTAGTCTTCCATTTGTCTGAATTGTGGATTACATTGCATTATCTTTTGGGGGGATTTGAAATTTATTCACTTTGCTGTTATCTTTATTGGACATTTGCTTTCTTTGACATACAACATAAGAATTTATTGTGAATCCAGTGTGTGGCAAATATCTGTAGTAAGAGAATAAGAAATTACTAGATGTTAGTTGACTGCCCAAAATAATATGGGTGAGTGAATGGGTAAACTCAATAGTAAAGCCATCCTTTTCCTTAAGAAACCAAATTAATGGGGTCCATTATCAGGACACAGAGGTTCTCTGTTTCATTGAAAGTTTATTAGAAAACATCATTGTTCCCTGAAGAGCAAAAAGAACAAAGTTAGAGGGATCACACTACCTGACTTCAAAATATATTACAAGTTATAGTAATCAAAATAGCATGGTACTATCATAAAAACAGGCAGATAGTCCAGTGAAATAGAATAGAGAACCCAGAAGTAAATCCACACAGCTACAGTCAATTGATTTTTTATAAAGTTGTCAAAAACACACAGTGGGGAAAGAACAGTCTCTCTTCAATAAAGTGTGTTGAGGCAATGGGATATCTACATACAGAGGAATTAAATTAGATCTTTATCTCCACCATATAAAAATGATCTCAAAATAATTTAAACACTTAAATGTAAAACCTGAAACTGAAAAAAGCAGAAGAAAAAATAGGGGAAAAGCTCCACAACATTGGCCTAGGCAATTTTTTGCGGGGTATGATCCCTAGAATGCAGGCAATAAAAGCAAAAATAGACAAGTGGGATTGCATCATATGAAATAGCTTCTGCATAGCCAAGGAAACAATCAACAGAGTGAAGAGACAACCTACAAAATGAGAGAAAATATTTGCAAACTGTATATCTGATAAAGGACATTCAAAATATATAAAGAACTCAAACAACTCAACAGTAAGAAAAAAATTTTTTAAAAATGCTCCCAAAACATGAATATGTTTGTAATTAAATATTATTTTCACAAATTATTCTATAAAGATCATTTTTAAATAATGTTTTCAAGTTAAATTCCAGAAGCACAGAAAGGAACAGAATACTCATATGAGTATTCAAAAGTTTGCACCTATTCATCTTCGCAAAGCTGAAATTTCATGCTTGTACATTATAAAATGTGTGTGTGTGTGTGTGTGTGTGCATGTCTCTGTGTCTGTGTGTATATTTACAACTGGAAAAGCACCTACAAATATCAAATTCAGTTCTCTGTTCGTGTCAGAAAAATGTAAGAAACTTCTCTAATGTCATATTATTGTTAACTTATATCCTCATTTATTCATTTGACAAATATTTATTGAGCATGTATCAGGTATTATAAATTCTTCTGAACATTGGGCATAGAGCAGTTAGCAAAATAGTTTTATTCCCTGTTCTCTCAGCTTGCACTCTATGAAGTGATAGTAAAAGTTAAACAATCAAATAATAACTAAATGTCAAAATGACTAAATGATAAAATGTCAAAGAATAATTTTAAGACACTTTGCTAGTTACAGCCAAAGTTTACTCATATCGAAGGAGATAAGTGATGGAAAGATAATTTCTTCAAACAAAAACAGAGTTTATAAAAGCTAAATCCACGGATAATTTTAGTTTACTTTCCCTTGGTTAAGCTGATTAACTGAAAGTGATTGAGAAGAACAGTTTTCCCATGAAGAAGCTAAGCTTTCAGAAAAGTCACTTGTAGTTATTCGTGGGTTAAAAAATATATATATACTTGAAATGTGACCTGTGGAATGTAAGTGATAAGTGATGTGCTCTTCTCAGTGTGATCACTGCTACTGCCTTCCTTTCATGCTTTGACTTTATTTAGCCCAGATCTGGATCATTACCCATATTAGGACTGTTTAGACATTCCTTTAGTCAACTCAAATCTAGTATTTTACCAAATGTTAAAAAAAGGATCCACGGCTAATAAATAGGAAAATACATCACAGTTTAATAGGGATTCTAGCAAAAATATATAATTCAAAATTCAATAAATTTCACAAGATTAGCAGAAAAAAATATGATCATCTCTGTAAATGCAGAAAAAGACAACATTCAAAATTCATTTGGATAAAAAAAAATTCTTGGTAAACTACAAAAATAAGGAGTATCTGCAAAAACAATTGTACAAAAACCACTATACTTTTCTCATTATTCTGGGAATGCCTCTATCACTAATGTACTCGATGTTCAAGCCAGAGGAAGAAATGATGGAGAGAAGAGAGAAGAGAGGAGAAGAAAGGGGACACAGAAAAGGAAGGGGAAGGAGAGAGGGTAGGAAGGGAAGAAAGAAAGAAAGGAGATTAACTACTGAGGAAAAAAATAAAGCTTTAATTACTTCTAAATTATAGGATTATATCTTAGAAAATTAAAAGAATCTACAAAGTATTAGACTATAAATAAATTGTTACTACACACAAGGTCAAAATACAAAATACGTTATACACATTTTGTATGCATTTGTGTGTGTTTACATGTATGTATGTAAATACACACATACTAGCATTAAGGAAAAAAAATTTAAAACATGATGTCATTTAAAATTGCACAAAAATGTTGACTATCTGGGAATATAGCAAATAAAAAATGTGTGTGATTTCCGTTCTGAAATTATAAAACATTACTGGGAGAAATCAAAAAGACATAAATTAATGGAACAAGACACATGTTTCTGTGTTGGAAGACAATATTATAAAGATATAATTTCCCGCTGTCAATTAATCTATTCATTCAACATAAAGGCAATAAAATTTTAACAAATTTGGGAAATTTTTTGTAGAAATTGACAAACTGATTCTAAATGTTATGTGAAAATACAACTGGCTTTGAAAAGCCCTAGAAAAACTATTGTGAGGTCAAAGAAGATTTTAAAAAGCTGAATGGCATACATATTAGATATCTAGACCCATAATAAATCTATTATAAATTGATAAACAAGGGACTTTGGCCCAAAAAGTTACAAACTGATCAATAGAAAAATAAAAAATATAGAGTTCATAAACAAATCCACACACGTCACATAATATATGACAAAAATTCCATTACAAAATGGTGTGAAGAAGTGGATAGTCTTTTAAATAAAATTGGTAATAAGTCAAGCTAACATCCATAGAGAAAAATATGTATCTTGAGACCTACCTCCCACTATAACACAAAAATTAATTCCATAGGAATTTCTGACCTAAGTATTAAAGTAAACTAATACAGTTTTAGAGAGTAAGACAGAGGAAAGCATAGTTGTGACATTGGAGAAGGACAGACTTCTTAAACAGGACCCCAAAATTACAAACCACACATTTAACAATGATAAATTGAACAATATTAATATGAAGAAATGCTGTTCATCAAAAGAAATGATAAAAACTATGAAAAGGCAACCTACAAAGATGAAAGTTATTCCCAATTCATATGCCCAACAAAGAATCCTAACAAAGATATAAAAAGAACTCATACAGATACAGATCAGTAAGAAAAAAGAAACACTAAAAATTTCCAAAATAGTTGCATATTGAATTCTCAAAAACAAGGTATTCAAATGACCAAAAATATATGAAACATATTTAACTTCATTAGTCATCAGGGAAATGAAGAATTCTTAAAAGGTTAATGACCATTATGCATTATATTCATGTATCAAAATATCACATATAACCCATAAATATGTACAATTATTATTAACCAATAAAAAAATTTTTAAGAGAAAAAAAGAAAGAAATATCACCACACACCCTCCATAATATTTTTTATGTTGTTAAGGATGTGGATTAAATGGAATTTTCATACATTGCTGGTGAGGGTGTAAATTGGTTCCACTACTTCATAAAACAATTTAATATTACAAGTGAGAATGAAATATGAATCTTTTCTATGAATCAGAAAGTCCATTCCTAACCACATGAACAAATAGTACCATGTCAGTGTTGTCTAAGGAAGTATCAAGTCAAGTCAGGATGGGAAATATTAATACTTAGATTTTGAACATCTGTTAAGCAGTCAAGATGTTAGTTTTCATCAGGAAAAAAATAGCATAGCTCTTTATTTTTATTACTTATTTTGGAAGTCAACAATAACAGAACTCCACAGGCAGTAACCTAGTGGATTGAGAATTTTGGGGAGCTGTTTCGAAGTTTTAAGACTTCTGTTGCATTAGGGATCCACAGAAAAGGTAAAGTTAGGACAATATGTGCCATGGCATAAATTAGTGTGGCTACTGTTTTAATGGGGGCATGGTCGTCATGAAAGAGCACCACCCTAATCACCTGGTGCAGAGAACACAGTTGAATTACAATACCATGTGAGTGCCACTTTGGATCTACTGCAGCATTTATAGAAGGCATATGTCCCACAGGCTACTTCTAGCTTGTCTGAGCACAGCAAGGCTATTAGTGCTGGTCCATTACTACCAGATGCACTATTCTAGAAACTGGTGACTTCAGTCATCAGCATGACTAAAGCTTTCTGAGAATTTCACTGCAGTCTGACATTCTTCCCATCAAACCCCACTTCCTGAGGGCTGTCTTCCTAATACCATTACTTTGAGAGTGAAGATTTCCACATATGAATTTTTAGGCAACATAAACATTCAGACCGTTGTCTCAATACAGACCAGATTCCCTGTCACTGTATACTTTAATGACAGTGACCTGATGGTCAAAAGACACACATTAAGTTTCCCAAGGTTACTTCTACTAACAGAAAGAATGGAATGTCTGTATAGGCTCCTTTTAAATGTTCAATAATCACTTCATCAGGTTTTTAAAAAATACTAATATATTAATATATGGTCAGATTTTTGCATGATTTTTAAAATGTAGTATCTAATTTGCTCCAGTTGGGTAAAAAGCAAAAGATTGATAGCTACTAAATACAAATATACATTTACACTCATGCTTCTATGCACATAGACATGCAGAATAAATGAAATTCAAGATGGTAAAAGATAGGCACGGATCTGTAGATTCCTAATAGTCCATGAAAACAAGGTTGTAGAAACATATGGGAAAACTGCTGCAATCATTGTAGCACTCCTTCATGATCCCCACAAATAAAGTGGCCTTTTTTTCCAAATAATAGATACAACAATCAATAAGTCATTTCTTACTATATGCCTGATTTTTTAAATATAGGAATGGCTCACCTTTTGTGCTTTGCTTTCTTGCAGTTCATAGGGTTTTTTTTTTCTTTCTTTTCTTTTCTTTTTTTTTTTTTTTTTAACAAATTGAAGGTTTGTGGCAAGACTACAGGTGTCATATTTCCAACAGCATGAGCTCACTTTGTGTCTGTGTATCACATTTTTGTAATTCTCACAATATTTCAAACTTTTTCATTGTTACTATATTTGCAGTGGTGATCTGAGATTAGTGATCTTTGATGTTACTCTTGTAGTTATTTAGGGTAGCCATGAACTGTGCCTATAAAGATGGCAAACGTAATTGATGAATGTGTGTGTTCTAACCACGCTACCAACTGGCCATTCCCCCATCTTGTTCCCTCTCCTCAGGCCTCGTTATTCCCTGCCACAACATTATTGAAAATACGTCAATTAATACCCCTAAAATGCCCTCTAAGTGTCCAAGTGAAAGGAAGAGTTGCATGTCTCTCACTTTAAAGCAAAAGCCAGAAATAATTAAGCTTATTGAGGAAGTCTTACTGAAAGTTGAGATAGGCTGAAAGAAAGGCCTCTTGCACCAGTCAGTCATATTGTGAAGGCAAAGGAAAAGTTCTGAAAGGAAATTAAAAATGCTACTTCAGTGAACACACTAATGATGAGAAAGTAAAACAGCCTTATTCTGGATGTCATTAAGACCACTCTTGACTCACTGGAGGAGATCAAAATATCACCATTAATGAAAGTTTGGAGGAGACTGACTCTAACACTCATGAGTGAATTTAAGGGATTCAAAACTTCAGTGGAGGAAGTAACTGCAGATGTGGTGGATAACAAGATAGTTTGAAGTGGAGCCTGAAAACGTGACTGAATTGCTGCAATCGCATGATAAAACTTGAACAGATGAGGAGTTGCTTCTTACAAATGAACAAATAAAATGTATTCCATGAGATAGAATCTAATCCTGGTGAAGATGCTGTGAATGTTATTGAAATGACAACAAAGGATTCAAAATATTACATAAACATAGTTGAAAAAGCAGCAATAGGGTTTGAAAGAATTGACTCCAATTTTGAAAGAATTCCTCTAGGCAAAATGCTATCAAACAACATTGTATGCTACAGAGATAAGTTCCTTGAAAGGAAAAGACAATCAATGCAGCAACATTCATTGCTGTCTTGTCTTAAGAAATTGCCATAGCCACTTACACCTTCAGCAACTACCACCCTGATCAGGTAGGAATTATCAACATGGAGGCAAAATCCTCCACAAGCAAAGTGATTATGACTCACTAAAGGCTAAGATAATTGATAGTGTTCTTTTTTGTTAGCACTAAACTACTTTAAGGTATGTACATTGTTTTCAGACATAATGTTATTGTACACTTACATACTATAGTATAGTGTAAACAAAACTTTTATATGCACTGGGAAACCCAACTATTTATGTGACTATCTTTATTGTGACATTCTCTTCTTGTGGTGGTCTGGAACCGAGCCCAAAGTATCTTCGACATGTGCCTGTATATATAACCACTAAGATATATACAGCTTAAGAGAAGTACCATTAATTACCATTATATAGGGAGGCAAATTTGACCTGGGGAGCTAAATGACAAATGTAAATTCACACAGCTATGAAATCATGTGTCTTGAGTTCAAGTCTAGATTGCACTTGGTTCACTATGCCACATTATCACCAAAAACAAAAACCACAGAAATAATTTGAGTGTTATATTGGCCCCTGTGTGTACAAAACTGTTTTCCAAGAGGGCACGCATGTATATATTAAGAGAAAATTAGATGCAGGGCATGTTGTAGGATTCTCTGGTAACTTCCAGGACAGGAACAAGGCAACATGAATGACTTAGGTGATACTTAAATCATGAATATTTTTTACACTTTCTGACATTTTACTGAACATGATATGATGCTATATTACGTGGATTCCACAATGCACATATTCCCAAACTCCCAACCCCTGATAGTTACCATGGGTTGGGGGTAGTCAAACTTATCACAATCATGGACATGCATCTAAGAAGCAGGAAAAGAGATGACTGGCCACTGACAACCTACATTTCCACTGAAATTCAGCATTTTCCAATGAATCCAGTTATGTATCTGCCTTCAAGTTTGATAATGTTTAGTCATATGCCAGAAAAAAAGGTAATTTATAAATGGTGATTTTAAGGAAAGGTAAAGTTTTACTATTCAAATGAATATATGAAATACTGAAACAGTCTGTCATTCTATATCATGTCATATGCAGTTCATTTCCTAGACTTTCTACACGAGTTTGCTTCACCATATTTCATGGCTTTTATCTAAAGAGTGAATGATGAAAAATAATTATCAGCTTCTCTATAAAACCAGAAAACCTTGGATAAAAATAGATATTGAAAAATTACTGCTACAAGTTTTGTTTGTCATTTTGAGGTGGAGTTGCACTTACAAGCCCAAAATTATACAGCCTAACTGACCAGAACTTTATAACATCTGGTGCCATTTTTTAAATTATGTTGTCTTCTGACTGATTTTTATTTGAAATGCATTGATTCAGGCATCACAGAGAAAAAATATTTATATTTAGGAGGCAATAAATTCTAGTTATTTTAGATATAGGCAATGTCTGATCAAAGAAAGAAAGAGAAATTGAGTGAAAATGAGGCAATGTCAGGATAAAATCAAAACAACTGCTTCTTACGAAGATAAGAATGTCACACTCATCTCAGCATTTCACAATCTAGTCAATAGTTTCTGATAAAGGAATGACAACTGAAGGAGCTATGATTAAAAATAGAAATAATGTGATTGAGTACCTTTATCTACCTGTGTTCTTTAGTTATGACAGACCATAAGGTCTTTGTAATTTCATTACGTGTGTCTCTTTATTTTTAAACATAAATATAATTTCCACTTGCATGCTATTTTAATTTCTTACACTCTCAGAGTTACTTTAAAATCCATCAAAATACTTCAAAATACTACTAGAGCTGGTGTTGTGGCTCACGTTTGTAATCCCAGCACTACAGGAGGCCAAGATGAGAGGACCACTTAAAGTCTGGAGTTTGAGACCAGACTGGGCACCAAAGCAAGACCCAGCCTCTACAAAATAACAAAAAATTAGTCATGCATGCTGGCACATGCCTTTTGTCCCAGCTACTTGGGCGGCTGAGGCTGGAGGATTGCTTGAGCCCAGGAGTTTGGGGCTGCAGTGAACTATGGTGGTGCCACTATACTCCATTCTGTGTGACAGTAAGACTCTGACTCTAAAACATAATCATAATTTTAAAATACTACATTAAAATAATAACTTCCTCTGTATTTATTGCATCTGTCACAAAATTCAGGAAACTGAGGAAAAACTCACAAAGAATTCTGTGTGTTCTTAATACAAAAACCAATATTATAAAAATATTTGTAATTTTGTGGTCAGTAATCCAATCTAGTAGCTATAAAACCAATCAAGAAACAGCTGGTGAGTCTAGAATGTTAACAGAGCAACAAAATCGTGGTCTCAGATTTTCATAAATTTGAAGCTATAGAGGATTCATGCCCATTACTATATTACTAAAATTTTAAATTATAAACCCATGGTGAATCTAGAAAGAAAAAAACTAATACTAGTTTCTTTTCCTGATCTCTAATGTCAATTTACATGATAAATAAGCACATATTTGACACTCTGCTAAATATTACTCTTAGAATCTATTACTAGAAAATATATATTTCCGAAATTTAATTCCCTAAGCTTAATGAACCTAGTAAATTTGATCTGATGTTCTCCCAAGTTAATTTGTTAAGTCTAAATTGACTTTTTTTATAGGGGCAAATGTGTTCACATTTAAATAATCTTGAAAAAATATGCATTGCTATAGAACTGTTATTTATAGTCCTTATATATGAGAGTCCTTACTTGATTTCATTCGATTATTTGAAGAAGTAACAAAATAACTGGCTCAAAATGTAGTGCTTGTATATCAAATGCTAATTTCTTGCAAAAGTTATTTGAGATAAGACATTCAATTCATTGCATAGGACTGACTCTCCACTAAGTGGAAGTCCCTAATCCTAGGTGTTGTGGAATATATACAGACATTTGCATTTTTATATAAATGCAAAATTTCCCCCAGGAACTTCTATGAAACTTCAATGTAATTTTCTATTTATTTTTTGATTACTATATATTTAGATTGGTACAAACATAATTGTGGTTTTTGCCATTGCTTTCAATGCTTTCAATGGCAAAAACCACAATTATGTTTGCACCAACCTAATATTATATCACATTTGCTTAACTTTTGTATCTATTTCAAGATTTAGACCATTTATAACCTGCAATTATAGAAAACGTAAATATAACACATTTATAGGAAAAAAGAGGCTTGCATTTAGAATCTTCTAATGTAATATCACAAAATCATAAAATTAAAAGAAGGGGATAAGATGGCCAACTAGACATAGCCAGTAAGTACTGCTTCACTGACAGAGACCAAAATATCCAATAAACCAACATAATGTATGCATATCTTCAGAGAGACATTACCTGGAGTGGATGGAGAAGCAATGCAGACTCTGAGGCTGAAGAGGGAGGAAGCTGGGAACATTGGGGTACCTGAATGCTAGGGCTAGTTCCTGGCCTTCAACAGTTCCCAGGCAAGGAGTGAATGAAGGGGCTGATATATAGCCCACTATCAACACAGACTTCTGGGATCCTAGCTACAGGGCCCCCACTTCTTCCATGGGTGTTTGAGCTGGCAGGAGGATGTGCCTGGAGAGTAGGCAGAGGTAGGGCTTCAGCCCACTGGTAGTCCAGGGGCTTTTAAGCACGGAGCAACTCTGGCAGAGGGTGGCCATAGGCACCCATCCACCAGGGCTCCCCATCTCCCTCTGAGAAGTTCTGGCTCCAGTTGACTGAAGGCCAAGAGCAAGCAGGATTGACTTTCCCATCAGACAAGGGCAAGCTTATTCTGAAGGCCCTCCTGCTCATCAGCCCCTCCCAGGTCCCCTGACTGGCCATCCTGCAGGGATATGTGCACAGTGCACCCTCCATTGTCCAGTCTGGGTGCTTTGCTGGAACTGACTACTTTCCTGGTGACCTGAGAGCATTTTAAATTCCACAGGGTATCTGGAGTTCAACCCCAAGCTGTAGGCCAGTCCTGGGGCCTCCAGGCTGGGGACATAGGTTGGGACTGCTGAGCTAGGATCTGTGGTCTGCCCTTAAGTACGAGAGGAGCCCCCACTCTCAGAGCACTGAGAGGAGTGAGAAGGGCAGGTCTGTGGACTGGTGTGGGAGTGGAGCCTACTTGCCTTCTTAGGGCCTATCTGGGTAGGATGGGGCCTATCTCCCTGCTGAGGCCACTTCCCAGGGGAAACCACTGCACCTGAACACCTAACAAATGCATTGCAGGTGCTGCACCATTGACCTTGGTGAATCTGATGGCTGTGTCTTTTGGAGAAGGTCGTCTTGTATAGCATCGGTCCCCAACCTTTGTGGCACTGGGGACTGGTTCCATGGAAGACATTTTTTCCACAGACTAAAGAATGGGGATGGTCTTGGAAAAATTCAAGCACATTACCTTCATCATTAGTTTCTCATAAGGAGCATGCAACCTAGATCCCTCGTATGAGCACACAATAGGGTTGGCACTCCTGTGAGAATCTAATGCCTCTGCTGATCTGACAGGAGGTGGAGCTAAGGCAGTAATGCTAGCTTGCCAATACTCACCTCCTGCCCTGCGGCCTCCTTCCCAACAGGCGGCAGACAAGTGCTGGGGGTTGGAGACCCCCATAGTATAGTAACACAGGGGTTCCCTGCGTTTATTGAATTTGCACATCTGCCTCTCTAGCTTGATGAGGGAAATTTTGATGACTTGTATCCTCACATGTATTCCCCACCTTGCTTACTCTCTCCCCTATCAGGAATGCCAGTGAGCTATAGGTTTGGTCTCTTTACATAATCCCATATTTCTTGAAGGTTTTGTTTATTTTTTAGTTATTTTTCTTTATTTTTATCTAACGGAATTGATTCATACAGTCTTCAAGCCTTCAAGTTTTGTGATTCTTTCATCAGCTTTCTCTATTCTGCTGTTAGTACTTCCAATTGTATTATAAACTTTTTGTAGTGAATTTTTCAGTTCCAGAAGTTCAGTTTTGTTCGTATATATAATATATAAGTACACATCATATATATTAATTAATACATTATATAGCATATATTATGCATATTTCATAACATGCAACTTCAAGGCGATGTTCTTTCTTAAAATGGCTATTTTGTCTTTCAGTTCCTGGATCATTTTACTAGATCCCTTATATTCCTTGGATTGGGTTTCAACTTTTTCCTGAATCTCAATGAGCTTCTTTGCCATCCACATTCTAAATTTTATGTCTGCCATTTTAGTCATTTCAGTCTGGCTAAGAACCATCGTTGGGGAACAAGTGGGCTTGTTTGGAGGTGAGAGGGCACTCTGATATTTTGAATTGCCAGAATTCTTGCACTGACTATTTTTTATCTTGGAGGGCTGGTGTTCCTTTAATTGGGAAAGCGTACGTTGAATAAGTTGAGTATAGTCAATTGGCTTCATTTCTGGATACTTTCAGAAGGCCAAGAGTCTGTACGGCATCTTTATTTGTGGCTAGATTCTTACCCTTGGTTTCACAGGAGTGTATAGTCGCAGAGCTAGGTGGCAACATCTTTCAGGGCTGAGACAAGGTTCTCCAGAAGGCTGTATGTGCTCTGAATTGCTGTTTAATACAAATACTTTTCTCTGATACCAGGATTCACAGGTCCAGGAATCAAAGGGTGAAAATGTGAGAGGCACAACTCACTATTATCCCTTGAGACTCCCTAGCAAAATTCTTGCTTTCTGTTCCCATGACTTTATCTTATTCTGGCCTAAAAGTCTTAGTTCCCAAGTGGGAATGCTTCCCCCAGGAGACACAACAATGACTACAATGACCTGGAAGTTAATACAAAACCACCTTAGAAATAAGGTAGTTACAAATACCAGCTATGACTATGGAGGACTATAATTGCCACGAGTATTTCCTCCTTATTTTGTTAGAACTATATATATACACATATATATACACACACACACATATATATATATACACATATATATACACACACACACACATTAAGCAAATAATTTTGTTTTCTTTCTTCTCTTATTCCCTTATCATATAATATAAAATGCATTGATTTCATTTTGGTATTCAAGTATTATTAATTTTATGTCTTAGTGCTTAATTTATGGGATATCAGAAGAAGAGGAAACATCACTCAAGGGCTTTACCTTCTCTACTAAGGAAGAGATTGGTATGTTTTTAGTTATGCACAGGATACTTGTGTCATGTTAGGTGAGATTATGACCTTGTTATTATATTTATTTGTAAACTGACTATGGTTTAAAGAAGTTTGTATAGGTGTCTAGTTGACAATGAGTGGGTGTGATAGTTTGATTTTATGTGTCAATTTGATTCAGTTAAGGGACAGCCATATAGCTAGTGAAATATTATTTATGATTGTATCAGAGTACATTTCTGGAAAAGATTAGCAGTGAAACAATCAGACTGAGTAAAGAAGATCCACTCTCACCAACGTGAGTGAGCATCATTCAAAATATCAATCAAGGTCTTAAATAGAACCAAATGTTAAACAAAGGACAAATTATCTCTTCTTGAGTAGAAATAAACATCATCTCCTGCCTTCAGACATTAGAGATCTTAGTTCTCAGGTCTAGGGACTTGGACTAAATTGCACTATGAGCTTTCTTCATTCTCCAGCATATGTTAGGATATGTTGACAGCATATGTTAGGATGTCTCAGCTTTCATAATCATGTGATCAATTCTCATAATAAGTCTCCTCACCTATCTACAGATGCATAGATCCTATTGGTTCTTTTCCTCTAGAGAATGCTGACTTCTATACTTTATCTTCCAAGACTATTAGAGTCTTGGTAATCAGTTTCATTAATTTGTTGTGTACCTTTCACACCTTCTGTCATGCTTATATAATGAAAGATATATAGATAGATAGATAGATAGACTTATACACTTTTTTCATTTGTTTCATAAACATATGATCATATTTTTCTAGTAGTCAGCTTTATGCTTTTATTAATAATGTGAAACTTACCTCCTTCTTTTTAATGCTGTGTAATAGTATAGATGGTTAATATGGTATGGTAAAAATACCATGTCAGGTATGGAGAAACATGTATTCACCTATTATCCTGTTGATGAGGAGTCACTTGTTTTCACATTTTTCCAGAAAAATGTTATAATATACATGTTTATGAAAAAATAATTTTATATGTGTGCTTTAATATATTTTTTACACAGTTCCAGGTGTCATATTGTCTAATACAAAGATCTGTTTATTTTTCAAGACATCTGCAACAATTCATGTTTTCATCCACAAGATATGAGAATACTGCATCACTGTGAGCAGCAGGTGTTATCACTTGATTTAATTTTCCCAATATGAAGTGTATAAATTGATATAAATTTACTATTCTCATTTAGATTTTCTTTCTACCAAAGAGAGAGAGCATCCCTTCATGCCCTTCCAAGATGTTTCCTAAATTGTTTTGAATATATATTTTATTTAAATTTTAGTCTAAGTAGATTAGTTTTTCATCTGAGATGGTTAGTTGTATAATTGCCACATAGCAAATTAATCATATATATATCACCAATTATAATATCTATTTTATCACATGTTGTTTCCTTTTAAACTGGTATCTATTTCTAAGCTCATTATTAACAACAGTTATTTTATTTTCCCATTCTTTCGGTATTTACTAAAGCCCTAAACAATATTGAATAGTAAGGGAATAAGTGGCCATTTTTACCTTGTTTCTGTTTTTTAAAAAAATAGTTCTAATGTTTCACCATTTAGAATCATGCTTGTTAGTGATTTTGGCAGCGTATACGACATTTAATTAGTTGACTCCTATTTCTATACTACAAGCATTTTTTATTTGGAGTGGCCGCTAGATATAGTATATATAATGATTACATGTTTTTTCTTCATTGATTGGATGATGCCATAGATTATGTTGACAGATTGTATTGATATTTAAAGATTCCTGCATTCCCTGAAATAATGATCATACTGTATATTTATTTTATACTATACTAAGTCCTGGTTTCCCAATGGTTTATTTATAATTTTGGGGCCTGCATTAATGAGATTTGTCTATAGTTTATTTTTTGTTACTCAAGTATCAGTACAAAGGTAATAATGGTTTTATTGAGTGAATTGGAGAATTTTCCATAATATTTGACACCATCTAGTATTGGTAATTTTTATTAGTTTTTAGTTGAGAATCTTCAGTTGCTATTCTAAACTTTTCAGACATATTTTTCTAACCATTTTTTTTTCTTTTTAGATAAATGCTGATTATT
The DNA here is from genome assembly GCF_008728515.1 of Papio anubis. Lineage (NCBI taxonomy): Eukaryota > Metazoa > Chordata > Mammalia > Primates > Cercopithecidae > Papio > Papio anubis. Next base: position 145,278,622 of record NC_044977.1, read on the forward strand.
TGTATTTTACTTGAAAAACTCTATTTTTGAGTTTTAAAATGTGATGCCCTAGGCTCACATATGGTTTACCTTATTTATTTTCAAATTCTCATATAACTTTTTAGTATTTTTGGTTATTTTTCCAATCTCATTTTAAATATTGTAAATTTATGTGACCTCTCCTTTTCTTAATCAGGCTTTTGGGGGTTTGCAAAGAAGACCGTTTAGGACAATTCATCAAAGGATACAACAATTTTATCCAGGTTTGTAGCAATAGGCAATTACTACAATTGTTGTATCCTTTGATCAGAGCACATAAATTTATGAAACAAATATTAATAGATCTGAAGGGAGAGATAAACAGTATTACGATAATTGTAGGAGTCTTCCAAACCCGACTTACAGCAATAAACAGATTATTCAAAAAGGAAATCAATAAGGACTATCAGGAATTGAATTACACTTTTGACCAAATGAAATCATATGGAAAACATTCCACTCAATATCAGCAGAATACATACTCTTATTAAACACATATGGGACATTCTGTGGAATAAATCATGTTAGGTCCCTAAACAAGTCTTAACAAATTTAAAAGAATAGAAATCATATCACATATCTTTATGAACAACAATGGTATAAAACCATAAATCAATAAAATGAGAAAACTTAAAAAACTTCAAAGATGTGGAGTTTATAAACAATACACTCTTGAATAACCAATGGATCAGATAAAGAATTCAGAAGGGATGTTAAAAATGCCTTGAGACAAACAAAAATGGAAACACAACATACCAAAACTTATGGGATGCAGCAAAACCTATTCTAAGAGGAAAATTTGTAGCAGTAGGCAACTACATATTTTCAAAAAGAAATATTCTAAGTAAATAATCCATTGTCACACCTATAAACACTAGAAAAACAAGAGCAAACTGAGTCCAAAATTGTGGGAAAAAGGAAATAGAAAAATCAGAACAGAAATGAAATAGAGACAAGAAAAAACAATAGAAACAATCAACAAAACTGTTTGCTTTTTGAAACAATAAAATTGAAAAACCTTTAGCTAGGCTAGCTAAGAAAAAAGAGAATATAGAAATAAAATTAGAATAAAAAAGGGTCATACAACTGAAACGACAATAATACAAAAAAATGAGACTACTATAGACAAATTATATGTTAATAAACTAGACATCCTAGAAGAAATAGATACGTTCCTAGAAATATAAATCCTATCAAGGCTGAATCATGAAGAAACAGAAAATTTGAATAGACCAACAATGATCATAATATTGAAGCTCTAAAAAAAATTGCAAAAAAGAAACATCCAAAACTGTATGGTTTCATAGCTTAATTTTACCAAACATTTAAAGAAGAACTAATAACAATTCTTCTCAAACACCTCCAAAAATTTGAAGAAATAAAATACTTCCAAACGAATTTTACAAGGTCAGCATTAACCAAACAAGAGCACTACCAGAAATACCAGAAAACTACAGAGCGATGTCATTGATGGTATCACCGAGAAACATAGACAAGAAATTCTTCAGCAAGATACTAGCAAAGCATATTCAACAGTACATTAAAAGAGTCACTTGCCAAGATTAAGTTTAATTTATCCTTGTGATGCAAGGTGGTTCAACATACACAAATCAAAAACTGTGATTCACAATATTTACAGAATGAAGCACAAAATTGTACAATCATTTGAACAGATAGAGAAAAAGCACTTGGCAAAATTCAACATCCTTTCATGATAAAAACTCTCAACAAATTAGGGATAGGAGATACATTTCTCAACACCATAAAGGCCAAGTATGACAAGTCTACAGCAAACACCATACTAAACAGCGAAAAGTTAAAAGCTTTTTCTCTAAGATCAGGAACAAGACAAAGATGCTCACTCTCACCACTTCTATTCAACATTGAATTGGAAGTCCTAGCAAGAGGAATAAGGCAAGAAAAACAAAAAGACGTTCAAATAAAAAAAGGAAGAAGTGAAATTGTCTCTGCTGGTGACATAATCTTACCATAGAAAACCCTAAAGACTCCACCAAAAATAAAAATAAAAATAAACTGTTAGAACTGATAAGCAATTTTAGTAAAGTTGTGGAATACAAAATCAGTTTAGAAACAAAAATAAGTATAATATATATTCACTAGCAAAGACAATATAAAAAATTAAGAAAACAATTCCATTTACAATAGCATCAAAAAAACAAAACACAAGAATAAATTTAACCAAGGAGGTGGAAAGATCTGTGTACTGAAACCTATCAAACATTCATGAAAGAAATTGAAGATGGCACAAATAAAGGGAAAGACTTTTTTGTTCATGAATTGGAAAATTAATATTGTTAAAATGTCCACACGGTACACATTGATCTACATAGTCAATGTAATCTTGAACAAAACTCGAATGCCATTCTTAACAGAAATAGGCAAAATAACCCTCAAATTCATGTGGAACTTAACAAGGACCCCAAATAACCAAAACAATCTCCAGCAAAAAGAAAAAAACTGTAGGCATTACGTTATTACTTTCAAAATACATTAGAAATCCATGCTAATTAATAGAGCATGCTACTGGCATGAACACAGACAGACAAGCTGACTGATGAAATAGGATAGATATTGCAGGCCAAAAGAGTGAGGGTCGTGATCTGAGAACTCAGTATACCACTGGAGGCTATATGAGTAAACAGCAAACTGTTCTTATAAATGCAGGGTGTTGGCTAACTGACAAACTGCATCTGCCACACAGAAGGAATGCTGAGGGCAGTCACGCCCCAAGCACAGTGTTTCTTGTGATTAGGAACATCTGAAGCCTGTTACCAATGTTGTGAGCCTGTGATCAATTAAGCAGTTGACTAATCGTTACTTTCTGCTCCCTGCTCTTTCTACCCAATAAATATGAAGGGCTGTAGACGCTCAGGGCGGCTGCCTTTGCTCACTAGAAGCAGGGAGCCCTCTTCTTCTTCCTATGAACCCTTCTTTGAAACAGTTTCTTTTGTTTTAAGTGTTCGTTTCTGCATTTATCCCCCTTCGTTCAGTTCTGTAGTAACCATGGCAAACCACAGCAGATAGAGAGCCCAGAAATAAATCTACACACCTATGGACAATTGCTTGTTTTTTGTTTTGTTTTGTTTTTTGGGACAGAGTCTAACTCTGTCGCCCAGGCTGAAGTGCAGTGGTGCGATCTCGGCTCACTGCAACATTTACCTCCTGGGTTCAAGCAATTCTCTTTCCTCAGCCTCCCAAGTAGCTGGGATTACAGGCACCCACCACCACACCCAGCTAATTTTTGTATTTTTAGTAGAGACGGGGTTTCACCATTTTGGCCAGGCTGGTCTTGAACTCCCGACCTCAAATGATCTGCCCGCCTCAGCCTCCCAAAGTGTGGGGATTACAGGTGTGAGTCACCATGCCTGCCTGGACAATTGACTTTTGACAAAGGTGCCAAGAACCCACAATGAGGGAAAAGACAGTCTCATCAATAAATGGTATTGGGAAAACTTGGTAGTCACATGCATAAGAATAAAAATGGACTGGTATTTCACCTCTTATACAATAATTAACTCAAAATGCATGCAAGGCCCGAAAATGTAGAATTACTAGAAGAAAACATAGAGAAAAATTTCCATAACATTGGTATGAACAGAGATTTTTTTGACAGAAGCCCAGAAGCACAGTCAATAAAAGCAAAAATAGATTAATAATATACATCAAACAAAAAAGCATTTTGTACTACAAAGGAAACAGTTAAAAGCGTGGGGAGACAACCCACAGATTGGGAGAAAATATTTGAAAATCATACATCATATAAGAGGCTAATATCCAAAATATATAAGAAACTCCAACTACTCAATAACAACAAAAACCCTACTAAAAAGTGAGTAAAGACTTGAATAGACACTTCTCAAAAGAAGACATGTGAATGGCCAACAGATATAAGCATATGTATGTGTAAGTTCAACATCTCCAATCATCAGAGATATGAAAATTAAAACAAAAATAAAATATTACCTCAAACCTCATAGATTGCTTATTATGAAAAAATCAGGGCCCACCTTATAGCAGCCTGGCCTGCTGCATCTGCAGCCACATATGCTTGCACCTGGCCCAAGAGCCAGTTTAGCAGAAGCTCACTGTCTTGAGAGCCCATTGCACAATTGACTGGCTCACTGTATGTGTTTGCACTCATGCCTGGCTGAACAGCATACCTATGGGTGACTAAAATTCCCAGAGAGCAAACTGCACAGTCAGTTGGCCTGCCCCACATGTATACATCCAGACTGACAGCCAGACTGGTGCCTACACCTCCAACAAAACTATGCCACTGCCCCACAAATTCCCACAGCCTAGATCACTGATGCAATGACAGACACTTCTAAAAAAAATCACATCTGAAGATACTTCACAGAGACCACACTGTTGAGTATATTCAAAATCCAAACCAACATACCATACCCAAGTGACACCCTAGGTATAAATCCAGGAGAAAGTCTTTCTCTACAAAACCTGCTTCATAACATTGGAAAAGGTGATTATTCCACTAGGTGCACAGACATCATGTAGGCACACAAGAAACATGAGAACCAAGAAAACATCACACCCCATAAAGAACACATTAATTCCCCAATAGTAGACCCAAAAGTAAAAGAAATTACAAATTGCCTGAAGAGGAATTCAAAATAATGATCTTAAGAAAATTTAGCAAGATACAAGATACCAAAAATAATTTAATGAAATCAGAAAAACAATTTATGATCTAAAGGAGAAATTTAACAAAGAGATAAAGATCATTAAAAACTAAGCATAAATCTTAGAGCTGAATAGTTGAATGAATTAAATACAAAATACAATTGATAGCTTCAACAGACTAGATCAAGCAGAAGAAATAATTTCTGAACTTCAAGAAAGTATTTTGACATATCCCAGTCAGAGGGAAAAAAGAAGAAACTTCTTTTTTTAAAAAAGACCATGAAACTTATGGAACACTATTAAGAAAGCAAATTATGGCATTATGAGAATGTCAGAGGAAGAAAGGATGGAGTAAAGCACAGAAAACATATTTAATAAAATAATGCTGAAAATGTCAAATCGAGAAAATATGGACATCCAGATCTAGGAAGTTCAACATCCCGAATTAGATTCAGTACAAAAAGATCCTCTCTAAGGCACATAATAATCAAACTTAAAAGTCAAAGTAACAAAGAGAGAATGTTAAAAGCCACAAGACATAAGTGTCAAGTGGCGTAAAAGGAAATCTCCATTAAACAGTCAGCAGATTTCTCAGCAGAAACTTTCTAGGCCAAGAGAGAAAGAGATTATATATTCAAAGTGCTAAAAGAAAAAAAAAAAAAAAAAAAACTGTTAGCCAAGAATATTACACCCAGCAAAGCTATTATGCAGAAAGAAAAGAGAAATAAAGCCCTTTCCAGTCAATAAAAAGCTGAGAAAATTCATCATTCTTAGACCAGCCTGACAAGAAGTACATAAGGAAATGCAACCACTTGAAACAAAAGGACAATAATTACTCTTATGAATACACATATGAAACTCACCAGTAGACGTAAATTTATAATGAAAATCAGAACACCCTAGTGTTATAATTGCGCTTTATAAACTTTTCAATCATCTCATGGTTAAAAGTCACAACAATTAAGAAGAACAACAGCTATAATTAGAAGTTAAAGAACACACAACAGATAAAGATGCAAATTCAAACAACAAACATTTAATTGTGTGGGGTAGGAAAAATCTAGAAAATTTTTATGCAATCAAGGTGAAGTTGCTATCAACTTAAGATAGTCTATTATAACTACAAGCTTCTTAATGCTAGCTCCATGACAACCACTAAGAAAGAAATTAAAGCAGATAATACAAACAAGAAAGAGAAAAGAATCAAAGCTTAGCAGCACAGTCAACCACCAAACCACAAAAGTAAACAACAGGAGAGGAAGAAAGGAACAGAGGATCTACAAAACAACCAGAAAACGATTAGCAAGATGGCAGAAGCAAGTTCTTACTCAGCAATAATAACCTTAAATGTAAATGGATTAAATTATACAATTAAAAATATAGAGTGGCTGAATGGATTTAAAAAAAGAAGATCCAACTATATACTGACTACAGGAAACTCACCTCACCATTAAAGACAGAGGCTAAAAATAAAAGGATAGAAAAAGATATGCCATGCAAGCAGAAACAAAAAACAAGCAGGAATAGCATATACTTGTATCAGATAATATACCCTTTAACTCAAAAACTATAAAAAAGAGACAAAGAATGTTATTACATAATGATAAATTGATCAATTCAACAAGAGGATATAATAATAAGTATATATGTACCCAACATCAGAACACCCAAGCATAATAAGAAACTATTTTAATAGTTTTATATTTAAAGGAAGAGGTCAAATACAATATAATAATGGGAGAACTTCATCACGCCATTTTCAACAATAGGAAAGTCATGCAAACAGAAAGACAATACAAAAAACATCACTTACACTGCACCTTAGACTACATCGACCTAATAGCTATTTATAGAACATTGTGTCCAACAACTGCAGAATACATTCTTTTCAACTGCACATGAAACATTTTCCAAGATAAATCATGTTAGACCAAGAAATAAGTTTAACACATTTCAAAAGATATTATAAAAAGAAATTATGCCAAGTTTCTTTTCTGAATATAATGATATCAGCAAGAAAAACTGGAAACTTTGCAAATACATGGAAAACGCAAATACGTAGAAAATCAGCCAAAAAAAAAAAAATTGGAAACTTTGCAAATACCTGGAAACTAAACAAAATGCACCTAAACGACCAATGGGTCAATAAAGAAATTTTTAAAATTTTAGAAACAAATGAGAATAAAAATACATCATATTAAAACCAATGGGGCATAACAAAACAAATATATAGTGATAAACACCTACATCAGAAAGAAATAATATATCTAATATACAGCCTGACTAGGCATTGAAAAAAAAAAGAAAAAAAAAAAAGAACAAACTGAGCCCAAAATTCACAGAAGGGAAAAAATAATAAAGCTCAGAGCAAAAATAAAATAGAGACTAGAAAAATAATTTAAAAGATCAACAAAATGATGAGTTGTTTTTTTAAAAAAATAAACAAGAATAACAAACTTTTATTAAACCTAGACTAAGAAAAAAGAGGGAAGATTCAGATTAAAATAGCTTAATAGACGTTTCTCAATCTCAGTTCTGGGATATATATCCAAAGGAACTGAAACCAGTACATTGAGTGATATTTGCATTCCCATGTTCATCGCCATGTTATGCACATTAATAAAGAGATAGAAACAACCAAAATGCTCATCAACAGATGAATGAATTTTAAAATGTGGTATATATGCAACACTGTTAAGGCATTTAAAAGCAAGACATTCTGTCATCGGCAACAGCATAGACGAATCTGGAGAACACTATGCTAAATGAAATAAGCCAGGTATAGATTCTCCTGCTCAGGAGGTTGAGGCAGGAGAGTCGTTTGAACCTGAGAGGTAGAGGTTGCAGTGAGCCGAGGTCGCGCCATGGCACTCCAGCCTGGGCGACAGTGTGGGACTCCATCTCAAAAATAAATAATCAAATAAAAAATCTGACATTATAAAAGTGATAAAGTTATTAACTGCCTTTCCATCATCTAGCTTGACAGAAAATATTTATAATCAAATGTGTTATATAAACTATCTATATCATTATCCTTCAGATGTCTGTTAACTGTCATATTTTCTGGTATGTTAATCCAATAAAAATTGCAGATATATTGATATCCCTCCTCATATGGTTTGGCTATGTCTCCATTCAAATTTCAACTTAAATTGTATCTCCCAGAATTCTCACATGTTGTGGAAAGGATCCAGGGGGAGGCAATTGAATCATGGGGCCTGGTCTTTCCTGTGCTAGTCTCATGATAGTGACTTGAGTCTCATGACATCTGATGGGTTTATCAGGGGTTTCCACTTTTGTTTCTTGCTCATTCTCTCTTGCCACCACCATATAAGAAGTGCCTTTCACCCTCTGTCATGACTGTGAGTCCTTCCCCAGCCAACGTGGAACTGTAAGTCCAATTAAACCTCTTTTTTCTTCCCAGCCTCTGGTATGTCTTTATCAGTAGCATGAATATGGACTAATACGGTAAACTGGTACTAGTAGAGTGGGTGTTGCTGAAAAGAGACTTGTTGAATGGCTTTGACAAAAATGCTGATAGTGATATGAACAATAAGGTCCAAGCTGAAGTGGTCTCAGATGAAGATTAGGAACTTGTTGGGAAGTGGAGCAAAGGTGATTCATTGTTTTAGCAAAGAGACTGGTAGCATTTTGCCCCTGCCCTAGAGATTTGTGGAACTTTAAAATTGAGAGAGATGATTTAGGATATCTGGGGGAAGAAATTTCTAAGCAACAAAGGATTCAAAAGGTGACTTGGGTGCTGTTAAAAGCACTGCATTTTAAAATGGAAACAGCAAAAAGTTCAGAAAATTTGCAGCCTGATGATGCAATAGAAAAGAAAAACCCGTTTTCTGGAGAGAAATTCAAGGTGGCTGCAGAAATTTGCATAAGTAGCAAGGAACCTAATGTTAATTCCAAAGACCATGGGGAAAATGTCTCCAGGCCATGTCAGAGACCTTCACAGCAGCCCCTCTCATCACAGGCCCTGAGGCCCAAGAGGAAAAAGTGGTTTTGTAGGCCGGGCACAGGGTCCTGCGGTGCCCTATGTCCCAGCTACTCCATCTGTGGCTGAAAAGGGCCAACATAGAGCTTGGGCTGTGGTTTCAGAGGGTGGAAGCCCCAAGCCTTGGCAGCTTCCACGTGTGAGCCTGCAGGTGCACAGAAGTCAAGAATTGAGGTTTGGGAGCCTCTGCCTAGATTTCAGATGTATGGAAACACCTGGATGCCCAAGCAAGTCTGCTGCAGAGGTGGGGTCCTCATGGAGAATCTCTGCTAGGGCAGTGCAGAAGGGAAAGATGAGTTCACAGCCCCCACCCAGAGTCCCTACTGGGGCACTGCCTAGTGGAGCTGTCAGAAGAGGGCCACTCTCCTCCAGACTCCAGAATGACAGAGCCACCGACAGCTTGCACCATGTACCTGGAAAAGCTGAAAACGCTCAGCGCTAGCCTGTGAAAATGCCTGGAGGGAGCCTTTACCCTCCAAACCCACAGAAAGGGAGTAGCCCAAGACCATGGGAACACACCTCTAGCATTTGTGACCTGAATATGAGACCTGGAGTCAAAGGAGATCATTTTGGGGCTTTAAAATGTGACTGTCCTACTAGATTTCAGACTTTCATGGGCCCTGTAACCCCTTTATTTTTGTCAATTTCTCCCATTTGGAATGGACATATTTACCCAATGCCTGTACCCCCATTGTATCTAGGAAGTAACGAGCTTGCTTTTGATTTGACAGGCTCATAGGTGGAAGGGATTTGCCTTGTCTGAGATGAGACTTTGGACTACGGAATTTTTGGTTAATGCTGAAATGAGTTAAGACTTGGGGGACTGTTGGGAAGGCATGATTGGTTTTGAAAAGTGAGGACATGAGATTTGGAGGGGCCAGGGGTAGAATAATACAGTTTGGGTGTATCCCCATTCAAATCTTAACTTGAATTGTATCTCCCAGAATTCCCACATGTTGTGGGAGGGACCCAGGGGGAGGTAATTGAATCATGGGGGCTGGTCTTTCCCATGTTATTCTAATGATAGTGAATAAGCCTCATGAGATCTGATGGGTTCATCGGGGGTTTCTGCTTTTGCTTCTTGCTCATTCTCTCTTGCTGCCACGATGTAAGAAGTGCCTTTCGCCCTCCACCATGATTGTAAGACCTTCCCCAGTCACGTGGAACTGTAAGTCCAATTAAGCCTCTTTGTTTTGTAAATTTCACAGTCTCTGGTATGTCTTTATCAGCAGTGTGAAAATGGACAAATACACCTTCTTTATATTATTCTGGACTTTCCTTAGATGATAGTGCATCAGCTGTTTCTTTCCTTGAGTCCTGTGTTCTCACCAAACAGAGCAGTTTAGTTTTTCCCAATCCCAGACTATGTGCTTTAGTGTAATTGCTCCTCTCTGAATGGAATAATTTTCTCACTTCTCCTTAAATTCAAATCCAACCAGTCCTTTATTACTTATCTCACTAATCATTTATTGCACAAAATTATCTTCTCAAGCAAGAGTTGAATTAATGAAATAACATTTGTAAAGTATCTATCATAGTGGCTAACATTATGATACAAATAGCTATATCTATTCTGCTTATTTTTATTGCTCTGAACACCCACAGTATTGTTTATGTAGCTACCACTTTTAATTATGTTTTTTGGATTGATATCTATATTAATTCTTCTGACAGACGATTAATTCCTCAGTAACATAAACCCTACTGTGTACGCATTGCAGAATTCTTTCCCCATAGATCTTAGGTTAGTGCCAGAATGAATGGATGAATAAGATGGTAGAAAGTTGTGTAGGTATAGTGACGGAATGGGTGACCAAATAAATAGGTTATAGTATTAATAATATCAATTCCATACATAGTACCTAGTATGTAGGAAGTAGTTTGTAAGTGCTCGATATACATTGCTACTTTAATCTTTAAAACCAGCAAATAATGTAAGTTGTACTATTGTATTAAATCATAGATGAAGATATTAATACCCAAAGAGGCTAACTTCCCTAGTCACTCAGCTGATTAATGGCAGAACGGACTTCACATCCAACAAGAATTGATCCCCGTTAGTATTATATTATCCTGAATATATGATTATGGTGAGCAAAATACGTATTAACTAACTGGTAGCTCTTTTTCCATGGTAGTGTGTAAGACTGTCTCCTTGTAAATGTAGAAAGAATGGGTATAATCTTCTGTTATTTGAAAAAGAAATGGAAAGATATTTAATGTGAAATATGTAATATCTGCTATTCAGCTAGATCTATGGAGAAATAAAAAGTATTAATGCCTATCTTTGGACTACATATCCAGTGGCCATGTCTATTGTAAAAGGACAAATCAGAATCAGCCACCAGAAGTTCTTCTTTGTAGACTATCACCTGACTTGTTTCTTCCCCTGTGCCTCGTTTGCTTAAGCTGCCAGTTTGATTTCTGGGTTGCAACACAAACCTGGGAAGGAGGGTATTCCTGGACCTCACTTATTACACCAGTGTATGAAATTCCATAGGAGTGTAACCTGAAAGAAAATCCAAAGATTATATGCCAGGGAGAATGATTCCAGGAAAACAAAATCAGAAGACATAAAGAGCAAATTCCAGAGAAATAAAATTGAGAAGCCAAGGCTTTCCACATTACATACACAGAAAAATAAAATTAAAAAAAATTTTAAAAATTAAAACAACGTACTTCTTAAGCTTTGTCCCAATAGTGCTATGGGTTTTAATATGGCTCAGCTCAATATGTCTCTTTTTAAAGGTAATTCGAATAAAAGAGAAAACTTTAAAACAGCTTGTAGACCCAAATGTAAATTAGATTTCAGCAAATATCTGGATAAATATGACATCTGTTTCTCCAACACCTAAAGTTAGAGCCAATGAAAATTTGCCTTCATTCATACTCTACTGAGTCTAAACTAGATTGGATTCTTGGACATAAGGCAACTCTATTTCCAGGCTAATGCAAATGATACCTTAGCAGTCTGTTCTAATTGCAGTTCACAGTAGACCACTCCTATTTTAAATGACCTTAGTATTAGTATTTTATTTTTATAGTTTTATGCATTTTCTTTTACTATATTAAGCCAATAGGCTTTTTAAATCTTAAGGAGGAAAGCTATAATTGCAAATTATACTTAATTATCTATTACCAATGCTTACCTTAATTTTCAATTTTTGGAAGATAGCAGCAACATGAAAAATAGTCAATAAACTTCATTATCAAAGTCAACAATTTTTAGTATTAAAGTCAATTTACAGTATATTTGCTTGAGATATACATAAATTTGAAGCGGCAGTAAGTGTAAACAGAATAGCTGATTTCTTGGATGCACTCCAATACAATTATAGCTACTCACCCTTGTGACTATATGTGTGTGTGCAGCTTCAGGCTGTTTCCCTGCCCCAAGCCACACTAGCAGTATTTTTAGATATGTGTGCAATTAATTGAAACGCAAAATCTCTGTAAACTAGAAAAAATACTATTTAATATACATAGTAGATAAACATGTAGTTTGGCATTCGTGTCAATTCTTAACTTGTAATCTCCTGACTTGGAATTGAGTTACCCCTAAGTATTTAATCACAAAATGGTATTTCTAATAGGCAATTGTAAAAAAGTATCATCAATCACATTTATTACAAACATCTCATAAAATAGTAAAAATGTTTATGAGATTGTAGAAGGCAGCTAGGTTGTTCTGTGATGTATAAAGATTTGCATATATAAAAAAACAGCAGGCAGCAAACAAGGTTTGTTTCTCTATTTTCCAAAAAGTAAAATTGCATTTGATATAGTATCTATTTAATTTTTATTAAAATATATTGAATATTTTTCTGACAATGGCATTATCACCACAACCTAAGAAGTTTACATTTTGAAAAAAGCTCAAATCTTAATATATAGAAAAGAACTATTTCTCCAGATCCAATGGTTAATGAGAGCTCCTCAAATATATTTGTAATGGTAAATTATATTACCTTGTATTTCATGCAGTTATATACATATGTGAAGTTTTTGTTGTTTTTATTACTGTTGTGCTATCTATGATTAACATATTTAAGTGACAATAGTATTCTCAAAATAATTCCATTTATAGTTTACATAGCTGGCATTGTTTGCATGTGGGTAAAAATAAAATGTTATTTTATGGAGAGAAAGTGGAGTTCTTTTTATCCGTCGCCTTAAGGCCGCCAACTGTCGATACCTTAATCCACTAATCCCCTCTGTAATCATGTGTTCACGTGCTGTGCAAACACTCACAAATCATTTTAAGAAACTCTTTTTTTTTGCCAGTCAAGAGTACACTCACTATAGGCTGTATATTATAAAATTGCTAATAAAATTTTTGAATATTTATAGGCTACCATTGAAAGTTACTGTTTTTAAGCATATCCTTTCCTTTAAAAAAAAAATGACATAAAATGGAAGAAACAAATAGAATAGTAAAGAAAAAAATGAATGACATCACATTGTATAAATCTGCAGGATTTTTTACATTTGACTTTCAAGTGTAATTTTTAAAGATCCTACGTTCTATTTACTCGTCAGAGACTAGATTTAATTTTTATATGCTGCATAGAATTCTCTCTGTTAAGATATTGATATAACAAATTGCTGAATGTTTTAGTCATTGATTCTTGCTGACCAAAATGGGCTTTCAGATTAGAAGTCTTTCTTTCTTCTCTAGAAGACACCTGCTGAGACAGAAGTCCGACTGCCACACAAAAGAAATATGTGGTTTCTTCAACTGGTTCCATCTAGCAATTTGCAATACTATCAAAAATTGCATTTTTTAATGAAAATTACCTAAGGATTTGGCAGAAAAACCTTGGTTAAAATGGACTAACTACCCATTCTCAAACAGTATTAGCATACTGATTGGCCGTTACTTCTGTCACTCTTCTGACTACAAAATTATGACAGGCCCCACAGCAGGAAGCAAATGATCATTAATACCCTATCCTCTGGGACACAATAAACTGCCATTCACTTGCATACAAATAAAATACACAAGGGCTGTCAGCAAGGGAACAAAAAAGAAAAAGATGCGTTGCAAAATGGTCTGATACTACAGTGGGATGAGACCACTCAAAGGGTTTTTGTTTTTTAGTCTATCTCATTATGGTAGGAAAATTCTTTTATATAGATTTCTTTTTCAAATATACTATTTTTCTCTACTTGAGCTGTTTGAGCTCTTCAATTAAATGGTAAGGTCTTGTTTTTGAGGAGAAAAGAAAATACTTTATAATCCTATAATCCCACAACACAGAAAGCATAAAAATTATAAAATTCCATTAAAATGTAAGATAATGTGCCTTTTTGGTTTAAATATAATATATTTAAAAATCTGGTCAATGTATTAGAACCTCATTGAAATTATTAGGGCTGAAATATACTTCACATCACATACTTGATGGGATCAACCAACAAAACACAACTGGAAAAATGATACATATACGATATTACAGTTAAAACTTTACTGCCTCTTTGTTATACTAAAAGTTATGATTGTATTTAAGTTTAATTAGATATTATCATGTGACTGACATTGTACACTCTTATAATGATGATGATATGGGATTAAGGAATGAAATTAGGGTACCACATTGTAAAGAATGGTGAACAATCAATTTCTTTGAAATTTAATAGAGCAATAATTACTCTGGTATATGTTTAATTTTCAATCACTTAAACTGAACTTTTCCTGAGAGTATGCAGGAAATAAAGCAATTCCCGACAGACTTGGATGGTTTTTATAGATTGTATATTCACCAGTCTAAACTTTTAAAGACATTATTTAACCTGAAAAGATAAAATGAATATATTTTTAGTTTTTAAATTTAGTTTACATAACTAATTTAATTGCATTGCTTTTTCTAAAGCTTTATTGATCTGCGAGCTCCCAGTGAAACAGATCTTATGCTCAAGGATTTAAGAGTAGGTATCTATATATTTTCTACTTATATACCAGCTTCATCTGAGTTTGAACAAGAAACACTTGCTGATTCTGCCCTTTAAACTGGAAGCTAAATAGAACAAACTGCTAATACCCCAACAACACAGATGTACATCAAATGTATTATGTTAAATGAAAGAAGCCAGACTTAAAAGGCTACATACTGTATGATTTCATTTATATTATATTACCTAAAAGGCAAGCTATAGGGAAAAGAAAGCCAGATCAACGTTTCACAGTAGCTGAGGATCGAAGAAAAGGGTTACCACAAAGACGTGCAAGAATTTTTTTGGTACAATGGAGTTATTCTTTATTCTTAATTTTAGTGATAGTTACATAACTATGTGCGTTTGTCAAAACTCATAAAAGTGTATACTAAAATCGGTGAATTACATTATATGTAAATCATACGTCAATAAACCTTACTTTTAAAAAATCCTCTAGGCTTAGTGATGTCAAAAGAATACCACAGTGTTCTGAATTGGGGCCATTATTCAGGTAAAGTAGCAGAAATGACATTCATATCTTTAGAATTGGGCAGTTAGAAGTTTTTTAATTTTTTGTGATTGCCTGTAGTGATACAGTTCCTAATGTTATATGTTAGAAAGACTGTGAGTAGATTAAAAATACTCACTGCTATTTTAATGTCTCCCTCATGTAGCATTAAGCGAAAGTAAAATTCAAATACGTCAGTTAACACACTTCACTAGAGAAATAGATTATTATCTTCAATGGGAAAAAATGGCAGCAAAGAACGCCATCTCTTTTACACATACCAACTTCTTTCCTCTTTTCTGACCTGTGCCCCACTTTTAGGCCTTAGGCTCAATGACAATAACATTATTAACTGCAGTGCTAATGGCAATGAAATAATCTCCATCCTTCTGTTATGTGGTAGCGAGAGGCAGTTCTCATTTTTACAACAGTGAATGGATTACATTGAATAAATGCAAATGAAATGTCACCTTTCAAATATGATAGAATCATCACTTTCACCTAGCAACCCCAAGAAAAGAACTTTAACAGACAAAATAGAGAACAACACTTCTCATTCAAATTGCAGGGGGAATTTTTGGTAGTCTGATTATTACCCAATTGGGACTCTAGCCAAGATTCAGACATAAAAGTAGAATAAATTTTAAAAATCATAATTATTAATTATTTGAATGAAACAGTATAAATAGAAAATTATCAACAATAGGAAAGATAGAAAACTAATTTGAGATATGTGAGGGAACAATAATTACTACAATTGTGTATACACACTTAAATCCATAAATGTAGAGCAACTCCACAGAGGGCAAGTTTATTATTTCCGAATAAATTTTCAATCAAGTAAGATAAATATAAGCTATGCATTGAATAAAAGTTGACTAGATTCTGCTTCTTGTCAGGCATTATTCCAAGTACTGGGGATATAGTTGTGAACATGAGAGATGCTATTCTTGGCTTCATGAACTTTGTAATCTAAAAAGAAAGAGGCGTGTAATTTTGTGCCAAAAATGACTGCCATTGATCTTGTGCATAGAATGAAAAAACTAGAATTGTATTCTAGATTTGTAAAAAAAAAAATACCATAATTCACAATTTAGGTGTCTTTTAAAAAGAATACAAAATAATTTTTTCCTTTATGTCTTTGCATCTGACTCAAACCAGTACATTGTAAGATGTAATAACCAATTATAAGATTATTTTCTGAATTCTGGACCAAACTTGGAAGAGAATTAATTAATTAATTCTATTTTAAGGCAAGTTAGTTTCTCAAACTGTTTTCTTCTATGTCTTTAGGAGTAATAGATAAACTCACTATAATTTAAACTCATGATTAAATAACAGAAATTTATTATTCATTATTAGTCATTTGTTAATTTTCACAGCTAGTATTCTCAGCAAATTTTTTCCTGATATGTAAGTCACTTAGAATTCAAATAGGTCAGTTTACTATTTATAGATGTAAAGATCCAATTCAATCTATTAATAAAAAGTAAGTTTACAATATGTTAAGACCTTTAGTTACATGCTTAATTACAAATCATTTAGCACGTGCATTACGTGACCCCAAAACCAATATGAGCTGAATATTATAATCTGTTTTTAAAAATGTACCTTTTCCTAAGTAATTTTTAAATGCAGGCATAAGAAAAGAAATATTTGCTGACTATCTGTGGTCAGCTACATAGCACCAGCTCCAACTGCTAAGGACTTCTCAACAGAAAAGCCAACAACTACATTTTCAGAATCCCCTTCCCTATATGTTTCTGAGTTAGAAGATTTCAACAAACACATGAGATTTAGAAAGAGGAGGAAAATAAGAATCCATTATTGTTGGATGCAGTTGTAGGTAGATATTTCAGCAGATATGAGTTTCAAAGCAACTTCCAGATAAACTTTTTGAGAATCACCAACATCACTCCTGCAGGCTGAGGTGGTCTATGGGAATTATCCAGAGGGCTTTGAGATGCCAACCAGCTCCTGTATGAGCTCTTAAAAGCCATTCATTTCAGTGCTGCATGCTGAGAGACTTTTAAAAATTTATATAAGCCTCTAGTCCTAACAAAACTGTAATTGATATAAATATTATGCAATAAAAACTACAAAAGTTTCAGTGTTAAATGCTACAGAGGCTCAGAGGAGGAGGAAATTCCAAATTCCAGCCTTGACCAGTCTGTAAGTCATTGTATGGTGTTATTGTGCAATTACATCAGGACTCCATGTATTGTACATCTCCCTGACCCAACAACTCCAAGATCTTGCCTGGTGATAACAATGGGGAGGAGATATTTTCAATGTGAACATGTTAGTTGCAGGAAGATACAAAAGGAAATTTATTCATTTATTCAACAAGGACTTAACAAGCAGTTACTTTGAGATAGCATTGTTCTAGGCACTTGGGCTACATGAGTGACTAAAACATACTAAGTGCCCCTTACTCAAGGAGTTTAGGCTGCAAAAAAGAATCATCATGAAGGAAGCACTACAAATAAAAAAGCAAATATTATGACATTACAGAAAATAATAAAATTCATGAGAAAAATTAAAGATAGAACAAAGAAGAATGAGAATACAGGGACTGAGGGCAGATTGCTCTTTTTTTAGGCTAGTCAGAGATGGCTATGTTTAAGGGTTGTCAGTAGAGTCTTCTTTGAGAAAGTGACATTTGAGCAAAGATTTGAGGTGAGAAGGTTAAGCTATTTGACATCGTTTGACTCTGTTCTCCACCCAAATGTCATCTCTAATTGTTATCCCCATGAACCCCACATGTCCAGGGAGATACCTGGTGGGAGGTGATCGAATTACGGGGGTGGATTCCCCCATGCGGGTCTCATGATAGTGAGTGAGTTCTCACAAGAGCTGATGGTTTTATACGTGTTTGAGAGTTCCTCCTTCCAACTTTTCCTCTCTCCTGCCACCAGGTAAGATGTGCCTGCTTCCCCTACTGCCATGATTGTAAGTTTCCCAAGGCCTCCCCAGCCATGTGGAACTGTGATTTCATTAAAGCTCTTTTTTGTAAATTACCCAGTCTTGGATATTTATTTATAGCAATGTGAAAATGGACTAACACTCTATGTTAATATTTTGGAGGGAAAAATCTTTGCAAAGCCCTAAATGGGAAAATATCTGACATCCATGAAGTGTGGCCAAAAGGCAAGTGTGGCTGGGGAAAGCATAAATGAGTGTGCAGAGAGGTCAGCAGAATTACCCAGTCTGAATTATATGGGGAAAAAAAGAATAGTAAGGGAAATAAATAATACATGTAAACTAGATATTGAAGGAAACACATACAATGGAGAAAGATTTAAAAATCAAAAACTCTTTATTTGAAAAAAAAAAATGAAATGAATAAATCTCCCGGAATATAGAGCCAAAAAATATAGATAGTACAAATTACTAATATCTGGAATTTTTGGTGAGAATCAATATTTTATAGATTTTATTTGTAAAGACAATTCTTAAGATACAATAATGTAAAGTTGTGTTTGCTTTACAGTCTGTCAACCTGAGTTTGAATCCCAGCTTTATTGCATATTGTCTGTGCAAATTGCTTAGTTTCTTTAGGCATCATGTTCTCACGTTAAAAACGTTTTTTATTTTCTTTACTTTTACTTTGGGTTCAGGGGTACATGTGAAGGTTTGTTATGCTTAGCAAATTAGCACAGGGACAGAAAACCAAATATTACATGTTCTCACTTATAAGTGGGAGCTAAATGATAAGAACTCAAGAACACAAGGAAAGGAACAACAGACACTGGGGTCTACTTGAGGGTGGAGTCTGGGAGGACAGAGAGGAGCAGAAAAGATAACTAACTACTGGGTACTGGTCTTAATACCTGGGTGATAAAATCATCGTATAACAAACCCGTGTGACATGAGTTTACCTATATCTGGAATTTTGAAAGAAAGAGAAATCACCACAGACACTAATTGAATTTAAATAATAATAGGAGGGTACTGAGGCAGATTATATTTTCTAAAAATAGCTCCAACCTATTCTATTTCACATGCCCTTCTTCCAATATAATTTTGACATTCTCTTCATTCAGAAGTGTAGTCCATAGTCCCTCTCTTGATTCTGGGTGGATTTATGAGGGCAGAAGATAAGAATTTATGTGACAATGTCACAATATTATTAAAGTGCAGTAAGAAAATAATAGCCAACTTAGAATTTTTACCTCATCAATACTCAAAAATAAACTTAAAAGATATTTTCAAGAAAAAATATATTGAAAAAGGTCATCACGAGCAGTCCTTCAATAAAAGAAATGTGAAAGGGAATACTACAGGTTGATAAAAAATTATCACAAAAAGAAACACAATTATGTGTGGAGAAATGAAGACTACCAAAAAGGATAAATATTTAAGGAACTCTGAATTAGCATTGGTTGTTTAAATATAAAAACAATGCCACATGGGGACAAAATATTTAAACGATTAAATTTCATGAGCCTTTCAAAAAGCAAGAAGGAATTAAACAAAGTTGTGTTGATCTTGCATTGTCCAAGAAATAGAAAGAATACTCATTTAAAGTAAACTGTAATGGATCAAAAACACATGTTGTAATCCCTAGGGCAGCACTACTAAATAGAATTTTTGCAATAATGGACATGTTCCATAATCCATGCTCTTCTAAACAATAACCCTTAGCCACATGTGGTGATGGAACACTTGAAATGTGGCTAATGTGACTAAGAAACTGAATTTTTAACTTTATTTAAGTTTAATTTAAATCGCTCCGTGTGGCTAGCAGTTACTGTATTGAACAGTGAAATTCTAAAATAATTAAAAAGAGAAAATACTATAATAGAGTTATTAACAAGCTAATAAGAGATAAAATAATTTTTTAAACATGCTTTATCAAAAATGAGACAAGAAAAGAGAAAAAACAACAAAGAACAAACATAACAATGAGCAAAAAACACAAACAGTTACATGGTAGATTTAAACCCAAATATATTAAAAATTACCTTAAATGTGAGTGGAAGAGGTACCTCAACAAAAGTCTGTGGTTATCATAGTAGTAAAAATATATATATGTGTGTGTGTGTGTGTATTTCTGTGTATTATGAATATTTATATATAATATATATACATCCAAACATATGTACAGAAACACACACATACAAAGCTTATAAGAGATATATCTTTTGCATAAAATCAAATAACTAATGACAATAAAGAATATAAAAATATATACTATGTACACACTAACCAAATATAATAACATTAAAATATATAAAATATCAGAAAAATACTTTAAGACAAAGTGTATTATTGGAGAATAAAGGGGACATTTTATAATCATAAGAATTAATTCAACAGAAAGATATAAAATTCTAAATTTGCATACACATAACAGCATGGCCTTAAAACATGTGAAGCAAAAACTAACAAAATTAAAAAGAGAAGTAGAGAAAACTACCGTTATATTTTATGATAACTGATAGCCCCTGATAGAAAAAGCAGTTACAGAATGTTTGCATGATATTAACCAAATTGACCTATACAGACAGTAACAACAGAAATATACATTTTTTTCACGTGTTTATGAAATATTTACAGAAATGTCAAACAAAATCCCATGAGGATGTGTGTGTGTATATATAAAATACTTTGGAAAACTGAAAAAGCCAAAAAATCCAGGATAACCTTGAAGATAAAAAGGAAACAGAAACTAACACTTCCAAAAATAAAGACTTATTATGAATCTACATTAATTAAGGTAGTTGGTATTTGCAAAAAGTTTTAAAAAATTAATCATTAATATAGGCCAGGCGTGATGGCTCCTGCCTGCAATCACAGCAATTTGGGAGGCCAAGGCAGGAGGATTGATTGAGTCCAGGAGTTCAAGACCAGCCTAGGCAACATGGTGAGACCTCATCTCTACAAAACAAATTTAAAAATTAGCTGGGTGTGGTGACATACACCTGTAGTCCCAGCTACTCGGGAGGCAAAGGTGGGAGCATTGCATGAGCCCAGGAGGTCAAGGCTTCAGTGAGCCGAAATTGTGCCACTGTACTTTAGACTGAAAGATAGGATGAGACCCCATCTCAAACAAAACAAAACACAACAACAACAACAACAACAAAAATCATTCAAATAAAATAAAATGTAGAAACAGTACATTATTTGAACTATGAGAAAGATGTACACAAATGTACGTTATTTAAATTATGAGAAAGATATTACTAAAGTACATTGAGAAAAAGAGTCGTTTGTTATTTGCATGAGAAAAAAAGAATCTTGACCTGTAATTCATACCATACATGAAAATTGAATCCAGGTGGTTGCTAAACATAAAAAGCTTCTTGGAGAAAATCTAGAAAACCTTCATGACTCCTGGATGGAAAAAGATTTTTTAAACAGCACAAATAAGATTAATAAACTCAAGTTTATTGGGAAAAAAGGGATAAACTAGACTGCATTAAAATTGTAACTTGTTTATCATAACTACGATTGAGTGTAAAAAAGGTAATTCTCCTAATAGAATAAAATTTTTTAAACTTACATATGATAAAAGCACTTATCCAGAATACACAAAAATCCTATAATTTTTTAAGAGTAAGGCAACGTAACAAAAAAAGAGGCAAAATATTTGAACAGATACTTTATAGCAGTGAATAATTACATGACTAGTAAACGTATCAGCAGAGGAACAAAAGATAAAACCTTGGGATAGCTGAAATTAAAAAAAAAAAAACTAACAATCATTAGTATTGGCCAGAAAGTATGAAACAATATTTGAACTTTTTCATATTCTGATAGCAATGTAAATTGGTAGAACAATTTTAAAATATTTGATATGTATTAAAGTTAAACATACAGATACCCTATGATCTAGTAATTTAGCAGTTTTATTTCTAGTTACATACCCATGAGAACAACATATCTGTTTGTACAAAAAAAGTACAAGAATGTTCATAGCAGGAACTCCTCATCATAGTCAAAATACAAAAAGAACAATAACGTTTATTGATAGCAGAATTGATAAATAAACTAGATGTGTTTGTATAATGGAATAGTATTCTGCATAAGGTTAAACAAACTACTACTAGCTGTAGTAAAATGGAGGAGTCTCGTATGAATCTATTTCTTTTCTAGGAATGTAACAGAGATATGTTTACATTTTGTACACAAATCTAGGTTATAAGCCAAAAAAAAAAAAAAAAGCTCACTTAAAAGTACACTTTTTTTTTTTTTTTTCAGTTTTTTCCTCCCAGGATGGCAGATTATAGACTTTTAGTGTGCCTCAGCCACTTGGAAATAGCAAAATATATTTTGCATAAGATCAACTCTGTGAGCTTTAATTCAAGAAGAAAAATATACATAAAGATCAACTCTGTGAACTGTAATTCAAGAAGGAAAATGAGAATCCACAAAAATTGTGATGAACGACCCACAATCCGGGGAAGAGAAAGAATGTGGGCAAATGGCACATCTGGCTGATAAAAGTGAGGGAAGTCCCAGTACATGAGTGGGACAGAAAGCTTGCCTCTCTGACCCTCCTTCACACTGGGGATCTGAGCAACCCAGGCCAAGAGAGAAGAGAGACTACTTTGTTTCTTCCAAGCCCTGGACCTAACTTGTGGGGAGGTTTTGAGACGCAGAAAGGGAAAGACACTGGCAAAAACTGCAGGCGTTTTCCCAGACTTGGGGCCGAGAGCAGGATACCATTTTTAATCCATGCAAGTACAAAGACAGTCAATCTTTGGTGAGACAGCAGCATGGCCACACAGGCGTTTTTGTGTCAGGACAGAGACTGGAGTTCCCGTTCTACAGTGGGATAGGGGCTCCACAGATAGAGCTGTGGAAAGCAGCTCAGCAATAGGTGCTAAAATTGTGTTCTCCCCCATTGTAGTGCTGGGGCAGGAGGAGAGCTGCTGCAGTCATGGTTTATCCTGGGTGACGAGACTTGCAGACAGTACCAGTTTTGTGACTTGGAACTGGTCTGCATGCATCATTGCTTGGTTCCCTAGCCTGCTCCCCTGGGATTTTGGTGTGCTGTAGCCCTCTTTGCTCCACTCCCAGACAGAACTCCAGGCATTCAAGAGCATTCACTCGCCGGATTCAGCAGCCTGAGCCATCCCACCCTTTTGCACATAGATAATGAAGAGTGAGGCCCTCTTTCCTCCACACCAGGTAGATCTCCAGGCATTCAAAGCACCTGGTTACCTGGATTGCAGCCTGAGCAACCTCAGCGTTCCCATGCAGAGACTGTGATGCATGGGGCCTTCTCCACTCCATGCCCGGGCAGATCTCTAGATGTCTGGAGCACGCAGTCTCCTGGATTAAAGGTTTAGAAAAACCCCTACCCTTATGCAAAAAAAAAAAAAAAAAAAAAAAAAATGGGGGCCAAAGAGGTTTCCCAGCTCCATGTCTACACATGCAAGCCCCTGGCCGCTTGGTGGCCACCCAGCATTGGTGCTTGTGCCTTTTACTAGGGGACCTGAAGGAGGGCCTCTCTTGCCTGGCCCCATCCATCTTGCCCCCATATCCTGCCAAAGTTGAACAGGGAGCTCAGACCACTCTGCACTCTATGGATCAGCCCGCTGCTTAAGGGAAAAGAGAGTTTCTCCCTATGAACAAGGATCACAAATACACCCAACTGTGTTGGTCTCAGCTGGCTCTTACCCATGAGTATCATCAGCTCTTACCCAGGCTTGTACATTTAACTGCACACCCTGATATAAAACCTGCCGACAGAAGAACATAGGTTTATAGAAGCAAAGCCAAAAAGACCCTAGTCAACATTCTCTATTGTCACACCCTCCAAGGGGTGGGAGAAGGACAAAGAAATAATAATAATATGGGGGACAAAGAAAGAAAAAACAATCCTATCTGCATGAAAATAATTCCAAAAATTAGATATGTCAGCATTTTCAGATGAGAAAGAACCAGTGCAAGAATTCTGACATCATGAAAAATCTGAATGTAATGACACCAAAGAATCACATTAGCTTTCCAGCAATGGTTTCTAACTAAAACGGAAACTCAGGAATGACAGATAAAGGAATCAAAACATGAATTTCAAGGAAGTTCAACAAGATTCAATACAAGGTGCAAATCAACACAAAGAAATATCTAAAAGAATCCAGTAAATGAAGGAAGAAATAAACATCTTGAAATCAATCACTGCTTCTGGAATTGAAAAATTAACTTAAGGAATTTCAAAATACACTTGAAAGACTAGACAGAGGAGAAGAAAGAATTTCAGAGTTTGAAGAGTGGTCTTTTTACTAATTCAATCAGAAAAGAAAAATAAAAAAGAATCTTTAAAATGAACAAAGGCTTCAAAAATATGGATTATAGGTCATGTGACCTAATCTACAAATTACTGACATTACTGAGAGAGAAGGAGAAAAAATAATCAACCTAGAAACATATTTGAGGAAATAATATTTGGCTTATCCTTCTGGTGAGGTAGACATTCAGATATAAGAAATCCAGAGAAGACCTGAAATATATTAAAAGGGAACCCCATAAGACTAGCAGTGGACTTCTTAGCAGAAACCTTACAAGCCAAGAGAGATTGGGGTCCTATTTTCAGCATTTTTAAGAAAAGAAATTCCAACCAAGAATTTCGTATCTTTCTAAATCAAGTTTCATAAGCCAAGAAGATATAAGGTTTTTTCAAGAAAAGCAAATGCTAAGAGAATTCATTACCACTAGACTAGCCTTACAAGAGATCCTTAAGGGAATGATACCTGCTATTGTAAAACCCACTTAAATACATAGCTCACCAATCCTATAAAACAACCAAACAATAGAAACTACAAAGCAGTCAGCTAACAACTTCAAGATAGAATAAAGATCTCACATATCAATATTAACCATGAATCCAAATGGTCCAAAGGGTCCATTTCAAAGAAACAGAGTGGCAAGTTTCAATGAATAAACAACACCCATCTATCTACTGTCTTCAAGAGACCCGTTTCACACATAATGACATCCACAGGCTCAAAATAATACATTTGAGAAAGATCTATCACACAAATGAAAGGCAAAAAAGAGCAGAGGTCAGCATTTTATATCAGATAAAACAAACTGTAAACCAACCACAGTAAAAATGAACAAAGAAAGACACTACATGATGATAAAGTATTCAATTTAACAAGATGACTTAACTATTCTAGAGCAATCAGGCTAAAGAAAGAAATTAAATGCATCCAAGTAGAAAAATAATAAGTGAAATTATTTATCTTTGCTGATGATATAATTCTATACCTAAAAAACCTTAATGATGCTAGAAAAAGACTCCTGAAACTGTGAAACTTTAGTAAAGTTTTGGGATACAAAATCAATGCCCCCAAATCAGTAACATTTCTATACACCAACAATGTCCAGGCTGAGGGCCAAATCAAGTGCAAAATCCCATTTACAATAGCCACACATACCAAAAAAAAAAAAAAAAAAAAAAAAAGGACTTAGGAATACTAATGAGGTGAAGAATCTCTACAAGGAGAATTACAAACCAATGCTGAAAGAAATCATAGATGTCACAAACAAATGGAAAAACATCTGATGCTCATGGATTGGTTGAATTCATATTATAAACATGGCCATACATTCCAAAACAATTTACAGATTCATTGCTATTCCTATCAAACTACCAATGTCATTTTTTCACAGAATTAGAAAAAGCTATTTTAAAATACATACAGAAGCAAAAGAGAGCACAAATTGCCAAAGCAGTCCTAAACAAAAAGAACAAAGCCATATGTGTCACATTACCCAACTTCAAACAATGCTATCAGGCTACAGTAACCAAAACAGCATGGTAGTGTTGAAAAAAACAAACAAACAAACAAAAAACATACACATAGAGCAATAGAACAGAATAGAGAACCCAGAAATAAGGCAGCACACCTGCAGCCACCTGATCTTTGACAGAGTCAACAAAAATAAGCAATGGGGAAAGGATTCCATACTCAATAAATCGTGCTGAGAAAGTTGGCTAGCCATATGCAGAAGAGTGAAATTGGATCCCTACCTTTCACTATACACAAAAACTAACTCAAAATGGATTAAGGATTTAAATGTAAGACCTGAATCCTGGAAGAAAACCTCAGAATGCCCTTCTGGACTTTGACCTTAGGAAGGAGTTTATGACTAAGTCTGCAACAAAAGCAAAATTTGACAAGTGGAGCCTAAAGAGCTTCTGCACAGCAAAAGAAACTATCAATATAGTAAACAGGCAACCAATAGAATAGGAGAAAATATTCACAAACTATGTGTCTAACAAAGGTATAATATCCAGAATCTATAAGAAACTTAATTCAACAAACAAAAAACAAATAACCCCATTAAAAAGTGGGCAAAAGACACTTCCTAATAAAGTCAAAAGAAGACACACAAGTGGACAAAGAAGATGAAAAAATTACCAACATCACTAGCTCCAGAGAAATACAAATCAAAACCACAATGAGATACCATCTAGCACCAGTCAGAATGGCCATTATTAAGAAGTAAAAAATTAACAGATGCTGGAGAGACTGTGGAGAAAAATGAACACTTGTACACTTTTGATGGGAATGTAAATTATTTCAGCAATTGTGGAAAGCAGTCTGGATATTTATCAAAGAACTGAGAGTTAAACTACCATTTGATTCAGAAATCCTGTTACTGGGTATATGCCCAAAGAAAATAAATTGTAATACCAAAAAGATACATGCACTAGTGTGTTCATTACAGCACTATTCACAAAATCAAAGATACAGAATCAACCTAGGTGCCCACCAATGGTGGATTAAAGAAAATGTGGTACGTATACACCATGGAGTACTACACAGCCATAAAAGAGAACAAAATTATGTCCTTTTGCAGAAACATGCATGTGTGTGATGGCCATCATCCTAAGCAAATCATCATAGGAACAGAAAACCAAATACTGCCTGATCTCACTTATAAGTGAGAGCTAAGAATTGAGTACATATGATTATAAAGAGGGGAACAATAGACACTGGTGACTCCAAAATGAGAGAGGGAGGTGGCCAAACCCTGAAAACTACCTATTGGGTACTATCCTCACTATCTTGGGGTATTCATTCATACCCCAAACCTCACACAATACACCCATGCCATGGGACCAACCTGCATATGTGCCCCCTGAATCTAAAGTGAAATTATTCTTTTAAAATGCACATTTTACAATGATGGCTCTTTTGAAAACAGATGGGAGCATGAGATGAAGGATGGAATGATGGTGATGAGAAAGGAGGCTGTGGCAGTAATGCAAGCACTGTATGATGCTGGCTCCTACATCAGAGATCTGATTCTGCTTATGTTTCAAGAGCAAATGAATTTGCTGATAAATTGGATGAGGTGTGTGGGAAAATGAGAATTCAAAGATAATTTCAAGTATTTGACTTTGAGCACCTCGAAGGATGAAGTTGATGTCAAATGAGATGGAATATCCTTTAAGTGAAGCAGGTTTTGAGGAGCACAATCAGGAACTTCATTTTGTAGCTGTTGAATTTATGTCTGTTGAGAAGACATAGACTCAAGAAGAGCTGTTGAATACATAATTGCAATACAAATCTGGATTTCAAAAAAGAAATCTGGGCCTGAGATATGAATATTGGAGTGATAATCATTGCAATGTTACTTAGAACCATAAAACCCACTAAAAAGTTTCTCAAAATTTTTTTGTTAGAAAAAAAAAAATGACAAAAAGCTGGAACACCTTAACATGAAGAGAGAGTTGGAGAGAATAAAAGGAACTAACAAAAGAGACAGAGAAGCATAAATGAGAAAGATAGAAAACCACAAGATTGAAGTGTTCTGATAGCAAAATTAAAGATCGTGTATAGAAAAAGTAAATAAACAAGAGATCAAGTAGGTCAAGTAAGATCATATCGGGTCAGTGAATTGAGCAATGTGGGATTATTCTGACCTGATAATAGTGGTACTGGTGGAGGGATGGGGAAAACAGCCTGACAAAGTGTGTTTAAAAGGAAATGGATATAATATTTTATAAAATAAAATGTGTATCTCAGTAACATAATGTTGATTCAAGAAATGCATACACAAAGAGTACATACTATATGACTCCTTTTATGTTAAAATAAAAAAAAAAAAAAAAACCAACAGCAATGACAAATAAACACACACCAGCAATCTATGGTGTTAGGACTCAGAAAAATTGGCAATGTGAGGGAGTTGTTCTTGGAAGCAGATAAAAGGGAGGTCTTTGGGATGCTGGTAATGTTGTGTTCTGCGTACTATTTTCATGAGGGTGTTCAATTTGTAAAAAATCTTCAAGCTATACACTTATGACATGTCCATTTTTCGGTTTTAAAATCGAGAAAATATAAACAAGAACCAGAAACATAAATACAGAAAGCTCTTTAAAGAAACTGATTGTGAACGGAAGCCAATAAATTAAGTGGTAGCTCACAGGGAAATGGAGCCAAGATTTGGTTTTGTTGTTTGCTCTGATTTTGTTTTTGTTTTTTTTGTGGAAGAAATAGCATGTTTCTTTGCCACTGGGACAATACAGTTAAAAAGGAAGAAATTAACTGTATAGGAGAAAGAAAAAAAACTGGTTGAAGAAATAGATGTTTTGGTGGAGGTGAGAAAGGATCATACACGGAAGAGAAGAGGGTGGTTTTAGGTAGGAACGTGGATAGTTATGGATGATAATAAGGGAAAGGCAGTTTAAGAATAACAGAGGCATGTAAAAAATTTCTTTAGAATACATTGGCTTTCCCAGTGAAACAGAATGCATGTCAACAACAGAGAAAGAGGCTATGCAGGAGATGATAAAGGTATGATGAGAGAGAAAAGTAAGCAATGGTCAGCTAAGACAGTGGTAGAAGGAATGGACTGTAGAAATAGTGTTATTGCCAGGCAATATTGAAATATCACTTAAGTTTTGGGGTCATTAACTTGAAAGCAAATTAATCAGCATGGTAGTTTGTCTTACTCCTGCAATTCAGCTACAGAGATGCAGATATGTATTGGGTGGTAAGTAAGATTTAAACTATATGCTGGCTCTGCCATGAAAAGCAAAGTCAGTAAAGGCAAAATTGAGAAAAGTATATACATGGGGGTATATAGTATTGTGTATATAGTGGGGGTATATCTAATGCTTAATCTTTGGAAGTAAGGAGAAGAGAGAAATAGGAAAGTGTCAGGGTGAATGGACTGAAAGTCCTAGTGGGAGTGAACAATTTGTTAGAATCAGAGTTTTTACTATGTATTATAAATACACACTATATTTTAAAAGTCATTATTATAATTTTATCAGTCAGTATTAGTTATCTTTGCTCACTACGTTTTTTTCATTTAAACTCAATCTCTTCTGGAAATATCTTCTGATGTTTTTAAAGACAGAGTCTATTGGTAGTAAATTCAGTTCTTATTTTTCTAAAAAATCTTGATTTTGTTCACATTCTTGAAAGATACATTTGCTGGAAATCTAGGCTGAAAGTTCTTTTCTCTCATCTTCTTGAAGATACTATTCCTCTGTCTTCCAGCTTCCGTGTTATTATTGGTAAACCATTCTTCATTGAAACTGATTTGGGAGAGGTGATTTTTCTTTTTTTCTCTGGTGTTTTTGATAATCTTATTTCCTTGGTATTCTATAAATTTACTATCACTTGTCTAAGTGTGGGTTCATTTTTTATTGATTACATATTGAATTTGTTAGTCATCCTGAATCCAAAGATTGTTATTTTTCAAATATATCCTTTGGGAATAAATGTTCCTCTAAACATGATTGACTGCTTTGAAAAGGGTAGGGGGTGGGCAGAATGGAAGAATTCCGTAAGCAAACTTGAAGCAGCCTAACTATATTCGTGAGTAAGACTCAAAAGCATTTCAACCTAACAATGCACATCTATTTTCATGTTTGTCAATAATATCTTTCCATACAGATTGTTTGTATACACTGATATGTAAGTTAACATGAAAACTCCAACTACAGTTGTTAGTTGTAGAATGCAAGATTTGTTTACATTACACTCATCTTTTCTGAGTCCCTGTCTTGTCTCAAGCTTCAGGATCAGCCAACTTTGGTCCTTTTTCTTGTAGGAGCTTTCTGGATCAATTTAATCTAGAAAGTATTAGTTATTTTTGATTGGGGTAAATGAGTTTCACCTAAAATATTTTTATGAGCTAGCATTCTAGCATTTATATTTTAAGCCATGTCTCTCAGTTAGTTGAATAAAACATTTGCCACCAGTTAAAGAAATTTCAGTCATGGGCAGACAGGTAAGGAAAATTAAGGACTATATGGAAGAAGGGAAAACCACACTGTATTTTCATGTATATGGGAATTTCTTGAAGTTCCTTTTTGCAAATGCAGTATATCACTAAATATATACATAAATGTATGGGAGTAATTACGATTTAGTCTTTTCAGGGCATGTTAATAATGGGGAATATAATAACACAGGCCCATGACCTGTCTTCCTGTTCATCACCAGTTTCTCAAAAAAAGATGGATAGCAAAATGTCCTAGTTATTTTTCTTTGATTCACATTACCAGCGTTGTTAAAAGTACAGGAAGGTGTTTATTGGTTTCTGTGAATTTGAAGAATTCCTGCTGCCCTAGGTCACGTTCATCTGGCAGAATTCCTTTCCCTAGACCCTCCTTGAATCCACAACCCCTTGCCTCATGCATCCCTTCATTCTAAGCTCCATTTTATCTGCTTCTCATTAACTCTTCTGTGACCTTTATTACATCTTATAACATTTATTTTTAAAAAGCCATTGAGTTTAACACACATATTTCAATTATTTGAATTGTGTTGAGGTGGACATAGGAATAAATAAAGCAACTAACCAGTGCCAAGCCTAAGCTTGGTATATGATTTCTGATTTTGCTAATGAACTACCTTGACAAGGTATAACAGAGTTGTTAGAAATATTGATTTTGCAATCAGAAAGGCCTATATTTGAATATTGATTTCATCATTTGCGTTGTCTTAAGTTTCCTCACCCATAAAATAAACAGGATCACCTGATGCAAACTTACCAAAAAGGTTATGAAGCTTAAGTTTTGCAATATGTTCATGAGACTTTCAGGTTTTGAAAACTGTAAAAGCAAAACTTTTTTTTTAACTTTTTTTCTTTTTTAAAAATGTGTGTAGATGTAAGGGGTACAAGTGCAGTTTTGTTACATGCATATATTGCATAATTATCAAGTCTGAGATTTTAGGGTAGTCATCATCTGAATAATGTGGATGGTATATACTAACTATTTCTCACCCCCTCCTAACCTCCTCTCATCCTTCCAAATCTCTAATGTCTATTGTTCCACGCTCTATTTCCATTTGTGTACCTTATTTACCTCTTACTTATAAGCGGCAACATGTGCTATTTGACTTTCTGTTTCTGAGTCATTTCACTTAAGATAATGGCCTCCGGTCCCATCTATGTTGCTGCAAAACACATGGTTTCATAATTTTTATGCCTGAGTAGTGTTCCATTATACATATATGTGCCAAATATGCTTTTTCCAGGTATCTATTGATGAAGATTTAAGTTGATTTCATATCATTGCTATTGTGAAGAGTGATGTGATAAATATGCAAGTACAATTATATTTTTGATATAATAATTTCTTTTCTTTAGGGTTTTTTATTCAAGTTGAGTTATTTGAGCTCCTTAGAGATTCTGGCTGTTAGTCCTTTGTCAGACGCGTAGTATTTAAATATTTTCTTCCATTCTGCATGTTGTCTATTCACTCTGTTAATTATTTCTTTTGCTGTGCAGAAGCTTTTCAGTTTAATCAAATACCATTTGCCTATTTTTGTTTTTGCTGCATTTGCTTTTGGAGTCTTTATCATAAATTATTTGCCTAGGCAAATGTTCAGGAAAGTTTTCTGATGTTTTCTTCCTGTATTTTTATAGTTTCATGTCTTACATTTAAGTCTATAATCCATCTGGAGTTAATTTTTGTATATGGGGTGAGATAGGGATCCAGTTTCACTCTTCTGCATATGGCAATTCAATTTTCCCAGCCATCATTTATTGAAAAGGCTGTCTTTTTCCCCATGTTTTCATCAACGTTGTCAAATTTTAGTTGGTGGTAGTTGTATGCCTGTATTTCTGGGTTCTGTTCCATTGATCTGTGTGTCTATTTTTGTACAGTACTGTGCTATTTGGATTACTATTACCTGGTATTATACTTTGAGGTCAGATAATGTGATGCCTCCACCATTGTTCTTTCTGCTTAGGAATGCTTTGGCTAATTGGGCTCTTTTTTTGTTCCATGTGAATTTTAGGATTATTTTGTCAAATTCTGTGAAAAGTAATGTTGGTATTTTGATAGGAATTACGTTGAAACTGTAGAATGTTTGGGCTAGTATGGTGATGTTAATAATAGCAAGTCTGATCTGCGAGCCTGGAAGGTTCTTCCTTTTCTTTGTGTTATCTGCAATGTTTTTTGTCAGTGTTTTGTAATTTTCCTTGTAAAGATATCTCACCTCCTTGGTTAAATATATTCCCAGGTATTTTATTTATTTTTGTCACTATTGTAAATGGGATTGACTTCTTAATTTGTTTCTCAGCTTGATGGTTATTGGTGTATAGAAATGCTGTTGATTTTTATATATTGATTTTGCATCCTGAAACATTTACCAAATTCAGTTACTAAATCTAGGAGTCTTTTGGAGACGTCTTTAGGGTTCTCTAGGTGTAGTATCATGTCATCAGCAAACAAATAATTTCTTCCTCTTTTCCAATCTGATTTCCTTTTATTTCTTTCTCTTGCCTGATTTTTCTGGCTCTGAATTCCAGTAACATTTTGAATAGGGGTGGCAAGAGTGGATATCCTTGTCTTGATCCAGTTTTTAAGGAGAATGCATCCAGCTTTTGCAAATTCAGTATGATGTTTTGCTGTGAGTTTGTCACAGATGGCTCTTATTATTTTGAGATATTTTCCTTATATACCTAGTTAGTTGAATGTTCTTATCATGACAGGATACAGAATTTTATCAAATATTTTTTCTTCATTGATTAAGATGATTATACATTTTTTTGTTTTTAATTGTATTTATGTGGAATTACATGTATTGATTTGTATATGTTGAACCATCTTTGCATCCCTAGAATGAAGCCCATTTGATTGAGGTGAATTATCTTTTAATGTGGTATTGGATTTGGTTTTGTAGTATTTTGCTGAGGATTTTTGCATCTTAGTTTATAAGAGGTATTGGTTTATAGTTTTTTTTTCTTTTCTCTCTCTCTCTTTTTTTTTTTTTTTTTTTTTTTTGTTGTTGTTGTTGTCATTGTTATGTCAATGCCTGGCTTTGGTATCAGGGTGAATGACTTTGTAGAAATAATTAGGGAGGATTCCCTTCACCTAGATGTTTTTGGAAGAGTTGTGGGAGGAATGGTACCAGTTCTTCTTTGTAGGTTTGGTAGAATCCATCTGGTCCTGGGATATTTTTGTTGTTGTTTTGGGAAATATATTTTATTACTGATTTAATCTCTCTAGTTGCTATATCTCTTCAGGATTTAAATTGTTTCTAGTTCAAATGTGGGAGGTTGTATGTTTCTAGGAATTAATCCATTTCTTACAGATTTTTAGATTGGGGGCATGTGCTTGTTCATAGTAGTCTCTTTTATTGTTTCTTCTTTCTTTTTTTTTGTATCTTCTTTCTTGTTGTTGTTTTTTCTTGTTGACCGTAGCCAGCAGTCTACCAATTTTGCTCATTTTTTCAAGGTACAATTTTTCATTTTGTTGATTCTTTGTATTCTTATGTTCTCAATTTCATTTAGTTCTGCTCTGATTGATCTTTGTTATTTCTTTTCTTCTGCTAGCTTTGAGTTTTTGTTTTTGTTGTTGTTTGTTTGCTTGGTTTGTTTTTTTTTGTTGTTGTTGTTGTTGTTTTAGTTCCTGGAGATAAACGATGAGGTTAATTTGCGATCTTTCTATTCTTTTGATACAATCGTTCTAATGCTACAAGCATACCTTTGAGCGCTACTTTTGTTGTAGATCAAGGGATTTGGTATGCTGCATTTACATATCCATTTGTTTTAAAACTTTTTAAAATTTCTGTCTTAATTTCATCATTGACTCAGTGATCATTCAGGAGTTTCTTCTTCAAGGCTGGGTGTGGTGGCTCATGCCTGTAATCCCAGCACTTTGGGAGGCCGAGAGTGGGGTGGATCACTTGAAATCAGGAATTCAAGACCAACCTGGCCAACATGGTGAAACCCCGTCTCTACTAAAAATACAAAAATTTGGCAGGCTTGGTGGTGGGCACCTGTAATCCCAACAACTCCAGAGATTGAGTCAGAAGAGTCACTTGAACCTGGGAAGCAGAGGTTGCAGTAAGCCCGGGTCGTACCACTGCATTCCGGCCTAGTGACAGAGAGAGATTCTGTCTCAAAAAAAAAAAAAAAAAAAAAAGAGTTTCTTCTTCAATTTCCACGTATCTGTATAGTTTTAGGAATTCCTCCTGGAATTGATTTCTAGTCTTATTCCTTGTGGTCTTAGAAGATAATTGGTACAATTTTAATTTATTTTAATTACCATACTTATTTTGGGGCCTAACCTATGGTCTATTTTGAAAATGTTCCATGCAGTGATGAAGAAAATGTAAATTCTTCAGTTGTTGAGTAGAATTTTCTGTAAGTCTGTGTTAAGTGCATCTGTGCTAGAGTCCAATTTAATTCCAGTGTTTCTCTGTTGATTTTCTGTCTCAATTATCTGTCTAGTGCTGTCAGTGGGGTGTTGACATCCTCCATTATTATTGTGTTACTGTCTGTCTCTGTTTTTAGGTATAGTGATACTTATTTTGTGAATCTGGTTTATTTGCTGTTTGGTGCATATACATTTAGGATTGTTAATCTTGCTGAATTGATCCTGTTATCATTATATAATAACCTTCATTGCCTTTTAATACTATTGTTGAGTTAAGGCCTGTTTTACCTGACAGAACTATAATTATTCATGATAGCTATTGATTTCTGTTTGTTTGTTTGTTTGTTTGTGGGATATCATTTCTCAGCCCTTTACCTTCAATCTATTTGTGTCTTTACCAGTAAAGTGAGTTTCTCATAAGTAGGAGATAGCTGGTTCATTTTTTTTAAATTTAATTTGCCAATCTATACATTTTAATTGAAGCTTTTAATCAATTTGTGTTCAAGGTTAATATTGATATATAAGGTTTTCTTCCCATCAAAATGTTAATTGTTATCTAGTTGCTCAGTGAATTTATTTTCTTTTTTCTTTTTTTTGTGTTTTTTTTTTTTTGTTTTTTTTTCCTCTCAGTCTGTTTGTCTTTGTGGTTTGGTGAAGTTCTGTCACGTTGCCATTTAATTCCTTTTCTTTCCCCCACTTGTGTAATTGTTTTTTAAGATCTGCAAGTTTTATGTTTTCATGTGTTTTTATGATGTCTAGTACCAACTTTTGTTTCCATGTTTAGAACTCCTTTGAGAATTTTTTTGTAGGCCCTCAGTGTTTGCTTGTCTGGAAAAAACTTTATTTCTCCTCTATTTATGAAGCTTATTCCAGCAGGACATAACAATTGTGATTGATTTTGTGTCTTCAAGTACTTCAGATATAGAATCCTAATCTCTTCTGCCCTGGAAGTTTTCTGCTGAGAAGTCCACTGTTAGTCTGATGAAGTTTTCTTTACAGGTTTCTACACACTTTTTCTGATTTTAGGATTTTTTCTTTCATGTTCACCTTAGACAGTGTGATGACTCAATGTTGTGGTAAAGGCCTTCTTGCAATGATTATCCTGGTGCTTGTTGAACCTCTTGCATATGGATGTCTAAATACCTTGCTAGATTAGGGAAATTTCCCTCAATTATTTTCTTAAGCAGGTTTTTCAAACTTTTTACTTGTTCTCCCTCAGGATTATCTATGATTTGTAGGTTCAGTTGTTTCATGTAATTCCATACTTCTTGAAGGCTTTGTTTATTCTTTTAATTATTTTTTTATTTTTTAATTTTGCTGACTGAATTAATTCAAAAGACCTGTCTTCAAGTTCTGAGATTTTTTTTCTTCTGCTTTGTCCAGTCTATTGTTGAAGCTCTCAACTGGATTTTACAATTCCTTTGATAAACTTTTTATTTCCAGAAGCTCTATTTGTTTTTAAATTGATCTCTTCGGTAAATTTATAATTTATATTCTAAGTTGATTTTCTTATTTTATGTTATTTCTTTTCTTATTTCTTTGGTTTGCAAATTTGGCGTGGATCTTATTGAGCTTTATTTAAATCAATATTTTGATTTCTGGCATTTCAAAAATTTCATTTTGGATAGGATTCGTAGCTGGAGAGTTAATGTGATCCTTTGGGGCTGTCATAGCACTCTGTTTTCCCAGACTTCCAGAATTGTTATGCTGATTCCTTCTCAACTAGAGGAATTGTCACTTCTTATTTTGAATTTACTTTCATTTAGATGGGACTTTTTAAATTACTTAAGATGTCACTATAATATATGTTGAGTAGAATTGTTTGGCTTTCCTTCTGGGTGTTTTCATTAGTGAAGACTGTATTAATTCCTTGGTTATACATAGCTTTCGTGTGGTAATTTCCTCAAATGCCAGTAGTAGTGGTATACTGGGTGTGTTGAACAGGCTCACGGTCCCATGTGTAGCTGGGGTGGCAGAGGTCTCATTCCCAAGTGCTGTGTCCTTGTGACAGTAGATTTTGCCTAGAGAAGTGCAGTTCCACCTCCAGGCCAGGAGGTGGCACTTGCAGGTAAGAGCCAGCTGTGGTGGTATCAGTAGGTTTATGCTGGATCTTTGTTTACCAGGAGCTAAGCTCTCCAGTACCTCAAGAAATGATCTGGGCTATGGAATACATAGCAGTCTGGGCTCCATGATCAAATAGAGGTGGGAGACAAAGCTGGGCTGAGCTGGACAGGGCAAGCCCATACTCCAGGCCCTCCTCATAGTGGGCAGCCTTAATGGGGTGGTGGAGGAGTCATCAGGGCCCTGGTGAAATGCACAGAGGTCTCTATATTGCGGAGAAGGGCTGTTTCATAACCCCTGCCTTAGCAGGTGGGATGTGATTTCTTTCCCTGTCATGCCCTGGGCGGCACACAGGTTATTCAGTTTCTTCACAGCTGCTATTTATTTTCAGGCTGCAATGTAGCCAAGAGCTGTAGCAGCTAGCCAGCCTAGCAGCTCAACAACAAGTTTCCATGCTGTCTCTTAGTGTCTGCAGTGGGGGATCCTCCTCTGCAATCCACCCCCTGCCCCCTAAAACACATAGCTCTGCAG
The DNA here is from genome assembly GCF_008728515.1 of Papio anubis. Taxonomy (NCBI): domain Eukaryota; kingdom Metazoa; phylum Chordata; class Mammalia; order Primates; family Cercopithecidae; genus Papio; species Papio anubis. The sequence continues at coordinate 145,315,936 of NC_044977.1, forward strand.
CTTTCTACTGCCCAAACACTGCAGCTCTATGCAGAGAGGGGCGGGGGGCAGGGGCAGGGAGGGTTGGGGGCTTGCTTTTCACAAAAACTCCATGGGAGGCTACACTGCCAGTGGGAAGATAGTTGTCCCTCACAGCCTCAGATAGGCTGTACTGTGGCTCACCTGTGCCAGCTTCTCATGGGAGCAATAACTGGCTTCGTCTGCAGCAGTGGGTGGAGTGGGAAGAAAAGTCCCCTTCTCTATGCTTGGACTCCAGCACAGAGGTGATATGGTCAATAAAATGTAATTTCGGCCGGGTGTGGTGGCTCACGCCTGTAATCACAGCACTTTGAGAGGCCGAGGCGGGCAGATCACGAGGTCAGGAGGTCGAGACCATCCTGGTTAACATGGTGAAACCCCCTCTCTACTGAAAATCCAAAAAACTTAACCGGGCGTGGTAGCGGGCGCCTGTAGTCCCAGCTACTCAGGAGGCTGAGACAGGAGAATGGCGTGAACCCGGGAGGCAGAGTTTGCAGTGAGCCGAGATTGCGCCACTGCACTCCAGCCTGGGAGACAGAGCCAGGCTCCATCTGAGAAAAAAAAAAAAAATGTAATTTCACTCCTCTCTTGCAGAGCTGAGAACAGATACTGTGCCCCTGCTGGACGCTAATCCATCTCCTCAGAACCCCAAGCGGGGAGCTCTAATGCCCTTTGGCGTCTTTTGTTCCATGGGCTACCTTCTTGGTGCTCTACACTTTCCTTTCCAATAGGAGTAGCACTCCCAGAAGCTACATTACTGGGAACCCTGCAGCTCCCTTGGTTCCAACCAACACTGTGCCAATGCTTCCCTCAGAGCAGACAGTAAGAAATGTTCCTGAGAGCTCTTTGGCTATGAAGACACAACCCCTGAGGTTCCCTGGGTAGGACATAGCCTCTCAATGCTCATGCCCCCAAAATGATGCCCTGCCACAGCTACTCGAGTCTGAAAGGAGGGTGAGCATCCTGGCAAGGGTCCACAGTCAGGCGTAACGCCCTCAAGAAATCCCCAAATCAACACTCACACTAGAGTCCAGGAATGCAAGGGCAGAGAGGCTACCCCACAGTTTGGGTACCAGCAGTTTGCAGTAGAGATGAGGGCAGCCAAAATACTCCCACTTACACTTTCCATGCAATACAACTCCCTTGAGGCTCCTAGGTGATCTTTGCCAGTAGAGTTGCTCTCTTCCTCTTTTACTCTGTGCTTCAGTTTTTCGCATGATTTCTCTGTGGAGTTCTAGTATTTTCTCTTTAATATTCTATTTGAGTTATAATTATCGATTCGTCATTTTGTCTACTTTTTAGGAGAATTAGCATCCATGTCCCTAGTCAGCCATCTTGAACCAAGTACAAACCGCACTCTTTTTATTAAAGAGACTCCTTTCCAAAATTTTATAAGCTTCGTGTCTCTCCCTAAATTTTATAAGCTTCGTGTCTCTCCCTAAAAATCAGGTCCTTCAATGATGCTAACAATAAATGTATATGCTTATGAAGAGAATTAGAATAAAATAATTTTTTTCTGACCTCCTTTATTCTTCACCCTTTACCAACTAACTTCTCCTTATCATTCATATATTAGCTTGCTATCATTCCCTTAGGAAAGTTTTCCAAATCTCACCTCCACCCAAAAGCATGTGTGAGGCTCAGTGTTCTCTAAGCACCCTGCACTTCCACTTGCTGACATTTGTCAAAATTATAGTTAAATAATTATTTCTAGCATTTGTTTCTTTCATGTGTATATCCTTTGCTACAGTATAAACTCTGCAAGAAAGTTCTACATCCATCATGTTTATCATGTTTCCTAAACCTGTAAATTGATTAATGTCAATGAGTTAATGAATTGATTACTCATGTATTAATAATCAATGAATTAATAGCTGGCATCCAGGACGTACACATAAATAACCTATTTTTATTAATATACAACTACTTAACTAATATACGAGTAAAATTATAATTAATAATATTAAAATTACAACTAAAATGTATTGTTAAACTGATAGGCTTACTTTATTTTATATTCGACAAAATCTTGGAGGCCTCATGAAAGTCTAGGCCTAAGGATGAAAAGTTTTTGTTGTTGTTCTTATTTTTATTTTTAATGGTGGTGAGATATACATAACATAATATTTATCATCTTAACTTTTTTTCAGTCAATTTTAAATATACAACTTAACATTGACTATAGTCATTTGGTTGTGTGATCAAATATTATGTGTTATTCATTCGTTCTATTATTTTTTGTATGCATTAACCATCCCCATATTCCCTCTGCCATCCCCTCGACTAGCTTTCTCAGGAAAAAATTAAATGTATGCAATTATCACCATAGAATTCTCTTGTGGATTTTATTTTCATTAACAACTGTGGATTTTTATTTCTACAAATTACCACATAATTCTTATACAAAAAAGGGCCAAAATGCAGTCAATAGGTAATCAACTCAATTTTCAGTGTGTTGCTATTGAGAATAGCAATGAGGTAAAAAAAATTCCTCTTTGTACTTAAGCTTTGGAGTTAGAACTGGGTTCAAGTTGATGCTTAAACACCTACTGGTTCTTTAGGAAAAGATGCTTAGTTTTTCTAACTTCTCATTTTCTCATGAAATATTGAGAGCATTTACCACACATTGTTGTTATAAATAGCACATAAGTAAATGAACAAAATTTGACTTCAATATCTAGCAAAACTGATATTTATGGTTACCTATTTTTATTTTAAAAACTATTATAAATCAATGCTAGCTAAACTTTCCAGATGAAGCTATTTTGCAGTAATGAATAAATAATGCCTTTGTTTTATTGTAAAAGAAAAATAATATTTACAAATTTGACTAAATATTTTAAGTACATTTTGGTTTAGGTTTATACAAAGACCTATTTTACATAACTCTGGTAGTACAAAAGAAGATAAATTTTTAAAGAAAACACAACTCTGTTAGTTGCAGCTCTAACATGGAAAGAAAAACAAATACAAAAATATGAATCAGGAATACATGCAATAGTACTTATCAGAAGGTTGTAAGTACTTAAATATTCTTTTTGATATTTGCTGATAACAGCAAAATATTAGCTTTATGAGGTCAACATCAAGTACACACATATCTTCTACGATTTGAAAACATTGTACTGCGCATACTGGAATGAGAAAATGCTGCTGAACAGACTCCAATAATCTTATGGACAATGTGGAATGTTGTGTCCTGAGAAAGTAGAAAACTTCTCATGAGAATGTTTGAAATGTCACTCCGGTTCATTTTAGATCAGAGTGCAGGTGGCTTTACAAAGCATTTGCTGGAGGCTTTGTGTTTATACAGTTGTTGCTTCCAGGATGGTATTGATTGGTTAGGCAACTAATAAAACAAGCAGTGCTGCTTTCATCTGTGTGCATTTTGGGGCTTCTAAAAGATAGAAAACTGTTTTTAATTAGGACATGTTCCCTTCACTGATTTTACTTTTCGCTTCTTTCCTTTTTTTTTTTTTTTTTTTTTTTTTTTTTTTTGTACTTGACCATTTCAACACACATACTTCTCGCATTTTGGAACCTTTCTCCCTGGTCATGATTCCAAACCTCTAGATGCTTTAGCAGGCAAATGGTCCTGAGGGAGACATTCCTTCTCAAACCTCAAGACAGACAAAAACCCTTAACATCAGCAAAACCAACATGGTCTTTATTGTTTCCATTTCATACATTTCGATTGGAAGTTACGTATTTTACTTATATTTTGAGCCTATCTGGATCAAAATTTCTCACTTAAACATAAACTAAAATTTACAGTGAAATCTATGAAAAATACTGTTATGTTTTACTATTTATATGACAGCTCCTAAATACATGAAAACACAGCATCTACTAAATCACTGCATATCTAGGCAGTCATTTTATATATATACACACAAATATATATTTTGTATAAATAAAACATACATAATTCAGAATTACTTAAATATGTACATTTGTATTTTTGCTTTCCTGTTTATTTTATATAGGTTATTTTATTAATTTATATTTTCATAATTTTCTTATACTTTTCTAATGTTGTTTTTTGTCTCCATTTTCTATCTTCTTTCAAACTGTCCAAAATACATATCTTTGATTTTATAAAGGATATACAAGGAAGATTAAACATCATGTTTAAAAATTTAGAGACTATAAATAGAACTTATTAAGTAGTGGTGGAAAATGTGCTATGGAGGAAAAAGTGATTTAAAGGAAATTTTAAAAATAGAAAAAGATAACAAGGATTAAAATTTGACCACATAAATTAGCATATAAACTGGGAATTAAAGTGTTTCTAGGGAGGAACATAAAATGTGAAAGTGCTAGTATAAATTAAATAATGGTAATCAAATAGCTAAGAAAAATGATTTTCATTGTTATTGCACCGTTTAGCTCAAATAAGACAATTCTTCTTTCATTTATTATTCATTTAAAGTGTTCAAATAATCTAAAGAAAAAGGCAAGAATTCATTTTGATAGACCTTATGCTATATTTTTGAAATATAAAAGCTGAGTACTTAAAACAGTTTCTTAAAATGTAATTTAATTAATTGGAATGAACACACATGTAAAAGAAATTATACATGATCACAATCCTGGAGAAGAAAGGCAGAATAGTATACCATAGTGCTTCTCCCCAGGTGGTCCCTGAACCAGTGGCATCAGCAACACTTGGAAACTGGTTAGAAATGCAAATTCTCAGGGACCACCCCCGACCTAGTGCATCAGAAACTCGGGGTTTGAGACATACCAATTTGTATTTTAACAAGCTCTGCAGGTGATTCTGGTACACTCTCTAGTTTGAGAATCACTAGGAAACTGGTTAATAGTATTTACTCTGGAGCCAGACTGGCAGTTCTATCTTAACTTTGCTACCAGTTAGCTGAATGACTTTAGTCAAGATAATTTAACTTACTGTTCTTCTATGAAATGGGGCAAAATAGTACTGTCCCATAATATTGTGGGGATTAAATGAATTAAAATGTGGAAAAAAACCTAGGCCAATTTTTGACACAGAGAAAACATTCTGTAAATATTAGAAATTTTTGTTATGAATATGAGGTGAGGCCAAGTTCCACTGAAATAAGTGACTTGGTCAAGATTATACAACGAGTCTCACTTAAGGAATTAACCCATAGTTTTCCCCCACTCATAAGCAGTGTCCTTTTCACATCTGTGATTTTCTTGAAAATAACCACATTTTCTCTAAATGACCAAGTAGTAGACTAATAACGTATATATACAGTATTTTTATAATATATATTTCTTGGTCTGAATCTTTATTTTGCACCTTTAATGGTAAGCACTGAAAAGACCATCAACACCCATTTCACGAAGCTTTTCATCTCTCTTGTTTTGACATAGTGATAACTACCAACTGCTTTGATTTCATAATCAGTATAACAGGCATGTGTCAGAAATTGCATAAAGTTTATTGGATGGAAAATAATAAGATCAACATTTACCATAATAGCGAATAGAAAACTATAGCTTCTAATTTACATCAGCAAGAAGAGAATCAAGTGTCTCTTATGGAATACATTACACAATTTGGGGAAAGAAAACAAGGAAAACATAAAAACAAGCTCACATTAATGTAGTATTAGGTGCTTTCACAAATAAATCTAAAATGAGGCAATGGCTCAGTCGCAATAGAAGTGTACTCCTAACCATGTGGTCATCCCCTGCAGGAGTTCCTGAACCACTGGCAGATTTTCTCCATGGGTGAATTAGGCAAAAAAAGTCTCCTTCTTTCTTGTGGCTCCAGTATCTTGAAAGGTCTTGTTGAATACATGAAAGCACACTGTATACTAAATACTGCATATCTAGGCAGTCATTTTATGTATATATACAAACATATATCCTGAGGGACATATTCCTTCTCGAACCTCAAGAAAGACAAAAACCCTTAACATCAGCAAAACCAGCATGCTCTTTATTGTTTCCATTTCATACATTTCGATTGAAAGTTATGTATGTTGCAATCTTCACTCTGTTGGCAAAAGTGGAAAAGAACACGAAGTAAGCATATCCATTGTTAAAAGCCACAGCTCAGAACAGACACATCATTAATCCTCTCACATTCCCTCATCCAGGACAGTCATCTGGTCACACCTAACCACAGGGAAGCTGGGAATATGGGTGAGCTCTGTGCTCACTACAACTAACCACGCACAAGACATTCACTTATCTGATGCTGAATGTAGTGTCAGATAGGTAATAAGTAAATAATAAATTTAGATATGAAAGTTGGAATTTTTTTGTTCCTTATTTGTGGAGGTAAATCAGAATATCATGCTTGAAATTCATTATCCGGTAACATGAGAAGAAAAGCTATTACCACACAGGACTATTGTGAGAATTAAATGAGAATGTGTATTACTTTAGTTTAGACTAGTATCTGCATAGTAAAGAGTCAACAATCTTATACACATATATCTAAAAAAGAAAAGATACTTGGAGATAAGAAAAGCAAAGAACAGTAAAGGAAATATGGCCTAAGTTTAAGAATTTACAGCAAAACATTTTTGGATATTTTAATATTTATCAAAATTTAAAAACATCACTTTATTTTAATTATGAGCTCTTTTAGGTTTTTCTTAGGGGACTCTTAAGTCATTAAATCTTATTAACATTTTAATTAGAGAAAATTCAATTTCAGCGTAGTGCATATAGTTTTCATTTCTCTAGTTCAGAAGTCGTTTATGGCTTCAGTCTTTACGTCTGTGACCAAAAGCCTGTATCACAAAGAGTGCTTCTCTCTATTTCTACATTGGAATGAGCGCAAAATGCACGAGCACAAATGTAAGTACTGAATCCAAATTACTTTTGTGAGAATGCTGTTTTTTCTTTTTGTTTTTGTTTTTTGAGACAGAGTCTCGCTCTGTTGCCCAGGCTAGAGTGGAGTGCGGTGGGCCATCTCAGCTCACTGCAACTTCCACCTCCAGGGTTCAAGTAATTCTCCTGCCTCAGCCTCCCCAGGAGCTGGAACTACAGGCCCATGCCGCCAAGTCCAGCTAAATTTTGTATTTTAGTAGATATGGGATTTCACCATGTTGCCCAGGCTGGTCTCGACCTCCTGAGCTCAAGCAAGCTGCCCTCCTCGGCCTCCCAAAGTGGGAAAGCTGTTTTTAAAAAGCTGTTACGCCTTACTCAATTTTGTAATTTACCATCGTTATAAGCTATATTTCTTCCAAAGCAAACCTTCAGTGTACTAATAAATGTGTGAATTAAGTTTAATTATTTGTCAATTAAAGGAGAAGAAGCAGAATATTCAGTTGTTGTAAGGAGAATATGCCAGTCAGTCTAAGCTAGCTACTGAACACCTCAGTAATACAGTGTATAGAAGACCCTCACAGAGCATAGATGTCAATACTTACAACTAGGTAACTTTAATTCTCATCTTTAAGGCCAGACGCCTTGATATTTGTACCAGAGATTTATTAACATTCAATATTAAATTACTAAAATATTCCTGGCAAAGCCAACACAATAGTGAATATTGTAATTGTAAGTCAATGGCAATAAAATGTAAAAGAATATTTTGACCTAGCTAGAAAGTCCAAGTGTATGAAATAGATGAGAAGAAATTGTAAAATATTTTAAAATCCTATTAGGAGAAATCCTTGTTTAGAGAATCTTGAAGCTTTGTTTGTTTTCTCTATTCATTTTGAAATTCTGCCTGAAACAGCAAAACAATTCTCAAGAGAAAATAGGAAATATGTAATATTTGAACTAAAATAGCCACTTCAGAATACAGAACTCCTTTTGCTATTCTGATAGCTCAGAACATTTCCACATAGAGCTCACACCCTAAAACATGAAGGAAATGAGAATGTCACAGGATAAAGGAGGATACAAAGCTTCACAGAATGAATGACTGGTGAAGATCAGTGGGGAAGAACGTTCAACTCCCCTGCATATTCATTGGATTAGATACACACTTCACCTCTTTTCTTGCCTTTTCTATTGGGTTTGTGGACTGCACAATATCAGCAAGAATATACGCAAAGATGTGATATGCCATGTGAACTCAGTTGCCAAATAGAATACAAGGCAAATCAGAAAGCTACTTTAATTTTGATTTGGAATTCTCTAATGCCCCACACCCACCTAACACACACACACACATTCAGGATCTTTCTGTTCTTTGCTAACATTGCTCAACACACTTCCAAATTGGCCTCCCTGGTAACTAAACTCTTTTAGGGCATTAGGCCAGCGTTATGCAAAATAATAGTAATAAATGTACAAATAACTCAGATAATAGTCGTTCAGTAAATGATGGCTCCTACCTCTTTTTACGGAAATATTCGCACTATCATAAAAGGATCTTAAACACTATTTTCAAGCCTACAACCCTAAGAAATAAAATTCTAATTATAAAATCAGATTTCATAACAGGGGCTTGGGGACAGATCTGGTGGCAACACTTCTTAAGAGGTCAGACTACATAAATTGTTACCTGCTTATGCACAGAGATTTCCCTTGAATCAGTGCTTTGGGAGTTACTGTAGTCAACAACCAAGAATTCTCACTGCCAGTCCCTACAAGGGCAATACTTTTGTAAAATATTGCACCATGAACTTTCATTTCGCGGCACTCTCAATCTTTGTACTTATTCTGGAAGAGCAACAATTTAAGGATGGGGCACCAGTCCCCAGACCAGGTGGAATTAAATCCTCTTAGCTGTATTAGTTTCCAAGACAATTTTTTGAGGAAATTAGTAGTGCCTGAACTTTTAATTATTCTTAATTGTATTAATTGTCAGCAGAAAGTAAATGTAGTGTCTTTGCTATTTTAAGTAACAAGGTTTGCAATTCTATAAACAATAAAGTGGAGTACATGAGCAGGCTGGGAAAGAACTCATTTTAAAAAGTCTTAGATGTCAGTTTTAATCAGAAGTGACCCTCTCATGGCTGTTTTCTTGCAGCTAACTCAATAGCCTGCCAATCCGAGAGATTTTCTTCACCAGATACAGCTATAGCTTCCAGAGTTCAAAAAATCAATGGTCATTTTCTAAAGAGCAAGTAGGTCGGTAGGCTGGGAATGAGAGATATGTATACATTTTGATTCAAATACTATTAAAAAAGTCTTTAATAATAATAGCTAAAATTCTAAGTGCCAGATTTCTTTTACACTTATTATCTCTTTCTTAATAAAACATTTAAACTATTGTTTTAATTTTACAGATGTAGAAACAGAAGATGTCCAGCAATATAGTTCTATTTCTATTCCAATTATATTTCTTCACAAACACATAGACACAGAGACATGCAGGAATCCTAATTCCCACACTCCCATGACTTGGACATAAATGGGCTGCTCAGCCCCTGGCCTCTTACAAAAAAGCATGCAATGCATAGTGCAATGATTAACACACACACACCGTAAAGTACTTATTTTCACCTTTTGACTCAAATCACAAAATACAGAAAGGAAGAGAAAGAGAAAAGAAAGTTAAAAAGTAAAAGGTACTCTAAATCAACTATGAGAATTCTTTAATAGTTAATAACAACAAATTCTAGACCCAGGTTATTTCTTTTACCTTTTCTGTACATTATGCTGCTCTCTACAAATAAGTCTTAATGTAATGCTGGAAATGTTGGTCTTATTCATACCCTATTTAACGTGGGAAAATATAATGGCCAAAATATATGTTTCTTTTCTTTCTTTTTTCTTTTCTTTCTTTCTTTTTTCTTTTCTTTCTTTCTTATTTATTTATTTATTTATTTTGAGATGGAGTCTCACTTTGTCACCCAGGTTGGAGAGCAGTGGCGCAATCTCAGCTCATTGTAACCTCCACCTCCCAGGGAATAAATTGATTCCCTGCTTCAGCCTCCCAAGTAGCTGTTATTACAGGCATGTGCCACCACACACAGCTATTTTTTTCTGTATTTTCAGTAGAGATGAGGTTTCACCACATTGGCCAGGCTGGTCTCGAACACCTGACCTCATGTGAGACACCTGCCTTGGCCTCCCAAAGTGTTGGGATTACAGGTGTGAACCACCATGCCCAGTCCAGAATATATGTTTCTGAGTAGTTAAAGACATTCAATATAAAACACTAGTTTTTCATGGTTATAGAGTAGCAACTACCGTTATGAAATAGCATATTAACTTTATTTTATTTTGACTTTTTTGGGTTTAGCTTACATACATTTGATTGGATTGTATTTATGCTATTCTGTTTACTGCATAAAGTCAACCCACATGCACACCAAATTAGATTAGATATGAAAATAATAAAATGCCAAATTGCATGTTTACTATAGTTTGAGACTTCAAGACGACCGCGTACATGGTGGAGAAACAAGTTGAACTGATAGTAGAAGTAAGCTTTATTTGCTCTTTCTTTAAGGAAAATAAAATAGAAATCTACATTAATGGGCTCTACATTTTACAAGAAATTGGAGTGAATCTGATGATTTGTTCAAATACTGCTCACCAGCTTCATTAGCTTAATGTAGTATACATAAAAGGAAACTTGCCTACCATGACTACAATTAAATATAAACGTTCTGTATATTTATCTCACCCTCAATTCTAAGTATCTAAAACATGCCTCATGGTATAATACAGCTTATTGAAAATGTATGCAAAATAATCCCTATTGCATATTACATGTGGCCAGTTATATATAGCCAACCATATATGAGACAGTGAGCCAATAAGATTATAATACTATATTTTTACTCTACCTTTTCTATTTTTAGATATGTGTAGACACAAATACTTATCATTGTATTACAATCGTCTACAGTATTCTGCACAGTAACATGCCATGCAGGTTTTTAGCCTAGACGCAATAAGCTATACTATAGCCCAAGTGTGTAGTAGGCTATACAATCTTGGTTTATGTAGTTACACTGTATGATTTTTGCACAAGGATGATGTCATCTAATGACACATTTTACAGAATGTATCCTTGTAATTAAGTGACACATGGTTGTTTTGGGAGATTATTATCTGTATTGATTATATAGATTAAAATAAGAAAACAGTCTTTGGTATTCTATGGACTTTGTCATAACTGAAAATGTTTTCTCACTCAAATCTTAGCTTCTTCCACAAACTTTCACGGATCTCTTTCACTAAATAGGACACCAACTGGCAAACAGAAAAGAGGTAAATGAAAGTTTGACTAAAAGAAAACATGAGCTTTATCCAAAGAGAAAAAAATAAAATCCAAAACATTCCAAAATGCCCCTTTTAAATTTCATTCATAACAGGACTCCACATCTCTTGATATAATGAATTTTACTTTCATCGGCTTACTTCCATCTCTTTAGCATCTCTGCTTTACTGTGAGAAGAGATTCTTGGTAAATGCTATTTGTAATTTAATGTTCCAAAGACTCCTTATTCAGTTTCCAACAACTTGTCTGGTCTTCTGTCAGCTGGGGATGTTAAAATGATTAAGAAATAGATCTTCACCCATACTTACTTACTGGTTGTAGAAATACCATGTATTTCCATATTGCTTGGCAAATAACTACTGTCTTTGTTCTCTGAGTGCTTCCCTGTTACCCCAGCAGCCAAGGTGCTGGGATGCTCTGGAATTCCCTAGAATCCAGCAACTTAATGAGGTAGTAACCAGCACAGGTGAGTAGTTCCAAGCCTTTGCTTCTACACTTGACAAACATTCATACCAATTATTAAATATCCCCAATACCAAAACTGAACAAAATGTGAATTTGTTTTTTAAAAGTGTTCCAGATACCACATGATGAGGTGATTGATCCTGATGCTAGAGACTTGGGTAACTTGTAGAAACTAGTTGAAATGTGAGTTCAGTTGGTAGGAGACAAAAATAAACCTTTTTTCCTATCCAGTCTTCACTATTTTGATGTTTCTAATTGCCTGTATATTAAGAAATAAATATCTTACTTTGTTTATTTGTTAATAATAATTGTGTGCTAAGTAAGAGAAAGGGGAAGGATCTCTCCTGAAGACAATGTATGGTTTTTTGCTGTGAAGATTTAAGCCAGAAACTTCAGTTGTGCAGAAGTCATTTTGTTTATTTCCTAGTCCTCAAATCTCTTCTGAGGTTGAGATTAGAGAGCCAGAAATTTCTATATAAGTAGATAAATACTAAAAACGTTTTGAAAATATTTTCAAGTAAAATGACTACTGAAGTCAATTTTACAATCTGCAAATGCCCTAAAAGTGTATTTGATATCTAGTTTTTTTAATGCTACTGTACTTACTACATTTAGAAACGTTAATGGGAAGACAAAGTTTAATCAAATATTTTCATTCGACCTACATCTCAACCAAGATTTTCTTGCCGTTACCCTTCACATGTGCCTTAGAATATGAAAATAATAAAGTAATAATTTCAGAGGAAAAGCAATGTGACAAATATTTTAAGCATAGCACTTAAAAGCTGTGTTGGGTAGGAAAGTCCAATATTTTTAAAAAGCCATATTTTTATGCAATATTAAAACAAGAAATCTTCAATGATGGTTGCTTAAAATGTCTGCTATACATATAGGATTCAAAAGGGGCACCCCCGACTGTGCTCCATTCATATGAATGGGAAGTACATGGGTAAATTACCGCCTGCAGTGCATGGTAGTGGATGTTGTACACAGCTGTTACTGTGGCCCTGTAATTATGCAAGTATCCTTCCACTGTTACACAATTAGAAGGACCTGTCTTTCTTTCTTGTATTAGGCAATGTTTTTGTTGTGTCAAGAGCACTGAGCTATCTGTACATGTTCAGTTGTTTGTGTCTGAGTCGAATATGAGTGGTACATTACAAGCAGTTCATTTTTAAATGTTTTTAAACATTTAAATGTTTAAAAATCATGTTTTAAAAATTTGAAAAATTTCTATCATAACAAGAAAGCTTGTTTTATTCCAGCTAACTTATTAAATTATTTTTAAAAATTTCTTCCCAGTAGTTGATTCTGTTGTACCCTTGCACCTTGTCAACATGGAACGTAGACAATATCAAACATTGTGCATAATCTTTCAGTATTATAAGTAGATCCGAGGACAGAAGTAAAAGTGTAAACACAGTCATTAAATATTTTGTTTAAGTTACCTTTATAATTTAAAACATGGATTTTAAAACATCTAGAGGTGACCTTTAAAAACGGAAATGTGTTAAGATCATTGAGGGATGGAGATTTCACCGAAATTTAGATTATACAAAACAAATTATGACTTACTAAAAAAACAAAACAAAACCATGAAACATTGTAAAAAGTTTACATATAACAGAAGGTATCTGATTAAAAAGATAAATGTTTTTTACTTGACTCAAAGATACTCAGCAATAGTTGATATGGTGCCTGAGCCATGAATTTATGGGTCTCTTTTGCAAAAGGAGCAAATTTGGGAGGGTACGTGGTTATATAAAACTGTTTCCAGTAACACTGACATGTATATTAAGCGCTATCAATATATTTCTAGTTGAGAGCCTAAATATATATCTTAATTTCTAATTTTACTAATTATACATCAGCATCCATTTGCCAAGGTTAAATAAAGACTAAATTGAAAGTTACGTGGAAAACTAAGAAGAGTCACCTTTTTAATTTAAAAAAAAATTTTTATATATTTTTTTGTTTTGTTTTTTTGAGACAGAGTCTTACTGTGTTGCCCAGGCTAGAATGCAGCGATGCCATCTTGGCTTACTGCTGCCTCTGCCTTCCACGTTCAAGCAATTCTCCTGCCTCAGCCTCCTGAGTAGCTGGAATTACAGGTGCCCACCACCACACCTGACTAATTCATGTATTTTTAGTAAATAGGGGGTTTCACCATGTCAGCCAGGCTACTCTCAAACTCCTGACCTCGAGTAGTCTTCCCACCTAGGCCTCCCAAAGTGCTAAGATGACAGGCATGAGCCACTACACCTGGCCTAAGAATGCCAACAACCAGGTTATTAAGGATGTGAACTTAGCATATCATTAGAAGAGACTAAATTTCAAAACAAATTCAATATCACATGCTAATAAAACTCCTATTTATCATTCATTACAATCAGTTAATGATCAGATGGCATCAATAAGTCAATATTATTTATACTTCCCAGATTTCTTAATAAGTATGCAGGAAAGAACACACCGCATTCTGACAAGTACATAAAAATCTAACAATGCATTATTACATTTTAAGAGGCTTATGCCTTTAGGCGTATGTTTTTACTAAAATTACTACATTAACTTTTACATAGGAGAAAAATAATTTCAAAAACACAAGAAAATTCAAGTTGTTTTAGCTTATTAATTTGGAAAAACAATAATAAACTCTACAAAATTGTTGTTTAAAATGATGTTCCTTTGATTAATATTAAGATGCTTTTGTATAATATTTCAAAGAAGACTACCTGAGATTTAGGATGTAGGACATTTTCTATCTTGTCACAATTTCACAGTCAATGTCTGCCTAAAAAAAATGGTTGCTAATGTCATAAAGATGTTTAAATTCTGCTATATATTGAACACAGTGTCTGGAGTACTCCTAAATGCTTTGCATACAGTATCTGACTTAATCCCCGTAACAACCAAATAAAACAAATATTTTGTATCCCAATTTGTCAGATGAAGCCGTGGTTCAAAGACCTTAAGTAATTTGTGCTAATTAGTGGCTGAGATGGAATTGCAAACAATGTCTCTCTGATTTCAATTATAATCCTTTATGCTGATACACTATAATATCTACTGAAAGCCTGCTCCAAACTGGCCTTGGTTGAAATTGAGTCACATAACATTCCCTAAAAAGACACAGTCTTTCCATTGGCAAATCAACACCACCAGAATTTCATCGGCTCAGAAAGAAAAGTACATGATTCCTTCTAGAGCAGCGCTGTCTAGTGGAAATATAATGTGAGTTGCATACGTTATTTTAAATATTTTAGTAGCCACATTAAAAAAGCAAGAAGAATTAGGTAAAATTAATAAATTAATTATAATATATTTTATGTAACTCAATATATCCAGAATAGTATCATTTCAATATCTTCTTAATATAATTATTAATAAATGAGATATTTTGCATTTTCTTTGTATTTAAAGTAAGTTTTCAAAATTCAGTGTATATACACTCTCATCACATCATAATTCAATTAGAAATTCTGTTCCTCAATAGCAGTAGCCTTATTTCAACTGCTCAATGCCATATGTGACTAACTGCCACAATATTGGGCAGCACAACTCTGGAGTCTAGAAGGCACTTGAAATGTAATGTTATCAGAAGAAAAATAAATGCCATTAGTTCACAAAACAACACACTATGGCTTCCTAATTGGTTTCCTGTTTTCTGTATTTGGACATTCTGATCATATTAGTAAGACCAACCATATGACCAACAAGTTAAGCAAAATAGACTGTAATTTAAATCCCTTTATCAGTTTGTCTCAATTTAGTTTTCAACCAGTATTTCTGTGTCTAAGTTCTGACCCAGCCTGAGAGTTTTCATTACTGCACTGCCACACGTTGCTTAGTCAACCCTGAAGGACTGGGTGTCATTTGGAAGGGGTGATATTCTCCTAGGGAACATTTAGAAACTTGTGGGGGCATTTTTACTGAGTCAGTGACTTGGGTTTGCTATTGTCATTTAATGGACAGGGAACAGAGATGCTAACCATCCTGTCATGGATAGGAAAAGCTTTTTTTTTTTTTTTTTAATTTTTAGATGGAGTCTTGCTCTTTCACCAGGCTGGAGTGCAGTTGCATGATCTCAGCTCGCTGCAACCTCTGCCTCCCGGGTTCAAGCGATTCTCCTGCCTCAGCCTCCCAAGAAGCTGGGACTACAGACACATGCCACCATGCCTGGCTTATTTTTGTAATTTTAGTAGAGACGGGGTTTCACCATGTTGGCCAGGATGGTCTCGATTTCTTGACCTCGTGATATGCCCGCCTCAGCCTCCCAAAGTGCTGGGATTACAGGTGTGAGCCACTGTGCCCGGCCCAAGAAGACATTTTCTAACCAAAATTCCAATAGTTGTTTCAGCTAAGAAATACACAAGCTCTCCAGAAAAAGGAAAAAGAACCGAGATATGTACAGTTGATTTTCATGGTGTAGATTCTCGCATTATGGCTAATTTCAGGCAACCAACCTGACATTTTTAAAAAATGGATATAAAGTATTTTTTTAAATGCCTTTTTTTGGTGTAAAATTAGGGCTCCTAATGCCTAGAAACATGTTTGAAAAATATAGTCATTTTTACTTAAATCATTAAAAAGTTAGCATGTATAACAAATTCATAATAAAGATTATCTTTACCTGATAAAGGGAACTGTGAGCGGGAAAAAATTAAAAGTTGACTTTAGAATATTATTTAATGTTTTCTTTTTTATGAAGAGATAAAGAGAGTACAGTGATGTAATATTTATGTATGTATACATATATACATTATGTGTGTATATATATAATTTTAACAAAAATTTGAAAGCATTGACAACAGTGATTCTATTTGAGAGGGAGACAGAAATTATAATCTTACATGGGAGTCGTATTATCCTTAGTTTACATGTATCTACTTGAAGAAACATGGAAAAGATGCTTCCTGTTGAAATATATATATTTTTCTATCCAAAACTGTCAATATTGAACTTAAATATTTAACTTACAAATTACTATTTTATCCTATATTCTTTCTGAACCTTAAATCCCATATAAACTTTGACAATAAAAAATATCCAAATACCTTACATTGAAAGAACTTCTTAGTTGATTTAAGAAAATCATGTAGCTTTGAAAAAAATTTTTGTTTTAACACTTTGTATGTTTGTTGTCTAAAGATTTCAAACTTTTAAAAAGCCAGGCACATAGTTTCATGATTTTAACCTAAAATTGAAGTTTAACTCTACGTTTTTGCCTTCATGGTAATATATAATGAAAAAGATTAATGGAAAACACTTGAAAAGGTAAAATTTCTCAATTTAATGAGAAACCAAGCCAACTTATGTTTGGTAACTATTATCTCTGGATGAAATATAAATTTATTTGGATATTTATATCAATTTAGAAATGCATTATGTATTGAAATACTAATAAATTGGCATATAATTTTTTTCTAAGAAATTACATCTCCCAAGTGTGTATAATAAGGCTGATATTTATTGCCAGTACTGTCATAACAAAACAAGTATGCCTTTCATTTTAGAGAAGCATTGTTATCAAGAGAAAAAAAAAAAAAACAAGGTCTATACTATGAAAAATACTTTCATAGAGAAAACCAAAAACATGACATTATATCGCCCCCTATTGTTGATAATGGGATATGCATCAGAAATAGTTTCCAAATTGTATACAGATTAATGGAAATTTTGGTAACTCGTGGTGACTTTCAGAGTAGATACAGACATTTAGAAAAAAGAAACTGGATTCTTAAGAGGGCACTTCCAAAGGGTTTAAGATTTACAACTTGAATAATTTGCCCATTGAAAAGGAAAATTTCTAAGAGCTCCAGAAGATACAAAGTAAAACCCAATTGAGTGACAGTAACAGTAAACTTATTTTAATGTCTATTTTGAATTAATATGCTTAAATATTTTCTATTTTATGGAAATAATTACCCCAATAGACACCATACATGCCCATATAAAATGGGCACCATATAACGTAACCCAAACATTGAGGCACTATATAAAAATACCCCAAAATACAATCTTTCCCAGAGGAAAGCAGGTGTGATAGACGGACTAGCCACATGATGGCAACATTTCACCACGTAAATGTAGATAAACCAGCATTTGAGAGTGGAAATCTTCTTGAGTTTAAAAAAAGTGCTTAAAATATGAAGTAAATAAAGGTCTATCTTCTAAAGTAATTATTACCTGAACCTCTACCAACTACCTCCATTTTAGTATGAATCAATATACCTTTTCAATTTTATTTGGTGGCTATGTTAATTTTCACATATAATCTACTCTTCATGCACTGCATACATTATTTCAACCTTTTAAAACATTCTATTAAATTTAAATGTTCAATATGTGAGGAATATGATGACCCTCCCCCTTAGAACAGTTATGTATTATTGAATACTACGTTGTAGAGCTGAGCTATCTCCCTAATCTGTTCCAAACCTAGGGCCTCTCCCTCAACCAGTCCCCCAAACCCCTTCCTAGTAGGACACCTTCTGGACTCCACAGCTGTTCCTGGCATCCAAATGGCAAACAGCCCTAGGGTTTGTGGGAACCTGATTATCCTTTAATGGAAATACCTAGAGTGGGGAAATAAGACATTCTCGTTCTCCTGACAGCTGGGCCCAAAGTGGCTTTCTAAGAGAATCTTCAATTGTCTATGATATTGATGACAAACAATTGGGTCCACAACATTTAAAAGAACCAAGAGGTAATATGTGATTAATTACTGTGATAAAAATAAAATCTAGTGACTATTTTTCTACCATGTGATACCTTCAAGTTATATCTGTAACTTTATATGTAGTGCAAGTTAACTCATTTTCTGAAGTATTCTCATATATGCACTATTTATTCATTCACTGACATATAAGGTGATAAGAGTGATAGCTTCTCTACATATTAACCTACAATCCAGATCAAAGATGCTATCTTCTTAGAAATTAACTAATGTCATTGCATCATTCTGCGATCAGAGGGCAAGGTGCCAGACCTCTCACATACGGGTACCCTGCATCATGAGGAAACTCTTTCAAGAAAAATATTAATTTCTTTTTACAAACCCACCACTACTGAGAGAGAAAGCTGCACACCACATTTCAAAAACTGTCCAATAGCAATAGTTTGGCTTAAAAAAAAACATGTTCCATCATTCAGAAATCAGTTGGAAAGTAATGAGTATAAAACACACACACATAAATACATAAAATTAGGACTACATTACAGTTTGCATGACTAACGTTCAAGAGGACATAATAATAAATATGCATTTTAAGCAAATCAATTAGACATGAAAAATGATTAACCACATAACAAGTAACAGGTTACTGTGAACATCATAGTCATATATATAGATGTGTGTGTTTATGTGTGTGTATAAATATATATATTTGAAATTACAGAGCAAAGATGAAAGAAAATATACTGAATTATTCATAAACATTTTTGTACATTGATTCCACTTGTACTCACGATCCCAAAACCTGTGCATCCCCAAAGCAGATGAAGCAGTTATAGTACAGAAATTCAAGCATGATAGAAGGCTGCTATATATATTTGCAAAATAAAGATTTATTTTCTTGTTTCACTGATGTTTCAGAATATTTCTAAAAATGCATTTATTTCATAAGAAAAAATGTGTCATTAGAAATTTTCTTTTAATTTAGAGCTAACCAAGAATTTTAGGATGCTTGGTCAGTGTTGTTCCACAAATCAGCGATCTGAGGAATCATTCGTAACCGTAATTTTCACATAGGTTGACTGAGATATAAAAAAGCTAAGGGGTAAGTTTTGTCCTGCTGACTTGTTGTAGAGAGAAGAGGGGAAGAGCATCACAAAAATTTTGTACAGGGAAATTTTGTCTTTGGCAATAAGAAGCTCATACACACAAACACAGGTATTCTCATGCTTTGCTAATATTATATATTTAAACCTAAATAATTATAGATTAAATTATTTTATTTACCACTTAACTGTGAAAGATGAAATGTTAAGTACAAGTTACTAGCAAAGTATTTTATACTATTTATATCTTATAAAAATAATTATTACTTGCATCTTAAATTTTATTCCACAGAACTTCTCTGAAATACTAAAACAAATGATAATAAGTTTTTGTCTTCATAGCATATTCTTCTTCCCACTAGGTGGCTCTGTTCTGAAAGTTTCTCCTCTTAATTTTAAAATTATGAATATTTATAGTTTCCGTTTTTACTTGTATAGATACTTTCTATTAAACACACATTGACATTGTGCTAGGCACTTAACTAAATGCTTGATTAGTGTATCTAAAGAAAAAGCAAAAATAAGTAAGTAAAAAATAATTTAAGTATTTATTTTAATGTAATGAATATTAGCTATCTGTTCTTGGCCACTATTACATATCAGAGATCCAAACTTTTACCCTAATTATAGCTCTGTTAGGATAATTTCAGCTACATTTTACAAAGAAACCAATTCAAAATGGCCTAAATGAAAAGGAAATTTGGAGGCCTTTATATTAGACAGTCTAGGGTTGAATAATCTGTCTGTTCTATTCTGTCATTAAGGACCAGCTCTTTTGGTCTCTCCATTCTGCCATTAGCAGCTTCAGTTTAAGGCATTTTCTGGCCTCGTGGCTTTAAGATAGTTACCAGTACCAATCAAAGCCACATATTTTCTTGTTCCTAACTAGCTCAAGAGAAAGAAAACACCTCTGCCCTAACAACACACCAATATTTCATTCTATTGGACGAACTTGGCTAGCTAGGTTATATGCCCAGTAATGTCACCCGGGGAATGCAGTGCACTGGCTGCCATATACCTAAGTTTCTGAAAACTAACAGGAGGACCAGAAATTTCAGGATTGCCTGGGAACCCTCAAGTATCTCCTCTTGGATTTTGGGACAATTTGGTAAGTCTCATGACACCTACATATATGTGAGGAATGCACAGATGTTGGTAAGTCAACCACAATCTCTACTCCTTCACTGAATAAATACACCATCCAACCTAAATTACTTAACATTCATACCTAATATTTACCATCCCAACTCTGAGTCAATACATTTTAATATGTTTTTGTTTTGTTTTAAAAAGACTTCCCTTTAAGTCTTTTGAGGGTTTTTTCCCACAACAAAAGTTACCTTCAACTCCTGAGCATACCTTTTTATAATATAGACATAGGTAAAATCTACATCCTTTTGAAAAAATAAACATGAAGAAAATATTTCACTTTCAAAGTGGCAAATGTCCTTAGTTCTAGTATATGTGTACACTCTATTTTTTATACATAGCTTATACATACATTATGTACTTTTTGATAATTTAGACATAAAATCAATTACCTATTCTAGTTAAACTTTCTTGTGCCTCGCCCTAGACTGTGTCAAATAAGGCTAGTTTTTAAGAGTGTATTTAAAGACAATAAAGAGCCCACTTGAGGTGAACATGCATTTTGAGGGGCATTGTATACAGGGTTTGAGGTCCAACTGGTTCACACATTTGCATGTAATGAACACTGGTCATGTTGTTTTAAATTTTTAATTATTCCATTGCATCTACTCTCTCTTCACATAATATTTGCCTCAAAAATAGTTAACCAACGTTTTAAAATCAAATATTTACTTATCACGGTCATGATTACATTTAGAGCAGATTCATATTCTAATTACATTTTTTCCAATTGTTTTAGATTTATTTCATTATGCAAATTTAAGATCAAGATGATGCTTAGTGCTTCGCAAAAGAAAAAAATGCTATACAAATTATTTTAAAAAGAGAAGGATACTTATTCTACAAATTAAATTACTTACTTTGCTGAATTATCAAAGAATTCTCATTTTCTAATCCCCAGTGAGAGTGATTTTTAATTTTTTACCATTTTGTTGTAATTTACTTTGTATGTTTAATTTATGTGCTTTTTCATGCATACCACAAGGGTAAATAACGTCTTGACTTTTTAAAGTTATAGACATTATGTATTTCCCATCAACAGTTACATTGATGGTCAGGCATTTTCCATCTCTCTCTATTCTGTTAACTCTAGGATGTGTGTTTCATGTGCAATAAGGAAAGTCTCCATGTCATTCTGCTCAAATCTATATTATCTTTCACTGGTTCTTTTTCATAAGGAGAACATCTGGCTTTATCACCATTAAAATGCATGAAGTACTCTTTTGGATGCTCATTCTTAAAGGTGGCTGAGTGGCCAAATGCTGGCAGTCTGGTAGTTTGCCAAAGGTCTGTGGTCTAGTCTGCTGTGATGGTTGTCGAAACTTGTCCAGAGCTGTTCAACCATCAGGCCTGCAATTCCTGCACCTTCACTCTCAGTTGAAACTCCAAAGCTAAGAACAAAAGAGGATAATTCTTCCCGTGTTTAAAAGAGAGATCAGAGAAACTGTGTTGGACTTGCTAAATGATGGCCCTAAAATAGTCAGACACCTTAGCCCGTCACCTACCACAAGGGTGTATAAGAGGCAGTGAGGAGAGTGATTCTTGGATGACTTTGAGAGAACAGGTTTTTGGAGAGAATTGTCAGAGACCCATGCTATTTTCCAGCTCTGTAGAAAGTGGGAAAATGTGCTTCCTAGTCACATCAAAACAACAGGAGAGCCTCAACCCTATCACTTGGAAAACTTGATCTCAGATTTTGGGAGTTCATGGGTTGCTAGAGTCAGTGACTGATTCTCAATTGGAAATGTGTGAAAATTAAAAATGCAGCAGGAGGCATCTTGACATATGAATGATGGGTGTGGGATGGGCAAGCATGTGTGTGTACACTTCTTATAAGCCACATTGACCCAGGTAGGTCCCCAAGTAGCAGGACATGAAGTGTTTGCAAAAAGGATCCAGCAAAAAGCAAAAAGAAGTTTGACCTATTATAAAACAAATAAATTCAAGGAGAATCTAAGTCATCAAGAATAGAATAACTTTTCTATTTTCTGTGTGGTTATGCAACCAATAATATTTAGTTAGACTTATTGCATTTTGAGTTTGGCTTTTCAGCATTGAATCTTTTAAATTTTAATTAGTGTTACAGTCATTGAAACAAGTAGATGGTTGAAAAGCCAAATCTACAAAACAAAATATATTCAATGACATCTAGCTGATATCCTATCCCTTCTGCCCTGCTCCTGCACTCTGTTTCCTCTTCTCCCATAGGTATATATTATTTTGTGGTTGCATTTGAATACACACCCATAACATATGTGGCATAGAATATTTACACACACAATGCACATCCATATGTGTGTGGATATATACTATATACATATATAGTATATAATGTACACATATATAATATATACACATAGTATATCATGTATACATATAATATATACATATATTGTATATTATATACACATATTATATAATATATACATATATTGTATACTATATATACATATATAACATATACATATATTGCATACTATATATACATATATTATATAATACATACATATATTGTATATTATATATACATATATAATATATATACACACACAGAGAAAGTGAAGTTTTCCATAGAACTCCATTGTGTGGCTATACCAAAGTTAATTCAAATTATTCCTTATTGATTTATATTTGGTTATTTCCAGTTTTTGCCATTACCAATAGTTGTTGGAGTTAAGACAGAAACTTGGAGAAGGGAGGAAGATGAGCCTGAGAGCTAAGAATGGAACAAAACTTCTAAGGCTTAGAAGGTCATAGTAAAACGTTTTGACATTTTTTCCAAGGGCATCCATAAGCCACTGAAGAATTTCAAGCAGAAAACTGACGTGATGTAATTTTGCCTAAGTCTGTGTGAACTGAAGAAAAGAGGAACAGGAAGGTGGCTATTGCACGAACTGCAAAAGCAGTTCTCTTGTAGGAAGATAATTTTTATTTTTGAAGTATGTTCTTTGCTTATCCTGAAGGCTACAATTTGGAATCATTTCCTAGGATAGCAGATTGATATAGACAAATAAAGTTTGTAAGATACTTCAGAATAGATTTCCAAGAATAAAAGCTCAAAATAAACTTTGATATTATAATATATTGCCTAGTCAAAATACTTATATTTATCTAACATATTTAGAGTCTATCAAAAGTTCTATATAAGTTATAAACTAAGAAATATGCAAAGTAATTTCTATATGTATACAAAGATATAAATCTAAAATAATTTCGTGGTCAATTAGACTACTAAAAATTATTTAATTTTTCAGAATCTCTGATATGATTTGGCTGAGACCCAAGTCTTTTCTTTATCTTTTTGCTAATCTCCAGTAGCTATTGTGGCTAATTTCATTGTCCACAATATCTGTGTATATCTCCATAAGTACACTATGTCTGTACAGAGTGGTGGCATATGACCAGCTGAAGGAGGATCCCAGGATTTGGTTTATTAATGGGTTAGCACAGGATATCAATTTAAAATGAACATGTACTACGTTGCAGTCATATTCATGTGTAGTCTCGAAGCCATTACAGATGGAAAAATTTCCAACACGCTGAGTTGCAAGCAGTATACCTGTTCATCTATTTTGTGAAGAAGAGGCACAGAGTCCACTTCTGGTGGAGAGAATATACACAGATTCCTTGACACTAGCCAGTGGCCTGGCTTTCTTGTCAAGGAACTAGAAGGAAAGGATCGAGACAAAAAGTTATGGGGTAGAGTTACGTGTCTGGCTATACGGAGTGGGCAGAAAGTATGTATATTTTTGTGTCAATGTCAATGCCCATCACACATCATACACCATGGAAAGGGACTGGAAAAACAAGTGGTCAAAATTACTTGACTAATTGACATTAGCATACATCATCATCGACAACCCCAGATCTGTCACAGAGGCTGCATTAAAGGAATAGTCATAATAGCAAAGATGGACACGACATAGGGATCCATGAGCATGGATGTCCACTTACCAAGTTCTACAGAGCTATTCCTCTTTCTGAATGTGTAACTCGTTCAACAACAGAGACCAACTGTGCACCTGATTGCTGAAAAACAATTCTCCGTGTGTCTCTCACATGCCTGCATGTCTGCAGTGGCTCCTCTTTTGTTCAGAACCATCTTTCCAAGGGTGTTTTTATAGCAAATAACCTTGAAAGACAGATCATGTCTTTCATTGGAGGAAAGGGCAGGTTTGTTCACTATCTAGTAAAATAATTACTTCTCCCTCTAGGGAAAAAATACAAGTTACTTGTCACATAAAATACCTGTGTTCCCTAAAATTGCCCTGTAGTTTAGCTTACTGCATGTGTGTTTCTTCTCACAAACCTCTTTGGGAATTGGAGCTGGGGAAACCAGAACAAAAATAATGATTACTTTTAGAAGAAGAGAGTTACCAGAGGCTGGCGGTTCAGTTGGTGAACAAGGGAACGGGGAGTTGCTGGTCAAAAGGTGCAATGTTTCTGCTACACTAGAGGGATAAGTTTTGAGATTTATTGCACACTTGGGTAACTATACTCAGTAGTAATATATTGTGTATTTCAAAATATCTAAGAGAGTAAAGTTCAAATATGTCAACACAAGAAATCTTAAATGAGATGATGGATATGTTAATTCGTTCAATTTAATCATTCCACATTTTATACATGTATCAAAACATCACATGGTACTCCATAAATGTAATACAATTGTGATTTGTCAATTGAAAACAATATTAATTTTTTTTAATGATCCTCTGACTAATGCTATTGCTTTAAGTATTAAATGGCACATTGTCTCTTATCCAAGAGTCTCAACTTTTCTACCAAAATCGATGAAACGATGGCAGACAAATTAATTACTGACAAATTAGGTAAAATGTCAGATCCTTCACAGTTCTTGACATCAATATGGCCTTATTAGTTGGGGAGAGCAATCAACCACTTGGACCCTCCCATACTGGAAAGGCCATCAGTACATCTCTCTTAGAGGATATATGCCTGTTCTAGGTTTGATTTTGCCATTTTTACCTACACAGTTTCAATCAGTCACTTTGTAAGAATTTATGGAATTTCTAATCTAAAAGCAAGAATTTCACATAGCATAGAATCTGAGCAGGGGTTCTACAGAGCAGAGGTATAAGAGTGGGCCTATGACCATAGAAACTACAGGTTAAATCATATACCTAACATCCAGAAGTGACTGGATTTATCAAAGGCTGGAACAACTTTTTAAAGGCAGAGATTTAGCACCAGCCCAAAGGTAATTCTCTGAAAGGATGGGATGCCATTCTTCGGTATGTTTTATATGATTTAAAACAGAGACCTGAGTATGGTATTTTGTCCTCAATAGTAAAAATACATGGATTCAAGAACTAAAAGATATACACAAGAGTGACCCCGCTTATCATCACTCCCAATTATTCACTGGGGGATTTTGTGCTGCTCATCTCTACAATTCTGGGCTGTACAGGAATGGGGGTCATGAAATCCAACAAGAGCATCCTCTTACCTAGTAAAACAGCAAGGGTCTCATTAAATTATAAGCTACAACTACCCAGAACACCATGTCCTCCAAGGCTCCCTATATCCAGGGACCAAATGACAAGAAAGTAATCAACATGCTAACAAGAATAATTGACACTGAGCAACAGGTGAAGGTAGGGGTGTGTTTGTTTGTTTGTTTGTTTGTTTTGCAATGGGGACAAGGAGAAACACATGGAACTCAAATTATTAACATAAATACCTCCTGGTACTCCCTTGCCCATTCATCATGCAGCAACCCAGGCTTGAGTAGGATATATTCATCAAGCATTCAGATCCTCAGGAATGAGAGTTTGACTCACACCACCAGAGAATCAATCAATATTTACCAGTGTGATAGCTGAGCACAGGGATTTAGAATGGATTTTGTAGATGGAAACGAGTAAGCACCAACTACAGCCCAAGATCCACTGCAGTGACTGGGGCTATTGGAGGAAAGACCCCTGGGAACAAAGATGCAACTTCTCCCAAACCTGGGTAGAGAAGTAAATCTATTTGGAGGAATTGGTGGGCTATGGCAGCCATGAAAATGCACCACTCAGACCTCTTGCTAAAGGGATTGTAATTGACTGACAGCCATAACTGTTGCACCCAAAATCTGCCAACATTATTTTGCTGAGGCCACACTTGAGATATTCCTCTAATGGGTGGCTTTGGCTCAAGCACTCCCCATTGGCTTGACCAAAACTTTCTACAAACTACACTGCAGACACTAATTTCTACTTTTATTCATGTGGGTCAGAACAGCATTATGTATAGTCCCAAGAATTCCCCATCTCCTCCAGCTCTTTTACACTTGTCCCTTACAGAAGTTTTCCCCAATACATTTCTTGCATGTCAAATTCTATCTTTGTGTCTGCTTCTTAGGAGACCTGAACTAACTCAGTGACTTACTGTCAATAAATACAATGAGAATAAAAGGCTTTGTATTAGGTAAGCCACTACCAATAGTGTCAACAGTGATCCTCATTGGCTCCCGTGGATACAATCATCATTAATTTGATGAATTTGGATAAGAAATAAAAGCTGAATATCCCGACTTGCATTTTAAGTTCAAAGGATATTTCCATATTTTAATGGAAGGAGGTTCTATCTAACCTTCAATTTTAAGTGAATACTCTGAAATGCAGCGACATACTAAAAGGCAGTATCTAGAGAAGAATCTATCAGAACTCTTTAAGTGCTTTCCATATGCTCTTGAGTTAATATCAGTATTGGTCAGTACCTGTCTGTGTGAAAGATATTTTCAAAGATTAAATACACAAAATGTCATTAGAGATCAGCATTAACAGATGAACACTTGCAATTTAATTTGATCATAGAAATACTAATTTTGAACCCCAATTAAATGAAATAGTAATTCTAAAAGATAATTTCATCCTCTTAATTAGTAGGCTTGGATTCCCCAAAATTATCTTCAATTTTTACATTTTATAATTTCATAAATAAGATTTTTAGAAATCTATTTTCCCATTTGTTACAAAAAGACCTGTAAAACATTCTTGATTTTGCCTCTTGGCTGGCCCACAAAGCCTAAAATATTTATTATCAGTCTCTTTAACTGTGACAACATACAGTATAGGTTATAACTATGACACAGTCAAAAATTGAAACCAGATAAAAATCCCCATTTTTGTATTGTATATTAATTTAATATCAGAGTTTTATTCGAGAGCAATTCTATGATGCCTTTTTCTTTAAAGGCATCATACAGGCAACAAAACAGATATGTGAATGGAAAAGTTCAATGAGTAGTTTCAGAATGATGCCATTTAGATATATATAACCCAGTTCCTCTAATACCACCTGAAGCCATTGTTTGTGGCTTGACATATGACAAAGTTATTTGAAATTGTTCAATATTTTCTATTATATCAGAACTTTCACTATGCTGTCAGATGCACTATTAATTTAATTTGTTAATTGCTGCCTAAAATGTTTTAGCTGTATTTAAGACAAAATACAAGGACATACTAGTAACAGTAATCTAGGGTAAAATATATAAGTGTGCAGAAATTTTATGTTTGGTCAGACCAAGAAATTATTCATGGATTCTACCTGTTTTCTGTCATACTCAGTGGCACATCAAAAACAAAAAAACAAAAAAACAAAACAAAAAAAAAAAAAACTATCTCAGAGTGAAATAAATATATAGTTCATATACAATTTAATAATATAACATATTAAGTGAACTTGTGTTCACATTAGTAATATTTAAAAGGTACAACATTAGAAATATGGTGCCCCTAATAATGAGGGTTTTAAAAAATATACACACCCAAAATAAAACTTTAAATTAAAAATAATAGATATTACTTATATTGCTCTTCTGAATGAAATTTCAAGACTGTTATTAAAAGTACAAAACAAATTAGACTGAGATGTTAATGTCCTTTTTATTATTATAGAAGATAAATGCTTTGTTAGAATTAAATTCATCTCAAACTTATTCCTTCAACTTGCCAATTAATAGAACAGGATCATGGATTTGTTAATTAAGATGAGATACCTCAGGGAATTGAAATTAATTTTGATGTCCTAATAGATACCCTTATATCAATAAATCTCCCAGATGTTTTGTCAGCATTATACAAAAGTGTATAAAGAGCATTTTTAGCTTGATTTTGGCTAAACTGAGAAGGAATTATTCATTTTAGGCTAGTTACAATGTATGAGGTAGATTAATGTAGTTTTTCATTAAGACTAATCTCTATGGATATGTTAGAAATTTTAGAGTAAGCTCTCAAACACTATATATCTAAGTCATTTGTTCAAATGTGATCCTGTTTAATAGTTACTGAAAGCTATAACCATCTGGCAGATGTTTTCTGGCCTATGTGAAATGAGTTGAGGGGCTCATTTCTCTTTCTATTGAACACATGTCCAGGTCACCAGAAATACCACCACAATTTGTACCCTAATTAGCAATCTCAACCATGTTGTGGGCTGCATGGTAATGGAACATGGGCTACTCTCCAAATTTGGATATAAATCTATTCAGATACAAATAGAAATGCCCTTGTAGGGTCAACATCAAGAGAGCTTGCATTTCTGTGTAGTGTAAATTTCAAGAACAAAAAAGATATTTTGGCTTATTCATTTGGCATTTTCTCTGAAAATTCTTCTTTCTCAGTAATAATTGTAGAATACAACACAAAGCAAAAGAGTATTGTGGCTTTGGTTCTTAACATTTGGGAAACACAGACCCCTTTGAGAATTTGATAAAAGCTACTGAACTTTCACTGAAAAATTAATGTTGATATACATACACCAATATTTGTATATAATTTCAGAGTTTTCACAGAATATCCTTACTTTAGCATAATTAAAAATCTTAAAATATGATCAATATTTTCACTATGATGCATAGGCTAATATCAATAAACAAGGTTTTCATTGCAATACTAAGGCCAATAAAAATACATGGTAAGAATTTTTAAATAAAAGTCAAGAAAATCTATATCATTTCTTTTACATCCTAGCTAGAATCACGCACACACACACACACACACACACACACACATTCCAGATGATTTCGAAGTTAATAGTTCTTTAACATTGAAAGCTACATTTAAAAGTCTTTGGTCATATAGGCCACATGTTTATCAAGTCACCTGCATTACATGAGTCCTTCTATTTGGTTCATAAATATCAGACACATACTATGAATGGCTATATAGAATGTTCTTGGCCTGCTCATAGAACCGTTGCCAAAGTATAAAAATAAAACTCGTTTAATTGAGGGAAAGCGAGAATTTTCCTTTTACATCAAATGTATATAATAGTCATGTGGGTGGTGCTGTGATCTGAATGTTTGAGTCCTCTCTCTTCCAAATTCATATATTAACATCTTAACCCCCAAGATGATGGTATTTGGAGGAAGGATCTCTGGGAGATGATTAGGTCATGAGGATGAAGGTCTCATGGATGGGATTAGTGTCCAGATATCAAATTTTCCAGTGCCCTGATCTTGGACATCTCAGTCTCCAGAACTCTGAGAAATAAATTTTTGTTGTTTATCAGCTTCTGAGTTTATGGCATTTGTTTTAGCAGCCCAAACACACTAAGACAGTGGGTATATGGCACTTGGGAAAATTCATTCAAAACCTTTATCGAATTATAATGAAAGAAACAGGATAGGGGAAGTTTCTGTCCTTTTGACAGAAATGAACATAAGGAAATAGTCGGTTATAGCATAGCATAACAAAAGCTTTGCTGGGGAAGGACAAGTTGGCATGGTAGCCTCTGAGAAATAGATCTAAGAGAGAACTGAGGGTCTCTGGACTTAGAGCTCCTAAAAGGTCATGTGTGTATTTCATTTGATTATAAGTACTTTGTCCAGGACCATGACAGGTCCATAGAAAGGCTATAACAGAGGTGTATTGTTGTTAAAAATCCAATTAACAATGGAATTGGTGGTGGTGATGCTGTGCGTGTGTGTGTGTGTGTGTGTATGTGTGTGTATAATTTATAGACCATCTGAGTTTTTTGAGTAATCAATGTGGATAATTACTGTTACATTTTATAAAAATTTTTATAGAAATCTGAAGACCAGAAGAGATGTATGAGCTAATATCATAGATTTTTGAGTTGATAGAGATTAAAGCCAGCATGTAGATACAATTGTTCAGGGAGAGGGTATAGAATGAGAAAATTATAAAGGGGGATCAAGGGTGAAGCATAGATAACACCAAAATTAAATGTTAGGTAAAAATGAGAAAGCCCTCAGTGCCATAATAGCAAAACTAGGAGGAAACACTATCAAATAAGCCGGAGAAGGAAAGTGTTTTGAAACAAAGGGAGTTGTTAACAGTCAATGCCAAGAGAGGTCAAGTGAGTAAGGATTTCAAAGCATATTTAGGTTTGGCAACCAGAGGGCCATATGTTACCTTGGAAACAGCAGTTTCAGAGAAGCGATAGACCTTTGAAATAGCGAGCAGAAGCAGATTGCACTTATGTCAGTAGAGAATGGTGGGTGGTGGATGGTGAGACAAAGTTGACAAGGCAAATATTGACACATGTTTTAGGAAGCTTCTACTCAGATGAAAGACAAAGCGTTTGACATGGCAGAGCTGCAAAATAGGAAAATATTTCTTCACATTTTCTGCCGTATGATATTTAAATCCTGAGCAAAGCATTCCACACAGATTTATGATCTTCGTGCCAGGAATGGGAGGTCAAGAAAACTTTACAATGAATTACTAGAAATAGTTTATGGAGCCACCTTTCCTCTAAGTTTGTCTGCCCAAATTACTTATAAAATGTGTCTGAAGTTAATGAGATAAAGCAGATAAGCCCTGGACCTTCCTTAAAACTCTGTAGCACTATCTACTTCTTCTGCTTTAATTAGTCTTCTGTGGAACAACTGCCAAAGCTAATGTAACATTTCTCAGATTCTTCTTGGTTATAAAGAAGATAAAATATGACGAAAAAAATTAAATAGAGATGATGTATAAGCCTTTGCTTCAATTTCCTTATCTACAAATACTTGCAACCAAATCCTAGCCAGATCCTACTACAATTTTCACATTTCTTCCTTGCCATTGTTTTGTTTTACTTAACAATGGGTTTTCTTCTTGAGTTCTCTTGTACACTAATATATCCAAATGTAAATAAATTGAAACAGTCCAAATGAATTAGATGAAAATTTACATATTCCTTTTTTCCTATATATAATAATTTTTAAAATGGAAAACTCTCACATATAGTTCGTTTTTCTTCATTGATTTAAACTGGAAGATCGTCTGACCCTTCGCTTTCCTCTAGCATGCCAACAAGGAGGAGGAGGATGGTGGGCTTCTGTGAGATTCCCTATGGTCTCCTCCTTGGGAAATCCTCTTTCAGTTATAAATAAAAGACAAATTTATCTTGAATTATTTTCTTCTCACTCTTTTTTTAAAATTGTTTGATTTCTTATTTCTTTTTCTTTTTAAATTTTTGTTTTTAATTTTTTGGGGTACATAGTAGGCTTATATATTTATGGGTAATATAAGATATTTGATACATGCATGCAATGCAATATCCATTACCTCCTTTGGGTTACGAACAATCCAATTATCCTCTTTTATGGAGGGTTATGTGTGTACAAAAAAATAGAAAGAAAGAATAAGACCTGGTGTGTGATAGCACAACAGGATGACTATAATCCCCTCACTCTTTTATCAAGATATCTTGGTGGCAGAGCCACTTAAGGCATTCTGTGTTACTTGATAGGCAGGTATCACACCTCCGCTTGCCTGGACAAAATTACAGATTACTTCTAGATTCAGCATAGACATGAAAATGCAGTATTTATACAGTAAATGGACAAATTATGCTTGCTTATTAATTGAATAAATTCCTTAAAGCTATTATCTTGATAAATGTAAGAAGACAATAAGAGAACTCCCTAAAATTGACAAATGCCAGGTTTTAAACAGGAACATGAAAATAATCTTTAGCCTGAGAGGTCACGTGGTACTCCCTTTCTCACTTTCACTTTCTGAAGGAACTGCTCAGTGGGATCGCATATTTGTTTAATAAACTATCTGGCTTTCAATTAGTTAATGGATCTTTGTTTGTGGAGCAAAATAGGTAATACTGAGTTTTATGTGAATAGTAACCTGTTGATCTAGTTTGTTACTTTATCACCTTTCATTCCTTTTCCAACGTGGGTTATTTTATGGATCATAATCACCTTCAACTGAAAAACAATCAACAACGTGGCTGGAACCAAATTTTGTAGAAAACATACACAGCATTTATGAAATTAAGAGAAAGTTACTCACCATATCAATTCACTGTAATTAAATCTGTGTGTGTGTGTGTGTGTGCGCGCGCGTACACACGCAATCCCTTATTGTAGCATCTGATGAAAAGTGCATGTGAATTTTCTTCCTTCCCTTTTCCTTCTTCAAGTACTCCCTTTCTCACATGAAACAAGGGATGTAGAGATACACCTTAGGCTTATTTTAAGAAAACAATCTTTATTTACAGTCATTATTCTCTTATAAGAATTATTTTGTTGTGTTTCCCAAACAATGAGTATACATATTCTAAACAAGGACTGTAGAAAATGGAATAAATTTGAAGGAATTTCCCATTAATGGCTTTTAGGACCTGCTACACCTTGATGAGACTGGTTTCCCACTTCTGAATTCTGTCAGTGTGACCCTGGTGATGTAATACATTTTAAAATCACAGTAGCTCCATTTTACTGGTTAGTGGGGGCATTTTAAGCAAAAGACACAATGCATGGAGTTATGCTAAGTTCCTAATTTCTGAAATTTTTGCTCACACACGACGCATGGCTTTGCAGGTTGTGCAGTATACAATGTCGTATTATCTATGCGAAGGCTATTCAATTGCACACAGGGCAAAAATCATTGATTCCAATGATTTTTATGACAGATGAAAGTAACATCTCAGTTCTAACAAAATCAGAAAAGGATCTCAACGTAGGGATTCTATGACAGATCTTTATTTTAGCCCCATACACCCACTCTCTGTCCATCTCCACCCATTCCCACCCTGCTCTCTGTCAAGGGAAACTGACTTCTTTCTCCTAAAAAAGCAAAATTTTCACGTCCTCTGTCTTCTTGTTGGCATTTAGTCAGTGAAGAGCCGGGAGATGGGAAGGTGGGACGAGAGTGAGGTCAGAGTAGCTATTTCCCTGTTTCCATCCCTCTCAAGACAGCCAACTTCCATGACTCTATTCTTCTCGAGTCCTGTTTTAATTCATATATTTCTCTTTAGGACTGACTAATAGACTAAAGGGTATTTGTCCTTGGTCCCACACTCACAGATTTATAAATAATGCCTTTGCAAATGAGCATTCTGGATCTTCCTCTGTTTTGAAGGTGTCATCGAGTTTCTATTTGTACCCTGACTGCGGGAGGTCCCTTCCTCGTGCACACTCAGGCATTTCATGTCTAGCCCTTCCTTGTGCTCATGTTCCACATTCAGAATCTCAGTTCTACTGATACATGCCTCTGCATCTCCCTAATGGGAAAAAGGAAGCAAGGGGACGATCTAAAAAGAAGTGTAGAGACCGGGCGCGGTGTCTCACGCCTATAATCCCAGCACTTTGGGAGGCCGAGGCGAGTGGATCACGAGGTCAGAAGATCGAGACTATCCTGGTTAACACAGTGAAACCCCGTCTCTACTAAAAAAAAAAAAAAAAAAATACAAAAAATTAGCCAGGCATGGTGGCGAGCGCCTGTAGTCCCAGCTACTCCGGAGACTGAGGCAGGAGAATGGCGTGAACCTGGGAGGTGGAGCTTGCAGTGAGCCGAGATGGCGCCACTGTAGTCCAGCCTGGGCGACACAGCGAGATTTCCGTCTCAAAAAAAAAAAAAAAAAAAAAAGTATAGTAGAAAATCTAGCAGATATGCTTATGTTCATCTTCAATTAGGAGAGAAATAAAAATTCCTAGACGTTTCCTTTTACTGTGAGAAATGCTACTACGGATTGCAAAACAAGAAATATTTTGATTTTAAATTTGTTTAAAGTGCTTAGTGCTCAAAACATGGTATCAAACCATATAAAAGTTTTAAAATATGAGTTTTATATTCCATTCTCCAAACTCTGGTTCCATTGTCTTTTTTAACAATTTATTCCTTTCTCTTGGGATAGATGCCAGAAAATAATCTTAAAATGCTCTAAAAATATTCAACTTTCTAAATATTATAAATACATAGAAACACTTATA
The DNA here is from genome assembly GCF_008728515.1 of Papio anubis. Lineage (NCBI taxonomy): Eukaryota > Metazoa > Chordata > Mammalia > Primates > Cercopithecidae > Papio > Papio anubis. The sequence continues at coordinate 145,350,675 of NC_044977.1, forward strand.
AGATTAACCTAACATAATGCTTCAGATTCCTGATTTATCAATTTAACAGTATCCATTTATTCTCAATATAGATTAGCTATCTAAGGAGATTACACTTTCTCCATATACGTGTGTGTGTATACATACACAACTGCTGTTATGTTTTCAAGGTTTATATAATTTATCTTCTATTATTTATGTATAACCAAGACCTTTGGATTTTATCCATAGGTGGATTACAAAAAGTGAAGACCAATAATATTATTTATAATATAATGGCATACAATACTTCAGAACAAAGTTACATGAAAGAAAAAAGTACAAGTAACCTTAAGCTACTAAATATGAACCACTATAGGGAAAATATTCTCAGCATTAAGGTCAAATTAATTCTGTTTTCAGATCATCAATTGCTCAGAATCATGAGTGTGCTCGTTTCTCCACCTTGAACTGCAAAACTAGTTATATATAATTTTAAATGGAAGATAATTAAAAATAATTATATGGTCATCAATATACCATACACAAACATAGCATTATTTATGTTAAATTTTCAATGAATTTATTAATCCTAGGAAAAGCTGATAATGAGAATGAAATCACAGCTTCAGAAGGGTAACCTTGGTAACAGTTTGGCTTGGTTTCCATAGTTACAAAGAGTACAGCCGAAAGGCTCAAAGAATCACAATTTCCTTTGATTGGTAGATTCTCAAAAATGATGACTTGGAAAGTGACAGAGGATTAAAAAAGAAAACATATTTTTCTTATAAGAAATTAGGCATTGGAAGTAATAATAGCGTATTGATGGTTGGACACATGACAGACCTTTGAAAGTTAATGAAACTTTTGCTTCATCATTGAATATTGGGCAGAATATCTCCATTTTTAACAATATGAATCTGCAAACAAAAATTCCTGTTCCTGATTAACTAGCTGAAGTATATTAGAATGTCTATAATCTACTTTAAATATTAGCTGAAAAATCTATTACTTAACTTACCTTGTGAATGAACCCAGACTAAAATGCATATTTTTTTAAATCTCTGTATTATTTTATGGAGTTTAATAGACAAAAAAAAAAAAAAAGGTTGCAATAGAAAGCATAGTAAGGAGGGCCTTTAGAAAACTAGAGTCGAGTGTATCTCTGTAGCTAGTTGCATGATTTGGGTACATCATTTTAGTTGCAAATTGCTTTTCTTCTCACCAAGTAACTAACAGTACACACTATCAAAAATAACACAGAAACAGAAAAACTACCTAAGTTACTGATTAGGAAACACTATTCTACGTGATTTTAAGAATGTCCTGTATGCGTTGAATCCTATGATTTTAAAACATTTTCTTTCAACTTGAAACATAAACTTGAAGAGATATGTAGACAGTCCAGGAAAAAAATGTGGACAAATCTTTAGATAGCTTCATCCCCCAAGCCTCAGAAGACTCAGGAAAAACATTCAACACTCTTCAGGGCTTTTTCTCAGAAGGAAGAATGTTCAAAAAAAAAAAAAGAAAGAAAGATTGAACGATTTTTCCCAGAGTTAAGTGGGAAAAGCAAAGCAATTGAAGACAATGCATTGAAAAAAAAAAAAACCACAAATCCTCTGAGAGGGGGGAAGAAGGTGAAATGGGTGCACTAAAGGCCATGGATTTAGTAGGGACCTTGACGCCAACCTCAGTCCCCTCTATTCTGCAGTGCCCTAAACCCTCAAACTCTAACCTCATAGTCAAGTGATCAGTCATTCTTGAAATTTTGTGATAAAAAACAATGGTTTCCACTTGTGTTTCATTCCAGTGTGAGGAGAGAGTGTGGAAATGGCTGCTGGAAGAAGTGATGAGAGAATTACCTAGGCTAACCACCTCAGGAGCAAAGGAGGGCTCTAGCGTCCACTTTATTTTGAATGCAAGAGCACCCACCACAGAACAGAAGCAGGCTGCACAGCCAACTCAGTGTATTGAAACTTGATACAACATATTTCACAAAAAAAAAAAAAAAAATGGAAAAAGGAGCACAGAAAACATATCCTTTATATAAAATATCACAGAACCTAGGTTGAATTCTCCTCTTGAAACTTTGTGGTCTTAGGCAACATAAAAGTAATGCAATGTGAAATAACAGTGTTAAACTGAAGCTCTGTGAATTTTAAATTTGGTTGAAAAATTTACCCACACTGCATCATAACAATTAGAAGACCATGATATGGAAAAAAGAAAGCAGCATGTCATACTGCAAATATACCATTATAAAAGGAAGGAATAAAAGAGAAAGAAAGAAACAGATAAAAGAAAGAGAGGAAGGAAAGAGGAAGATGAATGACCAGGGAGAGAGCAAGGAATGATGGCATACAAAAATGAAATAAAAAATCAGCTCTGGAAGAAAAATATTACCTACCAAAATAAAGAAAAATATTGTACTGTTTCTTGGAGAAGAACTTAAAGAAAACACACATTCAAGGTATCAGTATACTAAGTTTACAATAATAAAATAGCAGACTAAAGTGAAAATACAGAGCTAAGAACAAAACTGAAGGGGAATTAGCAGTATTAAATAATTAAAGAATAATTGGAAAATAACAGGTAAAATAAGTAACCTAGATAATATTAAATAACATAAGTAGAACAGATAACACAGCCTTGAGGCTATAAAGTGAATGCAGAGAAACAAGACCGAGTGATTAAAGTAACTAGAAAAAAAAAAAAAAAACTATAGACACAGAGCAGGGAATAAAAGTAAAACTTAAAATCTAGAATAATTCTTGTATGCTAAGTAGAGAACACAATCAATGGGACAAAAAAATTTCTTAAGAAAGAAATCTAACATATAGTAGCTCACCTCTTGAGATTCAAGGGTAAAGATAGACTTCTTCAGTCATGTAAGCAGTAAAAGCAAGACATTTATGAGGTGGAGAATGCATATTGCCTTTAGACATCCACGTGAATATTCAGAGACCATAGAACAGTCTACAGTGTAAAGGGAAATGAAATGTAAACCAAGAATGCTATACTCAACCAATATGCCAAGCAAGTATAAAGGCAACAGAAATTTTCAGATACACCTGAATTAAGAAAATATGAACCCATGAACCCTTCATGAAAACACAACATTATGACAAATATAACCATCAATGATATGGTAATGTTGTGGTTGAAAGGCTAATGATAAGCTCTAAAAATTCTATAATAAGACTTAGACTTAAATGTTGTTAGGAAATATGATTGTGGAAAACAACTTTTGACTTTATTTAATATGCATGATCAGTTTGTAAGGTTGAGGTTCTAAAAGAATGCAAATAAAACCTTTAACTTCCAAGCCAAGAAAGAAAAAGAAAATAAGGAGGAAGAATTAATAAAACTTTATCAATTCAAAAGGAGACAACGTGACTTTTTTAAAAGAATCAGGAAAATAATAGGTAACATATGAAATAACATGGTAGAAATAAGCCCAAATAAATCAGAAATTGAAATAAATATAAAAGTAATATGCACATTATGTACTTATATACTGGAATATGTATATTATCAGATAGGATGGTTTTTTAAAAATCAGCTATATTTATTTCACATTTAAAATTTTGGGGAGCATATGATCTAGAAATTGAGTTAATCACAAACCTGTTTAATTCAACATTATCAGAACCATCCGTTATTTAGGTATTGTTTAACACTAATGTACTTGATGCATGTATTGGTGTGTACCTTGAAATACCTGTAAGATTGGTTGATGTTGTATGTTTCAACAATTCTGTTGTCATTTTGAGAATTAACTGTAGGGAACGGGTCAGAAAGGAGAAGCTTGTTTATGAGATGCCTGCAATAACACAGGCAACAAAATATTATGACTGGACTAGGATAGAAGTCGTAGAGTGCTGAGAACTGGTTGGAGTCTTTATGTATTTTGAAGGAAGAGCCAAGGGATTCTCTATGTAAAATATAAGGTACATGATTTTTTTTTTCTGTGAACTCTTCAGAGAAGTAAAAATATAAGGTATGAGATAAAGAGGGGAGTCACTAATGGCCACAAGATTTGGCCTAACTGGAGAGAGAGAGTTGGCATGGACTGAGTGGTTAAAGCATATTAGGAGTTCAGTTTTCATCCTGCTGAGTTTGAAGTGTTATTATACAAGTAAAGAATACAAAACAGAAGCCTGAGCTAGAGAAATAAATTGGAACAGTCATGATGTATATTTTATTTAAAGCCTTGAGACTAGACGAGATATCCCAGGAAGTAAATATATAGATAAGGGATTAAGGAAGAAGACTGAGGCACTACAAAATAGATGTCTGAAAGAAGAGGTGTTGCCAGCAAAACAGACTGAGAAAGAATGATCATAAAACCAACAAAATGTGGAATGCTAAAAGCCTATTGAGTAAAGTGTGTCAAGAAGGAGGACGTGACCAACTGTGTCTTGGTGTCAGTGGGTCAAACAAGAGGAGACACAAAAATTAATCATTAGACTCAAGGACAGGGAAATTATTATTAACTTTAACAAATGCAATTTGTGGAATAGTGAAGGCAGAAGCTTGAGTGGAGTGGGTTGAGGGAGTATGGGAGTAAAAAATTCAGGGACTGCAAGTACAAAACTCTTCTGAAGAGTTTTGCTTACAAAGTGGAGCAAAGAACGGGATAGCAACAAGTAGGGGGAGTCAGTCGGGCAAGAAAAAAACATTTAAGAAGGGAGGGAGGTGGATATGGCTAATGGGTACAAAAAATAGAAAAAAAATGAGTAATACCTGCTATTTGATAGCACAGCAGGGTGACTATAGTCAATAATAAGGTAATTGTACATTTTTAAATAGCTTAAAGAGTGTAATTGGATTGTAACTCAAAGGGTAAATGCTTCAGGGGATAGACACCCCATTCTCCATGATGTGCTTATTTCACATTTCATGCCAGTATCCAAACATCTCATGTACCCCATAAATATGTACACCTACTATGGACATGATCATGTGGAAAGTGAAAACTTGATGAAGTAGGAGAGAAGAGAGAACTGCTGGTGCACTGTCCTGGAGTATAAGAAGAGAGGATGAGACCTAGTGCACCCATGGAGGGAGAAGGCTGGCTGTATCATCCTGGGAAACATGGGGGAAAGCAGACTACATGTAGGTGGACTTGGACACTGGTGGGGAGACATGGTGGGGGGAGTTTTTAAAAGTCATCTTCTGATAGCTTCCATTTATCAGTTTATGTAAAGTCATTGGTTGAGAACAAGCATAGGATAGGAGGTGTTGTGTTCTTGTGAAAGAAGTTTGAAATAGTCATCTAGGAGACTGGGTGACATGGACATCTTGAGTATTGAGGGCCCACTTGATTTTCAGGCTTCTGAATATGAAAGTGAGAACAGTAAGTATTATTTTGTTTGCTTTACATGTGTTTAGGCACAGACTTGGAAAAGGAGAAAAGTCACAATAAACCAGGATTGTTCTTTTTTTCCTTTTATCAAGTAAGTACTATCTAACAAGATATGCTTATATTCGGGAGTGAAATTATAAAAATTCTTTCTGGAATTTAGACTGGGTGACTAAGAGAATGAGGACATCAAGGAGGCAAAAAATAAGTGAGATCAAAGGCCTTGGTGCATCAAAAGCTCATTTCAGTGGGAGCACCAGAGGGAATGGGCCAGAAATAGAGGAAGAAAATAGGGCAATAGGATACCTGAATTTGATATTGTAGTAGTACTGCATTTACAAGTTACAACAAATCTAAGTTATAGCAATAAAATTATGTTTATTTAAATCAGGCCAAGGTAGAAGAAGAGATAAGATCATTGGAGAAAAGTTAAGAGGACATGCAAATGTTGGGATCATTTTTATGTACATGGAGTTTTCTAACAGTTAAGGTAAGGGTAATATAGGCCTACCTTAGAGGTATCACTGGTTCAGTTCTAGACCACTGCAATAAAGCAAGTTACACAAATAATTTTGGTTTCTCAATGCATACAAAAGTCATATTTATACTATACTGCAGTATATTAAGTATGCATAGCATTATGTCTAGAAAACAATGTACATAATTTAAAAATATTTTATTGTTAAATAATACTAACAATCATCTGAGCATTTGGCCAGTCAAAACCTTTTTGCTGGTGGAGGGTCTTGCCTTGATGTTGATAGCTGCTAACTGGTCAGGGTGCTAGTTGCTGAAGGCTGGGGTGGCTGTGGTAATTTCTTAAAACGATACAACAATAAATGTTGCCACATCAATTGACTCTTCCTTTTTCAAAAGATTTATCTGTAGCATACAATGTTGTTTGATAGCATTTTACCCATGATAGAATTTTCAAAAGTGAAGTCAATCTTCTCAATCCCAGCTGCTTTATCAACCAACTTTTATGTAATATTCTACATGTTTATGTCTTTCCAACAATGTTCACAGCATCTTCACCAGGAGTAAATTGCATCTCAAGAAACCTCTTCCTTTGCTTATCTGTAAGAAGCAACTCCTCATTCATTAGATTTTATTGTGAGATTGTAGCAATTCAGTCCCATCTTCTGGCTTCACTTCTAATTCTAGTTCACTTGTTATTTCCACCACAAGAGAATTAGTAATCATTTCCTCCACCAAAGTGTTGAACCCCTCAAAGTTATCCATGAGAGTTCTTTATTTCAACTGCTAATGTTGATATTTTGACATTCTCCCATAAATCATGATCTCAATGGCATCTATTGTAGAATGGTGAACCTTTTCCAAAAGGCTTTCAATTTACTTTGCCCAGATCAGAAGCTAAGAATTGACTTCTCCTCTTTAAGTATGAAAGTTCTATCTAGTATCTTCTTCCAGTCAAAAGCTGTTTCATATACAATGAAAATCTATTTTTTGATGTAGCCACCTTCATCTATTATTTGAACTACATCTTTGGGAAAACTTGCTGCAGCTTCTACAGCAGCACTTGGTGCTTCACCTTGCATTCTTATGTTATGGAGATGGCTATTTTCTTTAATATCGTCTGTCAACTTCTGCTAGCTTCAAACTTTTTCTTTACAGCTTCCTTATCTCTCAACTCTCACAGGATTGAAGAGTTAGGACCTTGTACTGGATTAGGCTTGGATTTAAAGAAATAATGTGGCTGATTTGATCTATTCAGACCACTAAAACTTTCTCCATGTCAGCAGTAATGCTGTTTCACTGAATTTTCTTCAAGAATGTTTCTTTGCATTCACAACTCGGCTAACCAGTGCTAGCATTCAACCTATAATGGCTTTTGACATGCCTTGCTCAGTAAGCTTAATCATCCCTAGCTTTGGTTAAATGTGAGAGATATGTGACTCTTACTTTCACTTGAACACTTAGAGGCCATTATAGAGTTATTAATTGGCCTGTTCAGCTTGTGTCCCTGAGAATAGGAAGGCCTGAGGATGAGGAGAGAGATGGGAGAACACTCAATAGGTGGAGCAGTCAGAATACACACATTTATTGTTTGCCATTTTGTAAGTTGATGGTTCATGTATTTCAACAAAAACAATTACAGTAGTCACATCAAAGATCACTGATCACATATTATCAAAACAGATACAATAGCAATGAAAATGTTTGCAATGTTGTCAAGATTTCCAAAAAGGGATACAAAGTGAACACATGCTGTTAGAAAAATAGCACTGATGAGCTTGCTCAATTCAGGGTTACAAACCTTTAATTTGTGAAAAGCAAAAAAACAAAAACAAACAAACAAACAAAAAACATGTATCTACGAACAACAGTAAAACAAGGTATTCTTGTATTGCAAATGGTGACAGAAAGTCAGGATCTAAAATCATTAAGAAGTAAAAAAGGAATGTCAGATACCAGCAACAGAATGAACTTTGTTGTATTCTTACTTTTTTACTGAACACTTTTGTCAGTATCTACTTAGGTAACTGTATGCACATCTACTTCATTATTTCTACTATTTGTATGCTATTCTACAGTGGGCCTCCATCACATTTTACTTTTATCCGTTTTTTGTTATGAAGACCTGACTTGCCTACAACTTCTCACTATCTCTAGCTATCATGAGTGTCCTCTATGAGCCCATGGAAGAATTTCACATATACAGAGGGAAGTATGCACCCTCTGTATACTCACAAATACTGCCAGATTACACTCCAAAGTGGCAACACCAATCTACAAACCACACCAGTAAGAATTAGAATATTCCAGGAACTAAGAATCTAATTGTAGGTCCCTACCCTGTTCATATATCATTCTCTCCCCAACTAAGGTAACTAAATATCAGTCTGATGTTTGTATTAGTTATATGCCTGTTTTATTTTTTAAAGTCTAGTTTTAGTATATAGGCATGCCATTGGTTTAAGCTATTTCAAATTATGTAAAAATTGAATCATACTTATAAACAGTTGTCTCTGAGTTGCTTTTTACATTTGACACCATGACTATAATACCCATGTTATATGCATGTAGCCATAGGTCATTTATTTTCATTGATGAATAATATTTCATTATATAGGTATGCAACTGTCTCATGTTTAGTAAATGGACATTTTGGTTGTTTTCTGTTTGAGGTAATAATGACCAATACTTCTACAAATAATTTTACATAGTGTTCATGGTAAAACTATGCAAGGTTTAAGCATATACACCTAGAAGTGGAATTGCTATGACATAGAGTATGTATCTCTTCCAATATACTAAATACTGCCAAACTGTTTCAACAGTATTGTAGACATACAGTCAGTTGCCAGGAGTATGTAAGAGCTGATATTGCTTTACATTCTTCTAACACTTGATATTGTCAGTCCTCTTAATTTTTGCCTCTCCATCTAGTATTTAATAGTAGCTTATCTAATTTATCTATATTTACTATTGAATTGGGCAGTGTACAGACAAAATTGTATAAGATTTCATATGTATAGAAATTATAATATATATATTTCATATATAATTATAAGCACATTTTTGACCCAAAATAGATACACAATAATTAAAACAATTATTTCCAGGGAAAAGAACTGATGGCAGGGGGAAGATAATATTTTTAATTTTTATTTTACAGTATAATTAAAGTTAGTTTTTCATATTAATGTGCTACTTTTATTTTTAAAATATAAATTAAAAATTGAAGTTCAAAATTATTTTCAAACACTTATATTTAAACAAACACATAAAGTTAATAAACAACATGTAATCTGTCACCAGCCAAGTCTTTTGCTAGATCAATACACCAGGATTTTCATGTTCAATGCAGTAGTCAATAGTCACATGTGGCTACTGAACACTTTAAATGTGCAGATGGCCACATGATGAAATAATAGTATTTTTTAAATAGTTGATTAAATAAAATATATTATTGAAATTAATTTAACCTATTTCTTTTTATTTTCAATGTGATTTCTAGAAAATATTAAATTGCCTACATTGCTTACAATGTATTTCTACGGACAGCATTGCACTGGAATCTATTTAGTAAATTGAGAAAGGAATGACTAAGGCAGTTAAAAAAAACTATACAAAAATGTACTTCACTTGAAACAAAACAGAATTTGAACAGTGTTCACAGAAAGTGAAATATGAATTTATGAATTATTTTATAAATAAGGTAGGCAAAGATAATTTAGTTGAGTATTTAGTATATTTTAAATTGATTTACATGCATCTCTTTACATGCATCTTTTTAAGAATTTGCTTAATTTATACAATAACCCCACTGTAGTTTCATGTCTATATTTATTATCGATGCCATTCATTCAGCCTAGAGTGCTTGTGTTTTATTACTCTACTTGGCACAATACTTGTACTATTCAGAATCAAGGTAAGATATCTCATCCCATAAGAAGTCTCGAAAACCCCAACACCAGAGAGAGTGTTATCCTTTTCTTCATATTATACATACTTTAATTACAGGACTTTGTACATGTTATGCTTTGCATCATGATCATTTGTTTATTTAGCTGCTTCTCACTGGACTACTCATTGCATTTTTTATTTGATCTTTTAGCCTCAAAATATAGTACAGTACATGGTAATTCCAAAAGACTCAATAAATACTTTTGAATTGACATTTGATGGATACCTCTTAAGAGCTATGGGTCAAAATGCCCAGTCAAAAATTTCATATAAATTGTATGTGTAAATAAGGTACAGTAGGAACACGAATCTGAGGTAAGCTAAAAATCTCAAAGCCTAAATTTTTGCCATGTCCATTTGATCATTATTTAGTTCTGCAAAGAATATCTTAATAACACATTTTCCAAAAATTATAGCAGTCTATATTTCTAGTCATACCAAAAATGCAGTTTTATATATATATATATATGACTATAATTTGAACTCAGGAGCCAGACCATAGTTTTTATCTATTTTTCAAAGTTCAAAGTCCAGGCATGGTGACTCATGTAGTAATCCCAGCACATTGGGAGGCTGAGGCTGGAGGATTACTTGAGCCCAAGAGTTTCAGACCAGCCTGAGAAACATAGTGAAACCCCATCTCTTAAAAAAAAATTAGCTGGAGGCCGGGCGCGGTGGCTCAAGCCTGTAATCCCAGCACTTTGGGAGGCCGAGACGGGCGGATCACGAGGTCAGGAGATCGAGACCATCCTGGCTAACACGGTGAAACCCCGTCTCTACTAAAAAATACAAAAAACTAGCCGGGCGCGGTGGCGGGCGCCTGTAGTCCCAACTACTCGGGAGGCTGAGGCAGGAGAATGGCGTGAACCCGGGAGGCGGAGCTTGCAGTGAGCTGACACCCAGCCACTCCACCCGGGGGGGGGGGGAAGAACATGCAAGAAAAAAAAAAAAAAAAAAAAAAAAAAAAAAAAATTAGCTGGGAGTGGTGGTGTGCACTTGCAGTTCCAACTACTCAGAAGGCTGAGGTGGGAGAGTTACTTGTGCCCAGGAAGTTGAGGCTGCAGTGAGCTTTGATCACGCCACTGCACTCAAGCCTAGGTGACAGAGTGAGATCCTGTCTCAAAAAAAAAAAAAATTTATATATATATATATTCTTGTATCAAAATTGTTAAGAAGGAAGACTCAATCCAGAAATAATGCTTAGAGTGACATCTATTCCATCATTCTTTCAATGAACATTTCAGGAAAGCAGATAATGGACCAGGACCTGCATTAGCAGCTTCTCTCCATTAGGCAACAACAAGGAAAAAAAATTCACAAACAGCACAAACAGACCTTTTTCCACCAAACTTTAACCTTTCATTCAGGGAAGCAAGATTCTACATGGTATATAGGACACATCCCACACTTTTAGCCACTGCTTAGCAAAGCATGCCTTCAAATGCAGTAACATTTTCTCAGTGATTTAGCCTATAAATAGCACCAGAAGTAAACACTAAACATGAACTATTAAGCATAAATTAACTCTAATGTGTTTTGCCTATATATTTAATGTATATTTAATATAATAATTATCTCAATTTCTTGAAAACTTTGCTCTTGGGGGATCCAACCTCAGAGAAACTTATTTTCATTGCTGGAAATGCAAAGAAAATGTGCTGCAGAAACAGTTTATACACACTTGCTGGCACTGAATTGCAGCTCCACTGGCTGTGCATGATATGGCTGCTGTCAATGAAGGCAGTTGTATGCAGAGCACTGCTGGGCTGTCGGCTGCAGCTACCAAAGGACACATTGCAGGATTTCGGTGATATCTGAAGATGCAGACAGATGTTGGGAAGACAAAGTGACTACGTTGAGCAAAACACAAGAACGAAGGCAAAGGTAAATATAATTTAAATAACGGTAAAATAAAGAGATTTTAAAAACAGTAAAGCAATTATTGGTGGGAAGAATTGGGGTTTCTGAAAATTGTTAATGTCTTCTTAATTCTTCCCTTCATCTACTTAGTAGCTCCAAATTCTCTTCTCTCCTTCCTCCGTCCCTTCATCTCTCTCTCTCAGACACATACATAAACATATATTCTGAAGAATATCTAGAAAAATAGTCGCTGCTATTTCACGACTCTGTAGAGGGCAGTTTTCTGCTTGCAATTTCCATCTCGTTTTCTTGTAACATAGCCTAGAATGTTTACATGCAAGAACCTCTCAGAATATTTGCTCTTCTTTCTAGACTCTTTAGAGGAAAGTACCATTATGAACTATTAAAAGTTCATATTGTGGGTAACACATCATGCAAACGCCGTAAGAAAAAGGCACTAGTCTTGCTCCAAGAAAATATATAAGGTTGAACATTTAAAAAAGACTTCTATAGACGAAACTTTTGCTTCTGCCTTGGACTTTATAATCTACTGATAATGAAATATCATTTGTCCCATGTTGTGTCTGTGCACCGGACTCCAAATTAGAAGTTTTTTCCATGTCACCTTGGTACATGGAGACCTAGCTATATCCGCTCCAGAATTATCTTTTTCTTAGTTTCAGACAGATTCTACCATGTATCCACGATTCTTTTTCTTTTATTCTAAAGAATGAATATTGAGTCAATATAATTTTAGGTAGGCAGAAAAAGAGAGAATTAAAAAATTATCTCTTATCAGAAGCTAAGAAGGGTGATACTGTTTATTATCCTCATTATGTAAGAAAGAATATCTTAATAGTTATCACTTTCCTGTTTTAAAGTAACAGATTAAGGAAAAATCTGACACATATGTATGAAACAATGAATTTCTCATTTGAATGATACATTACTCATTCTAATTTCATTTGCTTTTTAGGGAGGATGAGCTATATCATTTTATTTTCTGTAGGTAGTAACTAACTTACAATTTAAAAAAATAAAAAATATTGCAATATTGCATCCTTGTATTATAATACTTCATTAGAGTACATATTCCCCAGAGTGGAGTTCACATCATTAAACATCAGTATGCTCCCCAATATCATGTACATGGTAAAAAGTTAGTAAATGTTTGCTGAATGAATAAATGAATAAGGCACTGAATGAAAAGGGCAGGTTTAAATCAGATACTAAAAAATGCACATTGATAGGAGGTTTACAAAGGGTGAATAACTGGCTAATAGAAAAGCACATTCCCAGAACAGAAATATCCAATTTACATTAAGAAACTGGTGTTTCATATTTAATATGGTAGTTATAAATCACATGACTGTGGAAAAACTATTTATAATATTTACTACCATATTTGTTTTATTTCTATTATTTTTTATTTACACATACTCTGTCTTGCTCCACAAAGAATTTTACTACAGAAAATTATAAATACAGGAATGATAAGACTTAAGCATAGAAATGCATGCTTTAGGTGCTGCCTGGTTGAATTCTTATGTGGATTCATATTTTAGCAGATCATGCCAGTAGCATCACTGAATGAAATGAGCTATTTATCACTGAAGTATAGTTCATTTACACACCATTCCCCACCTCTACAGTCACTTTTATAACAAATTATTCATAAAATGTGCTATTATTCTTCTATGATGCAGTATAAGAAAAGATGAAAAAAACACAAAGTGTTTATGTTACCCAGATTATAATGTAATCAAGACCTCTGAATGCTGCTTTCTCATAAATGAAAGACCCCTACTTAATCCTCTACTACACTGACCAAGCCAGTATTGGAACTGACATGTGGCAGTAGGAACTCTTACCCACTAATGTTAGGGATGTAAACTGGCACAAGTACTTTAAGATCAATTCAGTGCTATCTGGTAAAAGTGAAGCTCTTCCTACCCCATAAACCAGAAATTTTATTTCTGAATATATGCCTTCAACAGACTGCTACAAATGTGCATAAGAATAATTGTTTTACATAATGAAAACAATTTAAATGTCCATTAAAAAGGCAATGGACAAAAATTATATTCATTATATTTATAAAATGAAATAACATGCAGTGGTTTAAAATAAATGTAATTTTATGTATTAATGTGAATTTTTAAAAAATATAATCTTAAGTGAATAAAATTTGTTTTAGAATTATACCTAAAATAATATTTATATAACTCAAAAAACAAATAATTATCTCTCATTCCATATATTTGCATATATATGTATGTATATGTTTGTAGATGTATGTATGTACATAATTTTTAAGATACATACATTTTGTAGTAAAGTCAGAGGCATAGTAACCATAAGTCTAGTAAAGTATTTTTAAAGCCAGTTCATCCCTGCCCTTGGTTTTGCCCCAGACCTGTAAGATTATATGTTTCTCCATTTTCCATTCTAGAGAATATTAGTCTTTGTTTTGATTCATAACAGGCAACATTTCTTTTCTGTCACTATATAGATTTAATTGACATTTCTCTCACCTTGTGCTGAGAGAAAGCATTTTGATGCGTCTTTCAGACATTAAAATGTAAGTCAAATACTAACCACTAAATAAAGAGTAAAGTTATGAACATCACTGGAATATTGAATGGACAGCTGTTTAGAAACAGCTGTGATATGTCCTGAAAATAGTCTATGGGCAGAAGGTAATTGTGCAAGAATTATGGTGCAGTTTGTTTCCATTTCCTTTTGGCTGGAACCGAAGAGAAGGGGGGATATCAGAGGCTCCTCTTGTTTCAGGAGGGACAGGACCAGAAAGGCAGATCATCCTGAGTAAATGAGCAAGCCCATATAGCAGAGCAGCAGGCCAGTGGCTCAGGAGACAGTGGTGGCCAATAGGGAGTTTCCTGGCGAGAGGCAAAGCCCATTGACCCTGTGATTTCTGATATTCTTGTTCAAGTTTCCTGTTTCTTACAGCAATGCCCTCGATGTGATCTCAAACCTTGAGTACTGTCTGTTAGACATGCCACCTTGGGTTGCAATCAAGTGAGGGGGCCAGAAAAACTGCAGGCTGGTGGCAAAGTGAAACTGATGCTTCTTGAAAAGGTCAAGGGCTTCATGGCACAGAGCCAAAAGGATGGTGTGACCATTTTGAGTAAAAAATGGTTGCCCTGTTTCTTCTGGGAAGGCAACAGGTGTTTGGAGAAGAACACTGAGTACTTTATTCCAAAATTTGTGCCGTGTAGAGCAGTCAAAGTTAACTGGTGAATTATGACCACATTTCAAAACATCTTATTTGATAGTGTTAATAACTTAATTTTTTGCATTAACGTTTTTCCAAATGCTCATGACAAACATTAAAAAAACTTAGGAAACATACAGTTTAATTTAAAAATACTAATCATATTTACACATCTTTTCTGCCAAACGACAACTTAAATAATGGTAGCTTTTTTCAACTCCAAACACTAAGAGAACAACAACAACAAAACCACTCCTCTTTGTCAAATAAGGAAAATTCAAACTTTTGGCAGTCTGCAAACTGTGAGATTGACTTTATGATTTTTCATCACCAGGTATACCTTCTGAAGTCTCACAACACCCATTTTAAGTATCTGAAGTCTCTTAACTATTTTTAGAAATAGACACTATTGCTGAGAACGCAATATATCCTGCATGTTCAACCTTTGTGAATCATACCATCTAGGGCAATTGACTTGGTGAGCAAAATCTGCATGGTCACCTGGGCAGCTGCATTTAGAAATACGAGCTGTCTAGTCAAGGTTACAGCATTTGTTTTCTTTCCTTAGAATTCAATGCAGTTAAATATCATCTAAATTTTGATTCGCTTTGCAAGGCTATTGAAGGTTTGTATATTCCAATGCCTCTGATTAATCAAATTCAATTAAAAAATGAAAATAAAGAAGTATTTTTATACTTGTAGGGAATATATCCTCTTCTTGTTTGTTTTGAGTTGAAGGGATGGAGATAAAGCCAAAAGAAAAATAAGAATAATAATGTTCAAACATTTTCAACATGTAAAGAATTGTATTTAGAACTGTCAAAAATTTACACAATAGGAGGTTTTATCACAGAATCTGGAATGGAGACTTCTAGAAATTAAGAAATACAGGATATTTCTGATATAAGACTGAATGAAAGCATGTATATTCTAAGAAATACAAAAACAACTTGGTAAAAAAAAAATACACTTAAAATGAGTGTCGTGTGTTTTCCTTTCTGATTTTTATTATTTTTAAATTGTTCCTTCAGCCACCAAAGTTATATGATGGTTTCTGAACAGTGTTTACTTTTGTGACAGTTTCATCTCACTCTGTTGTCCAAACTGATAAAATCCGGAAGTCTAGAAACAGCAAGGGACTCCCTTCCTCTGTTATATGTAAGCTGACAAGAGGTAGACAAACACCTTCTGAAGTTTTATGCATGCTGCGTTTTCTCTCCTTGCTGCAACAAGAAAAGCCTTTGTTTTCCAACCTGGCAGCCTTTGAAGAAGTGACTCAGACACCTTCATGGCCTCTAAAGGTAAGAGTAAATATAACCAACTAATAATTTTTTTCTTATATTATGACTAAAAATGAACAATTGTGGATGTGTTACAACCAGTTAGATTGGTATCTTAAAAGCTGTCATTTGTCACTTTTGAACATTGTGATTTTAAAATTCTAACTCCCAGGAGCATGTTGAGTTAAATTTAAAAACACTCTATGTGACAGACTGTAAAAGTTCAGATGTAAACGATGTTTTAGTTATCATGAACACAAACATAGTGAATTAATAAGAAAAGCTGCATAGCAAAGTTTAGAATGGGAATCTTTAATGTTAAACACAAGGACAGGGTGGTATTTTAAGTTTAAAAGGATTTGAAGAAAACTTTTCATATATAAGTCAGAAAGTGTTAAAGTGCAATTTAATAATTTTTTAAAAATTAAAATTTTAAAAATGTATGTGTGTACATAGTAGGTATATATACCTATGGGATACACGAGATGTTTTGATACAAGCAGGCAATGTGAAATAGGACATAAAGGGGAATGGGATATCCATCCCATAAATCCATCCCATTTATCCTTTGAGTTACAAACAATCCAGTTACACTCTCTAAGTTTTAATTTCCCATTTGTTATTCAAATTATGTGATATAACCATTTATTATAAAGAACCTGACAGGTGTTATTATTGATTCTCAAATTTGATTGGCTAGAAATAAGTATTTCTGAATTATAAAGCAAAAATATCTTGAAATTTCCTTATGGTAAATTAAAGATAGAAAACAAACAGAAAATATCTACTTTAAGCACGCAGATCACTTAGCAGACTTTGGGAGTAGGACTGATGAGTTTTTTCTCAAATTCCTAAAACTGCAAAAATATCATAACTGTTATCTTACGTTAAAGAAATTCTCAAAAGACAAGAGATATAGTTGTTTTTAAAGTAAGCTGCAATCTCACTAAAAACACTTGTGAGACTGTATAAAAAATAAAATTATAATGTGCTCTCCTTTCATTGTCAGAATGAACCATTAAAGCCTAGGCTCTAATTAAAAGTTTTAGCATGAAGAATGATGATTAGTATAATTGGTGAAAACCTTTAAAATTAATTACAAATAGGATAATAGGGCCCATCAATTTGTGGTATCCTCAATTAGTGATCCATTCAAGCAAATGTGTATGCTTACTTTCTTCCTTTATCAAAACATACTTTTGGACACTGTTTAATATGAAACAAATGAGATAATCTTTCCATTTTTATCAATCTTTAATATAGACCAGTCCCTCAGTCCCTCAGAATCACTGGGAAAGCTCACACAAATTGTAAAATATAGATGTGAAATAGCAAAATCATGAATTTGATATATGTGTCATCGTTTTTTCTGTCTGAAGACAAACAAAAAACCTTGACAAAATTTCCTTTCATTTAAGACTGACACTAACATTTAGTCCAAAATACTTTGTCACTTTATAAAATAAGAGTTACAGCAATACTGTAGCCTGAAAGGTAAAGAGTTGCAGAGTGTATAAAATATTTATAAGCTAGTTATACATTTTTAAAAGAGTAGATAGAAATTCAAAGCCAGTAAGAAATTCAAAGGAGTTCCTTCTTCATCTGGTGGTCTGAGTCTTTGAAGAAACTTGTGACTGGAAAGTAATATTATGTCAAAATATGATTAATCTACCAGGAAGCAGTGATGTTCCATAATGATAAAGACCCAAGTCTAAACTTAGAAGCAAAACTTCAGGTGGAAAACTGACCCTCCTTCTGCAACCGGCTCAAAATATTTAATACATGGAAGTGGATAAAACACCTATCAGAGAATTCATACTACCTAGGAGAATATAAGTGACAACGAAGCTTTCTTGTGAATTAGATACCTTGTTTAAGAGGACAAGTCAAATTATCACCATTATCTAAGTAAAACACTTTTGCGGATAGTTTTCTTCAACTGTATATAAAGACATAATTTATAACATAATGTTTTCTTGCCCAGTAACTATATTGGCAATTCCCATTTTCCCAGGGAACGCAGACTAAGTGTACATTTCACACATTTCATAGGCAGATCAATCAGCACTACTAAACCAAAAGACAGTCTAAATGCCGGGTGCCATTAGAACTGAAGAGACATTTGTGTGATCTGGAACCCCCTGACTCAGTAGAAATTAACACAATTTAAGAGCAAGTTGCTCTCAAACAGGGTGATCTGAACTGAGCAAGAGCTGTCTCCAAGGTTGCTTCAATGTGAACTAAAATCCCAGAAGAAGCAGCAGGTGAGCGCAGAATACTGATGTCTCTCAACAGTCTCAGGCAGAGACTCACCCATACTCTACTCCTAAATAAAGACTTTGGACATAATATCCTCTGAGCCTCAAGTGTATTAATGCCTCTGGACCTGCTGTGAAGTCTAAGGCCCTCCAGGCCTGGGTGGGAATGTACAGTGACTTGCCAAATCCTCCATAACCTACGGCATTTTGTTACAGCAAACATAATTTACAGGATAAAATTGGGGTAATCTGTGAGTCCCTTTAACAATTAAGTTTGCAGTGAGAGAGAAAATAATAATCTTATACCAGCTATTGTTAGAAATTGATCCCTACACATGGTTTTTAATTGAGAGATAATATGTGCAGTGAAGGACATAAAGAGCACAAAACCTAGGCTCCATGATTTTTAAAATAAGGACACACTCGTGACCACCACCAAGATCAAGATATAGACATTTCTAGATTCTATTAAGTTCTCTTTCTAGCCAATAGCCATGCATCCTCCCTTTCCCAAGATGGACCACTATTCTGGATTTTATCATTGTGAACTAGTTTTCGCTTGATCATAATTTTGCCTCTATGTTTTTCTGAAAGTGATAATGGTACATTTTGCACTAATGCTAAAGAAAAAATGTTTATTGTTTATTACCTTTTAGTATTTTTGAGTCATTATTGCTATATTAATGGCCATTAGCTCTTCTCCCAAATCTGACATAGTGTTACATAGTCTTTCTCTGGGTTTACTTCTTAGGATCCCATTGAGGAGATGTTCTCAAGAGCAAGGGGAGGTCTAAAACCTATATCCTTTGTATCTGCCCCAGATGTATGAGAAGTTCAGCATGGGGGTCCTTGTGGAAACCAAACTGCTATAGTATTATCAGTATAAGGCTGTATTTTAGTGGGGCCATTTGACAAGTTATTCCATTCGATCCTAACCATAAAGCATGCCTACATTCTACGTATCACACACCAGTACAAACCGAATGGCCTTACACTAATAATAATAAACTCAGTTGATTCTAATAACCTTAAGGTTAAATAAATAAATGAATGAATTTACTTCATGAATAAATGAATGAATGAATGAATGAATTCAGAATATGCTTGAGTTTTCTTAATGATGAGAAATTTACTACCACCAAAGGAAACCCAAATTCATTTTTAGAATTTATTTTTCACAGATTTAAAAGATAAAGATATTTCTTCCCCACCGCCCCCCCACACACACACATACAAACCTTCATGAGTCTGAGAGTCATTGCTGAAGTGCGAACATTGTAATTTGCTGCTAATTATATAGATTCCACTTCAATTTTGGTATGTGAGTAATGAGAATACTTATTCAAATCTTTGTGTAGCTGTTATAAAGTTCCTACTTGTTGTCAATGCAGAAGCAATTTCCTTGCCCTTCTCTTTTATATGTCTTTAGGACGATCTGAATTGCTTGTCTTCGTAATAGCCCTTCTTATATTTGCAAATACCTGTCACAAACCTTGCTTCACATCTATACCCAATCTAAAACAGCATAATGTGGATAAACTAACTGAATGCACTTGTGAAAGCTCTAACACTTTATTGATTACTAAACATGAGAAATAAATATACTGATATTCTTTGAAAAAAAAGATATCTAATGAGAGAGATATTCAAATGGTAGTTATGTGAGAAGAAAAAAATCATAGAAAAGCTATCATTTATATTTTTAAACAAAAAGGCCTTTGCATATACCACTGTATTAGGGGTTATACATAAAATTACACAGAGCAATGCGAAGTAAATAATAAACCCCCAAATTTCAAAGTAAAAGATGATTAAATTGTAACATATTTACCTGGCAATAATTTAGAAAACAGGTATCCTCTCTAAAAATTTTAGTCAAACTTTATATAATTATTTGGTTCTGATATCTTTTATATTTTGTAATATTGGGTGAGCTACAAATGGATGCATAGCTTCAAACTATTATTGGTTATATATAGACTTATATAAATATAAATATATAAAAATAAGTATATATAGACATATATTACTGCATATATATTGAAGTAACATCAATTTATATGTATATACTTATATATGTTTATATAATATATAATTTATATATGTATAAAGTAACCAATAATTACTCTCCACATTTTGCTTTGTATATTTATATAATATATAATTTATGTATGCATAGAAATATATATGCAGCAAGTGTATATATATATATATGCAAGTAATTACATATACACACAAACATATACACATACGCATATTTTTTCTAAAGTCATTTATTTTGGCTAAATTCAACTTTTTCTCACAACTACAACTGGAATTCTTCTGCACTTCTTGTTTTCTAACTTAGGGGACAAGTGGTAATGGCAGTGAGTAGTGAAAATAAGGAAAAGGGCATTAAAATGACAGGCAGTAGATAAACTATCCTATCAATCAAGAAGTAACAAATATTTTAAAGAGGACTAAATAAAATGGCCTAAATTTAAATATGGATTGGGATTTCCATTCTCTTGCAGATGCCCAGAACCAAAGAAGAGGTCTGCCTAGTTTTCTTCCTGGAGCTCCAGACCCAGACCAAAACCTTCCTGCCTCATCTTCCAATCCAGGGAACCAAGCATGGCAGCTGAGTCGCCCTTTGCCAAGAAGTTTCCTGCCAACAGTCAGTCTCCCTCCGGGTCTAGAATATTTAAGCCAGGTGTTTTTATCTTTCTATTCCTACGGATATGTTCTACCCTTAAAATTAATACAAACTTTCTTTCTGACTTTTCAATCAAGGTTGAAAGACTTTAACCAATAATTTACTGAAGTGAAAAAAGCATTATAAATCATACAATTGTAAAATATTAATTTTATTTATTTATACTATTTTTAAAAGTGTGTCGTATTACTACTTTTATCTTCCTTATTTATTTGACAGAATGATGAGGCTAAATATTTTTGATGGAGCTGTTTAGCATGTTCAGCCACTTGTTCATTGATCAAGGTGTCAGCAAATTTTTCCTCAATAAATTGTCTAATATGCCAGGCATGGTGGTTCATGCCTGTAATCCCAGCATTTTGGGAGCCCAAGGCAGGTGGATAAGCCAGGAGTTCCAGACCAGGCTGGGCAACATGATAAAAACCCCATCTCTACAAAAATTAGCAGGGCATGGTGACATTTGCATGTGGTCCCAGCTACTCAGGATGCTGAGGTGGGAGGATCACCTGAGCCCAGGAAGGTCAAGGCTGCAGTAAGCTGTGATCACACCAGATTGGGTGATAGAGTGAGACTCTGACTTGGAAAAAAAACAAAACAAAAAAAAACAAAAAAAAAAAAGAAAAGAAAAGAAATTTTCTAATGTATCTAGTCACCTACAGCTATTTAATTAAAGAATATTTGTTGAGTGCTTGCTATACTCGAGACATGTAAAAAGCATGAAACCTAGCCCCTGTCACCCAAAAGTTCTGCAACCTAAATGGCAAGACAAAAAAAAAAGTTAATGCAAAGTGCATGCCTATATACTAATGATTGATAAGCACACTATTGTAATTTGTTCGGTGTATAGAGGAGAGAGAGGTTCTTAAGGATCAAAGTACTTGAAAGAGACTTCAGCAATGAGCTTGAGAGCTCAATGTCTTCAACTGAATCTCAAGAGGAGGACACAAATCCAAGAGAAAGCAGTTATAAAGTGAACATTGTCTGCTGACACCACTGCATCTCCAGGGCAATTTGCTTAAAAGAGCATATTGCTATTGGATATAGTCACTGTTCCAGTCACTGTAGAGTAGGCAGGATTCAAACCTTACAATAAATCAATCAAAATATCACTATCTGAATTTTATGGCATATAAATAGCTATTGCTATTCGTGTATGTATATTATTGTTGCTTTTGTATTTTATCCTAAAAAAAGATTAGAAGTACAATTACACTAATATTGAGATGTCAGCACATTTGCTGCAATTTTCAGCTTGTTTGGCATTCTTTCAAACTATAAAGTCTATCTCCTTTATCAAAATCAAATCTCTGTGTTAATTCCCTTAAGGTACAAGAGATTTCTGTTATGCCTGATAGGGTTTAAGCTGCATGCAACATATGTTCCTGGTAAAATGTTTATAATTGCAGATGCCTTCTCCAGAAACCCACTGGCAGACAAATGTACTTTAGAGACTGGAGAGCTCAGGGAGATATGTAAAAGAGCTGGAAACGTGAACCTACCATCTTCCATCTGCAGAAAGGATCAGCTGTAATAGCTGACTAGAGTTGATTAACTGCTGCAAGCTGTTTGGGAATGTTGTCAGACAAGGTTTTGCCAAGTATAAAAGTGATATACCAGTGCCAGAGGGCTGAGGTTTGATGATCACATATGGTCATCACATATTCTTCTTCCATTCATGAATGATGACACACCCGGAGCCAGATGCTTGACATGAATACGTTTTTGTTACGTTCAATAAGTAGAGATATGAACCCATTGGCTTTGGTTCTAAAATAGAATAAATTTTCCAAAAATATACCTTTGTTAATCGTTCCAAGAAAAAAAAATATGCCACCAATTGTTGAATATTCTACTTCTAAAGAGAAAGAAAATTTCCTCACTTTATACTAAAAGAACATTTATTTTATTTACTTTAAAGCAGTGCACATATAAAACCATGAATGAGCATTTCAAAAGTGTTATGCCATGAGCCTGGAAGAGGCACAATACAAAATGAATTTTTAGATGCTACGTTTTCTCTGAAAGTCACAAAAATCAAATAAAATAATGAACATTTGGAAATAGTACATTAATCAATGAATAAACAGGAAATATACAATAAATATCTTTCTAAATTAAAAAATTTAAATAAAATATTTTAATATTATTCTCTTTTAATCAAGTCCATCCAATTACTATTGAGAATCTTGTTTCCATAAACAATTTGAAAATATACGTATATGAGTGTTTAGCTATATAATGTATATTAAATCTAAGAATAAAATTGATAGATTCATTACAGATTAGATTTACATGTTCATACAGTCAATAACATTTTATTGTATAGTGTCAAAGTGTCAAAGAATAATTATTATAATTTAGTCACCTGTATGTAAGAGTAATGAGGTAAAGTCTACAAAACATATAAATATCCAATTTATTTTGAAATACGTATATCAAATGGAATAATTGATACCTGTCAACGTGATTTTTTAAGAAAATTAATTCTTAAGCCATACATCTAACCCTCTCATTGTATTTTCATTTCTACAGCTTTCATACTTAAGGAGTTAAGTTTTACTTGCCATGACACCTAAATATATAATTCAATCTGTTTAAAGTTTTCAAAATTCCTAGTCTATCAATCAATAGAAAAAGAATGAAAAATGCCCCTTTGGGCCATGGTTTATAAGTGGCTATGTGCTATTTAAAGAAAACTACAAGAACGACCAAAAACAACTCCCTCAAATCCAGGAGATTTTTTCACAGAGAGAGCAAATCAAATGTTATTACAGAGGGTGGGGAGGGTATAAAAGTAAGAAAATATGAAAGGTATTCAAGTTTCATATTGTCACTTGAGATTTATTTCCCTTAAATTTAGCGTAGTGATGTCAGTAAAGAACCAGAGTAGAATGCATGGCAGAATTGATGGCCATTTACAAGTTCTGTGATCGTGGGCAAATTACTTAATCTCTGTGGGCTTGTTTCCTCACATTTAAAATTAATGATATTTATCTCTCCAAGTTTGTGTGAGGTTTAAATCAGACACTGTCTAAACATCTAGCACAGTGACTACCTTATGGTAGTTATTCAATTTAAAAAGCTGTTGTTGTTGGATATTAGAGAGGTACTACTTCTTTTTCATTGTCAGGTGGATTTCAATTAATAGTTTCTAAATTTCAACACTAAAACTTGATTCACGACATCAGTATTCAGAGTACCTAAACTCCCACTTTATTTTTGACCACACAGATCTCCATTTCTAAGTTACTTGTGCATAGATCAACTGCTAAATAATAATGTACATCCTTGTTGAGGCTTACCACTCCATTTTCCTCAGAAGATAACAGAACTAATGCAGTACATTACTAAAGACTTGGTCAAGTATTTTTTTTCTAATAAAACGCTTTGTCATTGTTAATTTAGGTTTTAGAATATATTCGATCATAAATTATTTTTGGAAAAATATTTTTTGTGAACCTTAAAAAAGTGGCCACACATATTATTTTATCAATAAGAAGATTTAAATAGAGAAAATGATATTAGTTTTACCTCCACCTTAGGACATACAAGGACAATGAGGGAAATCACGTAGCTTCAAATGTTCTGAGATTGTAATGTCCACTCAATACCAAATTTTAGTAATGACTGGTTAGTTTAAAAGTTACTGGTGAGTTTATTAATGAGAAGGGAGAATATGGGGAAGAAAATTTTAAGGTGGAATGAAAAATGAAGCATTAGAAAATACAATGATCAGCAGCATATTCAGTGTTCATGCTTTTGCATTACTGGATCTTCAAGTACTGAATATCAGATTGAAAATAAACACAAATAGGCCAGACACAGTGACTCATACCTGTAATGCCAGCACTTTGAGAGGCTGAGGTGGGTGGATCACTTGAGGTCAGGAGTTTGAGACCAGTCTGGCCAACATGGCGAAACCCTGTGTCTCTACTAAAAGTACGAAAATTACCCAAGCATGGTGGTGAGCACCTGTAATCCCAACTGCTCAGGTGGCTGAGGCACGAGAATTGTTTGAACCCAGGAGGTGGAGGTTGCAGTAAGCCAAGATCGTGCCACTGCACTCCAGCCTGGGCCACAAAGCTGAACTCTGTTCAAAAAGTAAAAATAAAAATAAAAGAAGCACAAATAAATTTCTTTATAAGAACAGAACTTTCATATTTCCTTTAAAAAACAATTTGCATTGCAGACTTTTTAATTTAATAGTCATTTCTCAATTATCTGTGGATACTTTATCTCTGTAAATTAACTTTATTTTTAATTACATAAGTCAAATTTTGTAATGTATTTAGTGCCATAACATTTATTTGACTTAGATTGGTATTTTGTTGGCATCCGCAGGAACTCATTTTTATTTTTAGTCCATAGGAAAGTGTGAATGAGAGAAAAATATATACAATATCTTTTCAGGTTTAACAAGTATATTCCATCACTGAAAGAAATGAGTTGTAGTTTGACAGAGTGATAGTAGAGGTAGGCAGAGGTTAAGAGGAGAGGCCAGGTATTCAAATCATTATTGTGTTGTTTCCTATATTTAAAAAAAAATTGAATTGTAAAACATCTTAAACATTATAATTCAGAGATTGTTTAAAAATCTTCACAAACTCTTGTTTTCAAGATCAACTCTAATTTTCTCATTATCGCAGAGTTAACATGTAGTTCTGTCTCCGCCTCCTTTTTTTTTTTTTTTTTTTTTTAATTGAGACAGAGTTTCCCTCTGGGGACCAGGCTGGAGTGTACTGGGCTCATGGTTCCCCGCAACCGCAACCGCAACCTCCCAGGATCAAACGATCTTCCCATCTCCGCCTCTCTCCAGTGTAGCTGGGACTAGAGGCACATACCACCACAGTCAGCTAATTTTTGTATTTTTTGTAAAGACAGGGGTTTGCCATTTTGCGCAGGATGGTCTCGAACTCCTGGGCTCAAGCAATCTGCCTACCTTGACCTCCAGAAGTACTGGATTTACTTCTGGAGTAAATATAGGAACTGCGCCCAGCTCCGTTCCTATTCTTATTCTTGCTCAATGCTGCCTTGGAATTTTCAGGGTTCTTCTAAATTTTTACTTAAATAATAATAATAAAAAAAAATTACATTCTTTTTCATTATAAAATGTGAGATATTTTCAACCGTTTTCCTAATAGAAAGCATGAAAATCACCTAATTTTATGCAACGTAGTAAATAGGGTAATAGTAGTATCTCCAAAGGTTTTCGATGTGATGCAATACTTTTTATTTCCTTTATGTCATCCTTTACAGTTAGACCTGATAATTATACACCAGCAGGTGGAGCTGCTTGGAAGTAAGTGCATTATATATATTATGCATTTATTAAAACTATTGAAAATATTTTAGTTTTCACAAGTTTCTTTACATCTAAAGATATTATAAACGAGAAAGTTAAATGTGTGAAACAGAATTAGATCAAAAAGAGTACTAGGTCTCTTTTTAATTAAAAGCTAAAAGTAAAATTATTAGTCTTATTTAGATAAAATAGAAGCATAAAACTCTGAATCTTTGGTGATATTGCCATTCAAATTCTGACATTACATCTACTTTAAAATAGTAAAATGTATTTGATTATTTCCATGGATGTTAATCATTTAAATTTCTTAATAATTTCAAAAATGGAAACCACGGTTTTAACTAAATAACAAAAAGTTATCAAAACAAAATGTTACTGTTTTATCATTTTATCAGTGATTTACCAAATAGGAAAATTATTTAAGAATCTACAAATTTACAAGCATGACTAACTGGATTCAAATTACTTGAGTATTTTCTGGTTTTAGTGCTCTATATTATTCCTAAATATATGTGAAAATTGAAATAGCCAGATAGCATACAACTTTAGAGATATTACCAGCAAATATTTTAGACAAAATCACTATTATCACCATATGGTGCCAATAGTTCTATAACAATAATATAATTATTTTTTGAGTTATAAATTACTCTTTAAAGCATTTGTCCTTTAGTGAAAAGGTACACTATATGTTCTCAAGTAGGTCATATATCTGGAATAAATATTAATTAATTATATAGCTTTATTCTCACCATTTACTTTTATTTCCATGGCTAAGTCTTACAGATTTAGAGCACAGAAATAAATTTGTGTGAAGAAGATACCATATACTTAATAAATGATCAGACACTGTATTCTTTTAATGACATCTCCTCTTTATTTACAGTTATCAATACTAAGGAAAAAAAATGTTTTTATAAAAAATGGTTTATTTTGCTCCATCAGTGATACTTGGTACTGAGACCTCCAACAAATATGAGATTAAAAACAGCTTGGGACAAAGAATTTACTTTGCAGTGGAGGAAAGCATCTGCTTCAATCGTACTTTCTGTTCCACTCTGCGATCTTGCACCCTGAGGATCACAGATAACTCAGGTCGAGAGGTCATTACAGTGAATAGGCCCTTGAGATGTAACAGCTGCTGGTGTCCTTGCTACCTCCAAGAGGTTAGTTACTGGCTATGGTTGCCTTTTTTGATTTTTAAAATTAGCATTTGTTTCTTTAAAAGGAATTCATTTGGAGCAATGAGGCAATTAACCTGTCAGTTGTTTCAATTATTAATAGTATGTTGTTCCTTTAGGATCAGATCAGCTTGAGGATTTGGTGATTTACTAAAATTTTTTTCCTTTCCAACCAAAAACTTGGTGGCTTTCGTGATGTAAACTGTTGAGGACAGCTCATGCATCATGTAAATGAGATAGACCTCTGGAATCTCTATAGTAGTCATGTAATTGTAATGTCTACAGGTTCCACCATTGGGCATATATGCCCTGTGTCTTCTCCAACTGGAGCAAAGTCCAGAAAGTGCTAAGTGATACTAAACTCCTCTAAGGTGTCCTCTTGGATAGCTATTATTATTTATTATGGAATCTCATAATGCATTTACCCATTTATGACAAAACCCAAGGTTTGGCAAGACAACGTTATTGTTCTACAGGAAATAATTCAATTATTTTATTTTAATATATAATAGATTTACATTATTATTTAGTAGACCTATAATAATAACTTTCATTGACATACGCAGTTCAATTGACACAGAACTTTACTTACTTTGCTGGCTTTGATACCAGGATATTCTACTCATGAGCAAGAATAGAGTCACGAAATCTCTAGGAGCTAGAAATAATTACTCTCTACATTTTGCAGTCAAGGAAGGAGAGTGGAGGCCGCTAACCTATGACTATCCATTCAAGAAATCAGGAAATATCATAGATGGGACTTGATCCAGGTGTCCTAACTTAGGCCCAATCTTCTCTGTTAGAACCTGTGGATAAGTACTGGCTTTAGGATGATGGGAAAATATTAATATGAAAGATGGTTATTTAGGGAAGTTTCTAATAACATATATCAAAGCTAATTCTCCAACTATCTTTAGGCAAGCATCTGACTAAGTGATAAGATGACTGAAGTGCTCATGCATGGAGCACAAGAATTTCCATCCGTCTACTGAGGATATTTAATATTAATATGCCCCAAGAGAGTGTCGTCATTATGATCACAGAATTATGCTCATTTAAAAATTTTTGATAATTAATGTTTTCTTTAATGGTAGTCCAGGGTCATAAATTAAACATAATATATATCTTGATACCTATTAGTAACTTTTTAAAAAATTTGGTCAATAGCAAATTAATAACTTTAAAAGTGACCCCAGAACAAATCTATATTAATTCTGAGCAGTCTAGTTGAAATCACTTTTATCTATCCAAGAATGTTACAGACATATGCATAAGACTATGAACTTAATAAGAAAAGTCAAAATGAGATCAGATGATGGAGAGATGGCTTGGTTTAAATGCAAACATTTTAAAAATTTGTACCCGCCCCCAATTTATTTTACAAAATATTTGATTTGATTACATAAATATGTAACGGTAATGGAGTCAAATACTAAAGTAATGCCTGATAATGCAAAAATCCAACTACTAGTCTCCAACACTGTGGAAGCCACGAACCAGCAATCAAACTGGTGTTTAATGACTACAACTCTGCAAGAAGCATTTGTTTTCAATTAAATGCAGATAATCTGGAAGTTTATAATCTGACTGAAAAAAGTATGAATACTCAATAATTGATAAAAGAGATGAGTGTTGTGGCTACAATTAGAAGGAGTAGATGTGAGTTACCGCATAGGAACAGCTTCAGTGGTTGAACAACTGTTGTACTTGGGATAAAATGACAAAGAAGCCACTGTCCCAGGGTCAGAAGATAGTCGTTGGGTAGATTCTCTTTAGGGAAATAAGACAAAGACTTTTAGTGCACTGTGCTAAATATATGTTTATACAGTGAATTTCTTTGTTCTCTGTAAAATATTTTATAAAATCTGTATCCTTAAAAGCAGATATTTAGAATGATTTATAGGATATCAAAATAATTTTATAACAGTATATTGTTTACAGGTAAATTGACATTATAGTAAAATTAAAATATGATAACCTAAGAAAATCTTATTTTGTCATTATCTCTTCTTGCAGTTAGAAATCCAAGCCCCTCCTGGTACTATAGTTGGTTACGTTGCACAGAAGTGGGACCCCTTTCTGCCTAAATTCACAATCCAAAATGCAAACAAAGAAGACATTTTGAAAATTGTTGGTCCTTGTGCGACATGTGGCTGTTTTGGCGATGTGAATTTTGAGGTACAATTGACAAAATGAAAGAAGTTTTCATATAGGTCCTGATTTTTTTTTTTTTGCAATATAATTCAATTTTTTATATGTTCAAATTAATTTCATCTCAGATAAGTTCAGAAAAATAACATATTTGTTATATAATGTAATCAGCCCATATTGTACATGCTAAGAATAGGAATATGTAAATCCAGAGACATAAAGTCCAAGGATTTTTAAAAAATAATAATACAAAATTTATCACCTTGGCCATCGTATCATATGTCATAGACCAGTTTAAGTATTATTCAAAATAATTTTAATAAATTTAATATAACAAAAGCATATTTAGCTAAATATAATTCTATGTGTTTTATGAAAAAAGCTACTGTATCTCTTTGATTAGAATAGTAAATGTGTTGCTATTTTAATGTGTCCAAGACTTTGAACCTCAAAAATTTTTGGACATATAGCTTTGCTTTTTTAAGATAACCAATATTTTTTGATTTTGAAAATTAGTACTTCATTCTCTTTTCAGTATATTTTATTTATGTAGAATCACAGGACACATGGCATAAAGCCAATAAATATAGTTTAGAATCACCTAAATTATGTATCTTCTTTCCTATGGCACTTGTGATCACATATCCCAGTTTAGGTCTCATTTCAGCAGCATGTTGCATTAAAACAGCAGTAACTCAAAAGTTGTGTTTCCAAGACCTGCTAAGTTAGTTTTGTGTAAAAAAAAACAACCAAACAAACAAACAAACAAAACAAAACAAAAAAACCTTATTCTTATATGTGTATGAATTGAATATTTAAAAAACAGAAAGTTGCAAATTTGATCTGCAGCCATATAAACTATCTTAACAGGTTGTCCTGGACATACATCTTAGGTAGAGGAGACAGCTTAATTGAAAGTGTATATTTATTTTTCATGCATTCATACATAAATATCTCAGCAAGGGCATTCAGTTCTCAGGATTTCAGGAAACACTATGCACATAAAATACCATGCAAATTTTGCAAGCTGAGCTGTTCTAACTTCACCCTGTTCCCAAAGGATTTGGCATGACTTTCCTAAGAGTAATATGATTGAGAAAGATATTAAACATGAGTTTTAGCATTCATGCTATAGAAATGTCCTAAGTAACTCTCTCTATTCTCTATCTTTCACTACCCTGAAAAAAGTGATAGTTTCTCTTGAATTATTTTCAGCATCAGGATGGCAAGCAGAGTAAACAAACGAATAACTGATAAAGTTGATTTGTGAACTCCTTCTAGCTGAGAAGGACTGGTAGACTTTGATGTCCAGTTGGTCTTAACTTCCTATGTGGCACATTAGCCAGGAGGACTTTTTTAATGTAAAATTGGATTTAGGATTTGTTACAAAGGATTGACCTAATAAATGTCTGAGTATAATATAAAAATGTGATTTACCAATGGCCAATAATATTTAAATGTTTTAATAATTATAAAATTTTAGCAACTGAAATTTGAAAGTTAACAAATTATGCATAGAAATTAATTTAATTCCTTCTGAAATATTTTTCAAACATATCTTCTTTTATATTTTTAAGATACAGAATTCAGGTTTAAAATCTGGACCTCAGGTAAAGAAATTGCCTTCATGCTTAGATAATACAATTGAACTATGTACCTGCTGCCATCTTGTGGTGGCTGAGCCTTAATTATTTATCCTGCATACAAAAAAAGAAAAAGAGTTATGATGGACTAGAAAACTGTCAGAAAAGCAAAGTTTCTAAAAAGTAAACTGAAAAGCTAAATTTACAAACCTATGCTTATATGATGGAATGACTAACATGGAAGTGTCATTTGGAGATGACAAATAAAATAATTCAAATCTCTCATGAAGTAAACACCCTCGGAAGTACAAAACCAACTTTTTTCACTTTCAAATTTAATACTCCTTATTTTCTTTCTAAAGGTGAAAACCATTAATGAAAAGCTTACAATTGGGAAGATTTCAAAGTACTGGTCAGGATTTGTAAATGATGTCTTCACAAATGCTGACAATTTTGGAATTCATGTTCCTGCAGATCTAGATGTAACAGTCAAAGCAGCCATGATCGGTGCCTGTTTTCTGTTTGTAAGTATAGGCTTCGAGAGCATGAGTGATTTGTTATTCTCCTTCTTGCTTGTTAATTACAATATAGCCTATTCCATTTACACAGTTTTTACCCCCAAAGAGTATATTTTATTCATAGAAGGATAGCTTAGGACCAATGTTCTTCAAAATTGGAATTTAGAACCCTGCATTTCTGTTAGGCAGCCCCTATCCAGTGATCTCATATCCCCTTTCTCAAAAACTGATACGCTATCCCATCCTCTTCATCATTTCCCTAAAAACCGAGTTTCCCCTTGCTTTTATGTTCAATTTAGATTTTTGGCTTATTTTCACTTTAACTAAAAAATATGCAAACATAAATATCACATGATTTATCCTGGGTGAAGTTCCAGACTGGTTCATTAAATGATAGTGAGCTAGATGATATTAAGGATGTTGCCTTCTCAATATGAACATAGATACATGAAATGATTTGATGAGTTAATAGGTACCAGTTGTCATTATTTCTAAGATATTATGTTCCTGTTATTACTTTCCAACTTACAATTATATTGAAAACCTTTTCTTCTTTGGTGTATGGAGATTGATGACAGAAGAAAAGAAGTCAACTAATAACTGTGTCAAAATACTTGACCTATATCCTGTTCTTAGTTTTCCCTCTAATATTTATCTAATTTCCTACTGCTTTCAATGCAGCCATAAAGACTTATGGAGTTTTTATTTTTTGATATATAAATGACATGTATTTTTGACATGTATTTTTTATAAATACATGAAAAATATGTGTATACACAGGCACACACATAAGTGATTAAAACAGCATAAGAGTTGAGAGTAGGTTGCAGACATTATGCCTTTTCCTCTAATTATATTAATGTGCATTTGCTAAAAACAAGGAATTTTTTTACACATCACAGTACTATTGTCAAAATCAGGCACTAAACACTGATTCAGTGCTATTATCTAATCTACAGACTTTATTCGGGTTACACCGATTTCCCATAATGATGTCCTTTCTGACAATAGAAAATCCAAGATCATGAAGTATGTCCATTTTGTCACATCTCATTAGCTTCCTTTCACCTGGAACAGTTCTTAAGGGGGGTGTGTGTGTGCATGAACATGTGCACACTCATGTGCATTTTCCTGAGTCTCATGACACTGGCATTTTTGTTTTTGTTTTATTTTTGGAGATAGAGTCTCGCTCTGTCGCCCAGGCTGGAGTGCAGTGGCGCAATCTTGGCTCACTGCAACCTCCGCTTCCCAGGTTCAAGTGATTCTCCTGCCTCAGCCTCCCGAGTAGCTGGGATTACAGGCATGTGCCACCACACCCAGTTAATTTTTTTTGTATTTTTAGTACGGATGGGGTTTCACCGTGTTAGCCAGGATGGTCTTGATCTTCTGACCTCGTGATCCGCCCACCTTGGCCTCCCAAAGTGCTGGGATTACAGGTGTGAGCCACCTTGCCCAGCTGACATTGGCATTTTTTTAAGTGCATAAGCCAATTATTTTGTAAACTGTGGTCTAATTTCAGTTTGTGTCATGTTTAGATTCAGGTTATGCACTTTAGGTAAGCAAGAAATTTTTATAAAGCTTAAAGTCTTTCTCATGTTTTATTGTTTTCTGGGGTTTCAGAATGCTAAATCTGATTATTTACATTAATGCCCTACTTACTGAGTCTCTTCTAATGATATTTGGAAAATATATGAACTAAAAATTATTCCCGATGACTTCACTGATGGAAACTCAGAATTTAATACAGACGTAGATATACATATGCATCTATACATATACATATACATATACATATACACATACATATACATGTATGTATATTATGATTATTTCTCCAGGATTTCGGAGGAATTGTTTTAACTTACCTGTCTCCTATTATTGGTAGAAGGTGGAACTAACATCTATATAGTGCTAGGTTTTTAAACTGACTAAGTTGTCACTCTCAACTCCCATTTTCATCTGCAAATCTAACCAGTTCAGTCTATCTTGCCTGTCGCCTAATGTCATCTCTTCCGTATTCTCCTCTATCCACTGGACAGTGCTTTTAACTTGTCACCCTTCCTTTGCTTGTTTTCCCATCTTTGATCATTCTGACTTCAACACCAACCCATCCACACACACACACCCTTTCCCCAAGATCTTCATTAGGCCTTTCTGATTAAGCCCCTCACTTAACATTGATATTTAGAAACCAATCATTTTTAATCTGCCCTACTCATCTATTTTACATAACAAGCTGATGGTTAAAATGTACTGCCGAAATTGGAACTACAATTCTCTGTATTTTAAACCTTACCAGTTTTTCTTATTGTTTCAGAACCCTCTAAACATACGTTCTTCTTGAAAAAGCACGTATTTCTTAGTCCATATGCTTTGAGAGATTGATGAGATGTAGGTTCCATAAAGGTTGATCTAGGTCATACTCAAAGTGTGGTACAAAGTGTAAGCATCTGCACCACCTAGAAGCTTGCTCAAAGCAAAGAATCTCAGATCCCACGCCAGATGCATCAGGACTTGCACTTGAAAAAGATGCCCAGGTGCTTCCTCTACGCACTATAAATTTAAGAAGCACTGATCTAGATAATACCCTAATCATCTAAAAGGATAACTTTTAAACTCCAGCATTTAAGGGAGAAATATGTTCACTGAGAATAGTTAATGACTCCCATTCATTTCTCTTTATTTCTTTTTACCATCGTATTGTAAAATACTTGCCTTTTCTTGCCAGCCAATATAGCTTTTAAAACTATTTCTTACATGTATTACCTAGGTAAATTACTTTGTTCTATATATAATTTTATAGAAAGAATTATGTTGTTATTTTTTAAATGCTGTTTCTATTTTATTCAGGTGAAAGCTTTAGAAAGCTGCTGGTATAAGGGTATTTCCTGATTTAAATACAAATCTAAATTCACATATGAAATCTAATTTTTGGTCTCCTCTAGTTCCAGGCTACCACTTCACAACCCACCACTCCTCCAACTCACCACTCACTCTTTAAGTTCTCTCTGGTATAGTTTTTAGTACTCCCTCAACCACCTATTTGCTGACCACATTATCTGTGATAATAAATCTAATTTTTGTTCAAATATTGGTATCCATTATAACTTCCTACACTGACCCAGAATGCCTACTGTCTAATTCTGGAAAGGGTTTATCACCCAAAACTTTGACAATACTATGCAGAGTTAGATAAAGTTTCCAAGTTACTTATACTCTGAAAATTCAACATGAAAATAAAATGTCATGAAGCTTAAAACTTTTAAATTTTTATCTCCTGATAAATCATATAATACTGGAACACTTTGACAATACTATGAAGATTCAGATAAGGTTTGCAAGTTACTTACACTCTGAAAATTCAACATGAAAATAAAATGTTGTAAAGCTTAAACCTTTTAAAGTTTTCTTCTTCTGATAAATCATAATACTGGAACACCGTTGGAAATATAATTGCTTTACAGAATCAAAGCTTGCATGTCAAACTTTTGATCTTGTTTTCTTTTTGTAAATTCACTTATATTCAGTTTATTTATTTGTAGGATTTTATGTTCTTTGAACATTCACTGGCTGGATTATAATAACCAAGATAATGAAAACAATAAAATATGCAGAGCGTATTTCAGTAAGTAAAAAGCAAGTTTAAATGATCTCTTTCCCTTTGAAGATGTCTATATTTGACGCTATCTAATTCTTTTTCATTTTCTTCTAGAAATCCCTTGGGCTCTGGATTTCATTTCTGAATGATTTGAGTGTTTGCTTTTCTGTAAAAAAAAAAAAAAAGTTAATTACTATATGTATTAAAACAGTTTAATGAGGCAATTATCTAGTTGTGAATGCATGATAGCTAAATATGTGATTACTGGCCTGAGCACAAGGTTGCTTTGAGAGATTACCATTCTTTCTTTTTATCCTTTTGAAGTTATTGCAATGGTAAGCATGAAAGATGAGAACTAAGGCTTACAGCATCACTGATGAAAATTCAATGTTTAGAGAACACTTTGAAGTTTTTCTGGTACTAAGGCTGGTTACTAATCAAAAGGACTGAGTTTCTAAAACATTTTTTCAAAAGTAGTCCCTTTATACTTTGTTTATTAATTTTCTTATTGTAGTGAGATATTACTACTTTACACTGGAAAAGTTAAAAGCTGGGTAAATAATACATCTAAAGATGAAGAGGAAGATAGATGGTATCAATTCATTCTAGTGGTAAGAGGCACAGTTACATTCCATAAAGAAACTAGTATTTACAAACCAAAGAATGCTTTATATACGTACTCATGCCAGAGATTTAAATAAGCATATAAACAGACCTCTAAGTCCTACAGTGTTGTCTAGCAGGAATTTTATCTATTTGCAGAGAAAATTCAGTCAGTTAAGGGATCTAAGGCTCTGAAAAATAGACAACTCAAGGACTTAAAAACAAGCAACGGAAACCAAATAAATAAAATCTTAATCCATGAGTCAAATGCAGAAGTAAAAGAGTACAGTACATTCAATTAAATTAGTATCTTTCACTTCAACATTTATGGAGTTTTCCTGATTATTATCCACGAGTTATCAACATATTTCCAAAACCTACACAAAAGGAAAATTTGTTATGAACGACAATAATTATTCTCTCCCTTTTCCAAATGGAACAGATTTCTTTTAAGCAAGGCACCATGTAGCCATGTAGGCTCTGTTTTAGACTTACAAATACTACCTACAGATTTATGTACATATAATGGTGTTTTGAGAAACTCCAGGCAATTCTTCACTTAGAAAAAGGGAATGCATGCTGAACATCTGTTACTAAGTTAGTCAAGTTAGAGTCATTTGAAATTAGGAGATGATCATTTCCTAGAAATAACATTATGGGTGGTAGTTAAATTCCCCAAAGAGGGCACAAATAGCAATTCAGTTCTAGACTCTGGAGTAAGGGCTTCATGCTGTATAACATAAAAATGAAAAACTTCTTTCCCCCATATTCTGGTTCAGTATTCTTCAGTTAATTTGTCCTTATTTACACCTGAACCTTTTCTGACAACCCCCTCCTCCGACCTTTGGCTTGTAAAGACTATATATTGCCTCAATCGACCATAACATATCTTGTACCTGAGGCAGAGTGGTTTAGGTATTAACTACCAAAAAATAACTGTATTTTAAAATCACATGCACGCTTTCTCCCAGTCATACCATTTATTTTTTCAGTGTAACTGGTATCACCTTCATGCTGGAAGCAATGCAGTCATAGAAGGGAACAAAGGTCTTGTGTGCAATAGACATAACCTGGAATCTAGTTTCGCTCTTTGCCAGTACTGCAAAGTTAAACTCTGATCTTTGGGGATCTCCTTGAGACTCTCGTATTACCTTGAAGAACTCTGGTGATGATGAAGGAGAGCTCAGCATTCCTTCCCTTTCCTCTTAATCTATTGCAACTCAAGTATATGGGATTTATGGTTGTCTTATAATCAGCTAAAGTAAATTACACTTTTAAAACTGATGCTTATTAACTAATAAAATGGAGGACAAATAACATGCCAGGCACCTTGCTTTATATAAATTTCTGGTAGGGTAACAAAATGAAATGACAGCAAAGGAAAATCAGACAGTATGAGGATGACTGCCTGGGAAATCGTCTTCCCCCCTTCCCACCCAGCACTTCATGTCCCAAATTTTCTTCCTAAAGATAATCTTGTTTTCCTATCTTCTCTTGTTGTTTACTTTTGATTTCTAAAATATAAGATTTTTATAACTGATGTCACAACAGCAACAGCTGAGATTTTCACCATGGGGCAAAAATGGGAAAAAGAAAATATCATTTGTAAGTGCTGCATTTTACCATGATAAACTGCTTTGGAGGTTTTTTTAATATTAAATGAACCCTAAAACTATTGGACAGAGATTCAACACTTACACCTAAGAAAGACTCACTAAAGATTAAAATCCTTCTTAGAATATATCACTCATTTTTAAATTGGCTGCATTTAAATAAAAACCTGATGTACTGCTTTGATTCCAAGTTGGCATAGTAAAATAAACTGAGACCCATCCTGTCTCTCCTTTCTTATTAAAGGTAAAATTGATCTTCTTATCTCTTCTATGCTCTACTTTTCCCTTTTCCACCAAACGTAAGTCCATGAGAGACTAGCAAGACCTTATGATTTTTAGTGAAAAGCATGCAGGTCTAGAACAGGACTGATACTTGTACAACAGTGTTTCCTAGTGCACTACTGCTTCTTGTCCCCAGAACAACCCCAGAACACAGGCTCCAACTCTGTTTACTCCAACTCTGTTTACTGTGTTTACTGGGAAAGACTTGACCAGATCCACACACCTCTCATTCATTCATTCATTGAAATAAATATTTATTTACTTGCTCTTACATGCCAAATATCTAGACCCTTCTCTTATAGTGGTAACAGTTTAGTTGAAGAGACAGCTTTTAATCCAATAATGACAAGAACACATATTACATTTCAGATATGAGAAGTGTTTAATGGAGATGGACAAGATGCTAAGGTATGGCAATTTGACATGGTCAGAGAAGGACGGAGTGATGCTGGATTTAATTATTACTCAACTCAGTCTCCCTGAAAATTTGAAGGCTAGGATTTTTCAAGAATCATTTGTCAAGCAAGTGGCTAGGGAATGGGTGCTGCTGATTGGCTGGGGATACAAACATAGGCGTGTGGAAAATGGTCTTCGTGCACTGAGTCCACTTCTGGGTGGAAGCCACAGAGGAATTGATGGTGTAGGCAGGACCATTTGGTTATTTGAAATGCAAAAGCCTGACAAGACATTTCAAAAAGCCAAACTTAGTTTCTGTAATAGTAATGGTACTTACAGGAGTAACTGGGAAAGTTGTAAATCTTGTGACCTGCAGTATAATGGCTGGTAATCTTTTAATTACACCTGCATCTTAGCAGAATTCAGGCCCCTCTCATCCTTTTAACCTGGTGGCCTTTCATTAGATTTATAGAGGCAGTTTTGTTCTGGGAAGGGCTATTCTCTTTTAAACTACAAACTAAATTTTTCCAAAGTTCTTTGTCCCATAGCCAAGAAAATCAAGAATGCGACATGCCAAGGGTGAGGTTAGAACAACAGTTTAATAAGCAAAAGAAAGAGAGAAAGCTCTCTGCCTCAGAGAGGGGTCCCAGAAAAGGGTTGTCATTTTACAGTTGAATACAGAGGCTTTTATAAGAAACCAATGAGGGCCGGGCATCTAATTTGCATAAAGTGCAAATTTCTGGTAGCTCCACCCTGTCCTCCTAGTGTGCATGCAGGCCCTTACCTTGAGTTACTCCATATTGCTTTGTTCCCCTTACTGCACATGTGTCAGGGGATGGAATTTTCCATTGCAGACATGTCTGGGCAAGTCAGTCGTGTGGCCTGTCTTATTTATGTAGTGTGGCCATGTCTTAGACAAGCTCTCCTGTGCAAGTTCCCTTATTTATGCTTGCAGACTGTTCTTTGGTTGAAAGAACTCAACCAAGGACCCACACTAACTGACTGCCTGACCAGTTTCTCCCTACCTACTCTCTGTGAGCAAGAAAGGATTTCAGGCCTTTGCCGTTTACTGACAGAGGAAATATTAAAAGAGGATCTGGTTTAGTGCAAAGAGCATGCGTTCAGTTTTAGTCATGGAAATTGCAATGCCTTTAAGTCTTTCAAAAAGAGATGTCAAAAAGGAAAGTGGGTATCTTTTCAACTAGAATATTTCTAAAAAGAGAAGTGAGTTTATGAGAACTATATGGACCCATTAAGATCTGAATACTTTCTGGTTTACTTCAAGGATGTTCCTAAAAATGTTTTAAATAATACACAATCTTTTTTTTTCATTTTTATTTATTTTATAATTGACCAATAAAAATATAATATTTATCATGTACAACATGATGTATTGAAATATATCTATACATTGCAGAATGGCTAAGTTGAGCTAATTAACATAGGCATTATCTCACTTTTTTTTTTTGTGCTGGGAACACTTAAAATCTGCTCTTAGCAATTTTCAAGAATACAAAACATTGTATTCTAGAGTCACTCCTGAACTTTTTCTTATTCATTCACTTATTTAGCTAATGTTTTTGAAACCACTTCTATGTACTAGGCTCCATATTAGGCAATGGGGATGTTATACTCAATGGTACATTGTCCCTGCTTTAAACTCTCTTCAACAAATATTTTTGGAATGCATACACTGTACTAGGCATCAATGCCAGCATTAAGTTATAGCAGTAAACAAAAGCAACAAGGTGCCTGCCTTTGTGGAGCTTACGTAGAATAGAGTTGATAGTAAACCAACATGATAAGGTTACCATAGATAATCACAAATATTGACAAGGAATCTACCACTCAATATCTAAAACAAAAAGCTAAACTTATTATGTATTCAGGCAAGGGAGAACTGGTTTTGCAAGACACAATTTATAAGCAAAGAAGGTAAATTATATAGGGTTTTGGGAAAGTGTGGAGTTTAAATGATGGAGTATGATTTTAG
Source organism: Papio anubis (assembly GCF_008728515.1). NCBI lineage: Eukaryota > Metazoa > Chordata > Mammalia > Primates > Cercopithecidae > Papio > Papio anubis. Next base: position 145,390,980 of record NC_044977.1, read on the forward strand.
CTATGTAAATATGTTCAGTATACTAATTGCTGACTGGCTGACCCTTAGGAATCTGTTCACTGGACTAAAGTTATTACTGATTATCTGATTTTCAGAAATTATGTGAAGAAGATGTTTCCGATTATCTTTCAGAAGCGTGTGTACTTTTGTAATCAATCATTGATTGATTAAACAGGTTTAATACTAGTTTTGATTGTTACTTGTTTGATTGTTAATGCAAGGAGTGAACAATCAATTCTTTCCTAGGAGGATGAGAATTTTACACCCTCAAACCCATGAAAAAAAGTAATTCAGGGTAACAAAATAGAAATAGAACTGCTGTTACATTTTAGCATAGACGAGAAAGAAGAAAGCAAGACTTAAGAATATTTAGGAAAAGAGTGTACCAGACAGATATAAAAGCAAATGCAGGGCAGGTGCAGTGGTTCACGCCTGTAATCCCAGCACTTTGGAAGGCCAACGTGAGTGACTTGCCTGAGCTCTGGGGTTCTCAACCAGCCTGGGCAACATGGTGAAACTCCATCTCCACTAAAATACAAAAAAATTAACTGGGCGTGGCAGCGTGCGCCTGTAGTCCCAGCTACTCAGGAGGCTGAGGTAGAACAATTTCTTGAACCTGGGAGGCCGAGATTGCAGTAGGCTGAGATCGCGCCACTGCACTCCAGCCTGGGTGACAGAGCAAGACTCCATCTCAATTAAAAAAGAAAAAAAGAAAAAAAAAAAAAAAAGGCAAATTCAAACGCTCTGAGTCGAGAGCAACTGGGCAAGTGTGAGAAGCACAGGAAGCCGGTATGGAGTACAGTAAATGAGAGAGAGAGAAATGAACAGCTGTAGGAAAAGTAGCCAGGGGTTAAATCACATACAGTCTTGCAAGGCAAGGTTAGGAAGAGGAAATGACAAAACTTGGCATTTCGTTAGATATGGAATGTAAAGGATTTTAAGAATTCTAGTATAAAAAATCAGTTCATTCCAATTTTTGTCATTAGAAACTGAAGGTATGGCCATGACACTCATAAGAACAGGTTCAATTCAGTGTTACAGGTGCTACAATAAAGAGAATTTACCACAAAGGCACAAAAAAAGGAAGCATCCAATATCATTTAAGGTGGAAGGTTAGTACCCCTAGAGAGTAGCTAACAAATAACCCATGAGTTGAATATGTGTCTTCCATGCTAGGTGGGGTCAAAGCTAGGAAGTGTTTGGCTGGGAGAACATTCCAAGCCAAGAGCGCAGCACAAACAAAGGCACAGAAGAGATAGAAATATAGTAGTCAAAATGAAGAATGAAGAGGATGCATAAGATCAGAATGTGCTTAATGAGGTCAGACTCTCTTGGGCTAGGCCACATCTTCCCACTCAGCTGTGCCCCAGGTATCCTCCAAGTAATGGTGCTAGATCATGATTCAAATAATATTTTCTTCTGAATTTATGTACTTTGTCTGTATTTGGCCAAAGCATCCTCTAGGGGCTTTGGCAATTGTTTAGAAACGGTAGTGAAACTCGGAAACTGAATCTGAGCGAATAGACAACAATTAAGGGGGAACAAAACAGTATTTTTCCGAAGCCATAATATCTTGAAGGAAGGAAGATAAAACTTGTTAAATAAATTAGACTTCCCTACAAAAGAGAGATTTGGATAGATGATCTGAAGAATTCAGGTTATAGCCTAGACAGGTTGCACACTGAAATTCTAATTCATTTGAGCCTTAATTAGAGGTTTACAGACCTATTATTTTTAGATTTGTTATATTTTATTTTCAAAACGAAAACAAACTGAAGAAATAGCATAAACATTTACTACTTCATAATTTACTCTCATTCCTGTTTTGTAAGTTTTATATTATTGTTTCTTTAATTGCTAAAATAAGGTGAAATGAAATTATTGTTTATCATATTTTGACTTTTCAAATTAAGCATTTTTTCCTTGCTCTACACTTTGATTTTTATCATTTCTCCTTACATTGTGTTTTGCTCATCTTAGAAGAAAAATTTCTTTTTTTCTTTTTAATAAAATTTCTCTAAATAAATGTAAATGGATTTTGTCTATTTCTTATGCTGTGAAATTTTTGCCATTAAAAATAGGTGGAAATCGTACTTAGTGACATGTATTGTGGTTCATTCCAACTGTCTAGGTGTTAAACTTAGGCATCACTTATTTAAATAATTTGAATTGAATAATTTAAGTGATCTATAATATATCTTAAAAAGAAAAAAATTTTCATTAAAAATCTTGTTAAAGAAATGGAAAAAACTAACTAGTTTTAACTAACTGAGCCTCTATTTTATGACTGCCTGCCAAATATTATTATCAGCATTATTGAAAATGCATTTCAAGGCATTTTTGATTTAATTATAAATATATTGTATTTTTAAAAACAATTACAATAGAACTATAAGAGATTTCAAATATTAAAATCTGATATTTTGCCTGAAACAAAATTAAAATGCAATAAGACTATTTGTTTCACAAATACATAAAGCCTAGCATTAATGAGCATTATGAGACACTGGGCTAGACTTCTTACATACATTTCTCATCTGATTCCAGTGCCACACATTATAAGCCCAAAGGTATAGATGAAAAAAATCAATGCTCAGGAAGGTTAAGTAACTTGCCAGATTTTACAAAACTGTTAGCTTTTTGTCGACCTTCCAGAATGAAGAATATGAGTGGGCAGGAAATGGCATGATGAAATAACTGCTAAAATAAAATAAAATGAGAATCCAAAAAACTAGGGGAGAGGTGCTTTTATTCCTTTAAGACCTGAATTAATAATATTCTCATCAATATTATGTGCTGTCTCTATTTAGAAAGGTAACATATAAACAACTTTAAATCTTTCATCCACTGATCGTATATCTGTGGTGTTATTCTGTGGATATCTTTTTGGTTATTATTCCATATAATTGATGAAGTAGCTAACGTGTAAGCCTGAAAAAATACCTTTGAGAAAAAGTTTACATTATATTGGATTATTTAATTTAAAAAACTTTATTAAACATAAAAGATTTGGAAAATATTTTCCAATATCAATAAATCATAAATGTGGTTTTGGTCTACCATTTCATTGCCTCTTCAGTATTAATTGTAGCTTAACCAAATAATAAAAGAAAATAAAATGTCAGTATCCATTTTTGCACCTGTATTATATACTTAAGTACATCGAATGTTTTAAACTATACCATATTTTTAATTACGTTGAAGGCTAGCTGTAGAAAATACACAGAAAGACTAATAGAGAAATTGAAATTAAACAGTTCTTACTTTTTAAATCCAGTTACATATGCCTAGGTAATATACACGTTTAATAAGTCTTTCATGCTGCAGATGGCAGCAACACTTCACATTGTGATGACATTGCTTAGCTACACCAGCAGAATCTTGAAAATACAAATTTCTATTGAGCATTCATTTTGTTCTTTCTGTAATCTGGGAAATAAAACACATCAATTTTGTATGTAGAAGGGTGAAATTTGATGTTATGTTTTTAATAAACTGAGAAACACTGTATTTGTTGATGGATTATGCACATGATGAGAGTTTAGTAATTATTATTTTTAATGAGCAGACTGAATTGATGGACAATTTCCATCAATTTAGTGAATGCATATATTCCTATTTTTCTAAGGAAACTGAGTAACATTGGCTTATCAAATAGTTAAATAAAAGCACCATAAAATCAAGCATATAATTGAAAGTAGAGTCCCAACTCTGATTTTCTATTTGTCACTTAAGAGTTAAATCATCAGCATACAAAATCTAAAATTATTTAAAGTTATGCAGAAAATCCACTCATTTTTGATCATTTGTATGTTGCATCTTGATCACCTTCAGAGGAAATTTGTAGGCCAAGCCAAGACACATCCATAGAGTCAAGTCCCAGTTTGGTGACTCAAGGTCATCGAGCAAGTGTGAGTAGGTCTAACAATGGATACGAATGCCCCACCATTTTAAATAGGCTTTTAAGATAGCAAGGTGATACGAACACAAAACCATAATAAATATTCTATCTAGAGTTAGGGTCTGGGTCAGAAGCAAGGAAAAGCAATATAAATGTAGAAAAGTCAACTTATTCTATGTTGACTTTTAACCCAGGTTAAACGTTTAAATAGCATAGCTATTTTTAAAAAATATCCATACCCAGACCTCATTCTGTATCAGTTAAGTCAAAATCCCCAAGAGTATCTTTTAAGTCACTTAATTCTTTTTTTTTAAATGACTAGTAATTCTAACATACAACCAGTGTCATAAACAACTTCTTTTCTAATGCTGACAAAATAGTATAACTTCTATTTTTAAGTCCAGATCCAAAATTTGGCTTTCAAATGCTTTAGTAATCAGTGTCTGGCTTACTTACATAGACTTTCTTTTAGCCTGAGACTTTATATTATAGTACTATAATGCCCCTCTGGAATCCCATTATAGATCTCTACCCTATTATCTTTAAGCAATAATAACAATGATATCATCTTATTTTTTAGAATTCTTTAGAATATTTCAAAGCACTTCCACACATATGACTGGCCTGCATTGGACCTCACAAGAAAACAGAGGGTTTCAGTTGTACATACCATCAGAGATGACCAGGTACAACCTCTGTATACTGAAGACTTAGAAAATGAGAAATATAAAAACTAAATTACTTTGTTTTACTTTGTGCCCACAAGTCTTTCTACTATATAAGAGTATGTATAAAAAGACTATACATAAATATATAAAATGCTCACCATGGTAAATTGTTTAATAAATTATGTTTCATACATAGAATGGAGTTCTCTTTTCTTAAAATGAGATTTTTAGATGATAAAATACATAAAGAGATAGACAGGATGGAAATTATAATATAGGTGGTAAAGGAAAAGCATTTACTTTGCATGTGTGCAGAACTATGATTCAATTCTTGTAAAATTAAAAAATAATTACATATAATGTGTGTGTGTGTGTGTGTGAGAGAGTGAGAGAGAGAGAAGTGGAAAAGGTTAAATTTCTTAATTGCTACAGCAGAAGCACAGGTATGCAAATCACGTAAAAGCTATATTGATTTATTTAAGATATACATTTAAAAGAATGCCAGCCCGGACATAGATCTGCTCTAAGGTATTTCAAATTAGTGGCTCAGCTTTCAAAACCATGAGATAACTTTTTTGATCAACGGAAATATTGTGAAGATTTGAGAGAAGTATTAAGCTCCTAGATCTAACTCTGGGGAACCCGTATGATTGTGATCAAATTCAGAACAACACATATTTTTTTGTGGAAAGTAAGTTCTTCCTGAGGGCTGTTCATAAATTTAACTTAGTCAGACAATCTTAATGAGTGAGGTTATTCTGGCCCACAAAACACAGCTGGGAGAAATAGACATGCAATCATAAATAGGAATGTGTCTTCCTGATTCTTGGCAGCCAAGTTCCAGAAACACAGTTACTGGCTCTCACAGCCTCTCAGTACAAATAAGAAGAATTACAGGAACTAAGACGGTTTGGTTCTTAGTAGAAATTAAAAAAAAAAAAAAAAAAGCCATACATAGTCCAGAAATATAATGATGCTTACTCTATATGGAAAGTTAATTTATGATAAAAGGATGTTTTCAAAGGAATAAGTCAATAAATAAATGACTATTTTTCATTGAATAATCATTCAATAAACTCTGGTAAGGAAAACCTTAGCCAACATGGAGCCACTTTTGTTTAGCTAGTGCATTTCCAGACTCGCTTTTGTCCATATCAATCTCAGAAGCTAAATGTGTGGTCTGTGTGTGTGATAGAGAGAGAAAGAAAGAGAAAAAGGAATATGAAAATGTTATGTTCCTTACTTGCTACAGCAGAAGAACAGGTACACAATCATCTAAAAGCCATGTAAGATGTTTTTGATATATGTTTAAAAGCATGATAGCTAGATTATAGTTCTACTCTACAGCCCTACGTCTATTACTTTCTCAGCTTCCTTGTATCTAGGGGCCCCATGTAGTCAGGTATTGTCAGTGAAACATAACCATAACTGTATTAGGACTTTTAGTAAAGCATTTACTTTTCTGTAAAAAGGGGAAGATGTTGCCGGTTCTATTTTTCTGATTACTTCTTCCTCCAGGGAACACAATGTGATACCTGAAAACAGAGCATTGATCTTGTGTGAACAAGTCAACAAGCCAATACTCTAAAGGTGTAAACTAAAAACCACAGAAGGAACACAGGTCTTTGATGATACGATGAAATTGTTTTCCCTGTCCTGGACTACCTACCTCCAAAATTCTTAGCTGAGACCATTAAGGTGTTATTGCTTAAGTCACAAGTGTTCAGGTACACTGTAACATGAAGCTGAAAAGATTGTTATCTAATACGACCATTTAGAAAAATTAAAATATGATTTTAGGCCACATACAAATATAAATCTAGATATAAAAATAGAGAAGTAGAATTCAACATTAACGTTCCTTTTATGCAATAAATTAAAAAACAACTACGGCAAATGAAAACTAAGACAATTGAAAAAAAAGCTTGCAATATAAAAGACGACACAGTGCTTATCCATAATGAGGAAAGAGCTTCTGCAAATATATGAGACAAATATACTGAAAGAAAATAGGAAAAGCACAGGAACATAAAAATCACTAAAAGACAGTATTAATGGCCAGTAAAAATAAAATTATGTTCAAAGTATCTATTAAAGAAATGAATCAGAATAGAAGATTCAAAAATCTGAATTATCCATTGTTATCAAAGATTCAAGAAAGTATATATACTTGGCAGTAAGGTAAATTGATACAACTAATCAGGAGAGAAAATTTGCTTCAAGTGCATTCATTCTAAATGTATATTTTAGTCGAGTAAGCAATTTTGCCTGTAGATTTGCTAAGTAATCACAAAAGCTTTCAAAGATGTGTCAGGGTGCTTGCTGCAACATTGTTTTAATATTCTCAGTAAAATAAATGAAGACATACTAATGTTCACCAATGGTGACTTAGTTAATAAATTATTGTTCAAACATAGAATGGAATCATCTCCTCTTAACAATGAAATAGATTGGTAGCCAAGTAGATGGGAGTGGAAGGGAAGGAAGCAGGGATGAAAAGTATCTGTAATATTGTTGGTAAAGGAAAACCAAGCCCTTCTCAGAGCATGTGAACACTGAAATGAAATTGAATGAGATGAAATAATACATTTAAAATGTTAATAAACAAAAATAATTACATGTACACTAAATAGAGCATTCTAAAATTCAAAAATCTAGAATACATACCAAAATTTTGACAGTAAATATTTCAATGTAGGGTCAGGCATAATGGGGGAAATTAAATACTACCTTAAATAATTCTGTGTTTTTAAATTTTTGAACAATAAACCCATTTAATATATAGATATAAAAATACATATAAGCACACACACGGCTCATACACACACAATCGTTAAAGTACAACTATTTTTCAAAATAATTATTCAGATTTGCCTTATAAGGAAAACCTTGTGACATTTGAATTCATAGGAAAAAAAGTTAAGAATAAAATTTTTAAAAATAATGTTTCTTTTCTATATGACTACTGTCAACCTTTCTTTTCAGTTGTTTCTAACTAAATCCATCTTTGGTACATATCTATTTCATTTTTTCATTGATTTATTTGTCAGAATGTCTAACTCATAAAGATGGATAAGTTTTCCTGGGATTTATCATACTACCCAACATATTAGAATCTCAGCTGTTAGTATTTTATTTCACAAAATTCAGTGGTTATTTGATTTGATATGGCATCAATCCAACATGAGAACTCAAGGTGGGAAAGATATATTCACCCTTTTTAAAAAGTGTTTTAAATTGTTATATTTATGGGTGCATTGTAGGTGTATAATTTATGAGGATGTATGTGTCCTTTCATCAAAATAATAAATAGGACAAGATATATACTCTGAAATTAGTTGGTATCTAATTTACCATCAATGCATACTGTAATACTTTCATTACTAGTTTATTTTACAGCACGTAAGTGCAGTAAGAAGAGAAGTTGAGAAGGTGGAATTCATTTCTTAATGTACTGGTCTTGAGGTGCTTATGGAACATCAAAGTCCAGAAAATTTGCAAGTACCTGCCAGGAGAATGCTCTAGCTTAAAGTTTTGAACTTAGAAATTTAAACCGTGAGTGCATGACGTAAAACCTTGAAGCTATATAGCAGGAAAAGATAAGTGTCAAAAGTGGAAGAAAGCCCTAGGACACCATACTTTCAAGAATAGAAGAGACCACAAGGGACAGAGCAAAACTGCCTAGAGAATAGCAGGAAAAACAAAAGTCTGATGCTTTAGAAATGAAGAGAGGAGAGATTTCTATAAAGTGGGCAGTGATTAACCAGGCTAAATGCTACAGCAAGTTAACAAAAAAGATAGGATTTAGTTATTTCCTTTGGATTTAGATCTTAGAATATTTTTAGGCCTTGGAGAAGGCAGTTTAAATTTATTTTGTTGAGGGTCCTAATTTAATGCATCTGGGCAAAATGAAAAGCAAGAAAGCAGATAAACTAGGTGACTTTTAAAAATACAAGAAAAATAACTTAGAATTAACATAAAAAGTTAATAACAATCACGATGATCTGGGAGAGGGTAACACTGCCAGGTCGTAATGAAGCCGGGACTATTTTATTTTGCTGCAGAGGAATTACCAGAAATATAAACAAAGTCCAGAGAATAATAATATAAAATCAGCTCAATAAACCTGTTATTCTAGTAAGAGTGAGGTACTTATTCCAGAATCAAAAGCCTGCACATTCTGTTAATCATGAGTTAAAAGATTAAGCTCAGATATAATTTTTCTGGGGTTATAGAAAAAACACAAAGAAAAATAAAGAATTAGATAAAGAATTAGAGCTTCTAACTTTGAATAAATTCCTCTGTATGGGTTGCATGCAAACCCAGATGTCATGGTTCCATATTAGATTTTAGAAAATATAATTTATCAATTAAAGTTAGCAGTAGAACCTAATTATAGAATTAGAAAATAATTTAGAACAGAATGTAGTCTGGATATTCACATATTGTATTTACATTAAAATTGTATCTGTTATTCTAAGGGAAGAAATTATTCCTTCTTGTGTATTCACAACTGTCATTATCTTATTCCTAAACCTGCTTATTCTCCCTGACACCATCCAGTCTATCCTACAATCCATTCTCCATATAATTGCTAGATTAATCTTTTTTTTTTTTTCTTTTTTTTTTTTTTTTGAGATGGAGTCTCCTCTGTCTCCAGGCGGGAGTGCAGTGGCGTGATCTCGGCTCATTGCCACCTCTACCTCCCGGGTTCAAGTGATTCTCCTGCCTCAGCCTCCCAAGTTGCTGGGACTACAGTTTTGTTTTTTTGTTGTTGTTGGGATTTTTGTTTTGTTTTGTTTTTGTTTTTTTCGGTATTTTAGTAGAGATGGGGTTTCACCATGTTGGCCAGGATGGTCTCGATCTCCTGACCTGGTGACCCGCCCTCCTCAGCTTCCCAAAGTGCTGGAATTACAGGCATTAGCCACCACACCTGGTGTAGACTGATCTTTTAAAACTAAGTGTCTGAAAGTGCCTTTTAAAGTTCAAAATGGCGCAATGAAAATAACTTGTCTCTCCTCTCTCCTAAGTCCCCAATACAATTATAGCAAACGCAAATGATGATAGACAAAACAACCTCTCAAATTTGCATCACAAATTTGTGTGTCATCCTTGTGCAGGGGCCATGCTAATCTTCTCTGTATCGTTCCAATTTTGGTATATGTGCTGCCAAAGCAAGCACAGGATATTTTTAAAAAGATACTCATAAATTCTAGGCTGAAATTCCAAGTCATATTGGAACACTGATGGATCGAGGAATATGTGAACCTATCAGTCAGATTAAATGTGTACATGCGAACAGTCTATGATGGAGAAAAGTCCTTATCCCAGGGAGCTACCTGGCTCAAAGACAGCAATACCATGCAAGGTGGGAGTACGAAGAACAACTAAAAACAGAGTTAATTGAAAGTCTGTCTAATGCTCTAGTCAGGTGTCCCACACCAACCTCACTGCTAGCCTCTTCCTTGTCTCAATGAACGCTAAGCCTAAGCAGCCCAGCATTATACTTTCAGGAATCCAAATTAGTACTCTTATTGAATCTTAATTAATTGCACAGGGAGAACCAAGATTTTGAAGTTTCTGGAATGGCTTCCCACGCCAAAGGAAGAAGTTCTCCTCATTTTAGCATCCAAAGAGTGATTTTCCTCATCTGCTCACCCTAATTGCGATAAGCACAGTCTCTACCTTGGTTCCCAATCCTAGTCCTACTAGTGGGAGAGATCTAGTAGAAAAATGGACAACAGTATATACAACGGAGAAAAATAACAAGAGTCACCAGTCTTCCATTCTTAAATATAAGTGAACTAAGAACCACTACATATATGAAGCATAGAAAACCAAGATAACCAAAACATAGCTGACCAATGAAGAAACAAATGGAAATCAAAAAACATAAAAAAACTTTAAAAACAAAGTTTTACTGTATTTTGAGGAATTTGAAGAATTAATACATCCATTAAGGAAGAAAAAAAGGGTCTGAAAAATAAATAAAAGGAAATGTAAATTACACATGCAATATAAACATATTACTATGTTCCTGGAACAGCTATGATTTAGTATAATCCAAAGAAAATTTTTATTTTCTATTTGAATTAAGAGTTTTCACTCCCTTTCCAGGAAATATTTTAACATAAGTGTTGGTAAGAAGCATAATCTACAAATTATAAATATTATGTCTTTTCATTCTCAAATAAAGATAAGTATCAGCAATAAAGACATCACTAACCAAAACAAGAAAAAGTAATCAAAACATGTAGATTTCACATAAACAAATGTATAATCAGTTGCTGACTGTTTTGCTTACATATGCTTAATAAATGCACCAGTCACTCTGCACTTTGGCACAAGAATTAGGAGCCAGATTTGTGTATTAGTAAAAGAAAATAAAACAGAATCTTAATTTTTTGCTTTATTTCATAATATTATAAAAGAAAGAAAAGGAAAATTGTAAATGTATAATCCACATGAGTGATTCACAAACTGTCACAAGTAATTGACAAACTGTTAGTTGTTTTCTTAGATATTAGTATTACTTTTCTGAAGCAAATATAAAATTCTGTCATATATATATTATAAAACATTTTCAGCTACAGGAAATTAATGTTATCTCCTTCTTACCCACAGTCTTTAATAACCACTATGAATGAACTATTCACCTTTTCCATGAGATTGAATGTACGGAAACATTATTGTATTGCTTTGTATTATAAATAACATAGATTTTGCAAAAATAAATATTATAAGTAAAGTAGAATGGATTTTTAAAAACATGTATTCAATAATTATAAAATGATTTACAGTGACTGACCCTTAAAGTAAACTCTTTGCTATGACTTATGATTCTTTCTCATTGTGGGAGGTAAAACATATTTCAACTCTTGATATTCAAGTTGTAATTCTATCCCTTTGTTCTCATAAAATAGGGTCCACCATGTGCATTTATGACTGCAACAGACATTTATATAGTCACATCACTCACTGTGTTTATGCCTGGTTGTATCTTCCAGAGAATACCAAAATGTAAATCTCTTTGCAAGATGGAATGTTTCAGTTATTCAAACTGCAAATTGAACAGCTGTGAGGGCTGAGGAATTATCAAAAATCACCACACAGGATGCAGATTTTAATTCCTGCCCTTCACACATTTATGTACAATTACAAAAACAAGAAAACAAAAACAAACCTGCACATGTATTAGCCTACAAGAGAGGGAGGCAGTGAAACCTCAAGGTTAAAAAGTTGAAATATCAGTATAACACCTTTCAAATTTAATTCTGAAGCAAAAAGAATGACATCTTAATTTTAAATCTCAGCCTGACTAACTTTATTCAAATTTAACTATGCTTGAGGCACTCTGATTTCCCTGCATTCATTTATGCTTTTCCATCTCCCTTAGTACATTTTTTTTTCTATTTTTCTACTGGTCCAAATACTCTTCATATTTAGTTTTTGTTTTTATTTTTGAGGCAGGGTCTCACTCTGTCACCCATGCTGGAGGGCAGTTGTGTGATTACAGCTTATTGCAGCCCTGACTTCTGGGCTTAAGAAATCTTCCCACCTCATCCTCCTTGAATAGCTGAGACCATAGACACATGCCAGGATGCCTGGCTAATTTTTTGTTGTTGTTGTGTTTTTGGTTGGTTGGTTGGTTGTTTGTTTGGAGAAATGAGATCTCAGTATCTTGCTCAGGCTAGTCTCAAACTCCTATCCTCAACCTATTCTCACCAAGCTTGGTGAAATACTGAACAGGCATGAGCCACTATGCCTGATTCACTTTATCTTTTAACGTCAACATAGTTTCTGCCTCAAAATTGTTCTCTAATTTTTTTCCAGTGTGTGTTACTTTCTCCATTCACTTCATGTTAAAAAAAAAAAAAATGCAATGATAAGTTTATTATGAAATTACCATATTCTACTGTGTATTACAGCTATTTACTTTCTGTCCCTGATGCACTTTCTTTATTAGACTGTGAGCTTGTTCTGGGCAGGATTTGACTCAGAACCATTTTCCTGTCTGTTCTCCATGGTGTCAAGAACACTGTGCTTTGGATATAATTAATTTCCATAAAGATCAATTGTCTTATTGTAGAACAGATGAAAATTTAAGCAGATACTTGTAATAGCTAAGACTTGACTAATATTCATCATTGAAATTTCAAAATGGAGAGTATGTCAATCTTCCATCACAACCATCCATGTAAAATGAACAAACAAACAAACAGGAGTTTTACGTAACTACAAGCTCAGGTAACTGCCTAGAAAGCCAGATGTTTACCGAGATGAACTGACAAAAATATATATGTTATATCCATAACATAGGGGTAGCTATTGCATTGCATGTGTCAATAATTGATTTGGTTTGGCTGTGTCCCCACTCAAATTTTACCTTGAAATGTAATAATTTTCATGTGTCAAGGGTGGAGCCAGGTGGAGATAACTGAAAAATGGGGTCAGTTTCCCTCATATTGTTCTTCTGGTAGTGAATAAGTCTCATGAAATGTGATGGTTTTATAAGTAGAAGTACCCCTGCACAAGCTTTCTTTCCTGCCACCATGTAAGATGTCCCTTTGCTCTTCTTTAATCTTCTGCTATGATTTGTGAGGCCTCCCCAATCATGTGGAACTGTGAGTCCATCAAACCTCTTTCCTTTATAAATTTCCTTTATACCAGTCTCAGGTATGTCTTTATTAGCAGCATCAGAATAGACTGATACAGTAAATTGGCACAGGGTAGTGAGGTGTTGCTGTAAAGATACCCAAAAATGTGGAAGTGACTTTGGAACTGGATAACAAGAAAGGATTGGAACAGTTTGGAAGACTCCAAAGAAGACACAAAAATGTGGGAAAGTTTGGAACCTCCTAGAGACTTGTCAAATGGCTTTGACCAAAATGGTGATAGTGATATGGGCAATAAGGTCCAGGTTGATGTGGTCTCAGATGGAGATGAGAAACTTGTTGGAACTGGAGCAAAGGTGACTCTCGCTATGTTTTAGCAAAGAGACTGGTGGCATTTGCTCCTGCCCTAGAGATCTGTGGAACTTTGAACTTGAGAGAAATGATTTAGGCCATCTGGTAGAAGAAATTTCTAAGCAGCAAGGTGTTAAAGAGGTGACTTGAGTACAGTTAAAAGCATTTGGTTTTATGCATTCACAAAGATATGGCTCGTAATTGAAACTTATGTTGAAAAAAGAAGCAGAGCATAAAAGTTCAGAACATTTGCAGCCTGACAATGTGATAGAAAACAAATACTCATGTTCTGACGAGAAATTCAAGCCAGCTGCAGAAATTCTCATACGTAACAAGGAGCCAAATGTTAATCACCAAGACAATGGGAAAAATGTCCACAGGGCAGTACAGAGGTCTTCACAGCAGCCTTTCCCATTACAAACTGGGGACCTAGGATGAAAAAATGGTTTCCATAGGCCGGTCCAGGGCCTTGTTGTTTTATGCAATCTCAGGACTTCGTTCCCTGCATCCCAGCTGTGGCTAAAAGGGGCCGATGTAGAGCTCAGGCCGTTGCTTCAGAGTGTGCAAGCCCTAAGTCTTGGTGGCTTACATGCAATGTTAGGCCTGCAGGTGCATGAAAGTCAAGAATTGAGGTTTGGGAACCTCCATTTAGATTTCACAGGATGTATATAAATGCCTGGATGTTGAGGTAGAAGTTTGCTGCGAGAGTGGAGCCCTCACTGCTAGGGCAGTGTGGAAGGGAAATGTGGGGTGGGAGCCCCCACGCAGCATCCTCACTGAGGCACTGCCTAGTGGAGCTGTGAGAAGAGGGCCACTGTCCTCCAGACCCCAGAATGGTAGATCCACTGACAGCTTGCACTGTGCTCCTGGAAAAGCTGCAGTCAGTCAAAGCCGGCCCAGGGAAGCAGCCGGAAGGGGGGCTTAACCCTGCAAAGCCACAAGGACAGAGTTCCCAAGACCATGGGAACCCACCTCTTGCATCAGTATAACCTGGATGTGAGACATGGAGTCAAAGGGGATCATTTTGGAGCTTTCAGATTTTACTGCCTCACTGGATTTCAGACTTGTCTGGGGCCTGCAACCTCTTCGTTTTTGCCAATTTCTGCCATTTGAAATGCATGTAATTACCCAATGTCTATACCCTCATTGTATATAGGAAGTAGCTAACTTGCTTTTGATTTTACAGGCTCATAGGCAGAGGAACTTGCCTTGTCTCAAATGAGACTCTGGACTGTGGACTTTTGAGTTAATGCTGAAATAAATCAAGTTGTTGGGTGACTGTTGGGAAGCGTGATTGGTTTTGAAATGTGAGAATATGAGATATGGGAGGGTCTAGGGCAGAATGATATGGTTTGGCTGTGTCCCCACCCACATCTCATCTTGAATTACAATAATCTTCAGGTGTCAAGGGTGGGGACAGGTGGAGATAATTGAATCACAGTGGTGGTTTACCCCATATTGTTCTCATAGTAGTGAATAAGTTTCATGAGATCTGATGGTTTTATAAACAAAAGCTCCCCTGCACAAAGTATCTTGTCCACTACCATGTAAGATGTGTCTTTGTTCTTCCTTTGTCTTCTGCCATGATTGTGAGGCCTCCCCAGTCATGAGCAACTGTGAGTCCATTAAACCTCTTTCCTTTATAAATTACCTAGTCTCCGTTAGGCCTTTATTAACATTGTGAGAACAGACTAATACAATGATATTACATCTTGGATGTTATAAGCACTATGATTATTTTTACTTCAGTAGTAAAATATCTAAACTGTAGTTTTAGAATTTGGAACACATAAATATAACATACATTATAAAACAAAATGGGTTTGGGCAATATTAAAATATGAGTGTCACTCAGTAACTTAAAAACAGAATCTTAAGATGTATTAACTGCCCAATTTTATGTCTATTCAATAGATAAACAGGTTATTCATTGATTGACACATGGGAGGACTAAATAATACATATTCACTATTCTGATGATATTTCTAGGAGACAAAAAAATTTGTAATAGAACATTAAAAAAGTTCTGTGGAGAAATTGAATAGTTAAAGAACAAAAAGAAACCTCTACAAATTTTGGAAATACCTCACAGAATCATATTTTAAACAAATCACCACATGGTGTGGAAAATTGATGGACAAACCCTGCTGCTGAGATCTGCTATTTTACTTCCTCTGGCATAAATATAATATACTATCTGAAAATCCCCAGACGTTTAAGAAAGATCTCAGAAAAACTAAAATCAAAACATAAAAGAAACAGAGACATTGCAAGTAGCAAGAAAAAAAGTGGGAGAAAATCCCAATTAATAATTAATATCTTGTGGAATATTAAAAAAAAAAAAAAAACCTACCTAACAAGGATAAGAAACTTTTTTTTTGAGACAAAGTCTCGTTCTGTTGCCAGGCTGGAGTGCAGTGTCACAATCTTGGCTCACTGCAACCTCCACTTCCTAGGTTCAAGCCATTTTTCTGCCTCAGCCTCCCAAGTAGCTAGGACTACAGGCGCATGCCACCCATGCTCAGCTAATTTTTGTATTTTTAGTAGAGAACAGGGTTTCACCATATTGACCAGGATGGTCTTGATCTCTTGACCTCATGATCTGCCCACCTTGGCCTCCCAAAGTGCTGGGATTACAGGCATGAGCCACTGTGCCTGGTTGAAACTTTTTTTTTAAAGGATATTTGGGGGAGGCAGGAGGAGTTGAAAATAGGAAACTAAATTTTAAAATTAATTTAAGGTAAGAAAGATAAATTGAGAAAACCTGCCAGAAATTTAATAATAAAAAAAAAAAAAAAACAGAAAAATAAGGAAGAAAAGAAATGAACGGGGTAGGGAGGAAGAGAGAAAGAATGGGAATAAAAGATAAAATTAAATTTAAATATCCTATTGTAAGATGGCCACAGGTTTACGTTGGCCAGTAAAAAGGGAAATAACCATTGCAAGCAAAGTTGTACTCACTAAAAGGCCATGCTACTCTGATTCAGAAGATGCTAATCTTGGTAGTTTTTATGCTCTGTTTCATATTTCATGAAGGCAATTTTCCCTCTGGATTCCTGGGTTTTGCATCTGTGGATTCAACCAAGTGCAAATCAAAAATATTCAGAAAAAAATAATGTAATAGAACTTCAAAAACCAAAACTTGAATTTGCTTTGCTGAGTACTATGTTGAATCCACACAAATGAAGTAAAATGTGTGGATTTTAATAGACATTGTAAATAATCTAGAGATTATTTAAAGTATAGAGGAAAAAGTTTGTAGATCACATGCAAATACAAGACCATTTCATATGGGACTTAAGCATCCACAGATTGGGATATCTGAGGGGGATTCTGGAACAGCTCTCCCAAGGATTCCAAGAGACAATTGCACTCTTTTTCAAAATAAAATATTTCATTTCTTCTACAAAAAAGAATTATACACTGGATGTGGTGGACTCATGCCTGTAATCCTAGAACTTTGAGAAGCCAAGGTGAGTAGAACTCTTGAGCCCAGGAGATCGAGACCAGCCTGGGAAACATGACGAAACCCCATCTCTGCCAAAAGTATAAAAATTAGATGGGCATGATAGACATCTTTAGTCCCAGGTATTGGTAGCCTAAGGTGGAAGGATCAGTTAGCCTGAGAGGTTGAGTCTGTAGTGAGCCATGATCATGCTACTGCACTCTAGCCTGGCAACACAGTGATATATTTTCAAAAAAAAAGAAAAAAAAACTATATATAATTTGTAAAAGAGTTTGATATGGTTTGTCTGTGTGCCCACCCAAAATCT
Source organism: Papio anubis (assembly GCF_008728515.1). NCBI lineage: Eukaryota > Metazoa > Chordata > Mammalia > Primates > Cercopithecidae > Papio > Papio anubis. The sequence goes on from NC_044977.1 coordinate 145,408,288, forward strand.
CATCTTGAATTGTAATCCCCATAATTCCCACATGTCAAGGGAGAGACCAGGTGGAGGTAATTGAATCATGAAGGCAGTTTTCCTTATGCTGTTTCCCTGGTAGAATAAGTTTGCCTTATGCTGTTTTCCTGATCTCATGAGATCAGATGGTTTTATAAGTGTTTAGTAGTTCCTCCTGGGTTCGTTCTCCTTTCTGCTGCCTTGTGATAAAGGTATCTTGCTTCCCCTTTATGCTTCTGCCATGATTGTAAGTTTCTTGAAGCCTCCCAAGCTATGCAGAACTGTAAGTCCATTAAACCTCTTTCTTTTATAAATTACTCAGTCTTGGACAGTTCTTTATAGCAGTGTGAAAATGTGCTAATACAGTAAATTGGTACCCATAGGGAGTGGGGTACTGCTTAAAAGATACCTGAAAATGTGGAAGCAACTTTGGAACTGGGTAACAGGCAGAGGTTGAAACAGTTTGCAGGGCTCAGAAGACAGAAAGATGTTGAAAAGTTTGGAACTTCCTAGAGACTTGTGGAATGGCTTTGACCAAAATGCTGATAGTGCTATGGAAAATGAAGTCCAGACTGACGTGCTCTCAGATGGAGATGAGGAACTTGTTGGGAACTGGAATAAAGGTGATTCTTGCTATGCTTTAGCAAAGAGATTGGTGGCATTTTGCTTCTGCCCTAGAGATCTACGGTACTTTGAATTTGAGAGAATGATATAGGGTATCTGGCAGAAGAAACTTCCAAGCAGCAAAGGGTTTGAGATGTGACGTGGGTGCTGTTAAAAGCATTGAGTTTTAAGCATTTGCAAAAAGATGATTTGGAATTGAATTTACGTTTAAAAAAGAAGCAGAGCATAAAAGTCTGGAAAATTTGCAGACCAATCATACAATAGAAAAAAAAAATCATATTCTGGGAAGAAATTTAAGCAGACTGCAGAAATTTGCATAAGTAACAAGAAGCCAAATGTTAATCACCAAGACAGTGGTGAAAATGTCTCCAGGGCATGTTAAGGGTTTTCATGGCAGCTACTCCCTTCATAGGTCTGGAGGAATAGGAGGAAAAAGTCATTTCATGGGCCAGGCCCAGAACCTTACTGCTTTGTGGAGTCTCAAAACATGGTTCCCTGTGTCCCAGCTGCAGCTAAAAGGGGCCAACATACAGTTGAGGCCCTTGCTTCAGAGGGTACAAGCCCCAAGCCTTGGAAGCTTACATGTGGTGTTGCTCCTGCAGGTGCACAGAAGTCAAGAATTGAGGTTTGCGAACCTCCACCTAGATTTCTGAGGATGTATGGAAACACCTGGATACCTAGGCAAAAGTTTGCTGCAGGGGTTGAGCCCTCATGGAGTACTTCTGCCAGGGCAGTATGAAAAAGAAAATGGGGGTTGGAGTCCCCACAAAGAGCCCCCACTGGGGCACTGCCTAGGGGAGCTGTGAGAAGAGGGCCACTGTCCTCCAGACCCCAGAATGGTAGATCTACCGACAACTTGCACTGTCCACCTGGAAAAGTCACAGGCAGTCGATGCCAGCCTGTGAAAGTGGCTGTGAGGGAGGCTGTACCCTGCAAAGCCAGAAGGGTGTAGCTGCCCAAGGCTGTGAATATCTCCTTCTTGCATCAGCATGGCCTGGATATGAGACATGGAATCAAAGGAGACCACTTTGAAGCTTTAAGATTTGACTGCCCCTCTCCATTTGGGACTTGCATGCAGTCTGTAGCCCCTTTATTTTGGCCAGTTGCTCCCATTTGAAAAGGGTATATTTACCCAATGCCTGTATCCCCATTGTATCTAGGAAGTAACTAACTTGCTTTTGATTTTACAGGCTCATAAGTAGAAGGAATTTGCCTTGTCTCATATGAGACTTTGGACTCGGATCTTTTGGGTTAATGCTGGAATGAGTTAAGACTCTGCGGGAGTGTTGGAAAGGCATGATTGTGTTTTGAAATGTGAGGACATGAGATATGAAAGGGGTCAGAATCAAGGGTAGAATGATATAGTTTAGCTGTATCCCCAGCCAAAACCTCATCTTGAATTGTAAACTCCATAAACCACATAATCCCCACATGACAAGGGAGAGACTAGGTGGAGGTAATAGTATCATGGGGGCAATTGCCCCCATACTGTTCTCATGATAACGAATGAGTTCTCACAAGATCTGATGGTTTTATAAGTGTTTGGTAGTTCCTCTTGCATTCATTTTCCTTCCTGCCACCTTGTGAACAAGATGCCTTGCTTCCCCTTTACCTTCCTCCATAATTGTAAGTTTCCTGAGTCCTCCTTCGCCATGCAGAACTGTGAGTCAATTAAACCTCTTTCCTTTATATATTACTCTGTCTTGAGCAGTTCTTTATAGCAGTGTGAAAATGGACTAATACAGAGATCTCGAAGTACTCCGCAAAGGTGACTCAGCTCTATTGTAATGGGAGAAAATGCGCTTCTTTTGAGAGGTCCCTCTGAAACTCATATCCTATGGTTATTCCAGGACTCAAGGGATTTTTTTTGTGGGTACATAGTAGGTATATTTATGGGGTACATGAGATGTTTTAAGGTCTCAAGTCTTCTCCAAAAAATGGACTTTGAATTTTCACAAACTCTAATCCAAAGTAAGTATTTCCACAGCATACGACACTGACAGCTTTTGGGATCATTTGGAGCTACTGTGGACCTGTACCAAATTATTACCTGTGAGCACGAGGTTAAGCACCAAAAAAGCACCATTTTTCCAAATCTTGGAACTTCAAACAAGCATTTTTATGGGCAGGACAGATGGTAAAGTTTAACTTGATTGATTCTTGAGGACTTGGCCTCCCAGATAGGGAGTTAGCTTGCAGAACTTCTGATAGAATGCTGAGAGTGACTCAGAACCATCCATATGATAAAACTGCTGCAATTGCAATGGAGTTCAATACCTAGTCATACCAAGATTACAACTGGTTCTCCCACAAGCATGAATGCTGAGTAGAGGAATAGTGCTGACAACCAAGGTTCTGACATATCTTACTGCTATCAGGAAAATATTATATTCAGGAATGATAACCAAAAATATGACTGGGATGGCATGGGAGCTGAGCAATTAGAATAGATGCTGTGATTGATGGAATTATAAAGATTTCTCCCCAAGTTTTCTTTACCCTGGTTATTTGATCAAACAGTAGTCTAGATTTAACTAAGGCTACCAATCAGTTGACCTTAAGATGGGAATAGCATTCTGGATTATCCAGGAGGGATTTAATGTAATCACATGAGGCCTAAACAGCAGATGAGGTAGTCAAAAAGTTGCATCAGAGATGGAGGTCAGACAAATCACTGGCCCTGAGATGCAGGGGCCCTTGTGGACCTAAGGGTGGTTCCCCAGCTGACAACTAGCAAGGAAGCCAGGACCTCAGTTCTACATACTCAAGGTAATGGATTCTGCCAACAACCTAAAGGTGTTTGGAAGTGGATTCTTTCCAGGGCTTCCCACTAGTAAAAGCCCAATTGACCAACACCTGCTTTCAATCTCATGTGACCCAAATCAGAGAACCCACTTGTGATGGTTAATATTGACTGTAAGCTTCATTGTATTGAAGGATGCAAAGTATTGTTCCTGAGTGTGTCTGTGAGGGTGTTGCCAAAGGAGATTAACTTTTGAGTCAGTGGACTGGGAGAGGCAGACCCACCCTCAATCTGGGTAAGCACCATCTAATCAGCTGCCAGCACAACTAGAATAAAGCAGGAAGGAGAAGATGGAAGAGCAGACTTGCTGAGTCTTCCAGCTTTCATCTTTCTCCTGTGCTGGATGCGTCAGACTGCCCTCGAGCTTCAGGCTCCAAGTTCTTCAGCTTTTGGACTCTTTGGCTTACACCAATGGTTTTCCAGGAGCTCTCGAGTCATTGGCCAAGGACTGAAGCCTGCACTATCAGCTTCCTTATGTTTGAGATTTTGGGACTCGGACTGATCCACCAATGGTTTCCTTACTCCTTAACTTGCAGATGACCTATCATGGGACTTTACTTTGTTATCATGTGAGTCAATTCATCTCAATAAAGTCCCTCTCATATATAGACATATACCCTATTAGGTCTGTCCCTCTAGAGAACCCTGACTAATACACCACTCAAGCCTACCCAGATTTCTGACATACAGAAGTGTGAGGCAACAAATTTGCGTTGTTACATGCTGCTAAATCAGTGGTAATTTGTTAGAGCAGCAATAAAAATGACCAAAAAAAAAAAAAAAAAAAAAAAACCACTAATATAAGTGTCAACCAATTTGTATAACTTGCATTCAGGCACATAACTGCTAAATATCAGCCCAGACTATGCCATAAAATATTTTACCTAAAACTAGTAGCACTGCTGTCAACATAAATAGCAAAGAGAGAGGCTCTCTAAAAGACAAGATGTTTATTTGAGAATACAGCATTACAATTAGAGTATCCCTACCGTAGTACACCATGCTCATATTCAGGAATATAAAGAAAGACAAAGGTTTTTAATGGAAAAAATTAGGATTACCTAATTATTTTTTAAAAATTATCATTGGCTACAAAGATCAATAAGATGGGTGATACCAATCTGAGGTTGTACAGGCAGTTGCTGGGCAGACGTTCTTGCAGAAGGACTTTTTGTGTAAGGTTGTGGTAGCCTTTGTGCAAGGTTGTGGCTTTGTAGAGTCTTTTTTCCTATCAGGCATGTAAGCATGAGAACCTTCTCTTCATGGCCTTTCCAGGCTTTATTTGTCAGGATTTTCCTAATGGAATCATTACTGATCCATTTTGATTCTGACAACTTTTGTACTGCCAAACTAACTGCTGAATTACAGAAAGCTTGTTTGTTGCATATTTATTTCTGCATTCTATCTGCAAGCCTGTATGGATAAAATAGATACCAGACTCCTCATTCTCCATGTACACTAGTTCCATTTTGTACCACTACTTGTTAGCAACAACAAATAGGACTGATTACCTAATGATTTTATTCCTAGGACTTTAACTCACCCAAATAACTCTAGGTGCTCATATATTTGATATATAAGGTTGCTCACCATGTTATATATAATAATAATGTTTAAATATATTATGATATAATTATTAGAAGAAATAATATGCAAACCTTGAAATACATTTGTAGGGATCCAGTTGTCATGTATAATTGGAAAGTAGGAAAGTAAATTGTATCAACAGTCTGAAGCAATTTTATTAAAAATACAAATAGAACTGCACACACAGAGAAGACTGGAAAGAAGAACATTATGTTTGAGAGGTTGTTAATATGTGGTAAGGTTTTAGAAATTCTTATTATTTGTGTATGTTATAAAAGTTATATTTATTATGACTTTGTAATATATAGAACTTTTATAAAATAAAAAAGGTAATTAAGAAGACAATAATCTGTAGAATTAGCCTTCTATTTATATATATGTCACTAACTCTACATACTTCCTTGCCAAATTAACAATTTCGCAATTTAAAAATAAAATTGACCTAAAAGGCCTAGCATTAGTTTGAACACAAACATTCTAGAAATATCCAGATTTAGAAATCACTTAGTCCACTGCATTGCTATGAAAGAATACTTGATACTGAGTAATTTATATATTTAAAAAAATGTTTATTTGTCTTACTGTTCTGCAGGTTGCAAAAAAAGCATGGTGCCAGCATCTGTTTCTGGTGAGGGCTACAGGCTGCTGCCACTCATGGCAGAAGGGGAAGGGGAGCCAGTGTTTCTAGAGATCACATGATGAGAGAAGAAGCAAGAGAGAGAGGAGGGAAGTGCAGAGTGAGAATTCACTCATTACTGCAAGGATGGCACAAAGCCCATTCACATAGGATCAACTGCCATGACCCAATCACCTCGTTGTCACCCCACCTCCAACATTAGAAATTAAATTTCAACATGAGTTTTGGGGGAAAAACATCCAAACTATAGCAAGCAGCTTCAAGAAAAGCTTAAGTGTATGATATATTGCCCTACAATCATCACTTCGATTTGGCAGTTTGCTGTTTCTGTCCTTCATGTCACTATTTTACTGGTCCCTTACGAGCATTAACATATTCTGAACACTGTGAGTCTTCTACTAAGTCACAATAAATAAAGTCTTCTTTATTTTTCATCCTACTACTTCATTTTGAGTATGTTAAGACAGTACAAACTAGAAGGCAAATCACTGGAAAGTTGCTATCTTAATTTCTCACTTTAAGTAACATCTTATGTAAATGACGTCTATATAGAGTACTTTATTTGTGATTTTCCTTTTCAAATTCTTCATGCTATTATTATTTCCTGGTATTAATATTATACATATGAAAATAATATTTGTATGCCAAGACCAGCTTGGTCATGGAGACCCTAACCCAGCGGTGCTAGAGGAATTAAAGACACCACACACAGAGAAATATAGAGTGTGGAGTAGGAAATCAGGGGTCTCACAGCCTTCAGAGCTGACAGTCTCAGAAATTTACGCATGTATTTATTGACAGCAAGCTAGTCATAAGATCTACTAAAAGTATTCCTTACGGGAAACAAACGGATGGGCCAAAATAAAGGGATAGGTTGGGCTAGTTATCTGCAGCAAGAGCATGTCCTTAAGGCACAGATTGCTCATGCTATTGTTTGTGGTTTAAGAACGCCTTAAGTAGTTCTCCACCCTGGGTGGGCCAGGTGTTCCTTGCCCTCATGTTTGTAAGGAAGAATTTTAAATTAAGTTCATTATTTAAAAAATTATATAGATACGCTTAAAAATACATAGAGACTATATTTATCAAAACTATTTTAATTCTTCAAAATCATTTTAGCCATCTAATTTAAAGCTTAATAATCTAAGCACACATCAGCCTTCATGAATAAAAACATCTTATTTTTCATGCATATTATCCTAGAAGTAGATATAAAAATCAATGTTCATGTAAAAGCAAATGTGATAAAATTCTTTTGGAAAGCATTTTGACAAGATGATAAAGCATATCAAAATGTTCACACACTATGACCCAGAAACCCACCTGGAAATTTATCTTCATGAAATGATTCAGAAGTTAAAAAAATAGAAAAATGATGGATATTTATTCCCGGTTTTTAAATTTTATTACAATTATGAGCATTATGAAATCTATAACCATCTATTGTGAATTGTTGAATTTCTCAACTACTATAGCCCAGACTAAATTTAACCTGGTAATACTACAATTTGCAAAGGAATGAATTAGACATTCAGTACCCAGTGAAGGAAAGGTTTTAATCTGCTTGCCAGACTAACAAGTGAAAGTTACTTTCTTTGAAGTAATATTATATTTATCAAGCTAGCTATGAAAATTTTTTTCTTTATGATTATCTCTTTACAGATAAATGACTCAATCTATAAATGAAATTCCTGCTTTGGTATAAATTTGTATTATATTAGTTTGCAGATGAATTCAGGTCACCATCTGAATTTTCAAACCTGCAATAAACATTAGTAATTACTTTCTTATATCACAAAAGAAATAACTAGCAGCTATCATTACTGGAAAATTCAAGATTAAAATATTACCTTTCTAAAATATAGATAAAATTTTGGACAACCACCAGTACCGAACTTGTGAAAGGAGAGCTAACATCTAAGAAACCATATGTGGTTGCCACATGTTACTGTTTGTTTTCAATTTTGATTCCACTGGTGACCTGGGTGTAGGTGTTACAAATAAAGAGTAAAGTGATCAGAGGACACAGCAAGCAAAGGGCAAACAAGATAGAGTATAAGTAATTGTGATGTTTATCTATAGACCTTATGTAATATGTTACCTATATTGAACTCAGGTTAGATTTATATATGACAGATTCATAATGATTTTAAAGAACTAAGGGCATTATTGACCCTTTTTGGGTTTTTGTGATATTTTACTTTGTTTACATTTAGCATTCATAAAGGAGCATGAATTTCACATCTAATCTCCGCCTCTGACTGAGTAAGCAAATGTTTGTACTTCAGAAGTATGAACCCTTTTGTGATGGTTAATTGTATGTGTCAAACTGACTGGGCCAAGAAATGCCCAATAGCTTGTTGAACATTATTTCTGGGTGTGATTTGTGATATCATGAGGTAATAAGAAATATATATTTGGTATCTGCCCCTAGATTTCAGCACAGAACTCCTAAAACTCTCTTAATTTCTTGAACAATGGGAGTGTTAGGTGCATCCTTTGCTAGATTTTTTGTCTTGATCCAGGTTCTTGATGCAGACACCCTCATTAATCCCTTGGAATTTACTGTATGATAGGAATATTTCTTGTTCTAGTGAGATAACTGTTGATGAGCTCCCAGATAGCCTCAGGAGCAAGCGGTTATCAAGAGAGACAACCATGTAATTAGAAGGTTGGAACTTTAAAGTCCCAACCCCTGGGAACACAGGGAGAGAGGCTGAAAGTTGAGTAGATAAGCAACAGCCTATGATTTAGTGAATCATGCCTACATAATGAAGCCACCAAAAAAAGGACTGGGTTTGGGGAGCTTCAGGATTGCTGAATCCATGTAGGAACCTAGAGGGTAACACACTCAGAGAGGTTATGGGAACTCCATTCTCCCTACCCCAGACCTCACCCTGTGCATCTCTTCATATGTTCATCTGTATCCTTTATCATATCCTTCATTTATATAATAAATCAGTAAATGACAGTATTTCCCTGAGTTTTGTGAGCCATCCTAGCAAATTAGTCAAACCTAGAAGTGGGTCATGAGAACCCAATTTATAGCCTGTTGGTAAGAAGTATAAGTGACAATTTATTCCTCGTGATTGGCATCAGAAGTGGGGGCGACATTTTTTGGGGACTGATCCCTTAACCTGTAGGATCTGACTCTAACTCCAGGTAGACAGTGTAAGAACTAAATTGAATTATAGGATACCCAGTTGCTGTCCTTTTGGCATGTGAAGAAAAATACATAAACATCCATTGTCAGAAAGTGAGTGCTGAGTAGTGGGTGAGAATAGGAAAAACAAATTTTTTTTTTCTATCTCTTATAGACTGTGAGGGCGTTCCCCAAAGAGATTATTGTTTGCATTAGCAGACTGAGTAGGCAATATCCAATCCACTGAAGGACAGACGAAATCGAAGAAAAAGGCAAAGGAAGAGATGATTTTGCCCTCTCTTCTTCTGCTAGGGCATGCATCTTCCCCTGCCCTCAGACATCAGCATTTGTTGTTCTCAGACATTTAGACTCTGGAACCCACACCACTGGCTTCCTTGATTCTTAGGCCTTCAGGCTTGGATCGGAACTACACTACTGGTTTTTTTGTGTCTCCAGCTTCCAGATGGCAAATTATGGAGCTTCTCAGCCTCCATAATCCCAGTAGCCAATCCCTCACAATAAATCCTTTCTATCACCTGTATGCTTCCTGTTGGTCCTGATTCTCTGAAGAGCCCTGACAAATACACCTTATATCTGAATCTTAGGATCTTCAGTTAATAGGGTTTCAAAGTGGTCTCAGAACTTTATATTAAAATGTCTCTTTCCTTGTTTTTGCTTGTGATACCTCCAGGAAAATTTATGTTTCCAATTAATAAATGTAGAGTTCAATGCATTCACGGTGAAGTTTAGGTTTTCATTACATATTATGGTTAGTGATCATGATATTTGCCTATAATGTCTTTTGAGTAAGCTTGGTTAACAGTAATTGAAGTAACTTTAAAAAAAATTCTAAATGTATTGCTGTATTTCATTATCTTCCCTTTTATTCTGCAACCCACTGAAATATAGTTTCTAACCCCACCATTTAAATAAAATTGACCTTTCTGTAATTGGTAATGGCCTTTTAATTGTTAGAGCTCAAGTAAACTTTTAAATATTGAACTAAAAGTGAGAAGAAATCTATGAAAATTCTTTTCTGTGTGTGTTTCAATTTCTATAATATTTGTCTCTTAAGATGGTCACTCAACAATTGGCTAAATAAGTAGAAACCTTTAGGCCGTAAATCTAACCATTTTGTTTGGTTTGGAAGGTTTGGATTTGTGGTAAGTGGTAATTGTTTGCAAAGTGAATAAATGAAGCAGTCAAGTTCATCAGGTGGTGCTTGATAAAACCATAGCTGCAACTGGCTAGCCTCATAGATAGATTCAGCCTGTGCCTCCTCCCAGAGAAACCGGCGGCAGCAGCACGCTCACTCCCTTCCTGCTGGCTAAAAGAATGCTCTCTTTCTCTCCCCTGCCTGAAGAAAACATGGTAACTACATTAGTAAAACCAGAAACTACACTGTGAGTTCCTACTTTCTTTCCATTCAGATAGCATCTGCCCAGTAGGCTTCAGATTGTGGCATAACATTGTGGGATATATCTTCTGATTATTCACATTTTTTCCTTTATGGAACTGGGGGGATGGGGAGCATAGTCAATCAGACATTGTGTTTTACCACAAGGTATATGTAAGTATTCTTTCACTGTCACTAGGTAAAAACAAAAGGACATGATACTATGTGAACTGTGAAGCAGGACTTGACGACCACAGCTCCAAATTCTTTTATTTCCTTTCAATTTGTGACACCATTCATCACTTCCTTATGTAAGTCTGTCATATTTTAGTTTCATAAAAACCCCATTGCTGTCTTACACATCTTTCTTGGTCTTCTCTTTCATTTGCTTTAGGAAAGATTAACAAACCCATGGTCTTTAAACACGAGTGTCCCCATTTCCCATACTTGAACTTCCTCTTCATGCAATAACATTTCAGCAGTGTTGATCTATCTAATCCATGGGTTCAATTACTGTGCATATAGCTGTTTCACTCCTAAGAGGTAAGCAAGATTATCTGAACAAGCTATCAGTTTTTCCCACTTTGATGTCCCATGAGCCTCTCAAACTAAATTAATGTAACCAGACTGTTCCCCCAAATCTTCTTCTGCAATCCCTCATATATATACAGGTACCATCAATTGCCCAAGGTGGAAACATTCTTAAGATAATTCTCTTCCTTCCTCTCCCCCAAATCGATTGAGTGGCCAAGCATTGTCTATTCTTTTTTAAAAATTCCTTAGAGACCTCCCTCCTTTTTAATTTTACTTAACACCACCTCACTATTTTAGTTCAGGATTACATTATTTTGATTTTGAATTGTAATTAAAATGATCTAGCTGTTTGTTTTTCCTATCATACAAATCATTCTTCACACTGTCACTAATTTAGTCTTTTTAAAACAAGAGCTTAATAGTGTCTTTATGATACTTAAAATTATATCATTTTTCAATCTATCCTCCAAGATAAAAGCCAATGTCCTCTCTATGGTATACGGCCTTATACCAACGACTCCTTTTCAATCTTTCCAGGATTATTAGTTTGGATAGTGCTAGTTGCTATAACAAATTTTCCAACAGAATTTGTTTATCCCTTATATGACTATCAAGGTGAGAGTTTCTGGCTAATGGACTTCTATTCATGTGGAATTTCAGGGTGGAGGGATTCTTTGTTTTGCAGTTCAGCCATCCCTTAAGAGCTCATCATCTTCTGCATCAAACCAATGGATGGAAAATAGCAGTGAAGGCTCACCTATTAAAAATTCTTGCTTAGAACTTAAACCCTTGTTTCTTCTCACATTCTAATTGTCTAGAATTCAGTCACGTGGCCACACCTCTATGCAAGGAAATACAGTCCCAGGCTAGACAGCCACTTCTCAGCAACAATTCTATTCCATGAAAGAGAGAACACTAATTTTGATTCACAGTTAAGTGTCTCTTCCTCAAAATCCAGAGTCTCTGTAAATTCCATACCTTGCTCCATCTTACACTACAGTCATACTTAACTGCTTGTATTCTTAAAATACACCATGGCCTTCCTTTGCTTATGTTGCTGTCTTTTGCTTGTGAATATCTTCTACTCTTCTTTCAAAACTTAGCTGAGAAGACTTTTCCTTCACAAGGTCAGCACAGAAATGTTATTTCTGCATTAATACCCTCCTTATGTATTCTATATTTTTCTCTTGCAATAAGGTGCTTGGAAAATCTTGATAGGTTCAGTTGTAATTTCTACACATTATTATTCTAAAATATCCATTTTCTCTTTCTCAGAGGGACCTGAAAACATGGGTATTGAAAATCTGGCTTGCTAAAAATGATGGTTATTACAAACTTCTGGAAGTGTTTTTGTTATAGCACTAGGATTTAAGATTTTATAAATACTTGTGATCATATATCTGGCTGCAGTTTGTTAAAGAGGGGCTTTTATTTTGGCCTTACTCTTTAGTGAAAATCTTCAGAAGATGGTGTAAATATTTCTTAATTAATCACAAATATATTTCCTCATATTTCTGGGCAGATACTAGACAGCATCCTCCAGCCTCCTTTTCCATTAAGTGTGGCTGCTATCCAACTGACTTCAAACCAATACAATGGAACCAGAAATAATATGTGTCAATTTCATGCGTGGTTCATAAAAATCTCCCATATACAACCTTTTTCTCCCATCTTCTGACTACAGACTCAATGTCAAAGCCCAGAGCCACCTGGGAAGCCATATATTAAAGATGCCAGAGTTTTCATTAACCTGGATTTCTAAATGATGCTGTGAAGCAGAGTCCTCCACTTACAAAGAGAAACATTTCTATGTAATTGTTTTATAGCCTAATTTTAATATTTTATTTGTTATTAAAGTCTTGGGGTTGATGGTAATGTCCCCAGCATTACCCAATATAATATAGCCCAATGTTGATTAACAAAAAATGGGGAGGCTGAGACGGGTGGATCACGAGGTCAGAGATCAAGACCATCCTGGCCAACATGGTAAAACCCCATCTCTACTAAAAACACAAAAATTAGCTGGGCATGGTGGCGCATGTCTAGAATCCCAGCTACTCAGGAGGCTGAGGCAGGAGAATCAGTTGAACCCGGGAGGTGGAGGTTGCTGTGAGCTGAGATAGCACCACTGCATTCCAGCCCGGTGACGGAGCAAGACTCCGTAAAAAAAAAAAGAAAAGATTTTGTGTAATTTAGGTGACATTCAGGCACCCAGTTGTCAGGACCAGTGATTCAAAGTGAAATTTTCCTTCTGCTGCTGTTTCCCATAAAGCTCTGTTATATCAATTCTTCCTTGGAGCTGTGGGAGTCTTGGAAGTATTGATTCTAAGCCAGAAAGCAGAGTTAAGAGCACTAAAGATTTCAGAAGGAATACAATTAAAACCCTCAGTAGTACAATGATTTTGACTACAAATAAACTTTTATAGCTCAAACAAAAAGCCATAATCACAAAGAACTACAACCATAGAATAAAATTGAAAAGAAACTCCACCATGCAGAAGAGAACAGCAATAAAGAAGCTTGCTTGAATATGAAATCAGGTCAAGAGCAAAGAGAAATATCTATAGAGTTTATAACCACAAGCCAGCTTTCATGTAATGAGTCATCTGAAGTATGTGAGTCCTCCATGAGTGTAGTGGGTCATCAGTGCATCACGCGTCCTTAGAAAGATACGTAGAACATCTTGGATCCACCATCCTTAAGACTTGTTCTCTCATATTCTGTCATCTGAAGATAACTGCCATAATTCCACATATCACTGCCTTATACAAGAGAGAAAGAGGCACATATATACTTGTATGTGTATCTATGTGTGTATGCATGCATACACACACACACACACACACACACAAATGTAAGCAGTAAACCCTTTCCTAGAAGCCCTAAAGAAGATTTTCCGTTAGCTAAATATAAATTATATGCCCTCAGTTATACAAGTTACAGTCAAAGGAGAATAGAATCACTATGATTGTCTACTACTCAAAATTCATCCTTTGTGCTATGACCCTCCTCTTATGATGCATTGTTCCACAATACCTGAAAAAAATAGAGTTCCTTCAGCAAATGCTTCTTAAAATGTGATCTGTTGAAAACAATCATCAGCATCATATGGAAAATTGTTAGAAAAGCAAATTCTCAAAGCACAACCTGTACTTACACCATCAGAAACTCTAAAGACGGGACTCTGCAAATTTAGTTCTAATTAGATTTCTAAGTGATACTTATGCATGCTAAAATGTGGGAACCACTATTTTACTATGTCAAAGCAAATAGTGAGCTTTATTTAGGCAAACAATAATTTAGACGGTACCTGGATGTTTTCTAATTAAACATGTTATCTTTCTTCAGAGACTATAATAAAATGAAAATGAAGACAGTTAAAACAAAATAAAGAACCCAAAAGCAGTAAATGCCACAAAGACTATGAAAAGATGAGAATTTACTGTAATGAGTGAGATTGCAACAAATTTGAGAAAATGGGAGGAAGAGGCAAAAGTGGAAACTGATTATGCAAGACTCAGAAAATCATAACCTAAAGTGTGTAAAAAGGAACATAAGATTCAGGAGATCCATTTTAACACCACAGAAATCCAAAGAGGTTGAGGACTTAGTGATGTCAAATAAAAAAACAAATTTATGAATTAGAAAGTAAATAGAGGATGCTTGAAGGTCTAGTCACAAGCCAATTCACCCAGCCTAAATTCCTACCTCCACGAAGACAATGTGGTACCACCCTAAGCAAAGGATAGGAGAATTCTTCTGTGTAAAATTGACAGAAAAGTTTTGGGTCAAAAATACACTATTCATCAGGGAAGGAGAGGTTGAAAAATATAGAAAATGAAAGCTACTGGAATTTTACAGCCTCCTGCCCTTCTGCAGCAGCAGTTCATCAGTAAACCCAACGCAAATGCTTACCCTGTGGCAGGCACCACCCTAAACCTTCTATGTATTTTAACTTCCTGAAGCTTCAAAAAATGTTATGAGGTAGATACTATTACTACCCTCACTGATAGATTTCGTAAAGAGGCACGGAGGCTGTCAGGTAACTTTCATGAGGTCACAGGGATGGTAAATTGAAGAGAAAGAGATCAAACCTAGGTGGTTTTGTTTTCCTTCTACCTTTTTCCATCATGTTTTCTCAATTTCTTTTCCACCTTCCTGTTCTCTTCTCTCACTTCTCTTAGTAAATCTTCAAACATGGGTTTAAGATAATGGGAATAAAACTAGGGAGTGAAAAGGACAAGATTTCACTTCTTTTCTGCATTTGCAGCTTTATTGTTTGAAAAATCACATTACTTTTGCAAGTAACAAATGTTAAAGGAAATTTTTATTACTTTAGTTCAATAAATATTTATTTATTACATGTCTCTGTGCCAGCTGCAGGGCTGGAAAATTAAACATTCTAAGCAAATCTGGTTGGTTTGATTTCCAAAACATATTTAAAATATCATTTGATATAGTCTCGGTTATTTGTTTTTGTTTTTGTAGCCTGAGCTTTTGGTGTGATAGTCAAGAAATCTTTGCCAAGGTAAATGTCAAGGAGCTTTTCTCTTATATTTTCTTCCAGGAGTTTAATGGTTTGAGGTCTTACATGTAGGTCTTTTACCCGTTTTGTTTTTGATTTGTTTGTGTGGTGTAAGAAAACAGTCCAATTTCATTGTTTTGTATGTGAAAATCCAGTCTTCCCAGCACCATTTATTCAAGAGACTATCCTTTCCTCATCGTGTTCTCTTGGGGCCCTTGTGAAAAATTTGTTGACCGTGTATGTTTGGATTTATTTCTGAGCTATTTTGTTCCATTGGTTTACCTGTCTGTTTTAATGTTAGTGCCATTCTGTTTTATATAAATTTGTAATATAATTTTTAATTAGGAAGTGTTATTTCTCTGACTTCAATTTTTTTTTTCTCAGAATTGCTTTGGCTATTTGAGGTCCTTTGTGGTTTCATACAAATCTGCATTGAATCTATATATTACTTTGGGTAGCATGAAAATTTTAACAATATTATTTCTACATCAAACCAAAAATTTCTGCACAGCAAAGGAAACAATCAACAAAATGAAATGGCAACCTATAGTTTGGAAAAAAGTATATCTGCATACCATGTTATCAGAGAACGGTTTAGTTTCCGAGATTTATAAAGAACTTATACAACTCAATAGCAAGAAGACATAGCCCAATTTAAAAATGGGAAATGGACCTGAATAGACACTTCTTCAAAAATGACATAAAAATAGCCAACAGGTATATGAAAATGTGCCCAACATCACTATTCATCAGAAAAATGCAAATCAAAATCACTATGAGATACTATGTCATACCTATTAGGATTGTTATTATCAAAAAGACAAGAGATGACAAGTGTCGTCAAGGGTGTAGAGAAAAGAGAATCCTTGTACACTGTTGGTGGGAATGTAGGCTGGTACAGCCATTATGGAAAACAGTATGGAGGTTCATACAGAAATTAAAAATAGAACTACCATATGACCCAGAAATCCCTCTTCTGGGTATATACCAAAAGAAAATGAAATCACCATCTCCTGAAGATAGCTGCACTCCCATGTTCATTGTAGCATTATTCAGAATAGTCAAGATAATAGAAATAATCTAGGTGTCCACCAATGGACCAATGTATAAAGAAAGATACATATATTCCATCGTGTGTGTATACACACACACAGACACACACACGATGGAATATTACTCAGCTTTATAAAAGAAGGAAATTCTGCCAGGTGCTATCACATGGATGTACCTGGAAGGCATTATGCTAAATGAAATAAACTAGACACAGAAAGAAAAATTTTGCACAATCTCATTTACATGAAATTAAGAAAAGGTCAAATATATACAGCAGTGGTTTATAGCAGGGGTCCGCAAGCCCCAGGCCACAGACCTGCACATGTGAGGGATCTAGGTGCATATTCCTTATGAGAATCTAATGCCTGGTTATCTTAGGTGGAGCTCAGACAGTGATGCTAGTACTGGGCAGCAGCTGCAAATACAGATTAACATTAGCAGAGAGTTTTGACTGCACAGAGACCATAATAAATACATTGATTGCAGACTCATATCAAAACCCTATCAGTGAGGGGCAAGTGACAAGTGACAATTAAGCTGTGTCTGGAGGCAGGCTTTATAGTGGAAAATTGATGTACTTCAATTGTACAGCTGCATCTGGTGGCAGGCTTTCAGTCAGAATCCAACACTTATTTTAGTCTGTGCATGGCTCACCCATTATTTTACCACTTCCATCCGCACCTCTTTCCCACACTGTGCACTTGTCTTAGTCACAGTTTTGCTAAGCCCACAAGCTAAGCCTAGCCTAGCCAAAGTGAGTGAAAAACAAACATTACTGGACAGCTTCTTTGAAAATGGGGAAAAACCCAATGATGAGACAACAGAAGACTCTAAAACTGCTAACAAAAAGAAAGCCACATTTAAAGGAAAATGCCAAGAGTCCTACTTAAATTACAGGTTCACTGCCACAGGTGGTTCACATTCTCCAACCCTGCTTTGTATAATATGTGATGATCGACTATCCAATGAAGCCTAGAAACCTGCAAAACTGCTTTGCCACATGGAGACCAAGCACCCTGCGTTAAAAGACAAGCCTTTGGAGTTTTTGTTTTGTTTTGTTAAAAAAAAAAAAAAAAAAAAACAAACAAACAAACAAAAAACAGAAACCATGAAAACATGAACACAAAGAACACATAGAAGCAATTATTGAAGGCCACCATGTCATCAAATGTGTCTGCACTGACAGCATCATTATATATTACAATGTAACAATAATAGAAATAAAGTGCACAATACATACAATATGCTTGAATCATCCTGAAACCGTCTGCCACCCGACCCTGGTCCATGGAAAAATCCTCTTCCGTGAAACTGGTCCCTGGTGCCAAAAAGGTTGGGGACCACCGGTTTATCCAGGGTCATCCAGGTTGGAGTAGGGTCAGGAGATATGGGGAAATTTAGGTCAAAGAATTCAAAGTTACAAACATGTGGGATGAACAAATGGGAAGACCTAATGTACAACATGAGGGCTATAGTTAATGATCGTGGTATTCAGGATTTATGCTAAATGAGTAAATTAGAGCTGCTCTTGCCCCAAGGCGGGAAATGTGTAATTATAGGAGTTAATGGATATGTCATACACATAACTTAAATACAGACAATAAAAACTATTTTAGTTTAAAAAGGAACAATATTTATTAAAAAATAAGGTGAGCTCTTAAAAACATTTAAATAACTGCCTAAAAAAACAAAATAAAAAATAATATCACATAATTTAATAGAAGGAAAGAAAGAGCAAGACAGCAAGAAAGAAAAGGCACCATAAAAAAAAAACAATTTTGACCACTCCTCATTTGTAGTCTAAGCTGCCTCTGCTTCCTCGCCTTGAAAAGCCACGGGCTTCCGAGGGATGGAGGTCAAAGTCAGAGTAAAGAAAGTTCCCGGGGGAGGCCACTCCCCAGCTGATGACTTTCCAGTTCCAGTTAGTGACAGAGTCCCAGTTCCTCTCCTTAACCACCGGTCAAAAGTCTCTGGAGTCTCTCCAATGAGCAAGAAAGCAAGTCGGGGGTAGGGGAGGGGCCTCACACCTGGTGGTGGGTGCAGTCCCTCCTCCAGCTTCTTCATCCTGCAGTAGTCCCGCGGGTCCCCCGGCGCCAACGCGGGAACCAGGAAAAGGAAACCGCCTTGTGTACGTAAGATCCAGGAAACGAAACCAGTAGCCGCGGGTGTTGGCGCAAGGGTTACTCGCAGACCCTGTTCCGGCTGATTTCCGAGAAGGTTGCGCAGCAGCCGTGCCTTGCAGTCTAGAGGCGCAGGAGAGGAAGCCACCGCCTGACCCCGGCTCTCTAGACCTCGGCTCTCTCGGGAGCGGAAACAGCGGCAGCCACAGGTGCGCGAGCGGCTTTCTCTGCCGCCTCCCCGGGGCTCGGGCGCGAGAACTGCGCGGAGCCTGCGCTGGGGCCAGGGCCGGGGTCAGGTGTGGGGGCCAACTTACGGGGAACGGGCGCGAGGGCCAGCCGGTTGTGTTTGCTGCTCTGGGGGTGGAGGATGTGGGGTGGAGGATGTGGGGTGGAGGCTGGGGCCAGAAATGCAAGAGGCCTCTGAAAGGGACCCTGTAAGTGGAGCAGATGCACGGCAAGGGGCCCCAGGCCGCCCAGCGGCACCTGGGCTCACCCAGAATCATTCGAATGAAAAGGGGTGTCCTGCCTGAAAACGCCTCGCGGGGCTCGGCTTCCCCTTAGCTACACTGCTCTACAGGCAGAGAGCGGCGCTGAATCCTGGGCAGAGACTGGGCTCGGGAGCATGTGCCAGCATAGTGGGGCTATTAGAAGGGACGGTTAATAGAGCCTGCAAGCTGGCATTTATCAGTAAGTATTCACTGAAGTCCGCCTGGAGCCCACATCTATGCTAAACCCTCTACAATACCAGCTTGGAAAAGATAGCGGCGGTATCTGGCACGGTTCCTAAGACCATTAGCTCCAGTCAGGCTCCCCGACTTTAAATTTGGCCTCTACTGCTTCACATCTGTGGATTGTCAGCCACTTTCTTAATATATATTCTTTCCATTGCCTCATCTCTGAAATTGTGTAACTATTAAAAGAGCTGCAGAGTATTATATGTGTTAATGTAAAGTTCTTAGAGCAGTGCCTGGCATTACAGAAAGTACTCAGTGAAAGTTAACTTTTATTATTTTAAATATTTGACAAAGTTCCTGCTTCTCCAAGCTGACTCTCCGGTTCCCATGTGGTTTCATTCATGCACTGTTATTCCTGGAAGTCTTGGCATGGCCACTTCCCAGTTCTAGGAACAGGCAGTCTTTGTTTTTTTTCTGGCTTATCACATTGAGATACATGGTTACTACAAGTGACACTTAAACGTGTCAGGCAGTTTGGGGCCTCCTTTCTTGAACTTTTCCTAAGAGCAAACTTTTCCCTTAATGCCACCCTGTTTACAACCATAGTAGGGCTTTGAACAACGAGAAAATGCAGGGAAATGAAAGAGACATATAAAGGGAAATGAATGGATTTCTGCAGTTGGATAGCAAAGTGGCATGTGAAATAGCTGGTTTATAGATCAAACTGCCTTTAGATCTGTAAAGGAGCTTAGAGTACAGGTGGAGAGACATCAAATGTGTGTGAGCAGACGCTTATGTACCTCTCTGTCTTCATCTCTAAGAATGTCTCCCTCTTCTGCTCTGTAACCTCACTGGTCTTCCTTTCCTTGAATGAGGCATGTTCCTCCAGCTCAGGAATTCTATCTATGAAGTTCCCTGTCTCTATAATGCCCTCCAACACCCCACCCACCATACCTCCGTAGACTAGTTGATTTGAGATTTCCTTCAGCTCCCAGTCTGACTTTTCTTAAACCCCCTACCACTGTTTAAGTTAGTGTCCCATAACCCTTTCTTGTAGCAACATTTATTTATAGCACTTAGAGTGTTTATAATAATCTATTTCATTCTTAATTGTCTGTCTCCCTAGCGTCTAGGTATTGTGCCCTAGTGCCTGGTATAGTGCTTTGCATGCTCTATGCCTTCAATTAATTCCTTAAAAACCACACCAGCTTTATATTTAGTGAATATTTATATAGGAAGTATTTTTATATGTATCTATGTGTATCTGTGTATATACACACTCTATAGCACTACCCTGAATAGTGCTAAATTAAAAAGCCAAAACACTTTTTAGTTAATCAGAACTAACAGTTGCACTCTTCAGTTTTCCATATGTTCTTTTAATAAGTCATTAGAAAAAAATGATGTCTCCATATGTTGTCTGCTGCTGTAACAGAATACCTGAGACTTGGTAATTTATAAAGGACAGAAATTTATTTCTTACAGTTCTGGAGGCTAGGAAGTCCAACATAATCATGTGTTGCTTAAAGACAGAAATACATTCTGAGAAATGCATCATGAGGCAATTTGGTGGTTGTGAGAACATCGTAGAATTTACTTACACAATCCTGGATAGTATAGCCAGCCTTCTATTTAGGCTGGGGTAGTGGCGTGGGGGGTGTTGAGGAGAGTCAGATTGAGAGCTGAAGTCTCAAATCAATTAGTCTATAGACGTGTGTGTGTGTGTGTGTGTGTGTGTGTGTGTGTGTGTGTGTGTGTGGAGTGGTGGAGGGCATTATAGACAGAGGGAACTTCACAGGTAGAAGTCCTGGGCTGGGGGGAACTTGGCTCATTCAAGCAAAGGAATGACCAGTGAGATGGCAGATAGCCTACTAGACCTAGACTGTGTGGAATAAGGTATTGCTCCTAGGCTAGAAACCTGTATCGCATGTTACTGTGCTGAATACGGTAGGCAAGTATAATACAATGTCAAGTATTTATGTATCTAAACATAGAAAGGGTACAGTAAAAATAATCTTACGGGACCATCATCATATATGTGATCTGTTGTTGTGGTGCATGACTGTATGGAGGCACCAGCATCTAGTGAGGGCCTTCTTACTGCATCATCCCATGGTGGAAAGTGGAAGGGCAAGACAGCAAGAGAGAGTGGAACTTGACAAGACTACTCTGGCAATAATTAACCCACTCCCAAGATAACAACATTAATCTATTCATGAAGGTAGAGTGCTTATGAACTAATCATCTTTTATTAGGCCCCACCTCCCAACACAGTTGCATTGGAAATTAAGTTTCCAACACATGAACTTAGCACCTGACCTAGTTAAAGCTAAGTGGTACAAGAGTAAATTGAAATTCAAGCCTTTTCTGTCTTACATAAAAAAGATACCTTAAAAGAGTCTTTTAACAAATTTCACTGAAGGGTGTCAGTCTTCCTTTTTTCAGTGAATTAGAGACATCGGTGCAAAGAATATGAATTATTGATCATCTTAATTCAGCTAGTGAGCTGTATCACATTTATTAAAGTCACTTTTATTTCTATGGATTTAGTTTCACCATTTATTAGGAGGAAAGGAAACAACTCAAATTTGTGAGGAGCTGTGGGTTGTCAGGAAAGGCTTTTCAGAGCAGTAAAGCAATCAAATGACAGTAACTGATTCAATATTTGTTTCCTTTGTCTCTTTTTTTTACTTTTTAGTTTTGTAGAACACTTGATCACTGCCATCTCACTTGGTCCTAGTTGATGTATCATCTACATTTTTATTCAAGGTGTACTATAAAATGCTATAAAAGGCTATCCTAAACTGGTTTTAAGCATATTTATTTTGTTTGTTAAGCATAAAATACGCAAGAGGATTTTTATGGAGTGACTCCTTGTTACAAGGTACTTTGCATTTATAATCAGCCTCAGTCACCTCGGTTTCATTCCATAGCTTACAGGTATGATGTGCTGTATACTGAAAAGCCTCACCAGCTGCTTGCCCCACCCATTTGCTTAAATGCATCAGTTTTTTCTAAGCTTAACATTTACCAAAACCCGAGTTCAAAAGATGAATATTTTTCCTTCTTAGATGTTAACTAAACATTTTTAAATGTACAAAGTTTGCATACAAACATAACCCAAATGACATGAAAGTTATTTGATTCATGACTTACCTGTGTAATCTCCTGGCCTACTTGAAATTCCTCCCTTCCCTCTAGTCTAGTATCTATATTCTCAGTTATCGAGAGGAAGTTAGGGACCTAGAATTCTTGTGATTGTTTTCAGAGCAGTAGCATTTTGCTAAAATAATTCAAAACATATATCCCTATCTTGGGACTTGAAGAGAATGTGAAATGCTTTATCCTCTGTTTTGAGGGAAGGAGGTTGTTCTTAGCCAATTAACAAGTAAATTTAAATAAATAATCCAGATTTGGTGTGGGTAAACAAATTTTAGTTTTAGGAACTGTCAAAATTAAGTATGCTTCCCCTTTGGGTTCCAGGTTTTACGTTAATACTTTTTGAAAGCAGTAAGATAAAAATTTCAGGACCTCAAGAGATGGGTCAAAAGAGTTTCACTATAATATGAATTGTGAAGCCAGAACTGGAAATCCCCTGTGCTGTTTCTTCCTCTTCATGGTGGTAGAGGTTACAGTTGTCAAATAGTCCAGAGAAACAATGAGAACTTAGGATTTCTGATAGAAAAGTTTTAACAGAGGTGTACTTGTATGCAAATAATGTGTGATGCCTCAGTTTCCTCCAAAGTCTTAGTTAACAGAGTTAGAAAAAAATCAGATTATATTTGAAGTTCTGTGTTCATCGTGGAGTAATTATTATTCCAATGGTACAATATACAACATAACTTTAATGCACTTTTTGGTATAGCATAAAGATTTTCTCTTTCTCTGAAGTATTTCTGAAATTAAAAACAAAATAAGTGTGGTAGAAGCCGTTATTTATGAATTATCATGCTAAATTAATTAACTCATTAATTAATTTATTCAGGGCACACCCAGTTATTCCCCAAACTGAGTGACATGTATCTTGTAATAGACACATTAACCTTGAGAAAACCCAAAGGATCATTATAACAGCAAACAAGAATGTAGGCATCCACATAGTGGATGACTTTAATGACCTGGCACACAGTGCTTTATCTACTTGGCACATGTATAGGTACAAGGAACACTTAACATTTTGCACCAGAGCTTATTATATACCTTTTTCAATGCTTTAGGTATTACGTAAATGCTAAAATTCTAAAACCTATAGTAAAGCAAAGACCCAGGTTTTATTCTACAGTAGTTTTGCCAGTAGGTCTCATCCTTACTAACTTACCTTTTAAGATGAAGAACAATGTAACCAAGTGGGAAGAAAAAGAGCCAATATGAAGAAATTGTCATTGTTTTGAAATCTGCTTCTTTTCCTTTCCTGTATTTCTGTGCAAGAAGAGAATCATCTCTGACCTTGTGAAAGGCAAATACCATGTGTTGGTATTTTATTACATAATTATTATATTATATGACAATATAATAATTGGTTGGTACTCATTTGGCAAGGACTTGAAATTCCCTGCTTAAGATCCTCCACCTATTTTTTACAGCTGGGCTCCCCAACCCCTGGATCACCAACCAGTACCAGTCCGTGGCCTGTTAGGAATTGGGCTTGCACAGCAGGAGGTGAGCAGCTGGTGAGTGAGCAAAGTTTCATCTGTATTGACAGCTGCTCCCCATCGCTCGCATACATTACCGCCTGAGCTCCACCTCCTGTCAGATCCGCAGCAGCATTAGATTCTCATAGGAGCAAGAACCCTATCGTGAACTGCTTGTGTGAGGGATCTAGCTTATGCTCTCCTTTTGAGAATCTAATGCCTGATGATTGGTCACTGTCTCCCATCACCCCCACATGGGATTGTCCAGTTGCAGGAAAACAAGCCCAAGGCTCTTGCTGATTCTACCTTATAATGAATTGTATAATTCTTTTGTTATATATTGCAATATAATAATAATAGAAATGAAATGCACAATAAATGTAATGCGCTTGAATCATCCCCAAACCATCCCCAACTCCACCGGTCCACGTCTTCCACAAAACTGGTCCCTGGTGCCAAAAACGGTTGGGGACCACTGTTTACCAGAATACATAGCGTGGGTTTATAAATTCCCTATCTTTGCAGCACATCCATTATTTCTGGCTTGCATGGGACTTGAAAGCCTAAAACAAACTAAATGCTAAGAAAAATTATTTTTAAAATTATGACAAAATTTTTTTATTTCAGATATATAGATCTGCAGTCCAGAACTATGAATTTTTTTCAGTTGAGTAGTCTGTTTGCCAATAAATAAATAAATAAATAAAAACTTGCCTATGTTTCTTCTCGTACATTTTATTTAGGATTTGCCCTTAGACATTATTTAGTGCTTTTCTGACATTGTAGGGAAAGTGAGAATAACTGAAACACTAGTTTCTTAAAATTTCTGTTAAAATTGGTTAAAGGCCATAGAACCTTTTTTTTTGTTTTTTTAAGTTAAGCATGTTATTGAGAGAGGTATCCTATAAGAAGTAAGGGGCAGGTAAAGATTTTAGAGATGTGTAGTCCAGTATATTAATTAGAGGGGACTACCTATTTCTAATCCGGAATTATTCATCTTTTCTGATATATCTGTTAAAGTACTCTTAGCATATTTTAAGAAAATTGGCATTTTAAAGTATAGTCTTTGATGGTAGAAATGTGAGGTTGACAAAAATCATGTCCTTTTATATGTATGAATTTAGTCTTCTTTATACAGTTCTTCCTGTGATGGAATCTAAAACACAAATTTCTTCAAAACTTTTAGTCTACTTTGGTTACATGTGTTTATTAGTTTATTGTTCACCTTATAGATTAATGGCAAAAAAAAGTATAAATTTTAATATTTCTACCTTTCTGGCTTGATGAGGTCTACAGCATTAATTTCTGACTGGTTAATGCAAACTGGGATTCCTGTTGTCCTAAGAAAATCTGGGAAGTTAAATCAGTAACACAAACACATCTTTTGATTTATTTCAGGACCACATAAACCCATTCTGAATTATTCAACCATTGCTCAACATCTTGAGCATGTGTAATTAAGAGGTGACTATAATTGGAATGTTCTTAAGACTTTAAGTTGATTATAAAATTTTATGCTTAATGTTTGCAATAATAAAAACAAAACAAAAACTTTTATTTTAAAACACAGTCTTGCTCTGTCACCCGGGCTGGAATGCAGGGAAGTCATCATACTTCATTACAGCCTGAATATCCCAGGCTCAAGCAGTCCTCCCACCTCAACCTCTTGAGTAGTTGAGACTAGAGGCACATGCCACCATGCTTGGCTAATTTTTTTTTAGTAGAGACAATGTCTCTCCATGTTGCCCAGGCTGGTCTTAAACTTCTGGACTCAAGTGATCCTCCTGCCTCAGCTTCCCAAAATACTGGCATTATAGGCAAGAGCCACCACACCTGGCCAAAAAATAATTCTGAAACAGCAAGGAGGAAGGTGGTTTCTTCTCAGGAATTCTAGATTTTAGTTGAGCATGTAAAGGGATCGGTTGACTTACTAACCACTTAGGATTGCACAGTAAGAGAATTTAGTTAAAGGGTAGCCAGCACAGGAATGGGCCTGGGAAGAGGAAGGGCAGTTTGTGTTAATGTGCATGGGTCCAATATAAAAATGTTGGGTAACAGAGTTTTGCCTAATGCATTGTTGCTAAAAGGGGTGAAGGGCATCAGGATCTACAGGAGATGGAAAAAGTAGTGACTGGATAGTACTGGGAAAAACTAGAATCGAATCAAGGCACTGGAAGGCAGAAATACTAGGTAGAATGTTTGCTGCTATTTAAGTTTCTGTATAAATACCGAGTACAACGTTTCACTTGGGTGGTCAAGGTGCTATGGCTGTGACGACTCCTGAGTGAGTTTTCTAGTAAAAAAAAAAAAAAAAATCTCCAAATGCACAGAATAGTCTCAGGCCTTCTCAAATTTGCAAAGAACAGGTCCACAAGACCTAAATTGCAGTAGTGTAACCTGATAATTAACATTTTTTTTCCTGCTAGAACATTCCTGGGGCCCAAGTCCAGAGACTGGGAACTGAACCACTCATTTCCTTTAGATTGTACAAGTTGTGAAGGTTGATGTTATTAGCTTGGTTACTATTTGGAGTCTTAGCTCATAGTGTGTCTTTATGGCTTTCTGCCTCACTGGACCCTCTTCCCAAAAGGCTTTAGAATGTGTTCACCGTCATGAGCTGACCAACAATTTCTAAATTCCTGCTCAGAAACACAGCAAAGGGAATGCAGTCAAGCACAAAGGGCTTAAATGACCAGGTAAGGCTGGGCTGGATGAATAAAGAGGAATGTCCTATGAGTGTGACTGTGTAGTTTTACAGTATCCTGTTTCAACGGTTAACATTTGACTTGTGGCCTTGTAGACAGTGTATTAATATCAGATCTTCTTTTTCAGAACTGTTTTAATCATGGACAAACAAAGTAAGTTATTTTAAATGTTTACTTTCCTCCCTATAATGTTAATCTGTTGGTAACTTGTTATTTGTCATAATGTTTTATTCAGCGTCTGAAAGTATATAATTTGCTTTCTGTTGTTTATGCTCCAGAATACAATGTCTAGTTCAGTATTTTGACTATAGAGAAGATGTACAACAATACCACTGCCACCAGGTTCTTCATTAAAAATAAGAAAACCTTTTGGAAAGCTAAGAAATGCTAGATTTATTGGGAAATATGTTCTGTAACATATATTCAAACCAGAACAATATTCTCTTTTCTCTGTGTATTTTCTATGTATAAAGATTATTCAGGCATACTAATTAACAGATAATAAGATTTCAGTTCATTGTAATAAACTCCTCAGATACACACTTCGACGTATATTTCATCACAGACACATGTTTGTATGTTTAAATAAATACCAGTCATTATGTTCTGGCTTTTTTTCTCTCAAGAAAATTCTAAGTAAGATGGATATTTATCAAGCAAGTAATAAAAACTTTGGCTTATCGAGATATTAAGGTTCTGAAGAGGGACACCACTACAGAGGGAAAATTATGTTCAAAATTCCCACTACATAGGGAAAATTAAATTCAAAAATTAAATCCTGTTTTTCTAAAATGCTTTTCTTTATTCTCTCTTTCATCTTTGTTGAGGTAACAAAAAAATATTTATCTATTGCTACAGTGTCAGCCTTATTAGATATATGAAATAATCTCTAGGACTAGACTCCTCGCTTTTCCCATGTGAAGTTTTATGGTTTTCTTTTTACTTACAAAACTCAAAGCTTTTTAAATGTAAATTTATATAGAATTACACTGTTTTATTTGCCACAAGCTTTAAGTTGATTCCACTGAATTTGCAAAAATTTATCTCGTCATGGTCATAGTCAACTTTTAACTTTTTAGTTTTGTATATATAATTGTATGTATATATGAATGCATTTACCTAAATAGAAATAAAATGTGTGTATGTGTGTGAATGTGTATATATGTATATATACATACATGTAGACATAAAAATAAAATATCTTTACGACAATG
The DNA here is from genome assembly GCF_008728515.1 of Papio anubis. Lineage (NCBI taxonomy): Eukaryota > Metazoa > Chordata > Mammalia > Primates > Cercopithecidae > Papio > Papio anubis. The sequence goes on from NC_044977.1 coordinate 145,435,930, forward strand.
CAGTAGACTTGTATTATTTATAAGCCATTTTAAGTTGCATTTCAAAAATGCAAAAATCAAACCATAATTAGCATGCTCTTTGTTCTACTTGAACACCTGCCCATTCACTCATTCTCCTTGTATGAATTCTCCCTGGAATGCCTGAAATCAGAATCATTGCTTTGGTACCAAAAGCCCAGAGATTGTGGGCTCATGATTTCTTGAGTCTGTCTGCTCCTGGATATGTGTATGTGTGTGTGTGTTCTATGTTCTAGTATTCAAACAATGCTGCTTATTAAGAGGTATCACAATGTGACATACCTGTCAAGGGTAGATTTTTACTTCACACTTGGAGAGTATTTTCCTGAAATCTCTTCTGAGTCTGATGCTGTTGTTTCCAACTTAAGTTTGGAGTAGGGGCTGCAGGCAGGGCCTTATTAGCTAGAGAACTAGGGAGTTAGGTCAGTCACTTGATGCTGAGAAATAGAAGAGAATGGATGGGAAAGAATGATGGGGAGTTTCGGAGATTTGTAATGGTTCAGAAATCACAGGGTATGTTGCAGTGTTTGTCCAGGGAAAAGCCTTCATATGTTTTTTGTTGTTGTTTTGTGTTTGTTTGTTTATTTATTTATTTGAGACGGAGTCTCGCTCTGTCGCCCAGGCTGGAGTGCAGTGGCACGATCTCAGCTCACTGCAAGCTCCGCCTCCCGGGTTTAAATGATTCTTCTGCCTCAGCCTTCTGAGTTGCTGGGACTACACGGGTATGCCACCATGCCTGACTAATGTTTGCATTTTTGGTAGAAATGGGGTTTCATTATGTTGGCCAGGCTAGTCTTGAACGAGAAGGAGAGCGGTTTTTTTGCCTGATTTTACACAATCACCATGCACTGCATTCTGCTGAAGTCATGATGAAGCCATTTATGAAGGAGAAAGGCCGGGGCAGGGGGTGAGGAGAACAATCCGATCTTCCTGATAAAACCACATGATTAGCAAGTTGAGTGGTCTTTGAAAGTTCATAATAGAGACACATACAAAAAAAATGTTACAGTGAAAGTTTGACCTATATGTTCTTCCATATTGATACCATGCCTCCATGATTCTAAAAAAAAGATTTTGAATTTACAATTAGTAATTCATAAGGAAACAGATAAGGAGATAAGTGTAGTGTCTACTACACCTTAAGCTGTATGAAAACAGAGCCATTGTAGCCACAGAGCCTAATTCAATGGTGACACAGGACATGCTCAGTAAATATTTAGAGACTGGCTGTGGTAGGTAACTGAATGACTAGATGGACATGAATATTAATATTTAGGAGGCTGAACCATTTGTGCATATATTAAGGTTACTCAAGCCTTCTTAGCAAATAACAAAGTTTAATATGCTAGTGTATTATAATTAAATGGTATGGCTTTTGTGGATCAAAAACTCATATTTGGGGAATTTCATATGGTTCAACTTTATTGGTGTAGTTCTAGAGTAAGCATAAAATATATAAATACTGAAGTATATTCATTATTTTAAATATTTAAATAATAATTCTTATAGCAGTGACGATAGATATCTTTAAAATCATCCATAATTCTACCATCCTCACATCGCATTAATTTCATTTATCTCTTTCTTCGTACTCTTTATGTAATTTTAAAGCTATCTTTATTTTATTGTCAACAAAACATGGAACTGACCATTCATCAGGGATGTTTCAAAAACTGGTGATTCAGCCCCAGTAACTTAGCTGTCTCATTTTATCTAAAGGAAAATTTGTTTGAAACAAATTTGCTAATCGCAAATTAGCTCTGATAATAGGCATAGCTTATGTTAAGTGAAAATTTTACTTCCCCTATTTCAATATAGCATAAGACCACACAAGTGACAATTATCTAAGTACAATACATTGTTTCTTTCTAATATGTATTTTATTTAATCAGACATCTATTTACCTCTCCTTGAATTGCAGACACACAGATGAATGCTTCTCACCCAGAAACAAACTTGCCAGTTGGGTATCCTCCTCAGTATCCGCCGACAGCATTCCAAGGTAAAGTAGTTGATTAAAGAAGAAAAATGGGCCGGGCGCGGTGGCTCAAGCCTGTAATCCCAGCACTTTGGGAGGCCGAGACGGGCGGATCACGAGGTCAGGAGATCGAGACCATCCTGGGTAACACCGTGAAACCCCGTCTCTACTAAAAATACAAAAAAACTAGCCGGGCGAGGTGGCGGGCGCCTGTAGTCCCAGCTACTTGGGAGGCTGAGGCAGGAGAATGGCGTAAACCCGGGAGGCGGAGCTTGCAGTGAGCTGAGATCGGGCCACTGCACTCCAGCCCGGGCTACCGAGCAAGACTACCTCTTCTTCAAAAAAAAAAAAAAAAAAAAATGAAAGTTAATCAGTCTCTCTCTCTTGAGAGAGAGAGAGAATTGTGCATTGTGCATTTGTTTTTATTTTAGTTCTTTTTTTAAAACTATATTAATGAAATTTTGGCAGCCTAGTTGTTCTTGATTATTTTTATTTGGCTATACGTTTTCCATAGAAGTAATTTTTATTTATAGAGGACAGTAAAGGTATAAAGAAAGCTAGTAAAAACAGCATTAGGTTTAAATTTAGCAAATGAAATACAAGACTGCACATCCCAAAACACAAATGTTAAGTAAAATATTTTATTGATCCTCTATCTGTTCTGAAAATTATGATCATTTAATCACATTTAGGAAATTTATTTATGATAAATTGAGTCATGTAGTAGCTTGGCATGTGTTCAGTGAGAGTCACATCAAAATGGTAAGACAGCTTAAAACTGGAAGTAATAGAAACTCAGTTACCTGGGAATAATTCTCATTTTAATTTTATAATATGTATGAAAGCTTTATTTTTGTATATATACTGATTCAGCCCTGTATTTCTAAGAAAAATAATTGAGTCATTTGACTACGTATGCAATTGAGTACATTTTTTCTTTTCAACCAATGCCTGAAAGAATTCAGAGATTTTCATTTAGGCAAATGCAGTTATCCAAACTACTAGAACTTTAAAAATAGCAAAGGCCATAGCATGTCCAGATTTACAAGCAGGCAGGCTACCCAGATCTTGAAAGAGCATCCTGGGGATTTAGGATCAAAGGGAATGTGGGTTGGATAGAAGGATGTACCCATTGTATGCTCTTCCCTAAGTAAACAAATGTGCTTAGGAGCTGAATGTCATGTTTAATTGCCTAGTAAGAAACCTCCCTGCGGTCCGGATCTCATCCAGATGTTTGCAACTAAAAGAATATGAGCTAGATAAGCTCAAAGACTCTCAGGTGGTGGCTCATGGCAACCATGCCTGCACTGAAGTATCATCACCCAGAACCACTTCAAAATAGTAGTGCCAGGGCACTATTCCAGAAAAATTAAATCATAGCTTCTGGTGGTGAGACTTAAGGAATAGTAATCTTTTAACACCCGAAGTCATTCTAATGTGAAGCCAGGGTTGAGAACCTCTGCTCTAAATTCTTACAGGGTTGCTGTTTGGAAAATCATTAGTAAGTCTATAATAGTCATCCAAGGCACTTAAGAGAATTATGTAATCCACCCTATCACTAAATTAAAAGTGGATATACATAAATAATACAGTTCAGATATAATCAGACTTGAGAGTTTGCTGATATATATATATCACTCTACAGCTTTATTTTGTTTCTCAAGTCCATGATTACATATAGCACAAGCCTTAAGATGATAATGATGCTAACAGTAAGGATAATGTAAAATTGAGAGCTTACCATGCTTTAGTCATTGTTTTAAATGTGGAATTAATGTGGATTAACACATTTAATTCTCAGAATACTCTTATGAGGTAAATACTGTTAGTTATCCCCATTGTGTATGTGGGAAAGCTGAGGCATAAGGAGTTTGGATCAGGCTTCAGGTTCTGCCTGCTTTTAAAAAAAAAAAAAATTGTATAGGTAAATGTGCTGGTAAACTAGGTTCTGCCTTCTGTACTAATATTTATGTGGTAGTCTTAAACAAGTTGCAGTACCTCGAAGCCTCAGTGTTCCTATCTATAAATGAGGGTGATATTTTCAATGTAGGTTGCTTTGTAGAGTAAATGAGAGTATATGTAAAACACTGAGCACAATGCTTGCAAATAAGAAATGACAAGTATTTGCTAACATATTTAAAATATTTTAAATCAATTAGTCTTTACATAAATGATACTAGTATTCAAATTTCAGGTAATTCTTTATGCTTAATTCATTCATTTAATGAGTAATCAATCATATTTTCAGAGTCTGGGGGAAATTATGATGATGTTAAAAATGTGAGAAATTAAATCACATCTCCACATACCCACTGGTCTGCCTATGGTCTGGGTTCTGTGCTGACGCCAGTGATCTTTAAAAATGTAAATCTGCTCATATTACAGAGAGTGTATAACCCCTATTTTATTAGTGTCCTATTACTTTCAGGATAAAGGCTAACACTAAACACAGGATGGCCTTTTCCATGCTCTCTCTTTAACCTCCTCTTGAGCCTGGCTTGCTGCTATTCAGCTAGACTGGCTATTTTTCAGATTTTTAAAGGTCTATGTTAGTTATTGTCCCAGGACTTTGCTCTGAAATGTTCTTTCTATGACTCTGGCCTCCTGAACTCCTGTGCATCCTTCAGATCTCAGCGTAAAGGTGACCCCTCAGGGCAGCTGTTCCTACTCCTTCCCTTTTTCTCTTCCCATCTCAATAGCGACCTTTGGCATCTCTAGTCATAAAACCGTGGTCTCTTACTTGAAAGCATTTATCTCTTATTCTAATTAATCAGTTAATTACTCTGGTATTGTAGCTCCCTAGAATAAGTGGGGATTTAAAGTTGTCTCTCTCATTAAACAATGATGGACAGGGATTGCATCTGTGTCTTCCATTGTAAATTCTAATGCTTTTCTACTCCTGAAAATTTTGTAAGATATAAATAAGACCATGGAACTCATTCTTCTGCTCAGAATCCTCCAGTACTTGCCAATCATAATTAGAACCAAATCCAGACTCCTTACTAAGGCCTCCTTTGATGAACAGCTTCCTATTGCTTTGCTAACAGCATGTCAGATTCATTACAAAGTCAGAGGTATTCTATTTGCCTTTCTTTCCTCCTGAAGCATTTCTCACTAGGTCGTCATATAAAGCTTTCCTCATCTTTTAGACCTTGATGGAAATTATATTTACCTAAAGTGACTGCCTCATGCCCTGCCCTCCCTGACATACATTCTCTCCATCACATCCATATGAATTCTTTTTGTTCTAAATGTGTTTTCTCTCTCTCAGAAGTTGACTGTAAGCTCTCTGATAGCAGGATGCCTCCTTGAGATTTGTGTCCTCATATTCTACAACACAGCCAGTCACATTATGGATCATTTGTAAATATTCATTCATCATAAAGGAATAAATTATAAAAACTATATTTATGATGCATTATTGTGAGGTTTAATCTGTTTTTCTAAGCCTTATTTTTTAAAGGCAAATGAATTTTGTCATAAATGTTCCATTTAAAAGAATGTATACATTTCCTATTCTAAGTATTGCATTTTGCATAGGCTTTAATGTTAAAATATTGAGAAACACAGTCCTTTGAAATTATATTCCACTGCTATGGAATTTTGTGGACCATACAAACAGGCATATAAATCTTCATTATAATCACATATTCATAGAGAATATGAAGTACACTTACTCTTATTAAATTTCTGCCTCTACTCTGCCTCTTACAATTTTTTCCCATCCTTGTTTCTCAAATTATATTTTCCAGAGACCAAAGGATGTTAAATTGTGAAATTTAAATTTCTAACCTAAATATTACAATGAAATTTTCTTTTAATGAAGAAGGACTTAGGAAAGCAATACATTATGGATTAAAACATAATGCAAAGGATTAACTCAAGCAGGTATCTGGAATGTACTGAAAGAAATGACATGCTTTCACCTTCAACAGTGGCACTATAATATTTTGGGCTGGACAACTCTTCATTTTTAGGGAGCTGTTCTGGGTCTTTGAAGATGTGTAGCAGTAGCCCTGGCCACCACCCACCAGATGCAGTATTATCTTCCCCTCCAGTTGTGACCAAAAAGAGTCTGCAAATCTTGTCAAATATCCCTGGCAGAGAGGGGGCAAAACTACCCCCAGTTCTATACATACATTATAAGTCATTTGCTAGAATTTCAGAATTATCATTTTTCACAAGGTACTTTGGCCCTAGAAATGCTGACTCAAAGCCATTATTTTGGGCCTTCTACCAATGCCATGTCTGTTTCCCTTGAGGCTTGTCAGAATCTTTATGTAGGTGACTGTAGATCATGGTTATTTACTTTCATTTTCTCAGATATTAAAGCATATTTTCCATCTGAGTTTTGAATGGTAAGGGTAAGGCTATTCACTGCCTGCTATCCTCAAAACAGAAGTGGATGTGCAACCACAGATATTTCATTGAAAAATCTCAGAAAGATAAAAGCATATCTTAAACATCACAGATACAGATTTCTATGCTGAAATGTCAACTTATAGATAGATGGCGTAACCCTAAAATGGTTGATGATTCCATCTTTGGTGCAGTTATAAATCATTTCACTTGTTTGTATTTCAGGACCTCCAGGATATAATGGCTACCCCGGGCCCCAGGTTGGCTACCCACCCCCACCAGCTGGCCATTCAGGTCCTGGCCCAGCTGGCTTTCCTGTCCCAAATCAGCCAATGTATAATCAGCCAGTATATAATCAGCCAGGTGGAGCTGCAGGGATACCATGGATGCCAGCACCACCGCCTCCATTAAACTGTCCACCTGGATTAGAATATTTAAGTCAGGTAATTTCAAAGACACAAAATACTCATAAAAAACAGAACTGTGCTTCCAGCTTGCTGAACCAGATTAACAAATGAATAATTCACCAAAGTCTGAAATGGCAAAACTATATTTTCTGCTAAGAGACTACTCTCATTCTTTTAGGTCAGGTTCAGTTTTAAAGCAAAACACAAATGCCTTAGAAAATTGTGCTTTCTGTGATCTTAAATACAATCTACGATAATGGCCAATAACAAACATTTAATTAACACTGTTTTCCTGTCTTTGTTGTATGCCTGATACATGTATTAACTCATTTAATCCTTATAGAAAGTCTATGATGTATAGGTGCTACAGTTATCTCCGTTTTTCAAAAGAAGAAACTGAGGTCCAGAGAAGTTATATAGCTCCCTCTGGGGTGAGAACCTAAAGAGTTGAGACTTTTTTTAATCCCCAAACTTTGGTACTGAGCAAAGTGCTCTTTAATCTCAATACTGAATAATTGCTTTATAATTTGAAATAAAATTTAAATTAAGTTTATTTTTGAGTTTCAATAAGTGGCACCAAACAAGGGGTTAATATTTTATGTGTAATACAACTCACCTTTTTATTGTAACTAATAAAACTGCATTTTTATGATGCTGCTTTTGTTCTTTGGAAGACCCAATTTTATAAATGCCATTAATAAAGGAGTAAAAAGTCCTGGATTTTGTTGCACTGAATTATAATTAATCTCAGCAATAAGAGGTTTAACATTTATTTGGTGTTAAAAATCAGGTAGATCAAATAGAAACAAGAAACTCCGTGTGTCCAGCCAGTTTTCATTTCATAAATCACTTCTTTCTTGCACTCTCTTTAGTAACTTAATTTCCCACAATGCACTTAAGTGGCACAATCATAGGAATTTTTGGTCATTATTGTATTATGCAAGAAATACACAGAAATAGATATTTTAAAAATCAGGGTCTCATAAAATACATAAAGGATGTTATCACACATGACAAAGGCTGATATTAAGTATGCTTAATACAAATTTGAAACTTGTAAAAAAACTCTTTGATGGCTAAAGAAGTTATCAATATTTCTTGAGCCTCCTCTAGAAGGAAGACTGTTTTATACTTTTCAAATTGTTTTTGACACATAATAATTGTGCATATTTATAGAGTACAGTCTGGCATTTTAATGCCCATGTACTATGTGTAATGAAAAATGAGGATAGTTAGCATACCTATCACTTTCAATATTTATCATTTCTTAGTGTCAAAAACATTCCAGATCCTCTCTTCTAGTTATTTAAAAATATACAATAAATTGTTAATTATAGTCAACCTACATAGCTGTGGAACACTAGAATTTATTCCTCCTATCTAAATGTAATTTTGTATTCATTAACCAACTTGTCTTTATACCTCTCCTCTCTACCCTTCGCAGTTTCTAGTAACCAGTATTCTACTATCTACTTTTTTTTGTTGTTTGGATGGAGTCTCGCCCTGTTGCCCAGGCTGGAGTGCAGTGGCGCCATCTCAGCTCACTGCAAGCTCCGCCTCCCAGGTTCAAGCGATTCTCCTGCCTCAGCCTCCCAAGTACCTGGGCTACAAGCGCCCCCCACCACACCCAGCTCGTTTTTGTATTTTTAGTAGAGATGGAGTCTCACCATATTGGTCAGGTTGGTCTCGAACTGCTGACCTTGTGATCCGCCTGCCTTGGCCTCCCAAAATGCTGGGATTACAGGCGTGAACCACCGTGCCCAGCCTCTACTCTCTACTTCTAAGAAATCAATTTTTTTAAGCTTCCACTTATGAGTGAGAGCATTCAGTATTTTTCTTTCCGTGCCTGGCTTATTTCACTTAACATAATATGTCCCTGGCCGGTCGCAGTGGCTCAAGCCTGTAATCCCAGCACTTTGGGAGGCCAGGATGGGCGGATCACGAGGTCAGTAGATCGAGACCATCCTGGCTAACCGGGTGAAACCCGTCTCTACTAAAAAGTACAAAAAAACTAGCCGGGTGTGGTGGCGGGCGCCTGCAGTCCCAGCTACTCGGGAGGCTGAGGCAGGAGAATGGCGTGAACCTGGGAACCCGGGAGGCGGAGCTTGCAGTGAGCTGAGATCCGGCCGCTGTACTCCAGCCCGGGCGACAGAGCGAGACTCCGTCTCAAAAAAATAAATAAATAAATAATAGTAATAATAATAATAATATGTCCCTTAGGCTCATCCATGTTGCTGCCAGTGATAGGATTTCATTCATTTTTATGGCTGAGTTTTATTCCATTGTGTGTATCAAGAATGAATTTTTCTTTATTCATTTATCTATTGAACACTTAGGGTGATTCTATATGTTGACTATTAATGCTGCAATAAGCATGAGATTGCAGATACCTCTTTGACATATTGATTTCCTGTCCTTTAAAATTTTTGTTCTGAAAATTTCGAAAAATTTCAAAAAATACTGTTTAAAAAAAAACAGTAGTGAGATTGCTGAATCATATGGTGGCTGTAATTTTAGTTTTTGAGGAACCTCTTCACTGTTCTCCATAATGGCTGCTCTGATTTACTTTCCCACCAACAGATTTCCCCTTCTCCACATTTTTACCATTATTTGTTATTTTTTTTTCTTTTTGATAATAGTCATTTTAACTGGACAAAGGTAATATCTCATTGTGGTTTGGATTTCATTTCTCTGGTGATTAGTGATGTTGAGCATTTTTTCATAAACTTACTGGCCATTTATATCTATGTATGTATGTATGTATGTATTTATTTATTTATTGAGACGAAGTCTCGCTCTTGTTGCCCAGGCTGGAGTACAATAGCACAATCTCGGCTCACTGCAACCTCTGCCTCCTGGGATCAAGTGATTCTCCTGCTTGAGCCTCCCATGTAGCTGGGACTACAGACGCCTGCCACCACACCCAGCTCGTTTTTTGTATTTTTAATAGAGACAGGGTTTCACCATGTCAGCCAGGATGGTCTCGATCTCCTGACCTCGTGATCTGCCCACTTTGGCCTCCCAAAATGCTGGGATTACAAGCATGAGCCACCTCAATTTACTAATTGTTAAAGATACTCCAGTGTAAATCAATTTTATTTGACCTGAATTTTTCCACATTAATAATGAACACAATAAATCTTTTATTAATTAAAAATATTAACTTCAGTTTTATACTAAAAAGTAATATAAGCTATTAAATATTGATAACTGATTACATGTACTTTAAAAAATATAAATACATGAATTTTAATTTGGTTAGCTTATAAAAACCTTCATTTGACATATACTTACCACTCATTTTTTTTTTCCTGTGACAGATAGATCAGATACTGATTCATCAGCAGATTGAACTTCTGGAAGGTATGTATTCATTGTTTTAATCCTGTTTCTATACAGAGTAGAAGTTTATGCAGATAAAGGCACATCAACCTCCACAAATATAACACTCTCACTTATATGGGACAGTTAAGCCGGTTATTTACAGTAATAAACATCAGCAATTCGTTTCTAAAATTTAGGAATCAAAAGGTAAAATGCTGTTATGTTGGGCACCTGCCCTCAGGATATTGACACTAACTTAGAAGAAAAATAATCAAAACCCTTATTTTGCTCCTATCTTCATACATCACTTTTTATCTGACTTCTGCCACTTAAGCTGTTTTCTCCGTAATTGTGATCAGCTTAAGAATGGCACAGAGTCACATTCTAAAGTAAGTTATCTTTTTTATTCGGATGAGGAAGTTTGGGAAAATTATCATTTGTGCCCACAGTTTCTCTTGGGAGTTCAGATGAATGCTATAAAACCTTTGTATACCAGGTCGGATGCAGGACACTAAAGTGTTGGAGGATGCTGACCAACTAGCCTGCAGGCTTGGCTTCATAGAAGAGCACTCCTGCTCCTGCTGAATGGCCTGGCATTTCCTTGGGTCCAGGGCTCCTTAGGTGCAGGAATAAACTTAGGAAGCCAGTAATGTTTTATAATGACTGCCAGGGGAAGAAGACCCCGGGTAGATTTATGAACCATAGTGTTTTCCTTCTAGATATAAAAGGTTTAGTAAAAACTCTGCCAGTTTTTAGGAATATGTCTGTTAAATTCGTTTTCACCTGTCTCCAAAGTTTCTTTCCACTGGTAAAAATTAGAACATGGATTGTATAAGCAAAATAATGGATTTGGCTAAAATATACGATTGTCATCTATTACATTGAAGTTATTTATAAAGCACAATATTAGACATTTATCATTTACTTGATTTTTTTTTAGTGTATGTAAACAAAGCTTTCTCTGGAAGACAGCTTTGTATTCTGAATTTTTTATGTTTTATAGTATATATTAATAAGGCTATAAAATCCAAACAGACATATAACCAAACATTACACAGCACACTATTTATCTTTTTTTGTAGGTTTATGGGCTTTATAGATATTGTTAAATAACGTGTTAATTATGAAATAGAAAGTTCCAAATCTAATAGTTTTTAATTATGCTTATTTTTCAAAAAAGAAATGTCTCAAGGTTTTTTTGTTTCTTTTTCTCCAAAATTGAAAGTCTATGTTATTTTTTCGTGAGTGATATAAAAAAGACGAAGATTACTCAGTTTTTTAGAATCTGAGCATAAAATAGGCACTTACTTTTTTTCTCAGTTCAAAACACAGAAGACAATAAAGACATAAACAATTTGTTTTTTTCAGTAAATGAAAAGAAACTTAAAGGTTATGTAAAGCAATGTTGTTTTACAAATAAGCTGGAGATTTTTTAGATTAAGCTACTTAATGAAACAATTAATTAGATAATAAATGCCCTCTCAAAATCAGCTTAACTTTTTTCTCATTAAACATTTGACTATTTCAAATGTTGATATCAGAAGTGGTTCTTATAAATGCAGAGTACAGGGTCTGTCTGTGTCCCACCAAGGACTCTTAAAGGCGTTCATAGTGCTAAGACTTGTGAAGGCCATCTTTCTCTGACTCAGTCTTTCCACATAGGCATTGTAGAGTGACTTTTCCTCCATATATTTATTTTAATCACTCATTATTGTAGTCAGGCTTCTGACATCCATGACCCCAGTTACTGAGGGCTATGTACAAGTGGAACAGTTATTGCTCCTTTCTGGCTTTAAATACGGAGAGGTTTCTTTCCAGTGTGTGGTTAGATACGGAAAGCCCTTGATACAAAAGCATGTGAGCGTCAGCATTTTGCAGCCATCTGTTTTGCTCATGAAGAGATTAGCCCAGCTAAGGTGCAGATTCCCATGGTCTAGATATTCTGTGAGTTGAAGTGTTGGTTGCCAAACACCCTTTGTCTAATACCCACCTCCCACTTCTGAACAACTACTGCTGAGTTGAATAAGGATGCCCTGGGTCCACTGTGACATTCTAATTCACCTTTCATTTTTCACTCCCTCGGTTTTTATGCACGTACATTGCCTTCTTTCAAAAGCATTGCAAAAAATAAGACATAAGTATGGTTTATAAGACAGTCTCAAACCGATTGATTTAATATAAAATTTCATAGCACATAAACAGCAATCCTCTTATATTCCCCTCCACATTACACAAAAACTATCATGCATTAGTGGACATTTTATCTATGCACCTAGCACCACTGTGCCCACCCACAGCATTGTCCCAACCGTCAGCAGAAAAGTCTCTCTTCTGACAGACATTTATGGAATTAGGAAAATATAACTTGTTTCCTGTGTCTCACATAAGGACTTAATTTCTCTATACATTGGTAATCTCTCCTCCTCCTTTTTTTTTTTGCCATTTTTCTCTGCCTGGATCATCTATGAACATCATATCTTCTCCTTCTCCTTATGCCACTTGGAGTATCATCTAAAACTGGCATAGCTAGATATTATATCATCTTTGGATAAATTCAATATTTTTAACATAGAGGTGATTATGATTTCGTCTTTTATGTTTTTAGTTTTAACAGGTTTTGAAACTAATAACAAATATGAAATTAAGAACAGCTTTGGACAGAGGGTTTACTTTGCAGCAGAAGATACTGATTGCTGTACCCGAAATTGCTGTGGGCCATCTAGACCTTTTACCCTGAGGATTATTGATAATATGGGTCGAGAAGTCATAACTCTGGAGAGACCACTAAGATGTAACAGCTGCTGTTGTCCCTGCTGCCTTCAGGAGGTCGGTGAGCAATTACCAGGGCATTTTGTAAAGTAGTTCAGCAAGAATTTCTACCCTGTCATTGAACCTTTCATCAAACGTAGGCATTACGATTATTACATTTACATATATTATTTTGCCTTGTAGATAGAAATCCAAGCTCCTCCTGGTGTACCAGTAGGTTATGTTATTCAGACCTGGCACCCATGTCTACCAAAGTTTACAATTCAAAATGAGAAAAGAGAGGATGTACTAAAAATAAGTGGTCCATGTGTTGTGTGCAGCTGTTGTGGAGATGTTGATTTTGAGGTAAGAGATGTCATAATGTTTATAAGATTTGCTTTCCTAATAGAAGAATGTAATTTTGCAGGATATTATAAATGCATTAAATAAGTGTTGTGTGCCAATGTCTCAATAGCAAGATAATTTGCTCATATATTTAACTTTGGTCAGAATGATAGTTATCACTCTGATTAAAGGTCACTGTTGGTCATGATAAATGGAAAAAAGAGAAGCAGACCTATGTAGTCAAATAAAAATAAGCAAATCATCTAACACTTAAATGTGGTGGTTTCTGTGTGATGACACTGTATATTATCCATTTTAAACAGAATGTTAACCTTGTCATCTAAGTCTGATTGCCAAAGCATATGGATCTTTCTTAAATCTGAAATATCAGCTGCCAGTGCTCAAGGCCATGTTCAGAATGTCTGACATCTTTGAATTCCTACTAGAAACCCAATTATGCAAAGATAGTTTTGAGAAAATTAGTATAATATATACTACCCAATTATGCTTCTCTGTGGTCTCTGCTTTTCCCTGTATTAAATTAGGTCACTGGAAGCTGCAACATATTAATATTTGTATATTTACTGTAATATATTGTAGAATTTCATTACAGTAGTTCTTCAACAACAGATGGTCTACTTTTACAATCCAAATTTTTTCATTGCAAATGTTTAAAAATCAGAAGGTTTTATGACTTAATCTTGATTTCTTGTTTCTCTTGGAAAATCAGAAAACTGGGTTAACTGGTCCCACCTTTCCACAGAAAGGGCAAAAATCTACTAAAAATGTGTGGGGCTGCCCCTTGTAATAATGACATGGGAACTCTATCACTGTCTCCACCCCTTACTGAGGTTTTTCAATATCCAGTGTCATTCCTTTACATGATCTGTCTGCCTTCTTTAATCATATGGTATTTGATTCCTCTGTCAGACCTCAGCTATGTAAAGATGAATCCTTTTCCCTCATTGACTTAATAATCTAATGACAGAGATTTGCAGTTCTAAGGAGGAGGTGATGTAGAAACTTTAAAAGGGCTCTTATAAAGGGATTGTATAGTATGTGTATGTATATGTGTGCATAATATGCATGTATAAAATTTTATATAGGGGTATGCATAATAGCAGTTCTTCATGTAAGGGATGGAATCTCTATCCTACATCCAGAGAAGTGAAAAGTAATTTCTCATTCAAGGAACAATACTAACAGAAGTTTGGCTGGCATATATTTTACTTTTAGTAAATAAATGTAAACACTGGAAAAGCATCGTGTAATCCTTATATTTGATACTAAAGAATTTATGTTTCATGTAGCAGCCTTCCTTGATGGATACCTTGAAGCATCCATTCCGTGTAATAAATTAACTTTTCTTCTATTTATCCAGAATGATGATATCAAGGTACTCTCATGGAAAGAATTGAGAAATAGTCACTTGAAGAATTTTCCGTAGGGTTGACAATGGAAACTGACACCTCAAAGCAGAAATTATTGGTATGAGGGACCACTAAGGAACAGGAAATCCACCAGGGTGCCACTGGGCATGGAAACTTGAAGTAATAAAAGAGATAAAATCCTGTTCCACAGCAGGGGCAGGAGTCATTCTAAAACAGAGAATAACTCAAGAGGCATTTTATCGGTGTACTATGTGGAACTAATTCATGGATTTGATGTCAATTGAGGATGAAAAAAATTTTGGAGATAAACTTGATGTGTTATTATTCTGATATTACATTGGCCAAGTTAAGAATCTTGGAGGAAAAACACTTGATTTGTGTCCTCTTGACCATTATGATAGTCTGCTTTTTAAAAAGTAAGGTATCAAATACTAATATACATCTAGGTCAGGGACCAGCAAAATGTAATCAATGGGCTCTAGTTGATTATATAAAATATATATGGGAAGTTAATGACTTGAATTACAGTCATGTTGGATTTTAGTTATGTAGAGGAAAAGAATGGAGAGTTTTCAGCAAACAGATAGTAATTGAATCTCTAAGAAGGTTATCTCAATGGTGAGTAAGAGAGAGCCTAGTAGACCTTTTATCCAATATAGATAATAAGAGAGTCTGTCTCCTTCAAGGACTCTTGGTAGGGGAAAAATATGGCCACACGAAACTGACATACCAAGTCACTTCTGTCTATGAGCTTGAATTCCTGCCACTGTTGTGTTTCAGGAATCTCAAAATACAGAAATTGATCCTGAGTGGTAATAAATTCTATATGGTCAACTACAGCCCACAGATTTTTTTTCCTGCCCTCTCAACTAGATTTTCATTAGTATTCAATAAATATGTTTTTAAAAAGCAGGCAATCATAATGGTCAAGAGTATAGACACTGGAGCCAGATACCCAGGTTTGAAACCCATCTTCATAACACTTACCTGTGTGACCTTCAACAAATTCTTTCACTTCTCTTTGCTTTAGTTTTTTTACATGAAAATTGGGTGTAATAACAGTAAATAAATAAATCATTAGCAAGTAAATAAAATAGCTTACCAGCAACTATTAATATACTCACGATACACTTATATTTCTTTGCTACATAACTAGATCCTATATACTGTCGTTGTATTTCAGTATTTTGCATTTATATTTGCATTGTGAGATGAATCTATGGTTTTCTTTTTAGAATGATTTACCAATTAGTATTACGTTTATGGATTTAAAAGTTTAACATTATACAATACCAATTTATTATTTCCAAATGTTGAAATTTTATTACAGTAATTTTCTATTCCAAAATGTCTACAATTTAGCTAAAAATTATCTAGTCCTGATAATTTATTGGTTGAAGATCATTATTTGCATTTCTTTTCCTTGCCATAAAAAAATGTATTCTCTACTTCTTTAAATTTCTTGCTGTAGTAATCAAAAAGGGCAAATGTTAATATCTTTGTGTAGTGTTAGGTTTACAGTGGCTAGTAAGTTGTCAGCTGCATTTTTCATTTTTTTTAAATTTCAGAATTAAAAAATAAACCAGAGTTTTCATTACTAGCTTCAAATGCTTCAATGACAGCTATTAGCAGAAAAATACTAACATGTACAAGAAAGGATTTGTATTCATTTATTTTGCCACAGTAGTATTTCATTACACATAATCCCTAAAACTCAGCCGCTTGCAACAAGCGTTTATGCTCATGCTTAGGGCTGTGCAGGTCAACCGTATTTCAGTGGATGTATTTAAGCAGTGATTTGGGCTGCATGTTAACCTCAGTCTGCTCCAGGTATGTTTGTTCTGTGGCTGTAGCAGCAGCAGCTACCTGAGTCATGCTTTTCTAGTGGCTTGTCACTGAAGATCATAAGCCAGGCCAAAGCACTTAGCCCAGTTTAAGGACACTACTCATGTCATATCTGCTAACACCCATTGTTCAAACAAGTAACATGGCCAAGCCTAATTATGAAGGAACAGGAAGTATACTGGCCATACAGAAGGAGAGGGAATGAAATGAATATTTGATGAACAGTATTATGCTATCAGTTTCATATTAGATGTTTATTTCTGGTATTTTACAAACTCTCCACTTGTACTAAAATAAAGTGAGTCAAGTGTTTTTAGATTCCCCACATATATTTAGCTGAAAAGGACACTCCTCTGTTAACACAACTATAGATGTGCCTAGTTTTCTGAATTTCAGCTACATTCAGTCCCCACCTGCCCTCCTAGAGGAGTTGCCTTAGTCTGAGCACAGTCCATTCAACCCTATATGATGGCCCTGGGCTTTCCTCAGGCAGAATTGTAAAATTAGAAAATTGCTACTTTGGAGCTCATTTGTTTATACACTCTTCGTCTTTTATTATTCACACCCCACTAGTTACCCACTGTTACTTCAGCCCTTGTCGTGGGGCATTTCATCAAGTTACTTACTGGTATTTGCCTTTACTCCAAACTGCTAATCTTTTCTAGGCGCTTAGCATTTCATGTTTGGTAACTCACAGTGGGTGGTAATAAGCCTTTTCATCATATTTAACCTTTCGGTCTGTGTAAACTGTGCTTCTCCTAAAGCAGAAGTCTAATAGGAATTTTGTTCATTACCTTCCTGATGGCTTCTAGAAATGTCATCACATAAACATTTCATATTTATATCTTTTTTTGCCTAAATTTTATTTTGGGTCAATTCAAATAATTCATTAATGTCTATTAATATAAAATAGAAATTGTTAAATATTTCAGAAAAACTACTTTCATATAATTTCTCTATATAATGAAACAGTTTTTTTCATATATCTATAAATAGATACCGGAGCCTCTAGTTATCTAATGAGGGTTACATGTTCATGGTTACATATGGTACATAATTTTAATACCTTATTTGTTTCATCTTCAAATTTCAAAGTACTTTTGCTATAAGTTTCCTAAAAATATGTAATACTTTTTTTTCAATTTAGATTAAATCTCTTGATGAACAGTGTGTGGTTGGCAAAATTTCCAAGCACTGGACCGGAATTTTGAGAGAGGCATTTACAGACGCTGATAACTTTGGAATCCAGTTCCCTTTAGACCTTGATGTTAAAATGAAAGCTGTAATGATTGGTGCCTGTTTCCTCATTGTAAGTCTGTTCTTACTAATCTTGATTATAGATGCTTTCTCTAGGTTCATTCTGAAATGATTCAGTAAAGTGTATATTTCAAAATGACTTTTTAAAATTTATGGATTTTAAATCCGGATTCCCATTTAATCCTAGCTCTGAAATTCTATTTGATCCTGACACTCTGGGGTGACTAGTTTCTGTCTGAAGAGTCTATGAATATTCACATGGCAAGAGAGGGACTAGGGAGGCGTACTAAGGAGAGATTTTAGTCTCCCCTTAAATCAGCCATCTCCTAGATGCCTTGAGGAAGAAGTTGAAAGTGGGCATATGTGGAAAAAATTTAGTGAAACAAGGAAACTTGACCATGACTCATAGTAATTAAATTAAACCATCTAATATAGGAGTATGAACTACAGTAAGAGTGTGCATTCACTCAAGTGTGTAGACCTAACTACCAAATTACAGGAGATAATCGGATATACCAGTGATTCTGAAATTGTCTTCACATTAGAATCACTTAGGGACCTTTAAAAACTGTAAGTACTAGTCCATACCTCAGTTCAACTGAGTCAAACTTCAAAGTTCATATAGTGCTCCAGGTGGTTCCAATATGCAGCCACAGATGAGAATTATGGGGATAGAGAAAAAGTCACATTTAGAGAAAATGACCGGAAGATTAATTAAATGCATACAGGTATCAATACATGAATAGAATTATAAAATTTATTATTAAAATGGAAAGCTAAAGGTAGAACTTATATAACTATAGAGCTTTTCTGTGTTTATTACATTTAATTTTTTTAACAGATATGTTATTGTGTTTCACTAGATCCCTTAGTATTTCTGCATCTGATAATTGATCTCTGTTTTGTTGCTGAAAATTCATTTGTATATTTTTGTTTTTATCTAGGATTTCATGTTTTTTGAAAGCACTGGCAGCCAGGAACAAAAATCAGGAGTGTGGTAGTGGATTAGTGAAAGTCTCCTCAGGAAATCTGAAGTCCGTAAATTGATTGAGACTATCTAAACTCATACCTGTGTGAATTAAGCTGTAATGCCTGTAGCTCTGGTTGTATACTTTTGCTTTTCAAATTATAGTTTATCTTCTGTATAACTGATTTATAAAGGTTTTTGTACATTTTTTAATACTCATTGTGAATTTGAGAAAAAGGACATCTGAGTTTTTGCATTTATTAAACTTCCTATAAAAAACTGCTTTGAATTATGATCTCTGATCCACTGTCCATTTTACTACCGAATATTAACTAAGGCCTTATTAATTTTTATATAAATTATATTTTAAATCTAGTTACAATTTATTTCATGCATAATAGCTAATGTTATTTTGCAAATGCCATATATTCAAAAAAGTTCAAAGATAATTTTCTTTACTGTTACGTTCAAATAATATTCAATATGTATATTATCTTTAAAAAGTTAAATGTATTTTTTAATCTTCAAGAAATCATGCTACACTTAACTTCTCCTAGAAGCTAAGCTGTACCATAAATGATACATTCATGTTCACAAGATATTAAATTACCAATTTTTAAATTATTGTTAAATAAAGAACAAAATAAAGAACAAAATGATTCTTGTCCAAAGAAAGGCACATTTTAAACACTCCTTCACTCTAAAACTCGTACTATTATAAATTTTGAAAGTTAATATTTATATATGAAATGTATAGCTTTTGTACTCTATCCTTTCTAGAAAATGGTAATTGAGATTACTCAGATGTTAATTAAATATAATATTTTATATATATATATTCACAGAGAATAAACCTAAATAATGATCTATTAGATTCAAATATTTGAAATAAAAACTTGATTTTTTTGTATATTTGACTTTTGTTTTTAAACAAAATGTGTTCAGATGGTATTTTGAACACTCATTCAGTTAAATGATGGTACATTTGAAGCAGGATATTTCCCTGACCCCTTCCTGGGACTCGAGAAGGGGTGTCTTGTTTACTCAGCCTGCCACTCTCAACTCCTCCTGGGAGGGAGTGCGCGGGCAAACAAGGCAGGAACTGGAGTGCACAAGCACTGGAACTGGCTCACCGCTTTGGCACGGGCAAGAGCAAACTCCGTGCACGCCCTGTGGTAGCAACCAGGTGCGGTTGCCTGCGATTCCTGAAGCCCCAGAAGGTGTATTACAGTGCTCTTTTAGCTCTGCTGTCTGTGGACAGCTTAAGTGTTAACAGCTCAGTGAGCCCTTTGTCTTGTCACGTGGGACAGCTGCCCTCCACCAGCAAGGGCAAAGGGCGAGTGTTAGTGCCTTTTATATCTGCACTCATGGCTCCCAGGCTCTTGTCCGGCGTCCAGGAAAAATGTGGTCACAAAAACAACTGAAGGATGGTAAATGCGGGGATTTTATTGCTGAGGAAAGTGACTCTCAGTGGAAAAGGGAGCTGAAAAGGGGACAGTGGGGTAGGTGATCTTCCCCTGAAGTCTGGCCATCTCCAGCTGGATTCTTCTCTGAAGTTACACTGTCAAGCTATCCCTCTGAAGTCAAGCTGCTTCTCTCCAATGTCCAGCCATAGTCTCCACTCCTCTCTGACTGAGTCTGGGGTCTTTGTAGGCACAGGATTGCGGGCAGAGAGAGCCGTGGGCAGTTTAGGAAAAGGCAACATTCAAGGAGAAAAACATGGATATAAATTCTCACTTTGGGCCAGGGTTTCAGGCATTTCAGCTTGAAGGTAGAGTTTTCACTGGGGACTCACCCTTTTCTGCCTAGAATTTCTCTGCCTCCTGTCCCCATCATGTTTAACTGCCTTTTCCTTTCAAATCTCCTTTAAAAAGGAGCAAGTACATGACACTTTGTAGTAAAATCTGTACCAGAGTTGGAAACTAGGTTTTCCACCTGTCAGAAGCTGGTAAGAATTTAGTAATCTCTTTTGTAATGCAGATTGAGTTGAAAGATGACATGAACAACCCACAATATTCCTCACGCAATGGAAAAGTGTGCTTAAGCAATAAGGGCATGTGGAAGAGTCTCTCTTTCATGTTCAGCACAATTCTTATAACAGCAGCTCTCCTCATGGTGTTAGTGCCCTAGACCTCAATAGCTCCAAATGGCAAGTGGTGAGAACATTAGTATGCAGGAGATCTTCAAGAAAAGCCAAGTCTAGATGATTTCCCACAAGCCTAAACAAATCGCCAGATGCCAAATTCCAACGATGAAGTGTACCCATGGAACTCACTCAGAGCGTGTGCTTGGTAGAGATAGCATGTCAAGAAAAGTGGATGTACTTGCATAGCTGAATCCCAATGGCATTGTTATGCCAGTTACAGAAGAGAGTGGAAATAGGATTTCCAAACTGGCCCTAATGTGTCAAAACCGACCCAAAATAAGGCTTAGAGTACTGACATTATCTCTGTGACAGCTACATCTTACTTTCATTATTTGTCTCTCTCTAAACAGGATTCTGAATCTTTGGTTAAGTAAAATAAAACTAAACTGATCTAAACATTTTTTTCTTCAACTCTGCAAAGAAGATCACATATTTTCTGCAGAACCTATTTAAATACTAGACAAATATCTTCTCATTGCATAATTACATAGAGAAAAATAATCACACATGAAAAATTCGATATTTAATTAAGAAAATATCAGGAATTGTTTTTCAAAGTTTAACTGTAATCTTAATGGATTTGAGGAAATGTTGCATATTTTTTTATTTCTGCTATGTGAGTTATAACAGTGAATGGAAAGTCACTGCGTGTGCCTGACTAGGGAAAATGTTGAGGAGGAAAAACTGCAATCGATGGGGCATGGAGCTGTATTTTTGGTCTTGGGAAGAAAGTTCTAGGTAGGTGGTCAGTGAGGAATGGGGAAAATGGGGAGGGAGGAGGAAGACAAGATTTAAGGGATGTCAGTACCTCTCCTATGTACCTCTTGGGGGAGGGTTGAAGAGTGAGGGGCGTGTAAGTGAAAGCAGAGACAAGGCTGGGAGAGGAAAAAACAAAAAGCACCAGCCACAGGCAATTAAGTTGCCAGAAAATTGGTGTCTGGGCTCCCAGCATCAAGTTAGCTAGCTACTCTAGGCATAAGTACTAAAGCTTTAACTGCATTTGGGCTCAAAAAGAGCGACTGTAACTTTAGGGTAACTAGAAAAGACTCTGTAGAGAATCCCTGCCATCAGTAAGAATGGAATGATTTAAAATGTCTTTGGGCACAATGAAGTGCTCCGAGTGCTTAAAGTGCCAGAAAAGTGTACAGGGTTTCCCTCCATATCCTGCCTCTCTCCTTTCCTGTCCCTAGCCCAGCATACACTGCCTGAGTTTCCTAGGACCACGTTCCTGCACCTGGCACTGTCTCCTTCAAGCTCTGTGCTCCTCCTTGTGCCTTCATTTCCCTCAATAGTCAATAGTATCATTGTCAATTGATTATGTTATCTACCTTATAAGGTCAGTGTGAAGATTCAGTATTCTAATGCAGGTTCAGAGACCTGAGCAGGTTCCTGCAGTAGAACCAGTGTAAAAAATGAAAAGGGCTATGTGTTGATAAAAATCAATGGGTTTCGAAACACAGGGAAGTGTCTCAAAGCCAATGAGGAAGATTTGGGCTAAATTAAATTTCTGTATTATGATTTGAATAGCAAATAAAATTCATTTAAACCCTAGGAAGAATACTATCTCCTCAAAAAAAAAAAAGATGTCTATGCAAGATGCCAAGCTAGGGAATGATGTTCATCTCACAGAAGTGTAGATTAAAGGAAATTAAGGCATGGGGGGAACACAGTCTTTGGCTTCTGCGTTAGAGTCCTTTTTTTTTTTTTTTTCTTAGCCTTATAGTGTCAAAATGTGGCAAGCCATTTTAAGAGAGGGACAGTAGCTGGGCTCAGTGGCTCTTTCCTGTAACCCAGCACTCTGGGAGGCCAAGACAGGTGGATCACCTGAGGTCAGAGGTCAGGAGTTCAAGACCAGCCTGGCCAAAATGGTGAAACCCCGTCTCTATTAAAAATACAAAAATGAGCTGGGAATGGTGGCGGGCGCCTGTAATCCCAGCTACTGGGGAGGATGAGGCAGGAGAATTGGTTGAACCTGGGAGGCAGAGGTTGCAATGAGCCAAGATCACGCCATTGCACTCCAGCCTAGGTGACAAGAGTGAAACTGCTTCTCAAGAAAATAAAAGAGAGAGAGAGGAACAATAATCTGGGTCCCTGAAACCAGGTGAAACAACTGACAATACAGGGTTTGAACTCATGATTTACAAACTGAGAGGGCCATAGAATGATAAGCAATAAGTACAGCTGGTCACAGAGCTCTGCACTTAACAACCCCCAACACACAGACACACACACCAAGCATTCAAGTTAACGTTAATTTACTGTTAATGTTTATACAGTAGGAAACATCAGATTTATGCTTTTAATGCAGATTATAAATTTACCCACATTGAATTCTGACTAGATTTGGAAAATTGATCTGCTTGCCCACTAAGGACAATTTGTTTCTACCTGTGGATTCTGGGAGTTTTCCATCATTAACACATTGAGGTTATTCTGTCTGGCAGTGATAGGGAACAAACATTGACCTATTTATTTCAGCAAAGGAGTTAGTTGCTAGGTAAAATTTCAGCTTTAATCGGGCATTGCCAATAGACTGCAACCACCTGGAAAGATCTTAGAGAAATTCTCAGTTATATTGACTTTACAGAGTTAATTAGATCTTAGTTTACTACCCGGTCCGCTCGGGCTTCTATACCAAAACACCTTAGACAGGGACAGTGTAATTATAAATGACTAAAATTTGTTAATTATAGTTCATGAAGCTGAGAAGTCCAAGATCAAGTCACCAACAGATTCTGGTGTGTAGTGAGGGCTGCTCTCTCCTTCCAAGATGGCACCTTGTTGCTGCATTCTCACATGGTGGAAGGCAGAAGGTCAACAGGGACCCAACCGAGCCCTTTTAAAACGTCACCGATCCAATTCGTGAGAATGGTGCCCTCATGACTTAATCACATCCTAAAGACCTCATATCTGAATACTGTCAAAATGGGTCTTAGTTTCCAACAAATGAATTTGGGGGGACACATGCCTTTAAACCATGGCACCTACTAAGCACATTTCTGCTAAATCATACTGTCTGAATTCTCTCCCCATTATTGCAAGTCACAAGCAGAAGATAATTTACTCACAAAAGTCTTTTTTTTTTTTTGCAAATCCATTTTGGTAAAATAGATTCACTCAAATAAAATAGATTCACTCAAATAATTCACATAAATGTATTTGTAAACTTTATAATTGAGGAAATGAATATAAAAAACGTAAAGCTGATTGATTTAGGGGCACTGAAACTGCTCATCAACTATTTAACAAGTACATACAGAGCTTCTACACTGGGCCAAGAGTTATGTTAGGTACGATGTCTCAATAAGCAACAAAAATTATTTTCTACAAAGTGCTTAAGGTCAATTATACCTATGGAATGTGTGATTATAGGATTCAGAGTACTATGGAGAGGGTTAGTAGAGACACTGAACTCAGTTTTAATGGTTAGGAAATTAGGGGAAGTAACTTTTAAACTAAGAAAGCTTGCTGGACAAAAGGGAAGTGAGAAGATTATTTCAGGGAAAGGAAAGAACATAAACAGAAGTCACCTCAGGGGTCTGAAATGTGGTTAGGCCACTGGTTTTGTGTTCCTTCATGAGTGAAAGACATGCAGGGGGTGGGACATCTAAAGAGTGGCTACATCATACAGTGCCCTAGTCACATTAAGAAGTTCAGGTTGGGGCCAGACGTGGTGGTTGACACCTGTAATCCCACCACTTTGAGAGGCTGAGGTGGGAAAGATCAAGCGTCCTTTCCTCCTCATAGCTCTCTCTCAGTCTCTAGGAATCCTGGTGGCGGACTTCTCTAAAGCTCCTTCCCCCCCCCTCCCCCTCCAAGCAGCATGGCTTACCTGAAACTAGTCTAGCCTTTTCAGATGGAAAAGTTACTTTGTCTACAGAAATTTTCTCATGGTGATTTGGTATCTCCCTCATCACCAAAAACTTGTATACATGGTAGATGGCCTAAAATTGTTGAATTATCTATCTTTCAAATTTACAGTGTAAGCTGATAATACATTTCAGGTCCTGAAAGCTATCAAAATAACCAAAGTTCATTTATCTGAGGAGGTTGGTATTAGTAATTAGTTGTGTAAGTAAAAAAGTCAATAAAAGATGAACAAGCATATCTGTAAAAAAGATGAATATACTTAAAATAAATTAAGGGTAAATTTTATTATTTTGTTATTATCATTTATTTATTTATCAGTCTTTTAAGTAGGGGTAAGGGCCAAGTGTGGGTCTACTATTCTGCATTGTCTTTCTTGTATAAAAATACACAGTTTATTTTTGTTTCAATAGAGTCCGAATTCTAAGACACTTTCAAACGTATCTTAGTGTAAAACAATAAATTTTTACTATGATTTACATAGAAACAATCTTTTATATTAATATTTAATCAAAGCAAGTAAAAATATTTACTTTCTGTAACTACAATAATCTTTCGTATAAACTGATTTACAAATAAATACAAATCACCTTTATTTGGTGTAGAACTTTTGAGAGAGTAGATGTACCCTAGAACTAGAGAATCAATAGGGACTCTCTTGATGTAATTGTCAAGCGTATTCAGCATAATTTGAGCTAATAATTAGGTCTTACCGACAGAATAGGAAATGTCAATCCAAGGAGTTGGGTAAATTAAGATCAGTTAAGAGAGTGTCTATATTTTACTTTCTTTAGTAATTATTTTCTGACAAGGAAAACAATAGTCACCATCAATCCAGTAGCTAAAATAATATGACACTTTTTTGATATGATTCATGGCTCCCTCAAGAACTTATCTGCTCCAAAAAGTAAAGGAGAAAGCAGGAAAGAAGAAAGGGAGGGATTAGATGAAAAGGAAAGAAGAAAGAAAAGGGGTTTTTGTTTGTTTGTTGCAGTAGAAGTCAACTAAAAAATATAGAAGAAATGATGAAGGTAGGAAAAGACCATTTGACAGTCATCATCACAATAATTTTATTCCAGCAAGAAAACATCAGTGGCTGCTAAAATTAGTGATGAACCTTTAAGGAAAAGCAGTATGCAGTACTTACACTGTCTCAAAGTAGCTTCTTATAAGATACTTATTTATTTCAAAAGAATAAAATAGTAAGTAACTTTACATTTACTGCATGATACAATTCAGCTGAGCTGCCTGCCATGACATGGAAAAGATCTCCATTCCTCCAGTTTCCAAAAACAAGGTTTTTTTTGTCACTCATCTGAACTTTCACCTGCAGTGCATTTAATTCTGTATTTTTCTACCATAGGTCTCTTCATGTTGATGTAAATCTTCTCTAAGATGATCAACATTTTCTTAGAGAAAATACATACCATGCTCCTCACTTCCTTTTGTGTACTCACCAGTCATTGACACCCATATCTCTTCAGTCTTATCTTAGTCGGCACAGGCCGCTACAACAAAATATCATAAGCTGTCCTAAACAGGAGATGCTTGATTCTCACAGTTCTGGAGCCTGGGAAGTTCAAAATCAAAGTACCAGCAGACCTGGTTTCTGGTGAGGGACCTCCTTCTGTCTTGGAGACAGCCAGCTTCTTACTGTGTTCTCATATGGCAGAGAGTCCAAGCTCTGGTTTCTCTTCTTCCTGTTATAAGGACACTCATCACATCATGAGACCCCCACCTTTATAAACCTAATTAACTTCCAGAGGCCTTGACTCCAAATATCATCACATTAGGGGTGAGAGTTTCAACATATGAATTTGGCAGGAGAGGTACACAAACATTTAGTTCATAACATTCCAGCCCTGGCCCCCATCATTCATGTCTTTCTTGCATGTAAAATGTATTAATTCTATCCCAATAGTACCAAAATCCATAACTCATTCTATCATCAACTCTGAACTTCAAAGTCTCACTTAAGAAACATCTAAATCAGATACGAATGAGACTCAAGGTACAAATTCATCCTGAGGCAAAATTTCTTTCCAGCTGTGAGCCTGTGAAACCAGATAAGTTATGTACTTGCAAATTATAATAGTGGGACAGGCATAGAATGGACTTTCCCATTACAAAATGGAGAAGTTGGGAGGAAGAGAGGAGTAACATATCCAAATAAAGTTCAAAACCTAGCAACCAAATGCCATTAGATCTTGAGGCTCAAGAATAATTCTTTTTAGTTTGATGCTCTGTCTTCGAGACCCAGTCCTGCAAGGCTCTTTCGGGTGGGGGTTGTGCCCTCAAAGCTCTGCAATGTGAGAGTCACATCCACTCCCAAGGCTCAGCTGAGTGGAATTCTCATTCTCCAGGCTCCAGGCTGCCATTGTCTAGCCTGCTGAAACCAAGGCAATGGCTCTCTCCCCCACTGAAAACCAAGGAGGCAGACCTGATGACTTCCGAATTGCCTTCAGGATTACTGCTTTTTCTTATCTTGAAGAGTAGTACACATCTGCAGCCAAATAGCTTGATGTTCTGGTACTGTGGCCTGTAAGAAGTCCTGTAGCTTTCTTTCTATTGATACTGTTTCCATTGTCTTTAGCTCTGTCAATCTGAAATAATCAAAAGAATCAGAATTCAGTCTTAAAGAATTTATTCTAGCAAAAAGTTTGTTACGATCATTAGAGAAACATTGGCTCCTGAAAATGAAGTAAGTTACAGTGCAGTCGCAGACTAGAAAATGAGTCAATGAATATACCTGATGCAAATCTCATGCAGTTTTTTTTATTTTTTTTAATAATCAACTAATCTATGTTAACTGAGACTCCTTGTTCTCCAGCTACTCAATCCACAGGTGGCCTGTGGCTCCTGGTAAACAGAAAGGATAGCAATGTAATTGAAGGCTGATGCTACTCCTCTTATTGTAGGCCAACTTACAAATGTCACCAGGAAATAAACTCTCATCATTCTCATTGACTAGACAATAAAAGGACAAAGGACCTTGTAAAGTGGGAACAAGGAAATGGAACAATTAAAGAAAAATGATTGGTTAACATTAGGTTACTTCAGTTTACTTTTTTGTAAGGGTTAAAGCAGAGCGACTTCCTTATTATGCTGACTCAATCAGATTGAAATTTCCTGTTTTCAGGAAAAAAAAAAAAAATGGTCTGCTTGGGATCTATCTGCTTCCTTAAAGTTGCAGTATGATTACGTGACATTTGGCATGAGTGACTCTGCTGTGGTTTAATCTGGTTTGTTGGAGTCTAGTGCGTGAGCTCACTCCAAATCAATGACCGCCCACAGTTTTTGTTTACACACACACACACGGTATATATTCACTTTTTTTTTCCCTGTTGGTTCTCTTTCTCTGGAGAACCTTGAATAATATACCAACTTTCCTCTATAATCAACTTCAGTGAATATTTCTGTACATGTATCCTTTTGCTCATGTCAAAAAAAAAGCATTTATCATTATCCTTATGAGTAAAATTGCTGCTTCTAAGGGTCTAAACATCATTATGAAATATTGTAATATTGCTCTCCAAATAAATAATACCAATTTATTGTCTGAACACCAGTGTATGACCATCACTACAGCTTTACATCTCCCATCAGATCTGGTATTGTTGGGTTATGTTTTGTTTTGGTGAATTTCCAATATTTTTAACTGGGAATCTCATTCTTGTTTTCATCTGCATGAAACGGTGAGGTTGACTATGTTTTCATTTGTTAATTAGACGTTCATGTTTCCTCTAATGTGAATCATCTTTTTGCATACTTTAATAATTTTTGTATTTGTTTGCTGTCAACTTTCTTATTAATTTGTAGGAGTTTCGTTTTATGCAACCAAATCTTTTATAAGTTTGTATGCATTGTAAATATCTTCTCTCAGGATATGGCTTTCAATTCACGTTATTTGTGAAATAATATTTTTGTTGTATAGAGAAATTTTAAATCATCATATTTATCAATTTTTTCAAGGTTTGTATTTTTTTTCTTTTGTTTTGCAGGTTTATTTTTCATACACAGGTCATTACTGCACTTGGAACTTTTTAAATGTATGTTATGAGTAGATATCTAATTTTATTGTATATAAATAGCTAATCACTCCAATAACAGCAAAGAGTTCATCTTTTCTACTGATTTGTAATGCTACTTTTGCCAGCTATTAACTTTTCATGGATTTGTAGATCTGTTTTCAAGCTTCCTCTCCTATTCTATTGTTCAATATTTTTGTATAAACAATTCCCTTCAAACATTCCTGACAAGGTATTTCCTCTTGAATATTATTCTGGTCCGGTCTCTTTAAACAGCTGCATTTTATTGATGGAACATAAAACAGGCAAAAGGAAGGAGCAAGATACAAAGTTCATTTAATATCCTGAAAAAATAGATCAGCCTTTAGTATTTTAACAGCTATATATTATTTATTTAGTGATCTTGGTTTTGTTTGTAAACAAGCTAGTTATATTGTAGTAAAGAAGAAATGTGGGAGGAAAAATAAGACTTTAAAGATGTATCTAATCTTGTAATTAACATACATTTCCTACTCAACATTTTTAATTTTATGTAAAATATTTTAGGATATACTACGCATGTTTTTAAATCACTTGATTTTAAAGCTTTTTAATAGGAAAAAAAGATACAAAGCTGAAGTTGTAAGGGTAAGGGTTAAGTATTGAAGTTTTGTGGGCCTAACAAATGACTAGTTTATATAATTTGTAGAATACTTTCTTATTTTACCTACTTAGCTAATACAAGTGGTGCCTAAATAAGTAATGTTTTATAGAATGAACTGATGCAGGTGGGAGAGTCACTGTCATACGAAACTGTCAGAGGCATTTGAACAAGAGCAACACTATCTTGAATAGAGGCTGGATAAAGTAAGTCTGAGACCTATAGGGCTGCATTCCCAGGAGGTAAGACATTCTTAGTCAAAGGAAGACACGGGAGGTATCTCAAGATACGAGTCACAAAGACCTTAATGATAAAACAGGTTGCCATAAAGAAGCCAGACAAAACCCACCAAAACCAAGATGTCAAGGAAAGTGATCTCTGGCCTTCCTCACTGCTCATTATATGCTAATTATAATGCATTAGCAAACTAAAAGACACTCCCACCAGCACCATGACAGTTTACAAATGCCGTGGCAATATCTGGAAGTTACCCTACATGATATCAAAAGGGAAGGAACTCTCAGTTCTGGGAATTACCCGCTTCTTTCCCAGGAAACTCATGAATAATCCACCCCTTGTTTAGATATAATTGATAAATAACTATAAGAATATTAAGTCAAGTAGCCCATGCCACTGCTCTGTCTATGGAGTGTCCATTGTTTTATTCCTTTAGTTTCTTAATAAACTTGCTTTCACTTTAGTCTATGGGCTTGCCTCTAATTCTTTCTTGAGTGAGGTCCAAGAACTCTTCTCTTGCGGTCTAGATCAGGACCTCTTTCCAGTAACAAAACTAGGGATCAACTTAACCTACAAGTAAATTAAAATATGCTTAATTAAACTGAGTAAATATTAAATATGCTATCAAAGAGAATATAGTCAGAGAGACAAAAAACAAGGAGGGAAAGGAAGCAGAATCAAGAATGTTTGCATTTGGCCGGGCTCGGTGGCTCACGCCTGTAATCGCAACAGTTTGGGAGGTCGAGGCGGTGCGGATCACGAGGTCAGGAGATCGAGACCATCATGCATAACACGGTGAAACCCCATCTCTACTAAAAATACAAAAAAATTAGCCAGGTGTGGTGGCGGGAGCCTGTAGTCCCAGCTACTAGGGAGGCTGAGGCAGGAGAGTGGCGTGAACCCGGAAGGTGGAGCTTGCAGTGAGCCGAGATGGCGCCACTGTGCTCCAGCCTGGGAGACAGAGGGAGACTCAGTCTTGAGCCCACAACAGTGTAGTGAGGTAAAAATGTAGTGGGTGTCTGGCCAAGCTGGGCTTAAGTCTCAGTTACAGCTGAGTCTGCACGAGCCCCTGCACTCCCGCAGACTCTGCAAATGAGTCACCAACCACACACTGCTGATGTTATAATAAGGAAAATCCATGTGCACTGAATTCAAGCGTATTTACAGTTGTAGCCACCGGTGGACTTACTGGTGCCCCACTAAAGAAAGGTCTTAGGAGAAATTTGTTTCACAAATGAAGGCAGAGAAAGTAAAAAAAGAATTTGAGATATGTAAAGCATCTTGACTTGTATACTCACTAGAGTTTCTAAGTATCTCAGGCCTTTTGTTCTCTCTGCTGAGTCATATCAGAATCAGTATAGTTCCATGTAGTCTAGTCTGTTCCACCAGATTGAAATCCGTTCACTTGGGAATGGTGGGAATTTATTTTCTAGTGACTTTTGTCAATTGCCCTGCAATAAAAGGAGTCCTTCAATTACATCTATCCTTTCTGTTTACCAGGTGCTGCAGGCCACCTATGGGTTGGGTAGTTGGAGAACAGGGAGTCTCAGTTAACAAAGCTTAGTAGACTATTAAAAAAGAAAAAAGAAAAAAAAAATCTGCCTGAGATTTGCATCAACCGTATTTATTGAATCATTTTCTGATCTGTGACTCAAATGGAAAATGTATACCCTGGGGATTTGAATTATTATCAGGCAACTCCTACAGATTTCTATTTGTTTTCTTGTTCGCCATAACTCACAGCAGATTACCTTCTGACTTCTAAGGAGAATGATGTGAAGTTCTCACAGAGAAACTCCTCACATGGGTAGGGGCGAGAAGGGAACAAAGTAATCCCATGCCAGTAAAAAAATAAAGGAGATATATCTCATCATGAACTTGTATGTCTCTGTGAGCTTTGTTTTAGGACTCATATTGACTAGGACTAAACCTGATAACCAAGACTCATGACTCAACTGCCTGCTTGGGCCAGACAAGTAAGATAAATGCATAGTACTACAGGTATAAGACATCCAGGAATGAGGGAAGGTAGGTGCGTTTGTCTGTTTTACATTGCTATAAAGAAATATCTGAGACTGGGTATTTATAAAGAAAAGAGATTTAATTGGCTCATAGTTCTTCAGGCTATACTAACATGGCACCAGTATCTGCTCAGCTTCTGGTGAGGCCTCTGGAAATTTCTACTCATGGTGGAAGGCAGAGAGGGAGTAGGTATGTCACATGGTAGGAGAGGGAGTAAGAGAGAGAGAGGAGAAGGTGGCATAAAAAACAACCAGCTTTCATGTGAATTAATAGAGTGAGAACTCATTCATTACCACGAGGATAGCACAAAGCCATTCAAGACAGTTCTGCCTTCATGATCCAAACACCCTGCACTGGGTCCACCTCCAATACTGAAGGTCATATTTTAATATAAGATTGAGAGAAGACATACTTCCAAACCGTATCAGTAGAGAACCAAAACTGCAGCCCAGCTAATGTCTCTCAAATTAAAAACACACAAGCAGGCTACTTTGCTGGCCAAATTCTCAAATGTAGTCTGGCCTAACTAGTCCTAAATGTCTCCATTTGTACCCACCTACCAGTAGTTTTGTCATATCCATAAAATGCTCCTCAGAAGAGAATGGTTCATGAATAAAATTTAAGTATTTAAAATGATTTATTATAAACATCAGCATTTTCTCATGATTGAAAGTGGAGACTGTGGAAATGTCCCATTAGAATTAGTATCTCAGCTCTGCCGCATTTGAGCTCTGTGCTTCAGTTTCCTCTGAGCAGTTCTGTGCTTTGGGCAAGTCACATAACTTTTCTATGTCTTAATGTTCCCATCTGTAAAATAGGCCTGTTAACAGGGGGAACCAACTAGTCCGCAGAGGCCATACTTCTAAATAGTTTCAATACAGTTCAAAGGGTTGTTTTAAGAATTTTATGAGTTTTGATATGAAAATTCCTTTGAGCCATGTCTGGCATATTGATAGCAAGCAGCACAATGACATTATCTATTATTATGTTACTCACTTTTCCCCTTTAAAGTGAAAGTCTGTTTGATATCTGAGTATCATACTTGCATAATGTTATGGTCCAAATGTTTTGTCCCCTGAAAACTCATATTGAAACTTAACCCCTAGTACAACAGTGTTAGAAGGTGGGGCCTACTAGAAAGTGTTTAGGTCATGAGGATGGAGCTCCCATGAATGAATTAATGCTGTTATACAAAGGATTGTGGGAACAGATTTTCTCTCTTCTGTTCTTTTGTCTCATAAGAATCAGCGTTTCTCCTCTCCAGATTATGCAGGGTTCAAGGTACCATCTTGGAAGTGGAGACTAGGCCCTTACCAGACAGCAAACCTGCCAATGCATTGATCTTGGACTTCTGTGACTCCAAAACCATGAGAAATCATTTCTATTTGTTTATAAATTACCCAGTGTGTGGTATTCTGTTACAACAACACAAAACAAATTAAGATACAGAGTTCAGTTATTCTGAAATCATTTAACCACTTGCCTTTAAAACTTATTTTAAAATATCATTTCTAGTTAAAATTTGGAGCAGGTATATCCATGACACGTAACCTATAAGCTAGGGATCTTTTGGCACAGGGATTGTTGTCAAATTTTACAATATATATAAATTTCCTGGAGAACCTGATAAAATAAAGATTGCTGGGCCCATCCACAGCGTTTCTGACTGAGTGGGTATCAGACTTTCCCAGAGAATTTATTTTCATTTTAACAATTTCTAATGTGATATTGATTCTGCTGATCTGGAGACCAGACTTCAGAACCATTGTCTTAGCAAATGACATCCAATGTTTGTTTGGTAAAGAATTTTGAAAAGGTAAACAGTAAATTTACTCTTCTATGTGTGTATATATACATCCATCCACATTCACATATATAATTTAATAGATATATAAAATTATCATTTACTATGTATTTAAAAAGACATTAAATAATCATGTAGTATGAATATGTAGGATGTTTAATATTCATATAACATTTCTAAATTGCCATCATTGGCATGTTTAAAAAATATTTTATTTCATAAACATGGGATTTTTTAATTTCTTAAAACGACTAATTAACTCATTCACCCTTGTCTGACAGATATGTATGTAATCACTGTTCATTTGGGGCAGGAAGCCTTCCTGGATGACCTCCTTCGTGCCCGTTGCTGGCCCCTGCTCAACTTGGTAAAGGTCTGGGAAAAAAATAAAACAATGAATAAACAGAAAACTTTTCTGGCTTCCAGGTGCGTGATTGTGTATGTATATGAGATTTTTGAGATTTTATTTTAATGAAGAGTATTTTCCTTTAACAGTATAATTGGAAAGAATATAAAGCCATGTAATATGAAAACTTTAATAACTATTAGTGGCGTAGTAATAGTAAATAATGTAAGGAAGAGGAGGGCCAATCAAAACACTAATGAGCGAGCTTGTATTTTGTAACTGAGTTTTTCTTACGTATAGATGTGCATAAGTTAAAATGCAAGATAACATGTGAAAGATTTATTTGAACTTCCCTTTGTGGTAAAACTGGCGGTGAAGTACTCATATCCAGGGACATAATGCTCTAATTTTGGAGTTTCACTCTTGTTGGCCAGACTGGAGTGCAATGGCGCGATCTTGGCCTACCCCAACCTCTGCCTCCCCGGTTCAAGCAATTCTCCGGCCTCAGCCGCCGGAGTAGCTGGGATTTCAGCCATGTGCCACCACATCTGGCTAATTTTGTGTTTTCAGTAGAGATGAGGTTTCTCCATGTTGGTCAGGCTAGTCTCTAACTCCCCACCTCAGGTCTCCCAGGCCGCCTGCCCTGGCCTCCCAAAGTACTGGGATGACAGGCATGAGCCACTTCACCCAGCTATTATTTCTTTTATAAATGTGAGAGGGAACTAGTATTTGAACTTTGAAAAACTGGGTGATTCGAGCTACTGTCTGATTTAAACCCATGAACTCACCAAATGTAATAAAATGTAATAAAATCATATTACACTTTCTTATCTTGCTGAAAATATAGGTATGTTTTATTGAAGCAACTACATTCTTAAGAGAAGGAATTAATTCTTTTCACTGTTAATGTATAGAGTGTCTCAGAACATAAAATAATCTAGGTGTTTCCATGTGGCCAAATTGTAAAACAATATGTTCTAGGATTCTGTCAAGTCATCAGACAGTGTTCCCACATCTCCCATTCAAGATCACAGGATATCAGCTTTAAACAAACAGAACTGTGAAACCCAATTAATCTAAAAGGTGGTCCATTTTTGTTAGTTTCTTGGTTTAGGGCACCATTCTGTTTTATTGTACAGGTCATAAAACTCATGTGAAATCTGTAACTGATCCAGCTTTTCCAATTGAAGAAATAAGTACCCAGTTCACCTCCTCGCCTCTGAACGGCATTTTGAAAATTATTAATCAAACTACTCTTCTAATAATAAATTGATTTCATCCATCTGTAGCAAAAGTAAGTGCTGGATAATTAAATTTGATTATATTATCGACCATAAGAAATAAGTAAAAGTAAATCATTGTTGCTTCTGAAATCCAAATATGACAAGGATTTGATTTCAGGCACCTGAACTTTGTAGCTCAATTTGAACAAAAATATTAATGAAGGTTATCTAAGCTTTGGTTTTCTTACCTCTAAAATTAGGATAATAACTTCTTCATTTTAAAGTTTTTATTAGGATAAAGTAAGCATGTTTTACCATTATTATTCTTATTTTTATTATTAATGCACCATTAATTTTCAGTTCTACTTAGATGACATTATGCTGCAAACCATTTTTTATTAATTTCATATAATGTAGGTAGTACTCTAACTGATGAATAATTTTTTAAAAGAATGTTTATTCATTCTTGCTATTGGATATATCTAATCTAGCCTTCTCCTTCTGAGGAGGTAAGAGCTCTCTTCAACTACTGGTGCATGTTTGTGACATAATTTCAGGTCTTGATATGTAATGAAAAGTATTTATGTGTGTGTATATCTACTTACTTAACAACAGACACATGCTTCAGCTTTGTTTTCCAATTTTAGATTTCCAAATTTTAGTTTTTTTGTTTTGTCTAAAATTGTAAGCTTACAATTTTAATTCAGTTTAATATCTATATATCAAAATATGATCACTTCCTTTAGAATTCAAAAAAAAAAGAGTGTTTGAGATTATATGCACTACCAGGGAATTTTATTACCAGAAGAAACCCTGCAGTATAATTTATAAATACAAAAACTGAAGTTTTAATGTTACTAAGTTAATGTTAAAACTCATTATATTAATATTACTCGTTATATATTCTGGACTTTGAGGTGTCTATATTACCTCATGATTCTGGTAAAAACAGAGAACATAGAATATTCTTTTTGGTGACTGAAAAAAGAGAAAAGTAAAAGGGCAGTTTTGGGTGAAGAAGCTTTTGAGGCACTTTCTCTTTAAAAAATCTGAATATACTAGTTGTGAGAGTGAGACACTGTTGTTTCCATATTTCATTTCATCACTTTTATGTCAGTGTTCTGAAACCTATATCCTAAGTTAGTGGGTACAAGAGGGCCCAGTTCTGGGAGGCTAATTTGCTCTTTACTGATCCAGATAAAGGGGAGGGCTTATGAGACTGCTATTTGCCTGTGATCTATTTGACCTCTCTTGTCTTCTCCATGGGGAAGTTACACAATTTATTTTGGACAGGCTAAGCTCATCTTTCATGAAGTGGCAGCCTTTATCCTTTATTGTTTCCATTGATTAATGCCAGTAGGTTCTTATCTGTCTTGACCAGCTGCTGCTGTGAGGTGCGAAACCTGTGCCCTTATTCACAGGAAATGCAACTCCCCCACCACCACCCTGGGTTTCACTGACATCATGGTCAGTGGAAGAAGTAACTTCATGCCCATGTATCTTCACAGGAGGCCAGATCCCTTCACTTTGTTCAGAGGGGATTACAAACACCCGAGGCTGTTGTGTTGTCCATAGCTAAGCTTGGCAAATGGGCTCACACAAGAGAGTGACTTACCATAGTATCCTTACCACTCTACTTCTAGAGCCTGTAATCGAAATGTATCCAAGTTGTTTCATCTTTCATACATTGTGAATACTTTTCCCTCCTATTTTGAGATACCAAAGAGGTACTTTCCTCTTACTCAAACCCTACTACAAAACATAATGTTCTAATTTACTTTCCACTGAGGCTTTCTCTCTTTCTATATGACTGAGAAGATCTCTCAGTAAGTGTCTTCTTGCACAAAGTGCAAAGTAATGAAACTAGTACAACAGAGGACAATGTACAATGCTCTGAAACCATTTTATACACCATCATATAATTATTTTATTGTTCCATTTATTTTGTTTAACATGTAGTGGTAAAGCCTTAGGTATCAGAAACTTCATGTGGAACTGGCTCCAATTGATCAATTATTGGAATATAGGAGGTGTGACATACTGCTTTGAGGTGTGAATACTGCTTTGAGGTGGCACACTGCTTGCAGGAAGCATGGCCACTGCTTTGAGCCTTTGCTGCCATTCCAAAACCATGGGAGAATTATAAGCTTTATATCCCGGTATGCATACAATTATCCATAGAACTAGTTAGCTTCAAAGTTCTAAATGGAATGTATATTGTTGTGGTTGCTTGTATCTGCCCATGTTAGATTCTTCCTAGCAATAATTTTGAGAGACTATGGATTGTGGGCTGAATGGAGGATGAAGCCTTTTCAAATTCGCCTCCCAGGTAGACAATGACATGTAGTTTCCAGAGACTAACATGCTTCAAATGTTGGTCTCTATAACTACTACGTACTCCCTTTTGTTTATGTATATGTTCCCATTCATGAACTACCTAATAGGGGCCTTAAACTCATACTCGGTATGTTAAACAGTCTGAGCTGCTGTAACAAATACCATAGACTAGGTGACTTATAGTAACATAAACTGGGGGTTTCTGTTTCTGTTTCTCTTGGTTTCTGTACTTCTGGAGGCTGGGAAGCCCAAAATTAAACAGATTTGGTGTTTGATGAGGGTTCACTTCCTCACAGATAACCAACGTCTTACTGTAACTTCACAGGGCAGAAACGGGGAGGGATCTTTCTGGGGTCTATTTCTATAAGGGCATTTCTCCCAATTCTGAGAACTCCTCCCTTGTGACCTAATCATCTGCCAAAATCCCTACTTCCTAAAACCACTGGGAGTTAGGACTTTAACATATTAATTTCAGAGACATGTATTCAGTCCTTTGGACTGGGAAACTGTAGTATTCAGAATTTATTACTTTGCTGATGCTTCATTGCTGCACATATAATACAAAAGAATATTTTTATGTATTTTTAGAGACATTGCCTAGGACTCCAGGTTTGGGACGAATCTCTAAGCTACCACTCAGTACAAAGTATCCAAAACTAGGAAGAAGACATTCATGTTCCTCTCTAGAGAGAACAAAAACGAATGCCATAGTTGGAGTGTAACAAAGCCTCCAACTTCATCTCACATCTAACTTGAAAATCACCATGTACATAAGATATATCTGACCCTCTTCTCTCCTACTCTAATTGATACCCCTCTTTCCTAATCCATTGTCTATGTCAACTATTCCTGCTATTCCTCTTCTTTAGGATACCTGGATTCACTTTATAGCTCTTCCATGTATAAATCTAATGGATAACACAACATCTCTGAGGCTCATATTTTGATCTGTAAAATCGGGATGAAGGTTCACCTACAAATGATCTGCAGGTTTCTACAGTGAACCCACTAGGAAATACTTCTGGAGAGAGAGTGTTTCATAAGTATGAGACTTCACAATGGAAAGTCTGAATTTTCTTCCCCAAATTAAGACACCTGTATATTTGGATGAAGCATAATGCAAAATGCATTTTCCTTCTGAGACTTCAGGAGAACTCTCCAACTAATATAATTATGTGATTATTACTATTCTTTGAAGATCTGTGATTTAGAAAGTATTTAAACCATGAGTGTTTATAAACAGTGTTTGTATTTTAGGTTCACTGACAGCAATATATTACTTTATCAAATTAAATAGACTTATGAATAATACAACAATGTAACATTGAGATTATTTGGCAAAACAACTAGAAGACCACCTGTTTGTCTAGCATAATTATATATTTTGTCTGGTGACATGTATGTTTAAAAATCAATATAGTTATACTTATTAGCAAGTATTAAAACATGTATACATATATGCACTATATATGCACATATGTAGACAATATGGAAAACAGTAATATAGTTAATAAAACATAAAAATTAATAAATACATATTTGGGATTTTTAAATTAAGTACATTGTCATTCATGTATATGAAATATTTATGTACTTACCAATGTACATAGATTTGACATAGTTCTTATTTGTTTTCATTTCAAATAATAGTCTCTGTCTATATACAATTTCACATGCACAAAAAAATTCAGAGTAAGGGCTCCAAAAATCTGTGCCTCAAAGAAAGCAGTAAGAACCCAGGAAAAAATGGGCAAAACCAAAATTTTAGAACTCTGAACATTAAGCAGTGATCTCAAACAATCTAAAGGTCATTTTGAAAACTGTGAAACTATCAAAAGAACAGTGAGCTGTGGAATTTTAACGTTCTAATTCCATCCCCCAACCCCCAGGTTCACAGAAGACTTGCAAACCAACAGCTTTGTAGTCACAGTAGCCATAATGTAATCAACAGAAAAATTCCACCTAAAGATGTGTATGTCATATTTCCCAAAACCATAAACATATTATCTTACACATTATCATATATGTCAACATAATGTCTAATTGAATGAATCCAGTGACATATACTTTAGAGACACAATGTTATTAAAGTTTTTACAATTGCCAAAAAAAAAATATATATATATATATGCCACCTTGGACTGAAAGACAAAAACAGAAAGAAGAAATGAAAGAAATTCGCTGGACTACCGAAATTCTGTAAACAGAATATTGCCTAATAAAATTACTCAGCTGAAAATACAGGCTTACTTTTTTTTTTTTTCAACTTTCATTTTAGGTTCAGGGGGTACATGTGCATGTTTATTACATGGGTAAATTTTATGTTGTTGGAGTTTGGTATGATTTTGTCACTCAGGTAGTGAGTATATTGCCTGATAGGTAGTTTTTCAACTCTCACCCTCCCGCAAGCCTCCCCCTTCAAGTAGGCTCTGGTGTTTGTTGTTCCTGCCTTTGTTTCCATGTATACTCAGTATTTAGCTCCCACTTACATGTGAGAACACACTGTATGTAATTGTCTGTTCCTGCATTAATTCACTTATGATAGTGTCCATCCATGTTACTGCAAAGGACATGATTTTATTCTTTTTTTATGTCTGTAAAGTACTCCATGGTGGGTATGCACCACATCCTCTTTCTCCAGTCCACCATCGATGGACATCCAGGTGGAATCCATGTCTTTGTTCTTGTGACTAGTGCTGTGATGAACATAGGCATGCATGAGTCTTTATGGTAAAATAATTTGCATTCCTGTGGGTATATAACCAGTAATAGGATTGTTGGGTCGAATGGATTTAAGTTCTGTTTTAACTTCTTTTAGAAATATCCAACTGCTTTCCACAGTGGCTAAACTAATTTACATTCCCATTACCAGTGAGTACAGGAACCTCACCAGCATCCATTATTTTTTGACTTTTTAGTAATAGCCATAATGACTGATGTGAGATGGTATCCCGTTGCAGTTTTAATTTGCATTTCTCCGTGGTTAGTGATGTTGAATATTTTTTCATATGCTTGTTGGCTGCGTGTGAGTCTTCTTTTGAGAAGTGTCTGTTCATGTCCTTTGCCCATTTTTAATGGGGTCATTTGTTAATTCCTTGTTGATTTCAGTTTCTTATAGATTCTGAATACTAGACCTTTGTCAGATGCAAGGTAGTTTGTGAATATTTTTCTCCTATGCTATAGGTTGTCTGTTTACTTTGCTGACAGTTTCTTTTGCTGTGCTGTGCAGGAGCTGTTTAATTATGTCCCACTTGTCTATTTTTTTTTTGTTGAAATTGCTTTTGAAGTATTTGCCATAAAATTTTTGCCAAGGCCTATGTCAAGAATGGTATTTCCTAGGTTTTCCTACAGGGCATGTAGTTTTGGTTTTGCATTGAAGTCTTTAATCCATTTTGAGTTTACTTTTTTATATGGTGAAAGGAAGGGATCCAGTTTCAATCTTCTGCATATGGCTAGCCAGTGGTCCCAGCACCCTATATTGAATAGAAAGTCCTTCCTCATTGCATTTTATTGTTGACTTTGTTGAAGATCAGATGGTTATAAGTGTGCAGCTTTCTTTCTGAGTTCGTTAACCTGGCCCATTGGTCTATGTGCCTGGTTTTGTACCAGTACCATGCTGTTTTGGTTATTATAGCTTTATCATATGGTTTGAAGTAAGATAGCATGATGTCTTCAGGTTTGTTCTTTTCCCTTAGGATTGCTTTGACTATTCAGGCTCTTTTTGGGTTCCATATAAAATTTAGAATAGGTTTTTCTAATTCTGTGAAAAATGACATTGGTAATTTGATAGGAATAGCATTGAATCTATAATTGCTTTGGGCAGTATGGCCATCTTAACAATATTGATTATTCCTAGCTATGAGCATGGAGTGTTTTACCATTTGTTTGTGTCATCTCTGATTTCTTTCAGCAGGGTTTTTTTTATTCTCATTATAGAGTTGTTTTCACTTCTGTGGTCAGCTGTATTCTTAGGTATTTTATTCTTTATTAGGATATTTTTAAATGATATTGTGCTCTTGATTTGACTCTCATGTTGGTCATTATTGATGTATAGATATACTACTGATTTTTGTATATCTATTTTGTATCTGGAAACTTTACTGAACTCTTTTTTTTTTTTTTTTTTGGTTTTAGTAGTCTTTGGGCCGATACTATGGCGTTTTATGGGCATAGAATTATATCATCTGCAAAGAGAGATAGTTTGGCTTCCCCTCTTCTTACTTGAATGCCTTTTCTTTCTTTCTCTTGACTAATTGATTTGGCTAGGATTTCCAGTAAAATTTGTATTGTTTTGAGATCAGATTGTTCTCTGTTGTCTAGGCTGGAGTGCAGTGGTGCAATCATGGCTCAATGTAGCCTCAACTTCCCAGGTTCAGATGATTCTCCCACCTCAGCCTCCCAAGCTGAGACTATAGGTGTATGCTACAATACTAGCTAATTTTTGCATTTTCTGTAGAGATGGGGTTTTGCCATGTGGCCCAGGCTGGCCTCAAACTCTTAGGCTCAAGCAATCCCTCAGCTTCCCAAACTGTTGGAATTACACCAATACTATTTTGAACAGGAGTGGTGAGAATGGTCATCCTTGTCTTGTTCTGGTTCTCAAGGGGAATGATTACAGCATTTGCTCTTTTGTTAATAGTGGGATGTTGACTGTGGGTTTGTCATAGATGGCTCTTATTATTTTGAAGTATATTCTTTCACTGCCTAGCTGTTGAGGGTTTTTAACACGAAGGAATATTGAATTTTTATCCAAAGCCTTTTCTATGTCTATTGAAATGATCATGTGGTTTTTGTTCTTAGTTCTGTTTATGTGATGAATCACAAATAGTGAATTGCATATGTTGAACCGATCTTGCACTCCAGGATTAAAGTCTATTCAATCATGGTGGATTCGTTTTTTGATGTGTTGCTAGATTTGGTTTGCTTATTTTGTTGAGGGGCTTTACAACAGGGATATTGGCCTGAAGATTTTCATTTGTAGTGTTTCTGCCAGGTTTTGGTATGAGAATAATGCTGGCCTCCTAAAATGAGTTAGAAGATAGTCCCTCTTCCTCAATTTTTTGCAATAGTTCCAATAGGACTGTTATTATTTCTTATTCATGTATCTTGTGGAAATAGGCTAGTCCAAGGCTTTTTCTTGTTAGTAGGTTTTTTATTACTGACTCAGTTTTGGATCTTGTTTTTGGTCTATTCAGGATTTCAATTTCTTCCTGGTTTAATGTTAGGAGGTCATATATTTCCAGGAATTTATTTATTTCTTCTAGATTTTCTAGTATGTGTACATAGAAGTGTTTGTAACAGTCTTTGAGTTTTTTGTATTTCCATGGGGTCCATAGTAATGTCCCCTTTGTTATTTATGATTAAGTTTATTTGGATTTTCTCTTTTTATCTTTATTCATCTAGCTGGTGGTCTATCAAAGCAAGCTTGATTTTTCTTTTAAAAAACCAAGTTTTGGTCTAAGTTAATCTTTTGTATGGTTTCTCACATCTCATATTCATTCAGTTAGCTCTGGTTTTGGTTATTTCTTTTCTTCTGCTTTTATTTCTCTCTCTCTCTTTTTTAAAATTCCTTCAGGTGTGTTAGGTTGTTAATTTGAGTACTCTCTAACTTCTTGATGTACGTGTTTGGCACTATAAACTTTCCCCTTAACACTTCTTTAACTGTGTCCCAGAGATTCTGGTGTGTTTTAACTTTGTTTTCATTAGTTTCAATTTTTTTTTTGATCTGGCTTAATTTTATCCTTTACCCAAAAGTCATTCAGGAGCAAGTTGTTTAATTTCCACGTAATTGTAGGGTTTGTATGTATCTCCTTATTATTGATTTATATTTTTATTTCACTGTAGTCCAAGACTGTGGTGAGTATGATTTTTTTTTTTAATTTGTTGTGAATTGCTTTATGCACAAGTATGTGGTCGATCTTAGAGTATGTGCTGTGTGGAGATGAGAAGAATGTATATTCTCTTGTTATTGGGTGGAGTGTTCTGTAGATTTCTGTGACATCTGTTTGGTCAAGTGTTGAGTTTAAGTCCTGAATAGCTTCATTAGTTTTCTGCAGAGTATTGTTGCCAGCGGACTGGGAACACCTCAGCCTCTCCAATGCAGTCAGTACTTGATCTCAAGGGGCCAGCACATAAAACTAAAGGCCTGTTTCCAGGTCAGTAATGTCAGAACATACAGCTGAGAAGTGCTGATCAGAGCCTTGGCGCCATGTAAGCATTCAGAAATGAAGCCAATTGACTAAACCCAACTTATAACACAGTCAAATCCTTCAGGGCATCAAATCTCATCTAACCTTCTTTCAAGGTTTTAATTAGCTTCCTTGTGATGGGTTAGAACATGCTCCTTTAAGTTGGAGAAGTTTGTTATTATGGACCTTCTGAAGCCTACCTCTGTCAACTCATCGAAGTCATTCTCCATCCAGCTTTGTTCTGTTGCTAGTGAGGAGCTGCAATCCTCTGGAGTAGAAGAGGTGCTCTGACTTTTAGAATTTTCAGCTTTTCTGCTCTGATTTCTCCCCATCTTTGTGTTGGTCTTTGATGTTGGTGACCTGTAGATGTGGTTTCAGTGTAGATGTCCTTTTTGTTGATGTTGATGCTATTCCTTTCTGTTTGTTAGTTTTCCTTCTAGCAGTCAGGTCCCTCAGCTGCAGGTCTGCTGGGGTTTGCTCGAGGTCCACTCCAGACCCTGTTTGGCTGGATATCGCCAGTGGAGACTGCAGAACAGCAAATATTGCAGAACAGCAAATATTGCTGCCTGATCCTTCCTCTGGAAGCCTTGTCCCAGAGGGGCACCTGCCTGTATGAGGTGTGTGTCGGCCCCTACTGGGAGGTGTCTCCCAGTTAGGCTCCACGGGGTTCAGGGACCCACTTGAGAAGGCAGTCTGTCTATTCTCAGAGCTCAAATGCCATGCTGGGAGATCCACAGCTCTCTTCAGAGCTGTCAGACAGGGCATTTAAGTCTGCAAAAGTTTCTGCTATCTTTGGTTCAGCTGTGCCTTGCCCACAGAGGTGGAGTCTATAGAGGCAGTAGGCCTTGCTGAACTGCGGTGGGCTCCGTCCAGTTCAAGCTTCCCGGCCACTTTGTTTACCTAGTCAAGCCTCAGCAGTGGTGGACACCCCTCCCCTAGCCAGGCTGTGGCCTCGCAGGTCGATTTCAGACTGTCGTGCTAGCAGTGAGCAAGGTGCGACGGGTGTGCAACCTGCCAAGCCAGGCACGGGAGAGAATCTCCTAGTCAGCTGGTTGCTAAGACCCTGGGAAAAGTGCAGTATTTGGGAGGAAGTGTCCCTTTTCCCAGAT
Organism: Papio anubis; assembly: GCF_008728515.1. Lineage (NCBI taxonomy): Eukaryota > Metazoa > Chordata > Mammalia > Primates > Cercopithecidae > Papio > Papio anubis. The sequence continues at coordinate 145,480,516 of NC_044977.1, forward strand.
ACAGTCTGTCACGGCTTCCCTTGGCAGGAAAGGGAAATCCCCTGACCCTTTGTGCTTCTCAGGTGAGGTGATGGCCCTGACCTGCTTTGGCTCACCCTCCAAGGGCCACACCCACAGTCCAACCAGTCCCAGTGAGATGAACCCGGTACTTTAGTTGGAAATGCAGAAGTCCCCCACCTTCTGCGTCAATCACGCTGAGAGCTGCAGACTGGAGCTGTTCCTATTTGGCCATCTTGGAACGGAACTCCAGGAACACTCTTGTATAAGGTGCCTGGTGACCTCTATTGGTGGTGGTTCTCACCCAGTTGGGAGGCACAGGATCTGAGACCCAGTTAGCAGAGAACTCTGGCTGTCCCTTTGTCAAACAGGTGTGCTCTTCTGGTGGGAATCCCAATCATCTGGGCTGCCTGGATTCCTCAGAGCTAGCAGGGGGAAAGACTAAGTCAGCTGGTCCATGGAGACCATGGCTACTCTTCCCCCTAGGGGCTCAGGCCCAGGGAGACCAGAATTTTGGCCCTAAGTCCCTTGCTGGAGTTGCTGAAGTTTCTGCAGGGAGGCCCCACCCAGTAAGGAAGGATGCGTCAGGGTGTGGCCTAAAGAGGCAGTCTGGCCATGATCTGCCACACACTGTGGGGAATGCCTTTTGAGTCTCCCAGGTACCAGCAGGGGAAATACAGTGGGCTGGAGCTGTAGTGATGGCTGCCACTCTTCCCTCCCAGTAGTTCAGTATCTTAGGCAGTTGGTAGCTGCAGTGATGGCTGCTGTCCTTTTCCTGGGGAGCTCAGTTGTCTTAGGCAGCAGGCAGCTGCAGGGATGAAGGCTTCCCCTCCCCCTGGGAACTCAGCAGTCCTAGGCAGTTGCCAACTAAATAGCTGTTGAGGATCTATGCAACTCTGTGATTGAGACCCAAAGCCCTGGTAGCACGGGCTCATGAGTGGGATCTTGTGATCCATGGGTTGCACAGATCCATGGAAAAAGCACATATCTGCAGGCTGGGTAGCATGATCACTCACCGCCTGCCTTGTCTGGGGCATGGGAGCTCCCCTTGCCCCATGTGGCTCTCAAGTGAGGCGATGCACCACCCTGCAGTTCCTTGCTCTCTGTGAGTTACACCAACTGCCTAGTCAGTCCTGATAGAACCCGGGGATATCTTGGTTCCCAGTGCAGGATTCACACATTGTCTTGGTTCTTCTTGGTGGGAGCCTTTGATTGCAGCTGCTTCTTGTCAGCCATCTTGGCCCTGCCCTCCCCTACCCCCACTATATAACAGTTTTGGGAAATAATTAGTGATAATTGTTTATCACATGACAATTGAGTGAGGCCTTAATAATAGTTGGGATATAGAAGAAGCTGACCAAAATCTTTTAAAAAGACAATCTGGAGAATGAGATATTAATAGGGGCTTTCACGAGTTCTGACATATTCCTGAAAATTTAGAAGGAAATGTACCTGTACAGAACTGTGCACATACCCAGAAAAGACCTGAAAAAGAAATAATCTCTCTCCTCTGGCTGACCTTAAGTTTCTGTGCCAGCAATGAGAGAAAGCTAAGCCAGTATTGCAAATCATCTATTGGATTTTTGAAATAGTGCCCCCAAACACACAAAAGACCTTTTGGAAAAGGCTGGGAGATACACTTATGCAGCATATTTAAGGAAAACGATATCCATTTATTGAATGACCACTAAGCTAACTGAAGAGATGTCAGTGGTCACACATAATGAAGAATATAGATTAATATAATTAGTTGAGGAAAGTAACCAAACAAATGCACAATAGGAAAGACCCCACCAACAACAAAGCCTGGAGAAGAGGCAAATACAGTTTCCAGAGTTGTCATATTATATTATTCTAAATATACGGTTTTCAACAAGTTATGAAGCATGTAAAGAAGTAGGAATGGAAGATGAATAGGTCCTAAAGTGAACCCCCAGCAAAGTGCAGCAGCCCTACAGAAGAGGGACCTGACACAACAACAAAAATGGCCCCCACAAAAATGGCCCCCACAAATTGGCCCCCACAAAAACTCCATCCAAGGGTCAGCAGCCTCAAAGACTGAAACTAAGCAAACTCATGAAGATGAGAAAGAATCAATGAAAAGATACTGAAAACCCAAAAGACCAGAGTGCTTCTTCTCCCCAAAATGATTGCAACATCTCTCCATCAAGGGCACAAAACTGTACGGAGGATCAGATGGATGAATTGACAGGAGTAGGCTTCAGAAGATGAGTAATAAAAAACTACACTGAGCTAAAGGAGCATGTTCTAACCCAATGCAAAGAAGCTAAGAACCTTGATAAAAGGTTAGAGGAATTGCTAACTAGAATAACCAGTTTAGAGAGGAACAAAAACGACCTGATGGAGCTGAAAAACACAGCATGAGAACTTCATGAAGCATACACACATATCAATAGTCAAATCGACCAAGCAGAAGAAAGGATATCAGAGTTTGAAATCCACCTTACTGAAATAAGACATGCAAACAAGAATAGAGAAAAAAATGAGTGAAGAGAAATGAACAAAGCCTCCAAGAGATATGGGACTTTACAAAAAGACTGAATCTAAAATTGATTGGAGTACCAGGAGAAGACAGGAAGAATGAAAACAAGCTGGAAAACACACTTCACAATATCATCATCCAGGAGAATTTCCCCAACCTAGCAAAACAAGCCAACATGAAAATTCAAGACATACAGAGAACACCATTAAGATATTCCATGAGAAGATCAACCCCAAGACATATAATCATCAGATTCTCCCAGATTGAAATGAAGGAAAAACTACTAAGGGCAGCCAGAAAGAACAGCCTGGTCTCCTACAACAGGAAGCCCATCAGATAAAAACAGACCTCTAAGCAGAAACTCTACAAGTGAGAAGAGAGTGGGAGCCAATATTCAACATTCTTAAAGAAAAGAATTTCCAACCCAGAATTTTAACTCACATGTTAGAACCATGATGCAAAGTGAAATCGTCCTTTGCTACTGTTTCTCATAAAGCTGTGTTATACCAGTTACCCCCCAGTGCTGTGGAAGTCTTGGAGCTATTGAAAAGAAATAAAACCCTCCATGCAGAAGAGGACAACAGGTAAAAAAAAAAAAAAAAAAAAAAAAAAAAAAAAAAAAAAAAGCGTGTTTTGAGTATGAAATTGTGGAAAGAACAAAAATAAATATCCTCATAGATTCTATAGCCACAAGTCAGTCTTCACATAAGTGTACATATGGGCTGTACATGTACATGTACTTATGCACATCACAGATACATATTAATACATTCACATACATATACAAAAGTAAGCAGGAAACTCCTAGAAATTCCCAATATGACTCTTCTTTAGTCAAATCTAAGTAATATAACCAAATGCATGCCAATAACAGAGAAAGGAGCTTGGATTCATTATGATTGACAACTAACCAATATTTGTTCTTTGGGTTAGGACATTCCTTTTATGAACACATTGTTCTTCAAGAACTGAACAAAATAGAACACTTAGCAATGGTTCTTAAAGTGAAGTCCCTGGAAAACAATCATCAGCGTCACATGGGAATTTATTCGAAAAGCAAATTCTCAAGCCCCATTTCAAATATATTGAATTAGAAACTCTGAATGTGGGGAACACATATAGAGTTTTAACAAGATTTCCAGGTGAATCTGAGAGATACTAAAATTTGAAAACCACTATTTTACCACATAAGAGCAGATACTGAGTTTTGGTTAGTCAACCAACAGTGTATTTATGTTATACCAAGATGTGTTCTAATTTAAGATAGTATTTTTCAGCCAGGCACGGTGGCTCACACCTGTAATCTCAGCATTTTGGGAGGTCAAGATGAGTGGATCACCTGATGTCAGGAGTTCGAAACCAGCCTGACCAACATGCTGAAACCCCATCTCTACTAAAAATACAAAAATTAATTAGGCATGGTGGCAGGAGCCTGTTATCCCAGCTCTGGGAGGCTAAGGTAGGAGAATTGCTTGAACCCGGGAGGCAGAGGTTGCAGTGAGCCAAAATCGTACCATTGCACTACGGCCTGGATGATAGAGTAAGACACTGTCTTAAAAAAAAAAAAAAAAAAAAGATAGTGCTTTTCTTCAGGATTATAATACAATGAAAGTGATGATAGTCAAAACAAACAAAACCCAAGGCTGTAATAAGCCAAGTATGACAGAAAGATGAGATTGTATAGCAGGACATAAGATTTCAACTAATTTGAGAATATGAAAAAAGGAAGATGTGGCAAATCATTTTGCAAGACACAGAAAGTCACAAAGGGTGTCTAGACAGATATAATAAAGAGATCCAATTTATTTCCACAGTACCCCAGAGAGAAGGAGGGATTGGTGATGCCAAATTAAGGAAAGGTTAAAATTCTATGATGGGATCAGTGTTCTTATAAGGAGAGGAAGAACCAGAGCTCCTCCTCTCTCTGTCATGTGAGGACACAGCAAGAAAGGGACTGTCTACAAGCCAATCGGAGAGCCTTCAACAGATGGTGATTTTACTGGCTCCCTGTCCTTGGACTTCTCAAACTCTAGAACTGTGAGAAATAAATGTCTGTTGTTTAAGTCACCCAGACTATGCTATTTTGCTCTTGCAACAGGAACTAAGACAGATGTTGCTATTGTCTGAATGTTTGTGTCCCCTCAAAATTTATACGTTGAAGCCTAATCACCAATGTGATATATTAGGAGATGGGGCCTTTGTGAGATTAGGTCAAGAGAATAGAACTCTCATAAATGGGATTAATATCCTTAAAAAAAAAAAAAAAAAGAAAGAAAGAACACCTTAGAGAGACCCCTCATCCCTTCCCCTTTGTGAGGACACGGTGAGAAGATACCATGTATGTGTCAGAATATAGGCCCTCTGCAGACACTGAATCTCCTGGCACCTTGGTGTTGGATTTGTCAGCCTCCAGGACTGTGAGAAATAACTTTCTGTTGTTTATAAGCTACCCAGGCTATAGTATTTTCTTTTAGTTGTCCTAATGAACTACATGAAAAGAAGTCAAAATGTAAATAGATACTTTCTCAATTTTAATACTTCTTTGAATAATTGATAGATCAATCAAGCCAAATATTTAGCTAAAGTAACAGCAAAATTAATAAACTGACCCAGCCCATTAGAACAAAAATACATCACTCATACACAACTGCAGAATACACCTATTTCTCATATAAAATATTTATAAAAATTGACTGTGTACCAGAAGGTCATAATGTAAGTCTTAAAAATTTCAAATGACTGGAACCATACACAGCATGTGCTTGCACTACAATAAAATTACAAATAATAGAAAGACAACTAGATATTCCCAACTACTTGGAAATAAGGAAATGAACAGACATCAAGGAAGAAATATAAAAATGTCCTGGGTACAGCAGGCAGTTTAAAATAAGATTCAAAGACCAGAAGTCAAAATGAAAAAATAAAAGTAAAAATCACTGAAAATAAAAATTTCTATATGGTGAAAGCAACCTCAAATAAGGTTCAAGCCAGAGACCCAGTGGGCAAATGAATTGTATCTTGGCCAGGCATGGTGGCTCATGCCTGCAATCCCAGCACTTTGGGAGGCCAAGGTGGGTGGATCACCTGAAGTGAGGAGTTTGAGACCAGCCTGGCCAACATGGGGAAATACCATCTCTACTAAAAATACAAAAATTAGCAGGTCATGGTGGCATATGCCTGTAATCCCAGCTACTTGGGAGGCTGAGGCAAGAGAACTTCTTGAACCCAGAGGGTGGAGGGTGCAGTGAGCTGAGATCATGCCACTGCATTCCAGTTGGGGAAACAGAGTGAAACCCTGTCTCAAAAGAAAAAAAAAAAAAAAAAGAATTGTATATTATTTCACATACCCACAATATATAAAGAACACTAACAAATCAACAAGACAGAAAAAAATCCCAATCCAATAACAACAACAAATGAGCATTATATTTCAGACAAATCACAGAATAAAACTGTAAAATAATTAGTAATCATATGAAAAAGTCCTCATTCTCATTAACAATCAGAATCAACAAGCAAAAAATAATATAATACTTGCCATTCACAGCAGGAAACATTTAGAATTGGTATTTGAGAATTGAAGAGATGTGGAAAAATTATCAATCTCATGACTTATTGGTAAAAGAATAAAATGATATGGTTTTTTGTATTGTATACAGAAAGATATGTGCAAAGATGATGACTACAACATAATTTATAATTGATAAAACTTAGAAACAGCACCTAGATTATTATATCAATGATACAGTTCTGTATTAGAGGGATAGAGATTTCCAAGATGCATAGTTAGGTGAAAAACACATCAGAGAAGAGTTGTGTAAAATAATTCTCTTTGTGTAAAAACAAACAAACAAAAAAACACACAAACAAAATACTGTGTAGCTGTGTATATACATATCTGTATGTATATAACATTTACTGAGCGCTTACTCTATGGCAGGCATCATTCTAAATTCTTTATATATTTTAACTTCCTTAATCATCATAAAAATCCTATGTGGTAGACACCATTACTACTCTCATTTTACCTATTAGAAAACAGGCACAAAGATTGTCAAGTAATTTTTCACAAGTCACAGGCACAGGAAGTAAAAAAGGAAGAATTCAAATTCAGGTAGCTTGATTTTCCTTCTTCCCTTTTCTATCTTATTTTCTCAATTTCTTTCTCCACCTTCCTCCCTTCCATTCCCTTTTTTCTTCCCTCCTCCCACCTCTTAGTATGTCTTCAAATGTCTGTGTCAACCTTCGTTAGCAGGGTAATCGGGAGAAAATGGAGAGGAGAGGTTTAATTTTTCTCCATATATGGTGTTATTGTTTGGAAGACCACGTGTTACTTTTTTTTTTTTTTTTTTTTTTTTTTTTTTTTAGACGAGTCTTGGTCTGTCTCCCAGGCAGGAGTGTAATGGCACGATCTTGGCTTACTGCAACCTCTGCCTTCCGGGTTCAAGCGATTTTTCTCCTGCTTCATCCTCCTGAGTAGCTGGGATTACGGGGGCACACCACCACACCCGGCTCATTTTTGTATTTTTAGTAGAGACGGGGTTTCGCCATGTTGTCCAGACTGGTCTTGAACTCCTGGCCTCAAGTGATACGCCTGCCTTGGCCTCCCAAAATGCTAGAATTACAGGCGTGTAAATAAATTTTTAAAAAATCAGTAAAAACGTCAGAACAATGTGTATTTATTTATTGCATGAGGGTGTGCCAGTTGAAGGCACACCCTGAAAAATCAAAGGCACGCCCTGAAAAATTAAACATTCCACACACCTCATCATTTTCACTTTTAAAACAGATTAAAAATGCCTTTTGATGGAAAGAAAAGGGAAGAGGGTAAAGGCTACAAAGAAAATAATCTCGACCGCTCCTCATTTGTAATCTAAGCTCCCTCACCTTGAAAAGCCGCAGGCTTCTGAGGGATGCAGGTCAAGACCAGAGTTAAGGAAGTTCCCGGGGGAGGCCACTCCCTGCCTGCCTGATAATTTTCCAGTTCCAGCTGGTGTCGAGGTCCCAGTTCATCTCTGCCCTTCTGCCCTTAACCACCGGACAAACGTTTCCGGAGCCTCTCCAAAGAGCAAGAAAGGGGACGGGGATGGGGAGGGGGAGACGGGACGGGCTGGACGGCAGCTCCGCGTCGCACACGGGGTGGTGGGTTCAGTCGTGCCCCCAGCTCGGCCGCCCTCCAGCAGCAAAGCCGGATCCCGTGTGCCCGCGCAGGGGCCAGGGGAGGGAAGCCTTGTACCCTTGGTATCCAGAAAGCTAAACGAGGGGCTGCTGCAGGTGTAGATTCTGAGGCTGGTCCAGGCCGCTTTCCCGCCGACTTCAGGGAGGATTGTGCAACAGGTGTGCCTGGCAGTCAAGGGGCGGAGGGGAGGAAGCCATGCAAGGACCTCGACTCCCTCAGGGCTGTGCGGGAACAGCTGCAGCCGCGGGTGGTGGTGTGGTAGGGGGGAGGCTTTCTTAGTCGCCTCCTTATGGCACCGGGGTGTGCGCGGCTTGTGGGGACGATGCTCCGCCCCATAACTGTGTTTGCGTCAGAGGGCGAGACAAGGGCCGATGGGCCTCGGGAACCGACACCTGAAGTGGAACCGGAACTCGGCAAGGGGCCTCACGCGGCCCAGCGGCACCCGGACTCACCCCAGAACCATTCGAATGAAAAGGGGTGTCCTGCCTGAAAACGCCTCGCGGGGCTCGGCTTCCCCTTAGTTACACTGCTTTACAGGCAGAGAGCGGCCCTGAATCCTGAGCAGAGGCTGGGCTCAGGACCATGTGCCAGTATAGTGGCGCTATTAGAAGGGACGGTTAAGACAGCCTGCAAGCTGGCATTTATCAGTAAGTATTCACTGAAGTCCGCCTGGAGCCCACATCTATGCTAGGCCCTCTACAATACCAGCTTGGAAAAGATAGCGGTATCTAGCATGGTTGCTAAGACAATTCGGCCTCTACTGGTTCCCATCTGTGGACTGTCAGCCAATTTCTTCATATATGTTCTTTCCATTGCCTCATCTCTGAAACTGTGTAACTGTTAAAAGAGCTACAGAGTATTACATGTGTTAATGTAAAGTTCTGAGAGCAGTGCCTGGCACTACAGAAAGTACTCAGTGAAAGTTAGCTTTTATTATTTTAAATATTTGACAAAGTCCCTGCTTCTGCAAACTGACTCTCTGGTTCCCATGTGGTTTCATTCATTCACTGTTATTTCTGGACATCTTGCCATGGCCACTTCCCAGTTCCAGGAACAGGCAGTCGTTGTTTCTTCCAGGTTATCACATTGAGATACATGGTTAGTACCAGTGACACTTAGAAGTGTCAGGCGGTTTGGGGGCTCCTTTCTTTCTTGAACTTTTCCTAAGAGCAAACCTTTCTCTTATTGCCACCCTGATGTTTACAGTAGAAGGGTTTTGAGCAATGGACAAGCACAAGGAAATGAAAAACACATACAAAGGAAAATGAGTGGATTGCTGCAGTTGGATAGACAAGTTCAAAATACCTGGGTCTCACTGTACATCAAGCAGCCTTCAGATCTTTAAGGGAACTATTCTTACTGACTGAAAAGAACAAAATAATACTGTCCACTCATTGTTGAATTAACAAACACAGATTAAATGGCCTGTCTTGGACAAGACAAACCAAGCTCTGGCCTTTGAGGGCTTAAAGTGCAGGTAGAGCGACTTTAAATATTTATGAACTGGCCCTTGTGCACCTTTCCATCCTCATCTCTGAGGGTCTCTCCATCTTTTGCTCTGTAATTTCATAAATTTTCATTTCCCGAATGAGCCCTGTTTCCTGCAGCTTAGGACTTCTACCAGTGAATTTCCCTCTCTCTATAAGGCCCTCTCGAGGCCCTACCCCGCACCTCACACATCTCCATGGTCTGGCTGATTCTAGACTTTTTTCAGCTCTCTGCTCTGACTTTCCTGACAATGCCGCCACTACTCCATCTAAATCAATGACTCCATAACCTTTTTATTGCACCATTATTTGTATTCATAGTACTTAATATATTTGTATATATACAAATACATTTGTATTGTTATATATGTGTTATCCATAATATATTTATAATGAATTTAATTAATATGATGTGCTGGAATATATTTAATTGTATTAGCTGCCCGTCTCCTCCATTTTTAGTGCCTGTATAGTGCCTTTCATGCTCTATGCCTTTGATTAATGTTCCTTGAAAAACAAAATAAGCTTTATGTTAAGTATTTATGTACTTACATATTTATACATGTGTACATATATGTGGATATATGTAGGTACATATATGTGTACATATACACACGCTCTATAGCACTGCCTTGAACAGTGCTAAATTTAAAAGCCAAAGCACTTGTTAATCAGTAGTAACAACTGTGCTTTTCATTTCTCCAATTTTGTTGCTAAAAACTGGTTTTAAAAAAATTTTGCCTATCCTAGTTAAAAACTAATTGGTCGTGAGACTAAATTGAAATTCAACATAGTTCTATCTTACATAAGAAAGATACCTTAAAGATAACCTCTAACAGCTTTCACTGAAATTTGGCACATTGGGAGAATGTGGGGTTTTTTGTTTTCTTTTTATTCAACGAAATGGGAACATGAGTGCAACAGATACGAATCATAAATAATTTCAATTCAGCTAGTTAGTGAGCTGTACAGCATTAAGTAAACACTTTATCTTTATGGGCTTAGTTTTCTCATTTATAAAGAAGAAAGGAAAACTCAGATTTGTGAGGGAGGTCTGCGTTGTAAGGAAAGGTTTTTGAGCAGTAATAAAGCAATCAAATGAGAATAACTGACTTTAAGACTCATTTTTGTTTATTTTGTCTCCTTGGTTTACTTGTTAGTTTTGTAGAACACTTTACTATTACAGTTTCAGTTGGGTCTAGTTGATATAGTATCTACATTTTGATTCAAGGTTTAATATAAAATTCTATAGGCCAGGTGTAGTGGTTCACACCTGTAATCCCAGCATTCTGGGAAGCTAAGGCAGGCAGATAACTTGAGACCAGCCCGGACAACATGGGAAAATCCCATTTCTACTAAGAATACAAAAATTACCCAGGTGTGGGGGTATATGCCTGTAATCTCAGCTATGCCGGTGGTTGCGTCACAAGAATTGCTTGAACCTGGGAGGCAGAAGTTGCAGTGGGCCGAGATCATGCCACTGGCCTCCAGCCTAGGCAACAGAGTGAGACTCTGTCTCAATAAAACCAAAAGACAAACAAACAAAACTGTAAAAGGCTATCTTACATTGGTTCTAAGCATATGTGTTTTGTTTTCTTGAGCCTGAATGCTGAAGTGGATTTTTATGGTAAAACTCCTGGTTACGAGGTACTTTGCATTAATAACTGGCCTCAGTCACCCTACTTCAATCTCATACCTCACAGATATGGTGGGCTTTGTACTCAAAGGCTCACCGTCTTCTTGCCCCACATATTTATATAAATGCATCTGTGCTTGCTCTGCTTTACTTTGACTGAAACCACAATTCAACGGATGAAATGTTTGTCTTCTTAGATGGCAACCAAATCTTTTAAGTGCATGAAATTTACATGTCATGTAACTGAATGATGTGAAAGCTATTTAATTTGTGACTTACCTCAATAAATGTTGCCTTCTCCCTGGGCTAGTCACAGTTCCCCTCTGGCATAGCATAATGTCTCATTCTTACTTACTGGTAGGAAGTTAGGCACCTAGAATTCTTGTGATCGTTTTCAGAATGGTAGAATTTTACTAAAATCATTCAGAACCTATGTCTCTGCTTGGGGCTTGAGAAGAATGTGAACTGTTTTATATCGTGATTTTTTTTTTTTTTTTTTTTTTGAGGGTGAATGTGGCTGGAGAGAGTTGTTCTTAGGCATAACTAGATGTAGATTATTAATCTGAATTTATTTGTTAATTGTCTATGTTACAGGCATAGTAATTTTAGGATCTTCCAGAATTAAGTATGATTTCCCTGTGGGTTCCGGGTTTTACTTTAGTTATGTTTGAAAGCAGTAAGACAAAAATTTCAGACCTTAAGAAATGGGTCAAACGGCTTTAGCTGTGTCAAAAGATAAATTACAACAAATTTAAAGATGTAATTAACTTATGTTAGGAATTCGTGAATATGACAGCATCTTATCTAAAAATAGAGAGATGCTACATGGGGCATTGCAGAATAGTCAGTTTTTATAAGGTACCTTGAGCAGCAATGAAGAAATAGCATAATACAAAAAGTGGATTAGTTAACATTAAATTAGTTCAGGTTACTCTCTTTATAAGGGCTAAAGTGTGGGAACTTCTTTATTATGTAAGTTGAAACTGCCCTGTTTGGAGGCTAGACTTTCATTTCTCTCCTGATTTCTTGGAAGGTCAAATAAACAACTTAGTTTCAATTTGCTAATGCGGAACTTTAGCATTAGTTACTCCATTTTGATTTGATCTGTTGAAGCCTAGTGCAGGAGCTCAAACCAAATCGATGTCTTCCTATACAGTTGTTAATATTTAACAACTGTAATACAAATTGTGAAGTCAGAACTGGAAATCCTCTGTGCTGCTTCTCCCTCTCCCTGAATGCGGAGGTTTATAATTATCAAATAGTCCAGAGCAGACATGATTTCTGATAGAATTACTTTAAAAGAGAGGTACTAATGTGTATATAGTATGTGCTACCTCAATTTACTCCAAATTTATCACTTAATAGAGAGTTAGAAAGAAGTGTGTAGTAATCAGATTGTAACTTGAAGTTCTGTGTTTGTTTTGGAGTAACTATAATTCAAATGGTACAATATATAATATGACTTTATCACGAACATTTATTTTCTTTTAGTACAGCATAAAAATATGATTTTCTTTTACTCTGAAGTTATTTCTGAAATTTACCTTTTAGTAAAAGTGCTGGAAGCAATGATTTAATGTTATCATGTTAGATTAATTAGCTAATTTATTCAGGACACAGCCCAATCATTTCCTAAACTGAGTTATGTCATTTCTTGGAATAGACTCATCATATTAGTCAGAATTCTCTAAAGAAAGAGAACTAGGATGGAGATATATATATATATACACACACACACATATATACACACACACACATATATATATACACACACGAAGAGATGTATTATAAAAAATTGGCTCATGAAATTTTGTATGCCGAAAAGTCCCACCACATTAGAAGTCTGTAAACTGGAGACCCAGGAAAGCTACTGGTCCACCCTAGTTAGTCTACCCTAGTTACACATGTTTACTAGCTTATTGTTCACCTTATAGATTAATTGCAGAAAAATATGATTTAATATTTCTACTCTTCTGACTTGATGAGGTCCACAGCATTGATTTCTGACCAGTTAACGCAAACTGGATTCCTATTGTTCTAAGACAATCCAGGAAGTTAAATCAGTAACACAAATACATCTTTTGATTTATTTCAGGGACAAATAAACCCACTTGGAATTATTCAACCTTTGCTGAACTTCTTAGATGTAACTAAGAGGTGACTGTAATTGGAGCATTCTTAAGAGTTTCACTATATTATGAAAATGTGTGCTTAAAGTTGGTAATCATAAAAAATAATTTTGAAATGGCAAGGAAGGAGATGGTTTCTTCTTGAGAACTCTAGATTTTAGTTGAGGATGTGGTGGGATCAGTTGACTTATTTGCCACTTACGATTGCACAGTAGGAGGAGTTGGTGAAAGGGCAGCCAACACCAGAGTGGGCCTGAGAAGTGGGAGGGCAGTTTGCATTAGTGCATATGGGTCAAAGATAAAAATGTTGGGTAATGGAGATTTGCCTGATGTGTTCATTGTAATTAACAGTCATGAAAAGCACTGGGATCTACAGTAGATGGAGAAAATAGTGACTGGATAGTAGTGGGAAAGACTAGGATGGGGTCAAGGCATGAGAAGGCAGAATTACTGAGTAGAATATTTGCTGTCATTTATGTTTCTATAGAAATACCAAGTACAGGCAGGGAGCGGTGGCTCATGCCTGTAATCCCAGCACTTTAGGAGGCCGATGTAGGCAGATCACGAGGTCAGGAGATCAAGACCATCCTGGCTAGCACGGACAAAAACATTAGCCGGGCGTGGTGGCGGGTGCCTGTAGTCCCAGCTACTCCGGAGGCTGTGGCAGCTATAGCTGTGACAACTCCTGAGACTGGGTTCTCTGATTTAAAAAAAAAAAAAAAAAATACATCTCTTAATGAACAGAGTAATGTCGCAACTTCTCAAATTTGCAGGTCAGGATTGGCATGACAGGTCCACAGGACCTGAAATTTTACGAGATAATTGCAGTGGTGTGATCTGATAATTAACCTTTCTTGCTCTTTACCTGGACCATTCCTGGAGCCCAAGTCCAGAGGCTTGGAAATGAATCACACACTTCATTTAGGTTGTGCAGGCCGTGAAGACTGAAGTTTTAGCTCAATTACCCTTTGGGGTCTTAGCTCGCAGCATTTCTTCCTGATTAGACTCTCTTCCTAAAGGCTTCTAGAAAGTGTTCACCATCAGCCAAGTGCAGTGACTCACGACTATAATCCTAGCACTTTGGGAGGCCGCAGTGGGCAGATAACGAGGTCAGAAGTTCGAGACCAGCCTGGCCAACATGGTGAAACCCCGTCTCTACTAAAAAATACAAAAATTAGCTGGGTGTGGTGGCGTGTGCCTGTAATCCCAGCTACTCAGGAGGCTGAGGCACGAGAATCGCTTGAACCCAGGAGGCAGAGATTGCAGTGAGCCGAGATCATGCCAGTACACTCCAGGCTGGTGACAGAGCAAGTCTCCATCTCAAAAAGAAAAAAAAAGAAAAAAAAGAAAGAAAGCGTTCATCATCATGGGCTGACCAACAATTTCTACATTCCTACCGAGGCCACATGCAGCGGTTTATGCCTGTAATCCCAAGACTTTGGGAGGGCGAGACAGGAGGATCACTTGAGTCCAGGAGTTTGAGACCAGCCTGCGCAACATAATGAGACCCTGTCTCTATATAAAATAATAATAAATTCTACTGTGAAAACAGCAAGGGGAATGAGGTCAAGCCCAAAGGATTTAAATGGCCAGATAAGGCTCTACTCAATGAATAAAGAGGAATATCACGTGAATGTGACTGTATTGTTTTAGAATATCTTGTTCCAACAGTTATATTGGACCTACAAATGTATAGACAACATATTAATATTAGGTCTCTTTCAGAACTATTTCAATCCATGAACAATAAAAGTAAGTAAGTTACTAAGTGTTTAATTTCCTCCCTGTAATACTAAATGTGTTGTTGACTTGTTCTTTGTCATATTTTTTTTAGCTTATGAAAGGATATTATTTGTAGCTATGTTTTCCTTTGCAAATCCCAGTACTGGGCAATCCTAAAAACTTTGCAAGATATATATGAGATCATGGTTCACTCTTCTGCTTAAATTCCTCCAGTAATTACCAATGACACCTGGGATAAAATCCAAACTCCTTACTAAGGGTCTCCCTAGATGAACTTCTTCCTACTGCTTTGGTGACAGCCATGCATACTCTTCCTTTCTTATGACTCTCCTCTCTCATGAACATGCTAAATTCCTTACAAAGTCAGGGTTTTCACATTTGCTTTTCCTTCCTCCTGTAGCATTTCTCTGCAGGTCTTCACATAAAGCTTTCCCCTTCTCATCTTTTTGATTTCAACATAAATTATATCCATCTTCCTCTGCCCTTTCTCCCAGGTTTTCCCCATCATACCAATATGAAGTTTTTTAATAAAAAAATTATTTTATTTCCTCCAGAAGTTGACTGTAAGCTCATTGACAGCATATTGACTTTTTGATAGCTGTATCCCTTGATTCCGCAACACAGCCAATCACATCATGCGTCATCTATATTCATTAATTGTAAGAGGAATAAATTATAAAAGCTATAGTTACAGTGCATTAGTACTAGGCTAAATCTGTTTGCTAAGCCTTATTTTTATTAGTATATGAGCCTGTCACCAGTGTTCCACTTAAATGTATTGCCTATTCTAAGTATTATATTTTATGTGGCATTAAGTATTCATTTAAAATATTGAGGAACATAGTCCCTTGAAATTATTTTCCATTCCTATGGAATCACTACACTGTGGACTATACAAATAAGCTTATGAAGCATCATTGCAATGTACATTTGCATGTAATATAAAGATTATACTTATTACATTTTTTCCTCTATTCTGCTAAATACTTTAGAATTTTTCGTCTGTTAAATCTTTTGCTTTTCTTTCTCAAAGTCTGTTGATTTTTTTACTTTTGTTGAATTTTATCAAATTGTGTGTTCTAAAGATCTAAGAGTGACAAATTGTGAAATTTAATTTTGTAACTGCAATGTCATAATTGATATTTTAAGAAAATTATCAAGGGAAACAGGAGAGAAATACGCTGTAGATTAAAACTCCTGGTAACCCGTTGGCCCAGACAAGCATCTGAAAACTGCTAGGAGGAATGACATGATTTTACCTCTGTATTAGGGTTTCTCAGCACTGTAGTATTTTGGGATGGATAATTATTTGTTTCCACGGGGATGTTCTGGGCATTTGAGGATGTTTAGCAGCATCCCTGGCTTCCACCAACCAGATGATAATATCAGTCTCTCCTCCAGTTGCGACAACTAAAAATGGATCCAGACCTTGACAAATATCCCTTCATGGGTCAACCCCCCTCCCCATTGACTTCTATACATATAGGATGTATCATTTGTTATAATTCCACAATTATAATTTTTCACAGGGTGCTTTTGGGCTCTGGGAATGCTGAAACATAGCCATTATTTTTGGCTTTTTTTTTTTTTTTTTCAAATTTCATCTCTCTTTTCCATGAAGGCATGCCAGAATCTTCATATAGGTCACTTTAGATCGGTGGATTTACTTTCACTTTCACAGGTATAAAAGCATATTTTCTATCTGAGTTTTAAATAGTAAGGATAAAGCTCTAGGCCGACACTATTCACAGCGAACCACCCTCAAAATAGAAGTGAATGTGAAACCACAGATATTTCATTGAAACATATCTGAAAATAAAAACATACCTCAAGCTTCACAGATATAAGACTTCTGAGCTGAGAGGTCAGTTTGTAGATAATTAGGGTTATTCTAAAAAGGATTGATGACAAATTATTTTACTTGCTCCTATTTCAGGACCTCCCAGACATATTGTCTACCCTAAGCACCAGGCTGGACACATTGGGAAACAGGCTGGCCACCTGGGCTCCCAGGCCTTCTACCCAGGACGTCAGCGTAGCTACCTAGTCCCACCTGCTGGTGCAGCTGGCATTCCTGTTCAAAATCAGCCAGGTGGACCTGCAGGGGCACTATGGATGCCAGCACCACCACCACCATTAAACTGTCCACCAGGATTGGAATACTTAAGTCAGGTAATTTCAAATACATAAAATACTCAGAAAAAATAAAACTGTGCTTCTGGTTTTTGAACCATAGTAATTTTGGTTGAGTGATATTTATTTATTTACTGCTTATTAATTAATTAATGTCAGAAATGGTAAACAACACATTCTGTTAACAAGTTACTGGTTCTTTTGGGTTCGATTCATTGTTAAATCAAAATATGAATGTCACAGGTGATTGTTTTCTAAGATTTTTTATATAATGTGATAATAGTCCAAAGTCAAAATTTATTAAGCACTATTTTCTAGGTTCTGTTTTTAAGCATTATACATGTATTACCTCACTTACTGTTTCCAGAATCTCTATGATGTGTAGGCGTTGTAATCATCATCACCCTACACAAGAGGAAACTGAGGTCCAGAGCAGTTACATAACTTACCCAGGATTAAAAACCTAATGAACTGGGGGTGCCC
Organism: Papio anubis; assembly: GCF_008728515.1. Taxonomy (NCBI): domain Eukaryota; kingdom Metazoa; phylum Chordata; class Mammalia; order Primates; family Cercopithecidae; genus Papio; species Papio anubis. The sequence goes on from NC_044977.1 coordinate 145,497,809, forward strand.
TGTTCATCACCAATCAGGGGCTGGTACCCTGATTCTGGATTCTGTGCTTTTTAATTCCAATACTGAATAATTTTCGTGACATTTAAAAGACATCTAAAGTTTAGAGTTGAGTTTTAGTAAGTAGTACCAAAAATGATTTAATATTGTTGTGTGGGATTTGAGTCATCTTCTTCTTCCAATTAATAAAATTACATTTTTATGATGCTTTTTTTTTTTTTGAAGATCCAATTTTACAAATGTCACCAATAAGGAAAAAAAAGTCCTGGATTTTGCTGTACTACATGATAGCTTACCTCAGCAAACCGAGGTTTAATATTGGTTTTGTCTTAGAGAACGGATTGGTAAAATAGGAATATAAAGTTTTATATCTCCAATCTATAAACAAATATTTCTGTGATAGTCAATGAGTTTTCAGTAAATGAATTATCTCCCTTTTACTCTTTATAACTTAATTTCCCACAATGTACTTGCACAGTGAATATTATAAGAATGTTTAGTAGTTCATATTTCTCTAAGAAATACCCTAGTTTTTTAAATGAGAGTCTCAAAAATATATAGAAGAAATTGTCACTTACTATAAAATGATTATATGAAGTAGACATAAAATGAGTAACTGAGACTTACAATAAAAACTTATTTAAATCGATAAAAAAGTCTTCATATTTTAAATCCTCATTTAGGAAGAACATTGTTTTCTAACTTTTATAGGGATTCCACTATATTAGTTTATTTTACCTAAGTTTACAGTATTAGTAGTGAATGCTTTCAATAAACATACAGCATTTTTAATTAAGAATGTGTTAACTTTAGTTTTACAATAAAAGGTAACAAACTTATTAAGAGTTGATAATGATAAATGTCAATAACTGATTATATGCAGTATTAAACAATAAAAACATGAATAGTAATTGGTTCGCTATAAAATATTTAACATACAACTTAATTTTCTTTTTACTATAATAGATAGATATGATACTAATTCATCAGCAAATTGAACTTCTGGAAGGTATGTATTAGTTGTATTGCTTATATATCTAAAAAGAGAAGTTTATGCAAATAAAGATACATCAAAAACTATAAATATAGCATTCCGAGGGATGTGGGATGGTAAACCTGATTATTTACAAATATCTGTCTTAACAATAATGAAATCAGTAGTCTATTTCTGAACATTAGAAGTGAAATGCTAAAATACAGTTGGCCCTTCCTATCCGTGGGTTCCACCTGTGTGAATTCAATCAACCATGGATCAAAACTATATTTTTAGAAATTGTATCTGTACTGAGCATATGCAGACTTCTTTTTCCTTGTCACTATTTCCTAAGCAGTACAATATAACAACTCTTTACATAGCGTTTACCTTGTATTTGCGTATTATAAGTAATCTAGAGATGATTTAAATAATACAGGAGGAGGTTCGTAAGTTATACAGAAACACCACGCCATTTTATATCAGGGACTTGAGCAGCCTAGGATTTTATTATTCACAGGAGGTCCTGGAACCAATCTCCCACGGATACTGTGGGATGACTGCACTATTACGATAAGCATCTGTCCTAATGTTATAAACTCTAATGTAGAAGGAATACAGCCAAGACTTACTTTTGCTCTCTTGTCTCTCTCCAAATAACTTTAAGGGATTCAATCACTTTACCTGACTTCTACCACTTCAGCTCTTTTCTCTCCAATTTGTGATCACCTTGAGAATGGCACAGAGCCACATCCAATATTTTAGTTACCTTAGTACATTTCCAAGTGAGTAAACTTTTTGAATTTGGATGGGAGTGTTTTGGAAAATTGTTGTTCCTGCCCACAGTTTCTCTTGGGAGTTCAGATGAATCCAGTAGAATCTTTGTTCCATGCACTGTAGATTACTAGCCAGGGTGCAGGGGCACTGCAGTGTTGGAGGATGCTGACCAGCAGGCCTCCAGCTTGTCTTCTTAGAAGAGCACTCCTGCTCCTGCTGAATATTCCTGATGCCACCAGATATTTTCTTAGGTCCAGTGCTTCCTAGGTGCAAGAATAAATTCAGTAAGCCTCTACATGCTTCAGAGCGGCCGCTAGGGGAATGAGAGCCTAGGTAGAGTTATGAACCACAGTGTCTTCCCTCTGATATAATAAAGTTACTTCTTCTATGTATTATAAAAACTGCTGGTTTTTAGAAAATATCTGTTAAATAAATTCATTTTTGCATAGCTGCAGTTTCTTTAACTGGTTGAAATTATAACTTGAATTGTACAAGCAGAGTAATGAATTTCATTAACATATACAATTGTTACCTATTACATTTAAACTGCTTTTAAAGTACGTGATTAGATATTTATAATGTTCTTGGTTTTTTGTAGTTTTGCTAAATTAAGTTTGCTCTGGAAAGGAGCGCTATGTTCTGTAATAGTTTGTATTCTGAATTATTTAAAATGTTTTATTTTATGGAATATATAATAGAGATTATAAAATCCAAAAGGCCAGACAGTATACATTATACATTATGTTTACAATTTTTAGATTTATAAGCTTTATATATATTTGCACAATATATGTGCTTCATTGAAAAATACAAAGTTCCACATTTACTAGTTTTTAATTTTTTAAAAATACATTTTTAATTTTCTTTTTTCTCAAATTGAAAGTCTATATTGTTTGCTAACATCAAGGCATATAAAAAGATGATTACTCAGTTTATTTTTAGCACCTGAGACTATGACAAATACTTATACCTTACCATGACTGAAAAGTTAATAGATTCTAAAAATATAATTGCTGCAGTCTTTTGTTTTGTCTCCATTTTTCAAGTAACTTGAAGGAAACTTCAAGATTGTGTAACCCCATTGATCTCATTTTATAGATAAACGAGCTTAAGATTTTTGCAAGTAAGTTACGTAATTAAATGATTAGTTGGATAACAGATGCTCACACAGGAATTTTTTTTTTTAATTCGATTTTAAATTTTTTCACAAACTTTTGTCTATGGCAGATGTTGAGGTCAAGTGCAGTTCCTATATAGGCACAGTCCAGGACCTGTTTGAGTCCCACCATAGATTCTTAAGGAAGTTTATGGTAATAGGACTTGTGAGGAACAATTCTGTGTGATGTCCTTCTGTGGATAGTGGGACAATTCATTGCTCCTTCATGGCTTTAAACAAGGAGAGGTTTCCAATGTGTGGTTCAATATGGAAGTCCTTGGTAAGATACCATGTGAGCGTCAGCATTTTGCGTTCCTCTGTTTCCCCAAGAGGTTAGCCTATCTAAGGTACAGAGTTCACTTAGGATGCTCATGGTCTAGATATTCTGAGTTGAAGCCCTGATTGCCAAGCACCTTCCCCATTTGTTTAATATTCATCTCTTACTTTCAAATTACTGCAGAGCTAAATAAGGGTACCCTGAGCCCCATGTGATGTTCTAATTTGCCTTCCATTTTTGCCTCTCACTTTTTATGCATGTGCCTTGAGAATTAACCCTCTTATTGCCTTTCATCAAACAGTGCAAACAAACAAGACATAAGTGTGGCTTATAAAACGAAATCTTAAACCAATTGATTTAATATATTTTTTGCAATCATTCTATATTCCTCTCCATAATATATGATAACTATACCGAATAAATGGACGTTTTATCCATACACCTAGCACCACTGTGCTTACCTGCAGCATTGCCCCAACCCTCAGCAGTGAAGTGTCTCTTCTCACAGGAGTCTATGGGATTAGAAAAATATGACTTGCTTTCTTTTCCATGTCTCACAGAAGGACTCAATTTCTCCATGCATTAATAGCCTAGCTTCCTCCTTTCCCTTTGCCTTTTTCCTCTGCCTGATCAACTCTAAATACCATTCCTTTTTATTCTTTCTATGATACTTGCAGCATCATCTAAAACTAGCTAGATATTATAATGTCTTAAGATAGGTTCAATAATTTTAACATAAAGGCAACTGATTTTATTTTCATTTTTAGTCCTATTCAGTTTTGAAAGTAGTAACGTGTATGAAATCAAGAACAGCTTTGGGCAGAGGATTTATTTTGCAGCGGAAGATACTAATTTCTGCACCCGAAATTGCTGTGGGCGGTCTAGACCTTTTACCTTGAGGATTACTGATAATGTGGGTCAAGAAGTCATAACTCTGGAAAGACCACTAAGATGTAACTGTTGTTGTTGTCCCTGCTGTCTTCAGGAGGTATGTGAGCAATTACTAGAGCTTTTCATAAAGTAGTTCAGCAAGGATTTCCACCCTTTCATTGAATCTGTGTAATCAAATGAGATTTAAAGGAATATGGCTCCATGAGCTATATGTTTGGGCTTCTGAATCAATTGTATAAGAAGGGAAGGAAGGCAAGTAAACAACAGGGAATAGTTAGCCTCGTGTCCTGCAGCAGTCTGCCTCATGGGGTTGAGCAACTGCTCAGATATGAGAGTTCTTGATATTCAAGGGAAGGTCAGATAGGGCACCTTTTTCAAATCATTTTTTAGAGATGACTACAAGAGGCATGGTCGAAACCAGCAGAGTTGCACCATTGAAAATATCCTAAAATAGCATTCTAGGATCATGGGGACAAAAGAATGAAGGAAAGAACAGATGTGTTCATTTCATGATTTTGGCCAACCTACTAAGGGACAAACCTAGGACAAAGTCTTATCTCCTATGTTTTTCATTTCTCCTTTTCAAAATAAAAACCTATATATCTGTGTCATCTGCAAAAGGGATATCCTAAATGGGAGTATCTTCAGCTCTGTAAAGACCAGATACCTCTGTTTCATATTGCATGGCAGCCTACTCCTAGAGAATACGATTTCAGGGAAGACACTGGGGTTCAGAGATGTTTTAGGAAAGTTGGCCTTTTCCAGGATCCCACTGGCCCAACACCATATCTGCCTGGGTAACTTAGTCTTGCATACAGATTGCTGTGAGAACATCACACAGATAGAGATACAGGCATAGACTTATCTAAAGTCTAATACTGTACTTATTTTGAGAGGATAATTGAAGTTATTTGTAATGAATTGCTCTGTTTTCCATGCCATTTAGGTTAGGTATAATTATATATTTGTAAGAATATCTATCTGAGGAAAAACTGAGAATTTGATGGGAAATGCTCTATAATTTGAATAGCACATTAAAATATGTTACATTGTTTGATCTTTTTAAAAAAAGTCCTAGGAAGTCCTCACTTACAATGTCTGGCACTTAGGAAATGCTCAGTAAATTAGAGCTATTATTAGATATTTTTATTATGATGATTTATTACATTCACACATATTTTACTTTTGTAGATAGAAATCCAAGCTCCTCCTGGTGTACCAGTAGGTTATGTTACTCAGACCTGGCACCCATTTCTAACAAAGTTTACAATTAAAAATCAGAAAGGAGAGGATGTACTAAAAATTAGTGGTCCATGTATTGTGTGCAGCTGTTTTGCAGGTGTTGATTTTGAGGTAAGAGATGTCATAATGTTTATAGAATTTGCTTGTTTAATATAAGAAGAATATAATTTTGCAGAATGTTATGAATGCCTTAAATTAGTATTGTGTACTGATGTCTCAATAGCAAGATAATATTCCCATATATTTAACTGTGATCAGAGTGGAGGTTATTACTGACTAAAGGTCAGTATTGATAATGATAAATGGATGAAAAAAGAAGCAGAGCTCTGTAGTCAAATAAAAATAAGCAAATCATCTAACACTTAAACATGTTGGTTTCTGTGTGGTGACACTATATATTATCCATTATAAATAAAACTTTAACCTTGTCATCTAATTCTGATTGCCAAAGCATATGGATCCTTCCTTAATCTGAAATGTAGGCTGCCAGTGCTCCAGGCCTTGTCCAGAAGTTCTGACATCTTTGAGTTCCTACAGAAAGCCCAATCATGCAAAGATAGTTTTGAGAAAGTCAGTGTAATATGTATTACCCAATTATACTTCTCTGTGGTCTCTTCTCTAACCCTGTATTAAATTAGGTCATTGGAAACCACAATATGTCTCTATATTAAATTCCTGCAGAAATTTCATTACAGCAGTTCTCCAACAGACAGCCTAGCCTTATAATCAAATCATTTAGCTGCAAATATTTAACCATCAGAAGATTTTATAACTTAATCTTGATTTCCTGATTCTCTTGGAAAATCAGAAAATTTGGTCAACTAGGCCCACAATTCCACAGAATGAGGAATAAAAATCCTAAAGTTGAGTAGGGCTACCTCACTTATGATAAAATGTGGGAACTCTGACAGTGTCCCCACATCTTTCTAAGATTTTGCACTTTCCAGTTTCATTCTGTTGCATCCTTTCTTCTCTAATAATATGATTTTTAATTTCTCTATTAGAATTTAGTTATATAAAAATGAATGCTTCCCCTTTTTCAACTTCATAATCTGATGACAGAGATGGGAAATTCTAAGAAAACACATGTGTTGTAGAGACTTAAAATGCTCTTATAAAGGGATACATATATATGTATATAAAATGTATGATAATATGTGTATATAAAATGTATGATAATATGCATTGGATATATGCATATGTGTGTGGGTGTATATGGGTGTGTGGGTATGTGAGTGTGTAATATGTATGTACAGGAAACTTATGTAGGGATATGTATAATAATAGTTCTCTTTTCATGCCCATAAAAATCCAGACAAGTGAAAGATTATTTCTCCTTCTAGGAATGATATTAATAAAAGTCTAATAGGAATATAATTTATTCCTAAGAAATGAGTAAATCACTAACAAATTGTGAAACATTCTTAATACTAAAAATTTAGATTTCATTCAGTAGCTCTTCAATTCTCTATGTCTGCAGACACCAGATTCTAAGAGTAACTAAAAGTCATATGATTTGAGAATGCAGGAAAATAATGCATATAGTAAATTTTATAGCAATTTTGAGCTTGTAATTTGAAAATACCTTTTCAATAATCTTTCATAAATTATATGTTTTGAATTATATAGCTCCTCTAGTATTTTACACATTATTTTAATATATTATTTTGGTGTTTACCTAGGTTCTATGTGCTAGTGGCCTATTTGTAATTTTTGCATTTATAATTTACATTGCAAATAAATATTTAGTTTTTTTAGACTATCTTTACCAATTATTAGTATTAAATTTACAGATTTATAAATTTCATGCTAATATAATACACTACAATTCTTTTTTTTACTCATACTTCTGATACCAAATGTGTGGATATTTTTTCCCCATGTCAACCAATTCTCTTTCTCTACAGATATCTACTGGGTTCCCTACAACTCAGGTCAATTCTGACACTCACTCACCTGGAGTTAATGCAGACACCACAGGTTAAGGTCTCAGTCCCACAAAACTGTTCCGTATTTCAAACTCCAACCACAAATGCAAGATCTCCTGTACATCTAACCAACTGGCTATAAATCAGGGTTCTCACAACCTCCTCCATGGGTTTGACAATTTGTTAAAATTATATACAAAATGTAGGAACACATTTTATTTATGTTTGCTGATTTATTATAAAGGATACAGATGGATAGCCAGATGAAGAGGTTAATAGAATGAGTTCTGGAAGAGTCCTGAGCAAAGGGGGATCTGTCCCTGTGGAACTGGGGTAAGCCACTTTCATGGCACGTGAGTTCATCAATCCAGAAAGCCTCTGAACCTGTTGTTTAGAGTTCTTAGGAAGTTGCATTATGTAGGCATGACTGATTTAAACCATTGACTGTTGGTAAATAACGAACTCCAGCCTTACTCTTATCTCTGGATGTTGGGGACAGGACTGAATGGTTCAATCCTCTAAGCATTGCTTGGTTTTTCTGGTGTCCAGCCTAATACTGAAGCTGTCAGGAACCCCAACCAAAAACCACTAGTCATCTTAGTATACAAAAGACTTATTGTTTAGAAGATTCTAAGGATTTTGAAGCTGTGTGCCAGCAATTTGGGACAAAGACCAAATATTAAAGCAAGACTCTCCTATTACCCCTAGTAACTTAGAAAGTTAAGAGAGTTTTAGAAATTCTGTGTCAGGAAGCAGGGATAAAAACTCAATGTAGGCCAGGTGTGGTGGCTTATGTAATCCCAGCACTTTGGGAGACCGAGGCGGGCGGATCACCTGAAGTCAGGAGTTCGAGACCAGCCTGGCCAATATGGTGAAACCCTGTCTCTACTAAAAATACAAAAATTAGCCGGGCATGGTGGCAGGCACCTGTAATCCCAACTACTTGGGAGGCTGAAGGCAAGAGAATCGCTTAAACCTGGGAGGCGGAGGGTGCAGTGAGTGTAGATAGTGCCATTGCACTCCAGCCTGGGGGACAAGAGCGAGACTTTGTCTAAAAAAATAAATTAAATAAAAACCAAAAATTAAAAAAAAAAAACACAAAAACAAAACCAAAGAAGAAAAAATTAATGTATAGTTCTTATGATATTATAAATACCAATGTATTATTTCCAGAGGTTGAAGTAATTTTACCTTATTTTCTGTTTTGTTTTTAAAATGTTATACAGAATTTAGCTAAAATTATCTAGACTTTATAACTTTTTTTCATAAAAATTATCTAGACTTTATAATGATCTGCATATGTAGGTCATTATTTATATTTCTGATCCTGTGTTCAAATTTGCAAATGACATTCCTGACTTGGGTTGACATAACTCTTACATGTAGTTTGGTGAATGTTAGCTATATTCAGCCACTACCTGCCCATCTGGTGAGGTGTTTTTGTCTGAGCACACTCTTTTCAACTCTAATGATGACCCCCAGGTTTCCTCAGCAGAATTTTTACAAACTTTATTTTTTTTTCACAAAAATAGAAAAGTTTTACTTTGGAGATCTTTTCTACCTATTTTTTTTTTTTTTTTTTTTGGTCTTCACACCCCACTAGTTATCTGGTCTTGCCCACACCCTTGACTTGAGGCATCCCATCAAGTTACTTATTGGTTGCTTCTTCACTCAAACTGTCATTCTTCTTTTCTAGGCTCTTAGCATTTTATGTTTTCCTACTGACAGTGGGTGGTAGTGAGGCCTCTCTTCATATTTAAACGTTCAGCTGTGTAAACGCTCTGTGCATCTCTAAAAAGCAGAAGTCTAATAGGAGTTTCATTTATTTCCTTCCTGATGGCTTCTAGAAATTATATCAAAGAAATACTTCAAATTTATATCCTTTTCTGCTTAAATTTTGTTTGGGGTCAATTCAAATAAATAAAACATATGTTAATGTCTATCTTAATATAAAATAGAAAATGTTAAAAATTTCAGTAAAACTACTTTTATGTAAGTTTTCTATAAAATAGAACAGTTTTTTTATGTATCTATAAATATACAGGAGTCTATATGCATCTAATGTAACATATTAACTGTATGCTCATAATTATACATGCTTCCTGTTACTCCAACTTTAAAAGTACTTTTGCTATAAGTTTTCTATAAATTTTTAAGATTTTTTGTTTGTTTGTTTTTACAATTTAGATTACATCTCTTGATGAACAAATAGTGGTTGGCAGGATTTCTAAGCACTGGTCTGGGCTTTTAAGAGAGGCATTTACAGATGCTGACAACTTTGGAATCCAATTCCCTAGAGACCTTGATGTTAAAATGAAAGCCGTGATGATTGGTGCCTGTTTCCTCATTGTAAGTCTATTCCTGCTAATCTTGGTTACAGATGTCTTCTCTAGAATCATTCTGAAATAATTTAATAAATTATACATTTTAAGATAACCATTTAGAGTATAAAGTTTTTATAAAATGTTCTCATTTAATCCCAGCACTGAAATTCTATTTGATTCTGATTCTCCGGACTTATAGGCAGTTAGTTTATGTCTGAAGAGTCTACACACTTTCAAATGGCAAGAGAATAACTTTATATGCTAAGAAGAAGCTCTGGTTTGGGGGAGGGTATTAAAAAATCAAATATATTATTAGGAGAAAAATCTGAAGCTAGTCTTACGTGGAATAAAACTCAGTGAAACACAGAAATTTCATCCTGACTCATTAAATTAAAACATCTAACATGGGATTATAAAGTGCAATAAGAGTATACATTCAATCAAGCCTCTAAACCTAACTACCAGTTTATAGGAAATACATAGGGTAAAGCAGTGATTCTGAATGTATATTTATATTAGAATTATCTAGACACTTTTTGAAAGCCCTCACGTACCAGGCCATCCCCCACTTCAACTAAACAAGAAGCTCAGAGTCAGAAGTTTGTGTAGTGCCCCAGATGATACGAACATGCAGCCAAAGTTGAGGTTTATGGAAACAGAGCAAAGGTCCTCAACTTTAGCTGCACAGTAGAAACACCTGGGTAACTTTCAAACTCCTCATGTCCATCCAAATTTACTAAACTAAAATCTCTGGAGTTAGGATGAAGACTTCAAGCTGTTTAAAGCTCCCAGGTGATTCCAATATTCAATCAAGGTTTGAAACGCCAGATAGATATCTTAAACATTAATTTCGTGATATAATCAGAAAACCTTAACAGAGAACATACAGCAAAAAGGACCCAGCTCCTTCAACAAGTAAATGGCAATGAAAATAATGGGATAAAGTTAAACAGGGGAAGCTGATGAAGATGGCTGAATAGAAGGCTCTGAGAATTATCCCCATTGCAGGAACTCCAAATTGAACAACTGTCCACACAACCGAAAGCAATTTCATAAGAACTAAAAATCAGTCATTTGACTGATCATTGTACCTGGTTTAAAGATCACATTTAAAAAAGGCACTGAGGAGGGTAGGAAAGAGAGTCTTGAATTGCCTAAACCACTCCTCCCACATACCTGGCAGTGGCTATCTGGTGGAGAGACAGAATCCCTGTGTTTGGGGGAGGGAGAACACAGTGATTGTGGGACTTTGCATTGGAACTCTGTGCTTCCCTGTCATAGCAGAAAGTAACATGTGGCATAGCACTCACGGAGACAGCATATAAACCAGCCTTAGCCAGAGGGGCATTGCTCATCCCACCATTCAGAACCTGAGTTCTGACAAACCTTGCTACCATGAGCTAAAGTGCTCTGGGCTTCTAAATAAACTTGAAAGACACTCTAAGCCACAAGGACCACAATACCAGGGCAAGTCCCGGTGCTGTGCTGTGCTGTGCTGGGCATGGAGCCACTGGACTTACGGTGCCTATAACCTAGTGAGACACCAGCCAGGGCAGCACAAGGAGTGCTTGTATCACCCCTTCCCCAATTCCAGGCAGCACAGCTTGCAGTTCCAGTAGAGACTCCTTCCCTCTTCATGAGGAGAGAGGAGGAGAGAATAAAGAGGTCTGTTTCTTGCAACTTGGATACCACCCCTAGCACCCAGATAATGTTTCTAAACACACTGCAGGCCAGAAGAGAACCCACTGCCTTGAAGGGAAGGACCCAGTCCTGCTAGGATTTATTGCCTGCTGACTAAAGAGCCCTTGGGTCCTAATGTCTGTTCTGTTGGTAGCCAGGCAGTACTTGCTGTGGGCATTAGGGGAGACTCTAAGACATGCTTACTTCAGGTGTGGCCCAGCACATTCCCAGCTGTGGCAGATATGGGGAGATATGGGAAAGTACATATGGCTGCAGTAACCGAAAACAGATCAAAACACCCAAGTTCTTTTGACTACCTGGAAAGCCTTCCCAAGGACAGGTACAACCAAGCCCAGACTGCAAACACTGCAATAAACACCTAACTCTTCAATGCCCGAACCCTCCTACCTGAGGAAAGAAGAAGAAAGAGGACAGAAGATTTTGTCTTGCAGCTTGTATACCAGCTTGGCCACGGTGGGAGAGAACACCAAGTGGGCTCTAGTGTCCATGATTCCAGGCCGTGGCTCCTGGATGGCATTTATGGACTTGTGCTGGGCCAGAGGGGAGCCTGCTGCCATGAAGGGAGATATTCAGGACTGGCATAATTCACCACAAGGTGACTGAAGAGCCCTTGGGCCTTGAGTGAACATCAGTGGTAGCTAGGTAATACTTAACATCAATGGCAGCTAAACAGTATATATTATGGGCCTGGGGTGGTGGTGGCCAAGGGGAAAGACACTTTTTCTTAAGGAAATGGAAGAAAAGCATGTGAAGATTTTTTTCCCTGCAACTTGGGTTGTAGCTCAGCCACCGAATATAGCACCAAGTAGATTCCTAAGGTTCCTGACTCCAGACTCAGGCTCCTGTATAGTATCTCTGGACCTACAGAGATCAGGAGGGAACCTGATGCCCTGAAAGAAAGGATACAAGCCTGACTGGATTTGACACTTGCCAATAGTAGAGCTCTTGGGACTTGAGTGAACATAGGTGGTAGCCAGGTAGCGGTCATTGCAGGACTTAGGCAAGACCCGGTGCTGTGCTGGCTTTGAGTTTGACCCAGTGCAGTTCCAGTGGTGGTGGTCACAGGGGTTTTTGTGTTACCCTTCCCTCAGATCTAGGCAGCTCAGCACAGAGATGCTCCTTGTTGGGGGAAAGTCAGAGAAGAGAACAAGAGTCTGCTGGTGTCGCAGGGAGTGTTTCTGGATTTTACCCAAGACTGCCAAGGGATTACCTCTATGAGTCTCCAAGAGCCACAGCATTACTAGGTTTGGGGTATCCACAAAAGTACATATGGCTGCAGTAACCAAAACTTAGATCAAAACACCCAAGTTCTTTTGAATACCTGGAAAGCCTTCCCAAGAAGGACAGGTACAAACAAGCCCAGACTGCAAACACTGCAGTAAACACCTAACTCTTCAATGCCCAAACATGAATTAACATCCACAAACATCAAGACCATCTGGGAAAACATGGCCTTACCAAATGAACTAAATAAGGCACCAGGGACCAATCATGGAGAGACAGAGATATATGAACTTATGGACAGAGAATTCAAAATAGTTGTTTTGAGAACACTCAACAAAATATAAGTTAACACAGAGGAGGAATTCAGAATCCTATCAGATAACTTTAACAAATAGATTGAAATAGCTAAAAAGAAACAAGCAGAAATTCTGGAGTTGAATAATGCAATTGATGTATTGAAGAATGCACCAGAGTCTCCAAACAGTAGAGCTGACGGAGCAGAATAAAGAATGAGTGGGCTCAAAGACAGGATATTTGAAAATACGTAGTCAGAGGAGACAAAAATTAAAAATAAAAGAACAATGAAGTTTGCCTGCAAGATCCAGAAAATAGTCTCAAAAGGGCAAATCTAAGAGTTATTTGTCGTAAAGAGAAGGTAGAGAAAGAGACAAGAGTAGAAGGTGTATTCAAGGGGATAACAGAGAACTTTTCAAACCTAGAGAAAGATATAAATATTCAAATACAAGAAGGTTATAGAACTCCAAGCATGTTTAACCCAAAGAAAACTACCTCAAGGCATTTTATATTCAAACTCCCAAATGTTAATGATAAAGAAAGGATCCTAAAAGCAGCAAGAGAAAAAAAATAAATAAATAACATAAAAGCAAGATCCGATACATGTGGCAGCAGACTTCTCAGGTCAGAAGAGAGTGGCTTGGCATATTTAAAGTGCTGAAGGAAAGAAATGTTTATCATAGAATAGTATATCCAACAAAATTGTCTTTCAAACATGAAGGAGAAATACAGACTTTTCCAGGTAAACAAAAGCTGAGTAATTTCATTAACACCAGACCTGTCCTACAATAAATGCTAAAAGGAGTTCTTCAATCTGAAAGCAGATGTTAACGAGTAACAAGAAATCATCTGAAGGTACAAAACTCACTGGTAATAAATAGTAAGTACACAGATAAACACAGAATATTATAACACTGTGATTGTAGTGTGCAAACTACTCATATGGTAAGTAGAAAGACTAGAATATAAACCTATTAAAAATAAAAATTGCAACAACTCTTTAAGACATAGACAGTATAATAACATATGAATAGAAACAACAACAAATTTAAAAATGGGACGATGAAATTAAAGTGTAGATTTTTTTATTACTTTTCTCTTTGTTTGTTCATGCAATCAGTGTTAAGTTTCCATGAGTTTATAATAATGGGTTGTAAGATATTATCTGCCAGCCTCAGAGTAATCTTAAATCAAAAACATAGAAAAGATACATACAGAATCAAAAGCAAGAAATTAAAACAGGCCACCAGAGAAAATCCCTTTCTCTAAAAGGATGACAAGAAGGAAGGAAAGAAGGAAGAGAATATCACAAAAATAACCAGAAAACAAAATAACAAAATGACAGGAATAAGTCCTTACTTATCAATAATGGCATTGAATATAAATGGACTAAACTCTCCAATCAAAAGACATGGAATGATTGAATGGGGGAAAAAAAAAAAAAAAACAAGACCCAACCACTTGTTGCCCTCAAGAAACACACTTCACCTCTAAAGGCACACATAGACTGAAAATTAAAAAGATGGAAAAAAATTCCATGAAAATGAAGAGCAGGACTAGTTATACTTAGACAATATAGATTTCAAGAGAAAAACTGTAAAAAGAGGCAACAAAGGCATTATGTAATGATACAGGGGTCAATTTTGCAAGAAGATGTAACAATTGTAAATATATATGCACCCAATACTGGAGCACTCAGATGTAGAAAGCAAATATTATTAGAGGTAAAGGGAGAAATAGACCCCAATACAATAATAGCTGGAGACTTCAACACCCTACTTTCGGCACTGGACAGATCTTCCAGACAGAGAATCAACAAAAAAAACATCAAATCGAATCTGCACTATAAACCAAATGGACCCAAAAGGTATTTTCAGAACAGTTAATACAATGCCTATAGAATACACATTTGTCTCCTTAGCATATGGCTCATTCTTGAGGATAAACTATATGTTAGGCCACAAAAAAAGTCTTAAAGATTCTTTAAAAAATGAAATTAAATTAAATATCTCCTCTGACCACAATGGAATAAAACTAGAAATCAATAACAAGACGAACTTGTGGAAATTAATTTGTGGAAATTAAACAACAACAAAAAACATATGGAAATTAAACAATATGCTCCTAAATTACCAGTGGGTAAATGAAGAAACCAAGAAGAAAATTAACAAGTTAATTGAAACAAATGATAATGGAAACAGAACATACCAAACGCTGTGGGATACAGCAAAAGCAGTACCAAGAAGAATGTTTATAGCAATAAGCTCCCATATCAAAAAAGTAGAAAAAAGTTCAAATAAATAACCTAACAATGAATCTTAAAGGGTTAGAAAAGCAAGAGCAAATCAAACTCAAAATTAGTTGAAGAAAATAAATAATAAAGTTCAGAGCAAAAATAAATAAATAAAATTGAAATTTAAAAAAATACAAAAAGATCAACAAAGTAAAAATTGTTTTTTTGGAAAGATAAATAAAATCAACAAAGCTTTAGCCTGAGGAACTAAGAAATCAGAGAGAAGACCCAAATAAATAACATCAGAGATGAAAAGGGAGACACTTTAATTGATACTGCAGAAATGCAAAGAATCATTAAAGACTACTATCAACAACTGTATGCCAATAAGTTGGAAAATCTAAAAGAAATGGATAAATTTCTAGACATATATTATCTACCAAGATTGAACCATGAAAAAATGTAAAACCTGAACAGACAGTAAGTAATAAGATCAAAGCCATAATAAGAAGTCTCCCAGCAAAGAAAAACCCAAGACCCAATGGCTTCGGTGCTGAATTTTACCAAACATTTAAAGAATGAATACCAATCCTACTCAAGCTACTGAGAAATAGAGGGGGAAGGAATACATGCAAACTTATTCTATGAGGCCAGTATTATGCTGATACCAAAACCAAAGACATATTTAAAAAAGAAAACTACAGGTTAATATCCCTGATGAACATTGATCCAAAAATCCTTAACAACATACTAGCAAGTCAAAATCAACAATACATCAAAAAGATAATTTGCCATGATTGAGTGGGATTTATCCCAGATAAGCAAAAATGGTTCAACATACGTTTTGGATATAGCCACTTATCAGATATATGGTTTGCATATATTTTCCCCCAATCCATTGGCTGTCTCCTTCCTATGTTTATTGCTTCCTTTGCTGCACAGAAGCTTGTTAATTTGAGGAAATTCCCTTTGTCTCTTTTTGTTTTTGCTGTCTGTGCTTTTTGGGTCATATCCAGGAAATCATTTCTCAAACCAATTTCATGGAGATTTCCACCTATATTTTCTTCTAGTTGTTTTACAGTACAGGTTTTACATTTAAGTTTTTAATTCATTTTAATTTTACTTTCGTGTATGGTGTGAAATAAGGGTCGAAATCCATTCTTCTGTATGTATATTTAGTCTTCAAAACACCATTATTTAAGGGTACTGTCCTTTCCTCATTGTGTCATTGTGTGGTGGTGGTACCTTTGTCAAAAATCAGTTGATTATAAATGTTTGGGTTTATTTCTGTGCTTCCTTTCCTGTTTCATTGGTCAGTGTGTCTGTTTCTATGCCAATATCAAGCTGTTTTGATAACTATATCTTTGTAATGTATTTTGAAACCAGGTAGTGTGATGCCTCCAGTTTTGTTTCTCTTGCTAAAGACTGCTTGGCTATTTGGGGTCTTTTGTGATTCCATACAAATTTTATGATTTTTTTTTCTACATCTGTGAAAAATTCATTGGTATTTTGAGACAGATGACATTGAATCTGTAGTTCCCTTTCAGTAGTATGGACATCTTGGCAATATTAATTATTCCAATCCAGAAACACAGAATATCTTTCTATTTATTTGTGCCTTCTTCAGATTGTCTTATAGTTTTTCAGTATATAAAATGTTTGCCTTTTTGGTTAAATGTATTCCTTAGTATTTACCGGCCGGGCGCGGTGCCTCAAGCCTGTAATCCCAGCACTTTGGGAGGCCGAGATGGGCGGATCACGAGGTCAGGAGATCGAGACCATCCTGGCTAACACAGTGAAACCCCGTCTCTACTAAGAAATACAAAAAATAGCCGGGCGAGGTGGTGGGTGCCTGTAGTCCCAGCTACTCGGGAGGCTGAGGCCGGAGAATGGCGTGAACCCGGGAGGCGGAGCTTGTAGTGAGCTGAGATCCGGCCACTGCACTCCAGCCTGGGCTACAGAGCGAGACTCCGTCTCAAAAAAAAAAAAAAAAAAAAATGTATTCCTTAGTATTTAATACTTTCTGATGCTGTTGTAAGTGGAATTATTTTCTTAATTTGTTGTACATGGAATGAATTCAAATTACAAGAAGAGTTATATTACTAGAGAAGGACTGCAAAACATTAAATAAGAAAGATTTCAGGAGGATAAAAGTGACACTTACAGAAATTGACATAGGATTAATTAAATTAATGCAGGTGTCAATAAATACATAGGATTATAGGTTTTAATTTCTATTAAAATAGATAGCTGAAGGTAGAGATCTTATACCTGTAGACTTTTCTCCCATTACTTATTATAGTTAATTTTTCTTATTTAATGGACACTTAACTGTGTTTCATCAGATCCCTTAGCATTTCTGCATCTGATCTCTGGTTTCTGAGAACTCATTTCTGTATTTTTGTTTTTATCTAGGACTACATGTTTTTTGAAAGAACTAGGTAATGACTGGAATGTCAGAGTGTAGGAGTGGATTAATGTAAGTCTCCTCAGAAAATTTGAAGTCTGTATGTTGATTAGGGTTATCTAAAAGAAAAATTCAGTGTTTTTCCTTTTCTTTATTTAAATGACTTACACCTGTGTGAGTTAAGCTGTGATGCTTGTAGCTCTGAGTACATAATTTCACTTTTCAAATTCTAACATATATTTTATCAATGGGTTATAAATGTTTTATATATTTTATTAGATTATTCATTGTATATTTGGGGAAAAGAATATAGGAATTTTTAAATTTAGACACAAACCTCCTTTGAAAGACAACTTGAATTATAGTCTGAGTTTCCATTTTATAAGCAAAAATTAAAGGCTTATCAAAGGAGTTTTAATGTATCATTATGTTTTACATTTTAAAGCTAGTTATAATTTATTTAATAGTAAAAATTAATATGCAAATACTGTATACTCAGAAAACAACTTAAAATTGACACAATTTCAGTCTCTTTTACCATGCTAAATATTTAATATGCATATTCTCAAGCAAAAGTAAATGTGAATTTTTTTTTTTTTTTTTTGAGATGGAGTCTAACTCTGTCACTCAGGCTGAAGTATTTTTTAATCTTCAGGAAAGCACACTATACTTAACTTCTCCTATCAGCTAACCTAGTACTATAAATAAGATTTTCATAATGATTACATGATAAATTAACAATTTTTTATGGTTTTCAGTAAATAAAGACAGACATGACTATGTGAGTCTATCCAAAAGATAGACTCATTCTAAAATTTGGTATTGTTATCATTTTTGAAGTTATTTATTATCACATGGCTCCTGTATTCTATCATTCTCAGAATATGTTAGTTACAAGATTAATCAGGTGTAAATGAAATAAAAAATATGTGTATCTTTACAAAGCATATTTCATCAGTGGTCTTAGGTTATTTGATGCCAAAAATCAAATTCCTAAAATAAAATTTATTGATATAATTTTTGCATATTTATTTTTGTTATTAAAAAAACTGGATAATCCATCCAGGTGGCATTTTAGACCATACACACTTACCTCCTTTAAAATCACCTTTAAGGAGGAGGTTCCAAGATGACCAAACAGGAACAGCTTCAGTCTACAGCTCCCAGCGTAAGTAACCCAGAAGATGGGTGATTTCTGCATTTCCAACTGAGCAAACAGCACACCAGGAGATTACATCCCACACCTGCCTCAGAGGGTCCCACGCCCATGGAGCCTCACTCACTGCTAGCACAGCAGTCTGAGATCACACTGCAAGGTGGCAGCAAGGCTAGGGGAGCAGCATCTGCCATTGCTGAGGCTTGAGTAGGTAAACAAAGCGGCCAAGAAGCTCAAACTGGGTGGAGCCCACTGCAGCTCAAGGAGGCCTGCCTGCCTCTGTAGACTCCACCTCTGGAGACAGGGCATAGCTGAACAAAAGGCAGCAGAAACTTTTGCAGGCTTAAATGCCCCTGTCTGACAGCTTTGAAGAGAGTAGTCATTCTCCCAGCACAGAGTTTGAGATCTGAGAATGGACAGACTGCCTCCTCAAGTGGGTCCCTGAACCCTGAGTAGCCTAACTGGGAGGCATCTCCCAGTAGGCTCCAATTGACACATCATATGGGTGGGGTCCCCTCTGAGATGAAGCTTCCAGAGGAAGAATCAGGCAGCAACATTTGCGTTCTGCAATATTTGCTGTTCTGCAGCCTCCTCTGGTGATACCCAGGCAAACAGGGTCTAGAGTGGACCTCAAGCAAACTCCCAACAGACCTGTAGCTGAGGGTCCTGGCTGTTAGAAGGAAAACTAACAAACAGAAAAGACATCCACACCAAAACCCATCTGTACGTCACCATCATCAAAGACTAAAGGTAGATAAAACAACAAAGATGGGGAGAAACCAGAGCAGGAAAGCTGATAATTCTAGAAATCAGAGTGCCTCTTCTCCTCCAAAGGAATGCAGCTCCTTGCCAGCAATGGAACAAAGCTGGATGGAGAATGACTTTGACGAGTTGAGAGAAGAAGGTCTCAGACGATCAGCAATAACAAACCTCTCCGAGATAAAAGAGGATGTTCAGACCCATTGCAAAAAAGCTAAAAATTTGAAAAAGAGTAGATGAATGGCTAACTAGAATAAACACCATAGAGAAGACCTTAAACTACCTAATGGGGCTGAAAACCGTGGCTTGAGAACTACTTGATGCATGCACAAGCTTCAGTAGCCGATTCGATCAAGTGGAAGAAAGGGTATCAGTGATTGAAGATCAAATTAATGAAATGGAGTGAGAGGAGAAGTTTAGAGAAAAAAGAGTAAAAAAACAAAAACAAACAAACAAACAAACAAACAAAATGAACAAAGCCTCCAAGAAATATGGGGCTATGTGAACAGACCAAATCTACATCTGATTGGTGTACCTGAAAGTGATGGGGAGAATGGAACCAAGTTGGAAAACATTCTGCAGGATATTATCTAGGAGAACTTCCCCAACCTAGCAAGTCAGGTCAACATTCAAATTAAGGAAATAAAGAGAATGCCACAAAGATACTCCTCGAGAGGAGCAACTCCAGGACACATAATTCTTGGATTCACCAAAGTTGAAATTAAGGAAAAAATGTTAAGGGCAGCCAGAGAGAAAGGATGGGCTACCCACAAAGGGAAGCCCATCAGACTAACAGTGCGTCTCTTGGCAGAAACTCTACAAGCCAGAAGAGAGTGGGGGCCAATATTCAACATTCTTAAATAAAATAATTTTCAACCCAGAATTTCATATCCAGCCAAACTAAGCCTCATGATTGAAGGAGAAATGAAATCCTTTACAGATAAGCAAATATTGAGACATTTTGTCACCACCAGGCCTACCCTACAAGAGCTCCTGAAGGAAGCACTAAACATGGAAAGGAACAACCAGACCAGCCACTGCAAAAACTGCCAAATTGTAAAGACCATCGATGCTAAGAAGAAACTGAATCGACTAATGAGCAAAATAACCAGCTAACATCATAATGACAGGATCATTCACACATAACAATATTAATCTCCTCAAGCTCATAAGCAGCTTCAGCAAAGTCTCAGGATACAAAATTAATGTGCAAAAATCAGAAGCATTCCTATGCAACAATAACAGACAAACAGAGAGCCTAATCATGAGTGAACTCCCATTCACAATTGCTTCAAAGAGAATAACATACCTGGGAATCCAACTTAAAGAGATGTGAAGGACCTCTTCCAGGAGAACTGCGAACCACTGCTCAGCGAAATAAGAGAGGACACAAACAAATGGAAGAACATTCCATGCTCTTGGATAGGAAGAATCAATACTGTGAAAATGGCTATACTGTCCAAGGTAATTTATAGATTCAATGCCATCCCCATCAAGCTACCAATGACTTTCTTCACAGAATTGGAAAAAACTACTTTAAAGTTCATATGGAACCAAAAAAGAGCCCACATTGCCAAGACAATCCTAAACAAAAAGAACAAAATTGGAGGCATCATACTACCTGACTTCAAACTATACTACAAGGCTACAGTAACCAAAACAGCATGGTACTGGTATCAAAACAGAGATACAGACCAATGGAACAGAACAGAGCCCTCAGAAATAATACCTCACATCTACAACCATCTGATCTTTGACAAACCTGACAAAAACAAGAAATGGGAAAAGGATTCCCTATTTAATAAATGATGCTGGAAAAACTGGCTAGTCATATATAGAAAGCTGAAACTGGATCCCTCCCTTACACCTTATACAGAAATTAATTCAAGGTGGATTAAAAATTTAAATGTTAGACCTAAAACCATAAAAACCCTAGAAGAAAACCTAGGCAATACCATTCAGGACGTAGGCATGGGCAAGTACTTCATGACTGAAACACCAAAAGCAACAGCAACAAAAGTCAAAATTGACAAATGGGATCTAATGAAACTAAAGAGCTTCTGCACAGCAAAAGAAACTACCATCACAGTGAACAAGCAACCTACAGAATGGGAGAAAATTTTTACACTCTACCTATCTGACAAAAGGCTAATATCCAGAATCTACAAAGACCTTAAACAAATTCACAAGAAAAAAATCAATCGACCCCATCAAAAAGTGGGCAAAGGATATGAACAGACACTTCTTAAAAGAAGACATTTATGCAGCCAACAGACACATGAAAAAATGCTCATTATCACTGGCCATCAGAGAAATGCAAATCAAAACCACAATGAGATACCATCTCACACCAGTTAGAATGGTGATCATTAAAAAGTCAGGAAGCAACAGATGCTGGAGAGGATGTAAAGAAATAGGAACACTTTTACACTGTTGGTGGGTCTGTAAACTAGCTCAACCATTGTGGAAGACAGTGTGGCGATTCCTCAAGTATCTAGAACTAGAAATACCATTTGACCCAGCCATCCCATTACTGGGGATATACCCAAAGGATTATAAATCATGCTGCTATAAAGACACATGCACACTTATGTTTATTGCGGCACTATTCACAATAGCAAAGACTTGGAACCAACCCAAATGTCCATCAATGACAGACTGAATTAAGAAAACATGACACATATACACCATGGAATACTATGCAGCCATAAAAAAGGATGAGTTCATGTCCTTTGTAGGAACATGGATGAAGCTGGAAACCATCATTCTGAGCAAACTATAGCAAGGACAGAAAACCAAACACCACATGTTCTCACTTATAGGTGGGAATTGAACATTGAGAACAAATGAGAACACTTGGACACAGGATGGGGAACATCACACACCGGGGCCTGTCGTGGGGTGGAGGGAGGGGGAAGGGATAACATTAGGAGATATACCTAATGTAAATGACGAGTTAATGGGTGCAGCACACCAACATGGCTCATGTATACCTATGTAACAAATCTACATGTTGTGCACATATACCCTAGAACTTAAAATATAATAAATAAATAAATAAATAAAATCACCTTTAAAAAGAGCAGCAAAAGAAAAATTTAATCACTAAATCACTATTGAAAATAAAAGAAAATGAAATGACTTTCTTGTAAAAATAAATAAAATCATTTGTTTCCATTTGTTCTTAATTTTTAGGAATTGAATTTTCTCTTCTAATTTTATTTTTGTATATATTAAGGACCTATAAATTTTCAGGGCAAAGTTATATTGTAAGATACATATAAAATTCTACATAAGTACGTAGAGATGTTTTCATTCCTTTTACTAGTTGCATAGTATCTCATTAAGTGGCTATGTCAGTTTCTTCAAACAATTCCCTACAATTGGACTTTCACTTTCTTTGAAATTTTTTACTATTCCAAGTAAGCTTTCATGAATAAACAGGCATACATATTTTATATTTTTCCTAGTGCATATTTGGAAGTGATTTGAAAAGTGGAATATCTGTTCAAATTATCCTCCATAGAATTTATTTCTCTGTGAATTCCCATCAGCAATTTAGAACAGTGTTCAGTTGCCTTGAGCCATTGGGTATATATTATTATATTTTTGTGTGGTTTCCAATACAGTGAGGTATGTTATCCTGACATAGTTTAAATTTTTTATTATCTCACTTTCAATAAAGTTCAGCATTAAAAAAGAAAGGGAAGACTTATAATATTTTGTAGTAAAATCTGTACCAGTGTTGGAAACTAGGATTTCCAGCTGTCAGAAACTTAAAGGCATTTGTAATTTGTTTTGTGGAAAGATTGAATTGAGAGAGGGGGCGGCCAACCCACAATTTACTTCATGCAAAGGAAAAGTGTGCTTAGGAAATAAGTGTATCCCTTTCATCTTCAACAAACTCTTCCAACAGCCACTCTCCCCATAAGTGTTACCACCAGCAGAACTCTACCAAGGCCAATAACCCCAAATGGCAAATGATGGATGAGAACATTGGTATGGCAGTGGAGCTACAGAAAAAGCAATGTCTAGATGACCTCCCAGCAGACTAAATAATTCATCAGATGCCAGATTCCAATGATGAAGGGTACCCAGGGCACTCATCTCTAGCATATGCTTAGTATAGACAGTATGCCAAGTCAAGTTGAGGTATTTGTATGTGCCTTTAGTTGTGCCAGTTAGAGAAGGGGAGGACTTGCAAATATGGCAGTCAAATGCAAAACCAACCCAAAATGAGGATTAGAAGTACTGACATTATCTCTTTTACAACCATATCTTACTTTCCTTTCTTCTCTCTCTGCATAGGATTCCGGATCTTTGGCTAGGCAAAATGAAACTATAACTGATCTAAACGGTTTCTTCCTTCTTCTACTGCGCAAGGAAGACATAAGGAAAAACTCGCACACTATCTGTGGAACTCATTTAAATTCAAATACTAGATAAACATTTTTACATTGAATATTTACATGGAGAAAAATCATCAAACATCAACAATTATCAAGTCAATTAATAAAAATACTAGGAATTGCAAAAAAGGCTTAATTTGAATCTTAGATTTGAGAGAATGGTGTGTATTTGTTTCTGAAACAGGCATAGAGAAAAAAGAACATTCTGATGTGCCAAATTTTAATAAAATTGAAAAATATGATGACCATATTTTAAAGTATGATGGAGGCACTAGAACAACAGTTTGCATAAAGTAGATAGCTAACACAATAAATGAAAAATAGGTTTTGGAAACTCTGCCAGAAGTAAGATTAAACACTAAATATAAAGAAAAAAAGTTAAGACCTAGCAAACAAATATGTCAATTTCAATTCATGCACAATAAGAATTCCAGAAGCAGAAATCAGATGGAGGCAAGAGAATATATTTTTAATGTAAAAAAATGTATTTGCAGTAAAGACATACTGTAGTCTTTAAATAAATAGATTTACCATAAAGCAGACAAAAATGAATGAAAATGACATACTTATGATTATTTTTCAAAAAACAATTATTACATAGCTGGTATATGGAAGACATTGTTAGGTAGTAATAGAATGGTTTCCGTGGCTTAACTTCCATGATATACCCACATTCTAGTTTATTATTTTTTCTACCTCACCAGCAATGTTTAATCAAATTTAACACACTTTAATAGCAGGCATTTAAAAGAACCAAAGGATTTAGAACAAAAAGGTAGATTCTGTAAAAGTACTTTTGTCCTTGCCCCCCATTTTCCCATACCTGCCTTTGATACCTTACCACTGCAGGAATGTTTTCCTTCAGCATGCTGTGACTTATACAGATATGGTGTCTTAGGCTCATACCCAGCAGTGGTTCACTTTGCCCATCTTTCTTACCTTGAAAAAGCAAAGGAAATGCATCACATATCAGGCCACCATTTTGCCCACCAAGTCCTAAATCTTGGCTTCTAGATACTATTTTCCACTCAAATCAGCTGGGCTTGTTTTGAGAATGGTTGATCCCAGGATTTTGGTAGGGAAAGGTACAAGACAAACTTTGTACAACTTGTGGAAAATCAAGAAGATGCTCAAGTAATGATGCTGACATGTCAAAAGGATAAAGGAAGGAACTTGAAAGGGCTCTCCCAGACAAAATTTAGAATATTCTTACTTCCTGAATAAAATTGGACATGGTAAGTTCATACACATATTCTTATAAGTTAATTAAAGGTTTGATGAAGAACATGATATACAAGGTTTCAATTTATTTTCCCTCAAATTCTTTCAATTTCAGAGGGAAAATGAGTAACATTTTAGTGAATGTCTAGCAGCCAACTCCATTAAAGTAAATTTAAAGCAAAATGATTAAAGTAAACATCAGTAACGGGATCAATTAAAATCAAGTACCACCTAATAGGATGCACTAGGACACAGCATTACATGGATCTTGATGTGTACATGAAAGAAGATAATAAAGTCTTTTTTTTTTTTTTTTTTTTTTTTTTAATGCTTGATGAGCTTGTCTGTCCTTGTGGTAAACCTTTTGGCCTGCGAATTGTGTTTATGCAGTCCATAGCTTGACTTAGTTTCAAGTATGTTGTATAGTTAACCTTTGTTGCACCCCAGCCTTCATATTCTTTTAGTGATAACTTTTATTCAAGATGTAGGCTACTTTGCCAGAGGGTTTTACCACATGTTTGCTCCTCGGAGATAATCTGTATCTTGTGTTATTCTTAGCTGTAATTCACTGTTCTTTCCACTTAATTATTGTTAGTTAGTTAGCTGGTGGTGGGAGATGGGGGACAGAATATTCCCTGATGTTTTGGTTTAAGCCTTCCTCTTAAGCAGGCACACCCCAATTCAATGTAATCCTGAAGTCAGAGACTGTAGGGTCTTGGCCAACTTGCTGCTTTAATCGTGTCATCATGCAGCAAGCATTCACTAAGAGGCCAGTGCTGGCTAAAAATTTGAGTTGTATCTGGGTATGTTTATGTGAAGGGAGTTGTGGAATGGAGAAGAGAAAGTTGATAAAACTTTCAGGCAAAAGATAATGAACAAGCAGGCAGATGTAGTGATTTGGGGTAGAAAAAACTAGAGTAAAAAAGTTCTGAGAAAGCTCCTTTTCATGGCCCCTTCCCTTAAGTGGTTTAGTGGGGAGAAACTGCTTAGAGTATTGTCTCTACTATTATCCTAGGACAGAAAGTGCCTCCTTTACACAGCCCTTCCTTCTCTCACCCCTCTGCTCCCACCCCTTCCCCGGAAGTCAAGCATCCTTGACCTGAGGGGGAAGGCAATGAGTGAGACGTTTCTTTTCTTGTTCCATGAAGGTCTAACACCTAGGAGAAAAGTTTGGGTGCTTGCCTCATGCTAGGACCTGTGTCACTGTGGGGTGGTTGTAACAGTGAGTGGAAGGTCAGTGGGTATCCCTGACTAGGAGTAACATTGAGGAGGAGGAGTTGTGATGGCTGGGGGATGGAGCTGTGTTTTGTCTTGGGAAGGAATTTCTGGCGACATGGATCAGTGGGGAAAGGGAAGAATAAAGAGGCGGGAAAGGACAAGGCTAAGAGATGTGACTGCCTGACCTGAGTACCTCTTGGAGGAGACTTGGGGGTCAAGGAAAGTGAAAGTGTAGACTGGAGACAAGACTGAGAACAGGAACAAAAAAGAATATATAGGCAGTTAAATTGCCGAAAATCACTGTGTGGACTCCTGGTATCAAGTTAATTAGCATCTCTCTACAGCTTAGGTGTTAAAGTTTTAGCTGAGTTTGGGCCCAAAAGGAGCTACTGTAACATTAGTGTAATTAGAAAAAACTCAATAGAGAATTACTGCTATCATTTAAGGATGGAATGATTTAAAATGGCTCTGGGCACAATTAAGTGCTACTGATGCTATGAAGTGCCAGAAGAATGCACAGAAGTTCTCTCCAAGTCCTGCCCTACCCCTGCCCTTGTTATTACCCACCATGCAATAGCAGCCTGACTTTCCTAGAACCTTCCCGCACCTGGTCCTATCTCTTTCAAGCTCTGTGTTTCTCTCTGTGCCTTAATTTTCCTTAATTTTCAATAGTATAGTTGTCATTGATAATAGTGTGTACTTGTATTAGTCTGTTTGTGTTGCTACAAAAAATACCTGAGGCTGGGTAATTTATAAAGAAAAAAGGTTTATTTGGCTTCCATTTAGTCATGCTAATCTATCTAGCAAGTGGTGGCTCTACAGCCCTCTTTTATTCCTCTTCTGAAAATGCTTTTTCCTTCTTTCTACGTGGCTATACTTCAAATTTTTATGCTTTGCCTCCCTTTTAAATATAAATTCTGGCTGGGCACATTGGCTCACGCCTGTAATCCCAGGACTTTGGGAGGATGAGGCGGGCAGATCATGAGGTCAGGAGATCGAGACCATCCTGGCTAACACGGTGAAACCCCGTCTCTACTAAAAATACAAAAACTTAGTCGGGCATGGTGATGGGCACCTGTAGTCTTAGCTACTTGGGAGGCTGAGGCAGGAGAATGGCATGAAACAGGCAGGCAGAGCTTGCAGTGAGCCAAGATCATGCCACTGCACTCCATCCTGGGCGACAGAGGGAGGTTTCATCGAAAAATAAAAATAAATAAATAAATTCCAATTTTAAGTCATTTCTTTGCTCCCACATCTGTGTAGGCTATTAGAAGCAGCCAGGGTAAATCTTGAATGCTTTGCTGCTTAGAAATTTCTTCCACTAGATACCCTCAGTCATCACTCCTAAGTTCAACCTTCCACAAGTTCCAGGGACATGGACACCATGCAGCTAAGTTCTTTTTTCTAAGGCATAACAAGGGTGACCTTTGCTCCAGTTCCCAATAAATTCCTCATTTCCTTCTGAGACCTTGTCAGCCTGGCCTTCGCTGTTTGTATTTCCGTCAGCATTTTGGTCACAGCCACTTAGCAAGTCCCTAAGGAGTTCCAAATTTTCCCTTGTCTTCTTGTCTTCTTCTGAGCCCTCCAAACTCTTGCCCCCTTCATTTCCATGTGACATGCTGGTTCCCTTCACCTTTCATCTTGATTGTAAGCTTCCTGAGGCCTCACCAGAAGCTGATGCTGGCACTATGCTTCATGTGCAGCCTGCGGAACCATGAGCCAAACAAACCTCTTTTCTTTATAAATTACTCAGCCTCAGGTATTCTTTTAAAGCAATGCAAAATGGATTAATACACTACCTCATAAGGTCAGTGTGAAGATTTAGTGATCTAATACGGGTTTAGGGACGTGAGAAGGTTCCTGCGGCAGAACAAACATAGAAAATAAAAAGGACTGTGTGTTGGTAAAGATCAACAGTTTTTAAAACACAGGGAGGTGACTCAAAGTCAATGTGGAATATTTGGGCTACATTAAATTTCTGTTTTGCAACTTTTAATGGATACAAAACCATTCTGAACCCTACAATGAATATTAATTATCCTCTCAGAAGAGAAAATAAGTCTTTATGCAAGATGCCAAACTAAGGAATGATTCTCATCTCACGGAAGTGTAGACTAGCATCTGGGCTAGAGACTGTTTTTTGTTAGCCTCATAGTATCAAAATGCAGAAGCCATTGTCTGAGGGTAGTAACAATCTCATACCCTAAAGCCAGATGAAACATAACTGAACAATATAGGGTTTGAACTCGAGATTTACAAGGTGGGAGGGCTATAGAATGATAAACAATACACAGAGCTCTGAACTTACTATTCCCACAAACCAAGCACTGAAGTCAAATTTTAATCTAACATTATCACTTCTGTGGCTGAAAATATCCTATTAATGACAGGTTATAAATTTATCTAATTTGGAAATGAACTAGATTTGGAAAACTGATACTTGAAATCTACTTGCCTACTAATGGCAATTTGTTTCTGCCTGTGGATTCTGGTCTCTTGTCATTAATATATTGAGGTTATTTCTGTCTGGCAGAGATAGGAAACAAACATTGGTTTATTTCTTCCTAAAACTGCATTTTCTTTTGAGAATCAGTTGCTAAGAAACATTTCAACTTTAATCAAATATTGCCAAGAGACAGTAGTAATTCAGAGATAATCCAGAGAAATTATGTTTCAGATACCCTTTACAGAGTAAGTTGGATCTACCATGTACCTTCTAAGTACATTTCTTATAAATTGTACTGCCAGAATTTTCTCACCATTGTTGCTAATCACCAGCAGAAGTGGATTTATTTGCAAAATCCTTTGTTTTGCAGATCTAATTTTTGTGTGTATGTGAAAAGATAGTCACTCATATAAATGCATTTGTGGCATTTATTCCATGAGAACTGAGGGGGAAACCAATATAAAAATATAAAATTGATTGACTTAAAGGAGATAAAGTTGATTATCAGTCAATTAATAAATATATACAAAGATATTGCTCTGGGCTGCTGGTTTTGTTAGGTATATTGGCCTCAATAATGAACCAAAATTATCCTCAAGGTACTTAAGTACAGGCATACATGTGAAAAGTGTTATGATCGAGCTAAAACTATATAGAAACTAAGTATTAGGAATGCTGAACTCAATTTTAATGAAATTCTTCCTGTGGGTGGTGACTTTTAAATTAAGACAGAATTGTGACTTTTAAACTAAGACAGAAAGTTTGCTCAGCACAAGTGAATTGGGGAGAATATAATTTTAGACAGAGGAAAGAACTTGGACAGAATTCACATCGGCCCTCTGCAATGTGGCTGGACCAATAGCTTTGTATTCTTGTGTGCATTGCAGGTGCTAGACAGGGAGGGAGGTGGGACATGTGAAGGAAGGCTAGATTATGCAGTGCCTTGTTAGCCATGTTAAGAAGTTCATCCATCTTATTCATGCTCTTTCTCTTGACTGCTGACTTTCCTAGATCTTCCAACCATTCCTGAAAGATCAAATCAAGTGTTTCCTCCTCCATGTAGCTCTCTTTCAGTCTCTAGGAATCTTGATGGTGGGCTTGTCTGAAATTGTACCTTTTTCTTTAGCACCATGGCTTGACTAATTGTTCTCTAGGAACTAGTATAGATTCTAGAGTTAGAGAAGTTCTTTTTGAACATGCTAAAACTCGATACACAGTATATGGCCTAAAATTGTTGAATTATCCATCTTTCAAATTTATAGGGTGAATTGATTTGTATTGCAAATCTTGAAATTTCTCAAAGTTGTCAAAGTCCATTTATGTGAAAATATTGAGATAAGCACTTGTTTAAATAAAATATCAATAAAAAGTGAAGAATAATATTTTTAAATGCATGCATTCTTTTAAATAAATTGAGGGTGAAGTTTACTACTACTACTATTATTATTCTTTTTATATCATTTATTTATTTTCTAGTCTTTGGATGTAGGACCAAAGGCCAAGTGTGGACCTGCTGTTCTACCTTGTCTTTCTTCCATAAAGATACATGTTTTATTTTTGTATAAATGGAACCAGAATTTAAAGACACATAATACTAGATTTTTACTACCATTTTCTAGTGTTTCATATCAACTTTAGCAACTAGCTTTAATAAGTGTTTTCAAAGACTTCAGGTTAGTTCTTGTAGAAAATATTTTAAAATTAATCTTTAATTAAAGTACTAAATAATATTTATCTGCTTTCTGTAATATTAATGAACATGTTTTGCATAAACTGGTTTAAGAAAAAATACAAATCACTCTTTGTAGGTGTAGAACTCAACTTGTTAGGGCAGATGTACCCTCACAATTAGAGAATGAAAGGGACAAATTTCATGTACTAGTCACACACATTCAGTGTAATTTGGGCATCATGGGTAGGTTTTATAAAGAGTTTAAAAAGTCAACCCATAATTTGAGTAAGTAAAGATCAGTTATGGGAACGCCTATCTTGACTTCCTCTGAAGTTCTTTGTTTGACAATAAAAGCAATATTCACCAGCAGTCGAATAGGTAGAATAATCAGACACTTTCGTGTATGATTTTGATGGAAAGAGGGAAGGAAGGAAGGAAGGAAGGAAGGAAGGAAGGAAGGAAATAAAGGGGGGAGACAGAGAGGGGAGGAATAGGGAAAAAAATAGAATGCTCCTTTGTTTGCAGAAAAGCTAATTAGAAGTAGAATAAATGATTGAATTCAAAAAATTCTCAGTTGGCAATCATGACAACAATTTCATTCTAGCAATAAATCATAAATGGCTTCTATAATCAGTGGTGGAAAGTTTGAGGAGTAAAAGTGTATTTACATTGTCTTAAAGCAGCACTCAATAAGATACTTGTTAATTTACAAAGAATAAAGTAATAACTTTAATGCAGCACAAAATTTAGCTCATCTTTCTGCCATTATATAACAAAAATCCACTTTTCTCCAGTTTCAAATAATAGGTTCTTCATCTTTATCTGAGCCTGTACCCCTTCCATGCCTTTAGCTCCATATTTCTATCATCAGTCTGCTCATGATGACATATTATTTAAAATAGTACTTATTTTATTTTCATGAACCTCACTTCTTCCGAGTACTGACCAGCAGTCATTAACATCATATTTATATGAGCTATCTGTTTAAGCCATCTTTACTTTTTCTATCATACTCCCCAGAATCCTTTCAGCCTGGCCCATTGCCAAATTCCAAAGCTACTTCGACATTTTTAGATATTTGTTAAATGCAGCACCCCACTTCCAGATACAGTTGCCACCCTCTTGTCTGCAGGAAACCCAAGCCACACCCATGGTGGAAACCCCAAATAGTGGATAGTACCAAACTCTACATATGGCTTGCCACATAGGACCAGAGTTAATATGTCCTTTCATGGTTTATGTCCTGGTACCTTTTTTGCACTTTCATGAATGTAGTTTCTTTCAGGCATCTTCTTCCAGAAGAGCCACATTTGGATGGTATACTTTCCCCTTAACTTCTTTAACTCCTCCAGAAATGTGGTAGCAGCTTCTTAATGGGCAGATGCAGCCTCTTACTTGCAATAAATGACTTGATGTCATTCATTTCAGGGGGTCCCTTGCTGGAGTCTTCAATGCTTTCTGGTGCAACACATTTAATGTCTTTTCTATCTTAACTAAGCACTTATCATGCACTATGGCTGTAACTTCTACAGTTTGTGGTGCAGCAGTGAAACAAACACAAATTTATTTTTCCTTCCTTATAATTTCATGGATAGAAGATTTGTTCTTAGTATATATATATACTGAGGTTCTTTATATATATATACACACACACAGATATGTGTGTATACATATATATACCCACATATATATTATTTCTTAAGTTGAGAACTTTCACTTGTTCACTTATAGGAAGCACTTTATGTCTTCCCTTTATCATATCTGTATTGCCAGCATCACTACTCTTGCACTTTAGGGCCCTTATTAATTAAAACAGGGGTTATTTGAAAACAACCACTGTGCTACACGGCAGTCAAACTGATAATGAAAATGTCTTATGGGAGGATGGTGGAGATAGTGTGGATCTGCTGGACAGAGAGATTATTTACATCCCACAAGGACAGCTCAAGATTTTCACACACTACTCAGACTGGCATATAATTTAAAACTTATGAATTGTTTATGTCTGGAATTTTTCACTTAATATATTTGGACCTCAGTTGATCGTGCTGGTAACTGAAACTATAGAAAGCAAAACAGCAGAAAAGCTGGAATTCCTGTACCAAGATTTATATTAGGATTTTATTGCTGGCATAACCATCTACCACAAACTTGGTGGCTTTAAATAAAACAAATGTATTGTCTTATGATTTCTGAGGTCAAAAGTCTAAAATGAGTCTTACATGGTGTAATGGACGAAATGTCTGTGCTCCCTCAAAATTCAGATGTTGAAGCCTAATCCCCCAATGTAACTGTATTTGCAGATGGAGCCTATAAGGAAGTAAGTAAGATTAAATGAGGTCATAAGGATGGGACCCTGATCCCAAAGGGTTACTGTCCTTATAAGAAGAGTCACCAGAGAGCTCTGTCACTTCCTGGGCACAAGCACCAAGGAAAGACCAAGAGAGGACATAGTGAGAAGGTGGCCATGTATAAATCAAGAAGTGAGATCTCACCAGAAACTTACCATGCTGATACCTTGATCTTTTTTTATATATATACTTTAAGTTCTGGGTTACATGTACAGAATGTACAGTTTCGTTACATAGGTATACACATGCCGTGGTGGTTTGCTGTACCCATCAACCTGTCACCTACATTAGGATACCTTGATCTTGAACTTCCAACGTCCAGATCTGTGAGAAAATAAACTTCTATGTTTAAGCTCTCTGGTCTGTGGTAATTTATTTGGGCAGCCTGAGAAGATTAATATATTGGGTTAACATCAACTTATTGGAAGAGTTTCATTATTTCTGGAAGCACTAGAGAAGAATCTGTTTCCTTATCTTTTCAACTTTTAGAGGCCACCTCTATTTCTTGATCCTCCTTCCATCTTCAAAACCAGCAAATGCTTCCACTGCAACATTTCTGTTCCCTGACTTCAATTCTTCTACTTTCCTCTCCCACATTCAGAGGAAGCTTGGAATTACATTGGTCCACCTGAATGATGCAGGATAATCTACCTACTTTAAGAGTACCTGATTAGCATTATCTAAAATATTTTAAGGTACACAAATCATATTATAAGTCATTGGATATTAAAGCTCTTTACTAGAAAATAATGATGGAAAGCATATGTTTTAAGTGTGAAGTTTGAATATTTTTTTTGTGTGGATCAAATGAATGACTACTTTATGTGACTTTTAGAATAATCTTTATTTTACAGTCATACCTAACATTAGTGGAGCCTAAATAAGTAATGTGTTATAGATAGTATTGAGGCAAATGAAATAACTGATATTGAACAGAAGTAGAAAAAGTTATCAATTTTACTTGCAAGTTAAAATACTGTTAACTAAGTAGAGTTAGTATTAAGTTTCTCGTGAGAATCTAACCAGAGAGAGAGAGAGGCACAACAAGGAGAGGAAAGAGACAGAACCAAAGAATCAAGAATGTTTGCATTCTTGAGCCCACAATAGTGTAAGGACATAAGAATCCAGTGGGAGTCTAGCCAATCTGGGCTTAGGTCTCAGTCACAGCTAAATATATGCAAACTTCATTCCCACAGACCCTCCAAATAGGATGCCCACACACACTGCTGACATCCTAATAAGCAAAAGATTACAATATCGTAGCATTATAAATACTATAAGAAATATAGACCTCTGATTTATCTAAAGGGTGGTCCATTTTTATTTTCGGCTTCATTTGTGGCAGTGTCCTGCTTTATTTCACAGATCACAAACCTGTTATTATACCAGGTCTACCCCTATGCTTCTAGGTTTTGGGATTTAATATTTGGAGACTTATATGCACTGAAGTGAAGAGCAATTTTGAGTTACAGCCACATGTGGACTTACTTGTGTTCCGTTGGAGGAAGGTCTTAGGAGAAATTTGCTCTACAAATGAAGAAAGAGAATAAATAATTTGAAACATGTCAAGTGCATTGACCGGCTTGCTCACTAAGAATCTCAGTCTTCTTTTTTCTCTTGCTGGCTCAAGTCAGAACCAGTGTAGCTTATAAATTATGCAGTGCATAGCTGTTCCAACTTGGTCTGCTGAGTGGAACCATGTATAACCAGTTCCATCAATGGGAAACCCGGAAACTGGAATGATGAAAGTTTATTTTCTGATGACTGTGATAACACCAGTCATAGCAGTCTTCACTTAGGTTGCTGTCCCTGTCCTCTCTATTTACCAGGAATTTCAGCCACCTGCAGGCTGGGTGGGTGGAGAAAAAGGAGTCACAATTTATATAAATAAGAAATAAAGAAAAAAAACCACAAAAACACTTTGTGTGGGATTTGGATCAGCTACATTCATTGGCCAGTTTTCTAATCTGTGACTCAAAATCTAAAATATCACCCTGGACACTTGAATTCTCAAGCAATTCCTACAGATTCCTATTGGTTTTCTTGTTTAATATTACCCATGCCAGATCACACTCTGACTTCTAGGCATGAATGATGTGAACGAGATTCTCTCAGAGAAACTCCTCATGGAGGTGCCAGCCAGAATGGGTAGAACAAGGTAACCCTGATGCCAATAGAAGATTAAAGACAATATCTTATATCTGTGCACTTGTATGTCTCTGAGAGCTTTGTTTTATGACTCATATTGACCAGAACTGAATCTGTTAGCCAGGGCTCATGACTCAGCTGCCTGCTGGGGCCAGGCAAATAAGATAAATACACGATACTGTAGATGTCTTAAAAGACAGACAAGAATAACAAAGGTAGGACACTGAAAGTGCAGCTCAGCTAATGTCCCTCAAATTAAAAACAAAGACACAAAACTATTTTTCTGGCTAAGCCCTCACCTGTTCTGGCCTGATTTGACCCAAAGGTCCCCATTTGCACTGACCTACCAATTGTGTTGTCCCACCCATTCACTACTTTCAGGAGCAAATGACTTAAAAACACATGCAAGTATTCATAGAACTAATTACCTTCAAAATTCTGAATGGAATGTTTATTGTTGTGGTTGCTTGGATCGGCCCATCTTAGACTCTTCCTAACAGCAACTTTGAGAGACAGTGGGTTGTGGGCCAGGCAGAGGACCAACGCGTTTCAACTTACCTGTCAGGTACCCAATTCCACATGTAGTTTCCAGAAACTATTCTGTTTCAAATGTTGATGTCCATAACCGACAACTACCCTGTGTTTATGTCTATAGTCCTTTTCATTGCTGATCTAATTGAGATTTTATATAACTCGCACCAAGAAATAGTAGTCTTCAGGCTAAAGAATCTATAACCTTTCTGATGCTTCATTGCTGCTGATCTAATATGAGATAAAATCCTGCTCTTTTTTTGTAGAATATGCCTAGGTTTCTGGGTTTAATATACTATAAATATGAGACACCCACATATATCTTTGGTATACAAAGTAGGAAGCAGACATTTATGTTTGTATCTAGGGAACACAGAAATAAACAACATAGATGCAGAGTAAAAAACCCTTCAACCCCATCTTTCTTCTGATTTATGATTAAACATTTGTGTAAAATATATATGTACAGGCCTCTTTTCTCCTGCCTTGATACATTTTCTCCATCTATACTCCCCACTCTTCTTCCATGACCCATCACAGCTGCTTCTGCTGTTTCTCTTCGGGATATCTGAGTTCTCTTTTTAGCTCTTCCATTAATAAATCTAAGTGACCACACAATATATCTAAGGGTTATGTTTTTGATCTATTAAACTGAGATGAGAGTTGAACTAGGAATAATCTATAAGGTCCCACACTGAACCAACTACAAATCTTGTTTGTATGTATGAGATTTCATGAATTCAGCCAGAATTTTCTTCTAGAATTAACAAACCTATAATTTGGCTGAAGCGTAATACAATATGCCTATTCTCTCTAAGGATTCAGGTAAATTATCCATTTTATATAATTATGTGATCATCATTGTTGTTTGAAGATCCATGACATAGAAAGTATTTAAATCATGACAATGTTTAATAATTGTTTGTATTTAATGTTCACCAGCAGCAATATATCGCTTTATTAAACTAGAGATAATCAATACTAGAGCAACAATTTAAAGTTGAGATTCTTTGAGAAAACATTTGAAAGATAACCAATTTATCAGCATGATTGCTTTATATCTTTTTGCTTGGTTACGAGTGTTAAAAAAATCAACACAGCGTTACTTAGCAAACATTAAAAACACATATATTTATATGTACATATACAACTATATATATACACAATATTATACTGTATGAAACCAATACATTTATTGAAAATATAGAAAAATTAATAAGTGGGTAATTGAAAATTTTTAGAAGTGTATTTGTCGTTTATATATTTGTATATTAACCAGTGCACACAGATGCTATATTTTGATTTGTTTCCTAGTAATAGTCTCCCTACATATGTTGATTATTTTACACAAATTTAGAGTGAGGGTATCTGAAAATCTGCTCCTCAATAAAAGCAATCAGAACACTGGTAAAACTTGTCAACATCAATTTTCAGAACTTGGAAAATTAACCAAAGGCTTGCAACAATCTGAAGAAGATTTATTCAAGAAAAATGGGAAAATCTCAGTAAGAAGAGTGAGCTTTGTGACATTTTGATTTACCTTATTTCCATCACCTTCTCCTCAGCATTACAGAAGCCTTGAAAATCAACTACCTTGAAGTCACAGTAGCCAAGATGTGACTGATAGAATAATGGTCCCCAATGATGTGCATATCGCAATCCCCCAAAGCTATAATTACTTTGTCCTAAATGACAAAAGTAACTGTGCATGTGTGATTAAGTTAAGGCTCCTAATATGGAGAAATTATCTTGTATTATCTATGAGGCCTTGATATAATCACAGGTATCCTTACAGGATGAAGGCAGAAAGTAAAAGAGGGAAGGAGACACTATGCTGCTGACTGTGAAGATGGAGGAAGGGGGCCACAACCAAGGGATGCAGGCAGTCTCTGGAAGATGGATAAGGCCACAAAACAAAACAAAACAAAACCTGCAACAAAACATAGTTTTTCTTTCCTTAGAGGCCCTAGAAAGAACAGAGTCCTGCTGATTCAATTTAGATTTCTTAACTTCATAACTGTAATATCATACCTGTGTTGTTTTAAGCCACTAAGTATGTAGTGTAGTGATGTGTTATAGCAGCAATAGGAAATGAATACAGGTTTTGTTACCTGGAAGTGGGACATTGTTTGCTGTAGCAAGTACCTAAAAATACATAAGTCGCTTTGTAATTGTGTAACGGGTTAAAGCTGGAAGAACTTTGAGGAGCATAATGGAACATTCCTGGATTACTTTACAAGACTGTTAGTGGAAATATATTTATTAACAGTATTGTATGTGAGAGATCAGAAGGAAGTTACAGGAAACATGAACAAACTGTATTCTTCTCATATAATGATAGAATGCTTAGCTGAACTGTGTCATAATGTTATTTTGAAAGATAAATTTGATTTTTAGTTGAAATTCCAAGCAAAGTGTTGAAATTGTGGTTTGGTTTCTTCCTTTTGCTTATAGCACAATGTGGGGGATAAAAAAAGAAGAGAGAGAGAGAAAAAAATCTTGAGAGAATATTAAGCAAAAAGGAATCAGGACTTGATGATTTAGAAGATTTTCATCTTATCCAGATTGCACAAGACACTAAAATGAGCACATTCAATGTCAGGAAACTGTGCTCTGGAGAGAAGGCAAAGGGAGTGGCTGGACAATCTTCTGCTAGTGCTTCTGAAGTAGCAATATTTCAGAGTATTCAATCACACAAAGGACTCTTTGAAGAGTTTAGGTGTGTGACTTTTGGATCTAAGCAGAAACCAGGAAGGGAGTTGGCATTATGAAGGAAATATCAATGGAGGAGCAAATGACAGGGAAAGGAAGAAATAAAATAAATTCACTAGAATCGCAAATGAAAACTGCCTAATAATATTACTCAGCTGAAAACACATGCTTCCCCTTAAGAAAAATGAAGAATGATTCTGAGAGCAGAGCTGCAGGACAAGAGGGCAGAATCCTGAAGCCAGAAGGTGACACTGACAGCCACAGAGGATTATTTCAAGTCCTCAAAACCTAATAGAACCTCACATGCTGGATTTCAAAATTATTTGGGTTAATGATTCCTTTTTTCATTCTATATTCTCCCTCTTTGAACAGAAATACCTCTAACAGGGAAACTATGCCTGTCCTACCAGTGTGTTATGAAAAGAGTAACATGTGTTCTTGTTTTACAAGTCAAAGTATGAAGATAAATTTTTACCCATAATGGATCATACCCACAGTCACAACTGATACAAGATTTACATGGTGAGATTTTGGATGTTTAAGCTGATGAGGTTTATTTGAGATTTTGGACTTAAGTAGATACTGGAAAGTGTTGAGATTTTGGAGATTTGATATGGGGTTTGTATGCTTTGCATGTGGGATAACTGTTCCTTTGGGGGAACTGAAAGAGAACTATTGTAGATGAAACAATGGTTCCCCAACATACCTATATCATAATCCAGAGAGCCAATAGATATATTACCTAGATGAAAAAAGATATTTTTCAAACATAATTACATTAAGGATCTTAAGATCTTTTAACACAGGGCAAATTATCCTGTGTTATCTGAGTGGATCAAATGTCATTACAAGGCTCCTAATGAGAGAATACAAGATCAGAAGGTAAAACTAGAAAAGAGAAAGAAAAATATAATTCCTACAGCCTCCAGAACAAAGGCAACCCTGAGGACCCATCACAGATTTCTGACCACCAGAAATTGTAAAGCAATACATTTGTGCTGATTTTTTAAAATTGATACTTAATATTTTACATATTTAGGTGGTACATGTGAGTATTTGTTAAATGCGGAGAATGTGCAATGATAAAGTTCAGGGTATTTGGAATTATCCATCACCCTGAATATTTATCATTTCTTTATGTAGAAAATATTTCAAATCCTCTCTTCTAACTACTTTGAAATATACAACCCATGTTGCTGACTAAAGTCAGCCAGCTTTCCTTTTGAACATTAGAACCTGTAAAATGGAGTAGCCACTTTGGAAAACATTTAGCAGTTTCTCATAAATTTAAACATACAGTTGCTATCTGACCCATCTAAAATAATAACAATAGTAACTCTTAAGTTTGTATCATCCTCTCTTTTGCTAGGATTCTTTCTTTACTCCTCTTTACCTCACCTCTTATTTCATAGTCAATATTTTTGGAATGCAAACCTGCTATTTAAAATTTACTCTTGTTTTTGGCAGTAAACATTTTTCAAAAGTATGTTTTCTTCTTTGTCATTATTTATATTTGTCTCTTGTCTACATGTTGTGGCCTCAGTTAAAAGTTCAATTTTTTTTCTCTTATATCTATTTGAGAGTAGCTCATACAATATTTGCCATAAAATAATGTAAGTTCTGCAATATTTTCAATGTATTTATAGGCACTGTTAAAATCCTCCCCTTAAATTTTGAGCTGGAAACAGGGTTTGTAGATGGATTTATTTTATAAGTTTTATTCTGAGCAACCTAAGGAAAACACAGAGAATAACAAAATCCTAATTAGGGCCAATTAGAAAATTTGGCTCCTTAGAGATTCGTTCTAATTTTGTTAGAATCGTGGTGCTGGAGACAGAGATCTACTCAAACCTCATTTTAAGATGATTTATCTTGTCTTTACTTGGGACAAAATGTTTTCATGTTCACCAATGCTCATTCTTCAAGATTGGTGTGGGTAAAATCCAGTCATTTTCAAAAGATTCTGAAACATAAAGATTTAATTTTGTTTAAATAGATTAAAGTCACATGGGAATATCAATTTGCACTCAGTTTATCATGACTGTATTAACTGGTACTTGTACTCCTAAAATTCCTTTTTGGTACTTGATAAGAGACAGACTTCATATGTAAAACCACATATATTAAAAACAATTTACAAAATAAGAGATGAATCATGTTTACACCATTAAATGTAGAAAAGCTAAAACTGTAGTTGTATATTCCTGTCTCTAACCAGGTTAATATGTTTTGATAATGTTAGATGTTAAATATAAAAGGCTAAATATTTTCAATTTGTCATACTCTAAAGCACTTACATAATCCAGATTATGGCTATTTATGACCTACGACCCTGGTTGTCTACACCAGAGACAATAACCAGCTGTCCACCTGGATTGGAGTATTTGTATCAGGTATGGCAATGTGTTTCTCAACTTATTTGATCCACAATAACATGAATTTGGATCATTCCAGAATATAATTTGTTATAAACATTTTTGACTATGGATTAAAATACTATGAACTTAACACTAAGATTTTTGTATTTTATTTACATTTAAATTTTTATTTTTGATTGAGATAGTAAACTTACACTTTACATATTATAATATTGTTACTTACAAATTTATTTCCTAGGAATCTCATTTAAAAATAAATACCTACTTTTGGCCAGATGCAGTGGTTCATGCCTGTAATCCTAGCACTTTGGGAGGTTGAGACAGGTGGATCACGAGGTCAGGAGATCGAGACCATCCTGACTAACACGGTGAAACCCTGTCTTTACTAAAAATATAAAAAATTAGACGGGCATAGTCGTGGGCGCCTGTAGTCCCAGCTACTCGGGAGGCTGAGGCAGGAGAATGGGGTGAACCCAGGAGACGGAGGTTGCAGTGAGCCGAGAGCGCGCCACTGCACTCCAGCCTGGGTGACAGAGCAAGACTCCGTCTCAAAATATAAAATAAAGTAAATAAATAAATGCCTACTTTTAAAATAGGAAATTGTATTTTGAGAATGTAACTTATACTAACCTCGAGAATCCTCACTTCATCTATTGCTTGTGCATTAGAAGCCTGGTATGAAAATGTAAAATATAAACATTAATATTAGGAAAATGTCTCTTATTCTGTACTAGATTGAATACAATTAAATTAAAGCTTATGATGTCAATTCTGATTTAATTTCCTGTGATATTGTCTCTTGAATAATTAACTTTGACAATTTAGTTGTCTGTAATCGTTGGCCACATTTTATTTTGTAATACTTTAAAAATAAAATAGTATATATGTAACTTCTTGAAAAGGTTGTTTACATTTTCAATGCTTAATTATAAACTTGTCATAAATTATGATATAAATATAATAAAACCTTTTAACACTTGGGTAAAAATTATATTAAAATATTCTAATAGTGTAGATATTATCTGAATTTCAAAAATATTTACAATATGTATTTTAAATTTTTGTTAACCAAATTATTGAGTATGTTAACAATTGAGACAAGACAAAACACCTTATAGGCTGTAATAATAATTTTTCATTTGCCTGTTCCATGGTGAAGTAAAATAAAATTTAATTTTAGATTACTATGATATACAAGACAAGTGACAGAAAAAATCAGAGATGTTGACAATGGATCAATTACTTTAAATATCCTAAATGTAAATAATAAGTTATCTGTTGATATGTGCTTTAAATGTAGTCTGAGTACTTCATAACCACCTTCTTTATTTTTACTCTAATAGATAAATCAGTTAACAGTGTGCCAATATTTTGATCCTCCGGGAGGTATGTACCAAACACACTGATATATTAATTCTTGAAGTTATAACTTATTTTGTTGTAGTTAGATCAACCCCCATAAATTAAAGTGTTTCTTAAGGAAACTAAACCTTGCAAACATGAAGAGAGTGTATAGAAGGTCGTTAGATAATGAGAAGGTAAATGCAGCAATAGTCTTCTCATGGGAAAGGAAAAAAATACTTTTTTTTCTTATACTTTACTTTCTCTTAAAGTAGATCCTTTCAGGATCATTCCTGCCCTTTTAGTATGCTAAACATAGGTACAACTCCTGAAATGGTTTGCCCACCCTGATTTCTTCAAATACAGGTATTTTAGAGAAACAATAATTCTAAATTCTTCAGAAATTTTGTTAATAGAAGCAGAATGCAGGTAAGTTTCTGGATAGTCCAATTGTGCTCCCAAGTCTGAAAAATTAAACTGTCCTTTAGAATTTAACTGTTTACCTTTATCTCAACTTAGTATGAGTATTTCTTTTATGTGGATGAAACTAAAATGCATGGAAATGAGTATCTAGTTACAAAAAAAAAATAGTACTATCATTGCCTTTCTTATGCATTAGCGATTCTAAAACTAACATGGGCATTGATGATTTGTTTAACTCATGAAAGCTTTTCCATTTTGGCATATTATAAAAGAATGCTTTCTTTGTTTTTTTTTTCTTGCTGAATTATACTAAATTGCTTTAATTTATGAAAGATCATTTACTACAGAAACACCATATGTTATTACAACAAACAAGGCATATGATATTCATTTTGAGAGAATCAAGGAAGAGTCAGATCCAGGCTTGCACTGAAGAACTTCCTCTGAAGTGTGAGGAATTAATATATTTGCTGTAGTTTCAATGTGTTCGCCAAAGTTCATGTGCTGGAAACTTAACCATCAATGTACTGGTGTTGACAGGTTGAACCTTTAAGAGGTGATTAAGTCATGAGGGCTCTGCCCTTATGCATGAATTAATGCCTTTATCTCAGGAGTGGGTTAGTTACTGTGGGAGTGGATTCCTGATAAAAGGATGCATCTGCATCTGATCTCCTTCCTCCCCCTCTCTCTTACACCTTCTTAGCATGTGATGCCTTCTACTACCATATGATGGAGCAGGAAGGCTCTCACCAGGTGCCAGCCCCACCTTCTTGGACTTCACCGCCTCCAGAACTTTAGGAATAAATCTCTCTTCTTTATATATTACCCAGTCTGTGGTATTATTTTATTGAAATACCAAACAGACTAAGATAGAAAATTGATACCTGAAAATGTGGAAGCAGCTTTGGAACTGGGTCATGGGTAGAGGCTGGAAGAGTTTGGAGAAGGAAGCTAGAAAAAGGCTAGATTGCCATCAGTGGAAAATTAAGGGTGATTCTGGTGAGGACCCAGAAGAGAATAGCTATAAGGAAGTCTGAGACTTCTTAGAAATTACTTAAGTGACTATGATCAGAGCATTGGTAGAAAGATACACAGCAAAGGCAATTCTGATGAGTCGTAGATAGAAATGAAAAACAAGGTGTTGCAAACTGGGGTGAAGGCCATACTTATTATACAATTGCTGAGAACTTGGCAGAGTTATGTCCATGCCCTTGAGCTTTAGGGAAGGTAGAATTTAAGTATAATGAATGAGGATATCTAGCAGAAGAAATTTCTATGCAAAATATTGAAGGAGCTGCATGATTAGTTTTCACCACTTTCAGTAAGATGCAAGAGGATAGAAATGACTTAAAATGGAATTTATAATTAAAAGAGAAACAGAATGGAAAACTATGGAGATTTCGCAGAGTACCCATATAAAGAGTAAAAAGGTATGCTTAGGAGAGCAAACCAAAAGTGTAGCCAAGCAGTGGTTTGTTAAGGAGATTAGTAAAAATAGAAGGGAGCCAGGTACTATTCATCAAGACAATGGGAGAATGGCCTTGAAGGCATTTCAGAGAGCTTTGAGGCTTCCCCTCCCATCACAGGCCCAGAGTTCCAGGAGCACCAAATGTTTTTGGAAGATGGATCCAAACAACACTCCACAAGCTCACTGCTCAGGGCTGTCTTGGTTCTGTTAAATATAGTGAACTCCATGTTTCTCTTCAAAGAATCAGTATGTTAGTATGTTCAGCTCTCTTATTCTTTGTTCTCCATTTTAAAGTTTAACTTCCTGGTTCTCTTTGCCCTCTTGCTTCTAGTTTCAGTAAACAACTTTCCCGCCAGTTCTAATCAGTAGTTCACATCTGTTCCCCTGGTTACCTATTCCGTCCTGAGTCACCCCTGCTCACCTGCTCTGACCTGAATCATCCTGAGTCACCTGTTCTGTAACTGTCCTTCCTGACAAACTACTCACCCCACCACTCCAACTAACACCCCTGCTTTCTTTAAAATAGCCAATCAGAATTAGCTTAGACTGTGCAGTCCAACCCTAGCCAATAGGGGAATGACACAGCAGTAGGGGCTATCTGCATCAGGAATAAGAGCCTATTCCTCTC
The DNA here is from genome assembly GCF_008728515.1 of Papio anubis. Lineage (NCBI taxonomy): Eukaryota > Metazoa > Chordata > Mammalia > Primates > Cercopithecidae > Papio > Papio anubis. The sequence goes on from NC_044977.1 coordinate 145,542,094, forward strand.
CCTTGTTCAGGTGTGCTCTTGCCATTGCTCTATCCATGAATCATACCCTTTTATAGAAGTAAAATTGCCTTGCTGAGAAAATTAAATTTATGTTCGAGTGCTATTTCATTTGTGGCACCGAAAATTTATTTATGATAGTTCTCTAGTCCTGATACCTCACTGAAGTACTCCTTGGCCACCTCAGCCATGGCTCAAGCAGGCCCAAGTGCAACTCATGCTGCAACTCCAGAGGTCACAAGTGGTAAGCATTGGTGACATCCAAATGGTGCTTAGTCTTCAGATGTGCAGAGTGAATGAGCTGTGGGGCCATGGAAGCCTCCATGTAGATTTCAAAGGATGTCACAGACAACCTGGGGGCCCAGGGAAAGACTTGTCACAGGAGCAAAGTCAATACAGAAAGCCTGCACTAGAGCAATGCCCAGTGGAGTGGTCAAAGTGGTCAGCTTCGGAGACCACATAACTGTAGGTTCACTAGCAAGCAACTCCAGCCTGAGAAAGGTGCAGGCTTCAGAATGCAACTCATGAGAGCTACTGCGTGGACTGAAACCAGTAAAGCCATAGGGATAGGGTTGCCTGAGACCTTAAGGATCAAACCTCCCCACTCCGAGTATGCCCAGACTGCAAGACATAGAATCAAAGGAGATTATTCTCCTGCTTTAAGACTTAATGTTATTTTTCCTATTGGACTTAGGACTTACTTGGGACCAGTTAACCCCTTTTTTTTCTTGCCTATTTCTTCCTTTCGAAAGGGAAATGTTTGTCCTATGCCTATTCCACCATATTTTTTTGGAAGTAGATAACTTAATTTCATAGGCTAGTAGCTGGAAAGGAATTTGCCTTGGGACAAATTGTGCCTGGAGTCTCACCAATGTCTGATTCAGATGACCTTGTAAGGCGATGCTTGAGTGAGTTAAGACTTTGAGGCTATTGGAGTGGAATGAATGTTATTTCACATATGAGAAGAATATAAATTTCGGTGGCCAGAGGTGGAATGCTGTGGTTTGAATTGATCCCCCAAATTTCAGGTGCTGAAAACTGAATTTTCAATGCAATAGTGCTGTGATGTGGGACCTTTAAGAAGTGATTAGGTCACGAGGGCTCTTCCTACCAGCATAGATTGTTGCCATTATGGTAGGAGCATGTTTGTTATTGAAGGAGTGGATTCCTGATAAAAGGATGAGTTTGGACCCCTTCCTTCCTTCTCTTATATGTTCACTCACCATATGATGCCTTCCATCATATTATGATTGTTATAAATAAAGTTTTGGTGCCTCAAAAGAAATAGCACTCAAATATAAAATTTTCTTTGTAATTCTCAGCAAGGCAAGGTACTTCTATAGAAGGGTGTGCCCTTACAGATGGAGCAATGGTGAGTGCACATTTGGACAAGGGAGGGAAAGCAGTTCTTATTCCTGACACACGGGGTCCCTACTGCTATATCATTCCTCTATTGGCTAGTGTTAGAACACACAGGCTAAACTAATTCTGATTGACTAATTTAAAGAGAGTGATGTGGTGAGTGGTTTGGCGGGAAAAATGGTTATGAAATGAGTCAGGGTGGAGTAGGTAATCAGAAAAGGTTGCTTTACGAAGAAGTTAAGTTTAAAAGTAGAAGGCAAGGAATTGAACATACTGACATATTAATTCTTTGAAGAGAAATTTGGAATTCATATTTAACATGATGCAGTAAGAAGTCCCTTACCAGATGCCAGACCCTCAGCCTTGGACTTCCAAGCCTCTAGAACTGTGAGAAATAAATCCAGTTTTTAAATAAATTATTCAATGTGTGATATTCTGCTGTAGTGACACAAAATAAACTAAGACAATACTTAAATATGTAGTATAGAGTCCTAAAAATAATGAGACAGGTAAAAACTAATTGTGGAAATTCAAAGGAGAGAAATAGCCACAGTAACTCATAATTTAAGTCACAAAAATAGCAAAAACATTGGGAATCTAAACATCCTTGAATAGGGAACAATTTCTCCAAACCAGTGACTCTCCAGATATGATCCCTAGAACAGCAGTATCAACATCACCTGGGAACATGTGAGAAATGCAAGTTCTCAAGCTCCATTACAGACCCATTGTTGATTCAGAAAATCCAGTTTGGGGTCAATAATTTGCTTTATAAAGCCCTCCAGGTGACCTTGATGCAGGTTTAAGAACTACCACTCTAAATGAAGGCACTTTCATGTAACTTAACACCGTGAGTTATTTAAAAGAATTAGACAGCTCTACAGATATGCCAGGAATATTTTCAGAGTATACTGCTAAGTATAAACAACAATTACAAAGTAGAGCATATAGTTAGGAGTGTGCATGTGTGTGTGTGTGTGTGCATGTGTGTTTACAATATGTGTAGTTTTTTTATATGCTTTGTGTATCTCTGAAAGGATGCATATGAAATTCAAAAGGATGGGGAGAGGGTAGGACTGGAAGAAGAAATTATTTCTAATGTTATACTCCCATTTGCATTTTTAAAATTTGTGCCATACATATGTAATTTCTACTTAAAAATTGATTTTTAAAGCAGAAAGTATTATTTTAATGAGTTGTGAATCATGATCTGGTCATCAATATCAAATGAAAATGTGTACTTTTTATATATGTTGGCACGGGATAGAAACAATTACATTTAATGCCTGCAGAATCATTAAAAATAAAGAAATTCTATACTCAACCTGTTTCAAAGTTTAGCCTTAAAATAGAATGTTTAGGCTGGGCACAGGCTCATGCCTGTTATCCCAGCACTTTGGGAGGCTGAGGTGGACAGATCATGAGGTCAGGAGTTCAAGACCAGCCTGGCCAATATGACGCAACCACGTCTCTACTAAAAATACAAAAAGATTAGCTGCGTGTGGTGGTGTGCACCTGTAGTCTTCGCTACTCAGGAGGCTGAGGCAGGAGAATCACTTGAACCTGGGAGATGAAGGTTGCAGTGAGCTGAGATTGCACCACTGCACTCCAGCCTGGTCAACAGAGCAAGACTCCATCTCAAAAAAAACAAAACAAAACAAAAAAACAAAAAAAAACCCACCAGAACGTTTAATGTATGTTAGAGTAACATGTACTCGTTAAGTGTATACTCATTTCAAAAACAACAGTGAGAGAAAAAAAATCATCCATGCACAACTACTGATACATTTCCTCTGAAGAGGTTTTTAAAATTATCATTTTGTTAGAGTTTTAAAAAAATCACTTTTAATTATCATCCACACTATTTTTCTTAGTCACTTAAGGTTATTTTTTCTTTATCATAAAAACCCAGCATTTTAAAGAGCTACACAGTAATCTTCAATAGAGGATAATAAGTATTGCCTCTTATTGGACACTTTCTTTGTTTTCACTTTGTTTTTTCTGTTCTAAATTGTGCAGTAGTGAACATTTGATGCCTAAAACTTTCTTTCTTAAGTTTTAGGATTGTTTTGTTTGCATAATAACACAAGTAAAATTATTAAAACAAAAGATAACAATATTCTTATTTGCTTGCAAAAAGGGTAAATTTGATTATTACCTTATATAAATAATAGAGTATTTCCTACTTCCCTCAATTTAGTGTAAGTACAATTTTTTTATTTCTACTATCCAGAATGGAGTTCTAATGAAATCTTTTTAAAATTCTGTAATAAGGAAAAGATGAAGAATACAATTTAACATAAAACATAATTGTAATGGGTTAACTTACTTGAAGTTCAAAAAGGATAACAAAAAGCTATGCATAGAATTTTAGCAGTAAATGGAGCCAAAGAGTACCTAGCCTAGCTCTCATTTTTCTTCATAAGAAGACTAAGATATCAGTGAAAATTAGTTACCTAAATTCAAACAGTTTATTATCTATTGGGGGAACTCGCCCCCAATAATTCAACGTTATTTCATGTAGGTTCTTTTCTATTTCCCTAAATGTTGGCCGGTCTGAGAAACAAAGGGAAAGAGTACAAAAGAGAGAAATGTTAAAGCTGGGTATCTGGGGGAGACATCACATGTCAGCAGGTTCTGTGATGCCAGCAAAGTTTTTATTAGTGATTTTCAAAAGGGGAGGGAGTGTATGAATAGTGTGTGGGTCACGGAGATCACATGCTTCACAAGGTAATAAACTATTACAAGGCAAATGGAGGCAGGGCGAGATCACAGCACCGGGGCAAAATTAAAATTGCTAATGAAGTTTCGGGCATGCATTGTCATTGATAACATCTTATCAGGAGACAGGGTTTGAGAGCAGACAACCGGTCTGACCAAAATTTATTAGGTGAGAATTTCCTCATCCTAATAGGCCTGGGAGCACTACGGGAGACCGGGGCTTATTTCATCCCTTGTCTACAATTGTAAAAGATAGATGTCCCCTGAGCGGCCATTTTAGAGACCTCCCTCTAGGAACACATTATCTTTCTCAGGAATGTTCCTTCCTGAGAAAAATAATTCAGCTATATTTCTCCTATTTGCTTTTGAAAGAAGAAAAATATGGCTCTGTTCCGCCCGGCTCTCAGGCAGCCAGACCTAATGGTTATCTCCCTTTTCCCTGAACATCGCTGTTATCCTGTTCTTTTTTCAAGGTGCCCAGATTTCATATTGTTTAAACAATTTGTGCAGTTAACACAATCATCACAGGGTCTTGAGGTGACATACATCCTCAGCTTACGAAGATGACGGGATTAAGAGATTAAAGACAGGCATAGGAAATCACAAGAGTATTGATTGGGGAAGTGAAAAATGTCCATGAAATCTTCAAAATTTATGTTTAGAGATTTCAGTAAAGACAGGCATAAGGAATTATAAAAGTATTAATTTGGAGAAGTAATAAATGTCTATGAAATTTTCACAATTTGTGCTCTTCTGCCATGACTTCAGCCATTCCTTCTGTTTGGGGTCCCTGACATCCTGTAACAATTATCCAATATAATTTCCATATTTGAAGGTAATTTGATACCTGTTTACGTACATCTTACATCAGTATTACTAACAAATTCATACATCATTTTATTCTCTAGTCCTCAGAAAATTTGAAACTAGTAAAACATATGAAATCTTGAACAATCAAGGACAGATAATTTATTTTGCAGAAGAGAGAAATAATTGCTTCCTTCGACACCTTTGTGGATTTTCAAGGCCTTTTACTATTACAATTTATGATAATGTAGGTAGAGATGTACTTGCTCTGCATAAGGCTCTGAAATGTAGCTGCTGCTGGAGTAGATGCTGCCTACAAAAGGTAAGTAAATATTTATACCATCATAACAAAAAAGCCTCGGTGCTGGACAGTATGATAAAGTCTAAACATTGGGATTGGCTGCAAAAGATTTTCTGGAATGAAAAATGTCAGAGAAATCATTGAATTTTTGTACCATGTACCTATAGGCTGAGAATCATGCACAACATTGCAAATTTTTTCTAGGCAATGAAGGTCATAAGATCTTTAGATGTTTTCTGTTCTAAACTATCTAAGCATCCATCCAAGGCTTTTTGTGACCTAAGAAATCTTTTCCTATTGCGAAGTGGCAAAGACTCTATCTCATTATTCCTATAGAAACTCTATATTTAAATCTACCTCCATTTTTAGTTAATTTTTGTATTCATGTGAGGAAAGTGTTAAGAACCTTTTTTTCCCACTTTAATATTTAGTTGTTTAAACACCATTATTTGTAAAAGACTATTCTTTTTCTACTGGATTGTTTTGGCAACATTTCTGAAAATGAATTGCCAATGTATATGTTTACCTATTTCTTTTTTTTTTTTTTTTTTTTTTTTGAGACGGAGTCTCGCTCTGTCGCCTGGGCTGGAGTGCAGTGGCCGGATCTCAGCTCACTGCAAGCTCTGCCTCCCGGGTTTACGCCATTCTCCTGCCTCAGCCTCCCGAGTAGCTGGGACTACAGGCGCATGCCACCTCGCCCGGCTAGTTTTTTGTATTTTTTAGTAGAGACCTGGTTTCACCGTGTTAGCCAGGATGGTCTCGATCTCCTGAACTCGTGATCCGCCCGTCTCGGCCTCCCAAAGTGCTGGGATTACAAGCTTGAGCCACCGCGCCCGGCCTGTTTACCTATTTCTAGAGTCTACTCTCTTCTATTATTCTACCTATGTGTATACATACAAATATATATACACATGCAGAGCTAAGATCATAAGGACAATATAATATTGGCATAATACCAGCTATAGAGTAAGTCTTAATATCAGGTAGTACAAGCCTTCTTATTTTGTTTTGCTTTTGTCAAACCTTTTTTGGCTCTCTTAGTTCCTTCACATTTTTATATAAATTTTCCAAAAAAAAAAAAAAAAGAAAAAAACCTCTCATATTCAAAAATCCTGCTAAGATACTGAGGGTATTTAATCAATGGATTAATTTGAAAAGAACTTATATCTTATTAATATTGAATATTCTGCTCAATGACTATGGTTTATTTCTCCTTCTAGTTAGATCTTCTTTAATAACTCCCAGTAATAGTCATTTTCATTACTTAGGTCTTACAAATATTGTATTACAAATTAATTTAATTATTGTATGTTTCCAGATACAATTATAAATGGTACTTTGTATTTAAACTTTACATTTTTGTCGCTTTTATATAGTATATTGTATATAGAAAATTATTGCTCTGTGTATACTTACACTTTACTCTGACCTTGCTAAAACTTACTTATAAATTCTAGTAGCTTTTTGGTGGATTCCCTAAAGTTTCCTACAATTATAGATATGAAAATATAGATTTTACTTCTTCCTTTCTCATCTGTATGCTTTTTATTTGTATGTATAAATTTATGAATGTATGTATTTATTGTTTGGATTCTGGAAATCTCAGAAACATTTTATTCTTGTCACGTGTTTCACTACATCTACTTATATTTTGAGGCTTGAGGCTTTGTTTTTCCATCTAATTTTGCCATTTAATTTTGTCTAAAGAATTTGACAGTAGTTTTGTTTTGTTTTGCTAGCATACTTGTTCTGTCCTTTTCCATGATAGTTTTTGGGGGAATTTATAAGCCATACCACCATTATCATCAGATTGACTTAGCAGTCTTCCTTTGCCTTTTAATGGCTAATACTTACATATGGTAAGAAAAAGAAAAGGAAAGGAAGGAAAGGAAGGAAAGAAGGAAGGAAGGAGGGAGGAAGGAGAAAGAAAAAGAAAGAAAGAAAGAAAGAAAGAAAGAAAGAAAGAAAGAAAGAAAGAAAGAAAGAAAGAAAGAAAGAAAGAAAGAAAGAAAGAAAAGAAGGAAGAAGAGAGAGGAAGGAAGGAGAAAAGAGGGAAGGAAGGAAGGAAGGAAGGAAGGAAGGAAGGAAGGAAGGAAGGAAGGAAGGAGGAAAGAGGAAGGAAGGAAGGAGAAAAGGAAAAGAAAAGGAAAAGGGAAAGGAAAGGAAAGGTCAGAATTCTCTACTTTTCAGAATAGAAAAGGACAGAATATAATGGAAGCATATTCAGGAGAAACAATTTCTCTCAAATGCTTGCTTCCTAGGCCTCCTACATCCCTTTTTAGATACAACTACCATTATAAGTTTCTTATGTATTCTTCCACAGTTATGTTGTGAATATTTGTATAATGTATTACATAAATATAGCATGTTTATGTTATGTGTGTGTGTTTTAACATAATTAGTAGCATATTATTCTACTTTTTAAGCACATAACACTGTAATTTGAGGATTACATCTATGTTTAGAACTTCTTTGTTCCTTTAAATGGCAGCATAATAACCCATTACATGGATATGCCATAATTTATTCAACAAGTCTCTGTTGAGTCTGATTAACTGAGCTTTAAATAAAAATTGGGACAAAATTTAGATTTGCCGTGGCAAAGAGTTATGAAACTGCTTCGCATATTGAGTAATAAGCAGTTTTGGATGAGATTAGAGTTTATGTTGTATTTCATGGGCATTGCAATTTAAAAAGTAATTCTCATACATGCCTACAAAGGAAATTATTATTATCCCTCTTTTGCAAATGGAAAGTAAATTTCAGAGACTTTAGTGATTTGTTCACATTTCAAGTAGTTAGTAAGCAGTGAAGTCATGTCTTAGCTCCGGGGACTTTAACATATAAATCCTGGTCTTCTCACTTCTATGTTTATTCTCAAACATGAGGCATCCCTTAAATACAGAAAGTTCTGTCTAAATATACAAAAAGCTCATTTAAGAGGTCGTACAGAACTAAATAAAGTGTTGCTTACAAGTCTAACATATCCGGTCGGATCAATGATATATTTTCAATCTTTTGTAGCTAAAAGTTGAAGCTCCACCTGGTGAAACAATTGGGTATGTTTATCAATACTTTCACCCATTCTTGCCAAAGTTCAAAATAAAAAATGAGAATAAGGAGGAGGTAATGAAAATTAGAGGCCCATGGTTGGTCTTCAGCTGTCTCAGGGATCTAAATTTTAATGTAAGTAATTACCAATATTTTAATGTCATATTAAAATTAGTTTATTACATTTTTATAATAGATATAATTAGTGAATATGAATAAAGAAAAATAAAAGAATATTATTATGAAAATATTGTAACTATCCGCTTTTTTAAAAAATTGGATTACTAATTCACAGCATCCTTATTTAAAAGCTCTATAAGTTTATGTAGCTTATAAGGCAGGTTTTAAAGGTATCAAAAGTTAGTTATTTAATATCTCAAAGAATATTGACAGAGAAATTTAAACTTTATTAAATGGACAATGACCTAATCTGGTACCAATTATAGCTAATGTGTTATATTAATGTTAATTAACACAGTTTCTGCTTTTTATAAAACTTTGAAATTTAATATTTTTAAAAAATTTTTCTATGTGCTTACTAATTTACTTCTCAGATTATAGCCAACATCCAGATAATAATTTGGGAAATTAGCTACTAAACATACTTCATATAGTTAATAAAATTAAATAACTTGTTATATTTATTTAAACCTGAAGATTTCTAAGCAATGGAGAATATTGTGTTGGTTTAACATTATAGTAGATGTGCAAAAAGTCATACTTCCCTAACTTTCATCTAAAACCTGTTTGTTTGTTTGAATATCTAAAATATCTAGTAGAAAATTTGCATACAGCCTAACTAAAATACTACCTAATTTTCCTTCCTTTCTTAGAATTATGTCAATTCATTTTAGTGATTCTGATTCTTACTGGCATCTGCATACACTGATTAAGAAAAATATACTTAATATATTACAAATTAATTGTTAATAATATGGTTAGTTCAGAAAGTAATAATATGACTCCAATGGGGCTCTATTTTAAGTTAAAAGCCAAAGTAACAGAGTAGACTTCCAAAGTAAGCATGAAACTCTGGAATCCAAAGCCATTTTTTACTGACACCAAATAATAAAATGCTTTTTGTGCATTATTTTGTATTTCAGAGTATAATATAGCAAATCCTACTCATTGTAATATTTGCAAAACTTTGTCAAAGCTATATAAAACTCTTCCCATTTTTTCTGTTTGAAGCAAAACAATTTTAAAGCTGGCACTCTTGTGTAAGCTCCAAGTAAGAGGAGCAAGAAAGGGAAATCATGATTTTCTAAGAAAGTCATCTTTTGCATGAATGTGGACAATCCTTTTAATACTTTTGTCTATGAATAAGAGGAAAGAGATAAAGTAGTAGCTAGTTACAGGGCCAGAACTAGAATGAGGCAATTAAGGTGTTCATCTCAGGTACAAAATTTAAGGGAGCAACACAAATCTTAGTATTAATGGTAAGTGATAAATGAATGTGTTGCACTTTTTTAAATTAAAATTAATGCAAAACTTTTTTTTATGATGAAATACACCAAAAAATTAAGAAAGGAACTGACCATGTGCTTGTATTACTTATATCTCTGCAATACCCCAATCCTGTTTCTGGCTTGATGAAGGCACAGGTGGAAAGTGAGGTATTTTTCTGAAAAGTATGTCATTATCCCTTTGATTGTAAAAGAACAGAGCCAAATGAGAGAAAGTATGGAGATACAACAGACTGAATACTTGATGAACCCGGTTTCTTATTTGGTATGGGACTAAGACACATGTAGAGAATTAGCTTCATATAGAGATGGCCCATTCACCATAACAGGAAGGAGGCCGGAAATGTTGGTACGAATACGTTCTGTTTGTAGGGCTGGTGTCTGAGTGTGAATTCCTGTTCCACAGCTTTTATTTTTTCTGTAATATAAGAGATAAGATATTTTGTCGGGAATGAGGGGGAATGGTGGGTTCAGAGTTCTGAAAAGGGTGAAGAACTTTGGGCATATTTAAAACACTTTGATATTTCTCATTTCCCATATTCCTTAGCACTACTCACAAGGCTGTGTATGAGCAGCCCTGCTAACCCCTCTGGTCTCACTAATTTTCTGCTATTAGCCGCCTCCCTCACTTCACTCCAGCTATGCTCCCTCTTAACTCGGGGCCTTTTCACATGTTAACTTTCTCTGGAATGCTGTCTGTCTTCCTATTTCTCTTGTCACTAATTCCTTCTGGTCCTCTAAGTCTCAGCTTAAATGATGCTGTCCCCAAGCAGCTTACTCTAAAACCATGCCCCTACCGTTTGTGTAGTCTGCTTATTAGCTCCCAATTGTACTACATGATAGTACCCTACCCTTCCCTTATGGCCCTCATTACAAGGCAGGTACTGTGATTCATCCCAGGTTTGTTGTTTTATATTTACATGAGTATCTTTTATTCTGAAGGAATTAGTGTGAGTTGGTATGAGAAATGATGCTCTAGGACGTTTAGATAAGTAACAGAGAAAAAAAAAATGAGGAAAAAGTAAAGGCAACCAGAAAATAAAAGCACTTCTGAAAGAGTTGGGAAGCTGTGTAATGAGCTGAGAAGCTAGTGGTTTTCATTTTATAATGAAATTCATGCTCATGTTAAATTAAAGCAAATTATATGGGTTAACTATATATGTGTGTATACATAGACATAGAAATAGATATAATCAGTTGTATACAATTTGAAAATCTACTTTTAGATAGGAATTGTCTATAAATTTTACCGGGCTATTATGTGTCCATGTTGCATGTTTTGTAAATTCTTGGGTAAAATCAGTATGATTATAACTCATAAAGGACATAATTAGTTAATAAATTTGGTACAGGAATAACTTTTTATCTCATAGATTTTTCTCTAAAGGTTATATATTTTTCCATTTTAGTTATTGACTGTGGATGAGGAAATGATTATTGGTAAGATTTCAAAACAGTACTCTGGATTTGTAAGGGGAATATTAACCAATGGTGAGAAATTTGGGATCCAGTTTCCATTTGATCTTGATGTTAAAATTAAAGCATTGATGCTTGGAGCAACTTTCCTCATTGTGAGTCTATTTTTACTCTATTTAGCTGAAAATTATATTTTCTGAGATTACCATTGCACTTTTGCTAATATTTCTCCTTGAATCATCTGAATTAACTGCGAATTGTGCCTTTCTGGCCATCCTCAGTCCCCAAATGACATCATGGATTCAGTATTCACATTGCAAAGGAAGCAAAAATTAGAGTGTTCTAGAAACATGATGATTCAGGTTTAAATCCTTAGCCTTCATGAAAAATCAGACTGTCACTGAAAATAGGAAAAATATGGTTCATTCAATGTGACTTATAGTTATCTCTTACAATGTAAAATTAATACATGCTTGTTACACTTTATTGAAATGGTAATATATTGTTAATGTGGAAACTATAGATATTATTTCATTGAGCTCTATCTCTTGAGCAATACAAAGACCTTAACAACATTTTAATTCTAATCTCTCTCTCACAACTAATATACTTTTGTTGACTAGTGTTTTAGTTTTGCTTCTTTTTAAATTCACACATTAAATATGTGCTATTAGTTTATTTTTCTAATAAAATCACAGATATGTTTAGCATTTTATTTGTTCTCAAATTTTATTGAACTTTAGATGAGCCCCCCAAGGTTATGTTCCTTTTTCCTAATCCTCACTTAATATCATTGTATTAGTTCATTTTCGCACTGCTATAAAGAAATACCCAAAACTGGGTAATTTATAGAGGAAAGAGGTTTAATTGACTTACAGTTACACATGGCTAGGGAGGCTTCAGGAAACTTACAATTATGGTGGAAGGTGAAGAGGAAGCAGGCACCTTTTCCACAAGGCGGGAGGAAACAGTGAGTACAAGCACGGGACATGCCAGATGCATATAAGATCATCAGATCTCCTGAGAACTCACTGGCTATCAAAAGAACAGCCTGGGGGAAACACCCCCATGATCCAATCACTGCCCTCCCTCCCCACTTGGGGATTACAGGACCCTGCCTCAACACATAGGGATTATAATTCAAGATAAGATTTGGGTGGAGACACAGAGCCAAACCACATCTGTCTTCGATGGGTTCTTGGAAACTGCAAATTTAAGCACAATGATATAGAATAAAACTAATTATTTTTGCCATCAACATTATAACAAAATGACACTGAACAAAATGACATTTTTGTAAATTTTCTGTAATTACCAGTTGACAGAAATTGTTAAATTGGGCTGGGAGCGGTGGCTCATGCCTGTAATCCCAGCACTTTGGGATGAGGTCGGGAGTTCGAGACCAGCCTGACCAACATGGAGAAACCTGGTCTCTACTAAAAATACAAAATTAGTCGAGCAGGTGGCACGTACCTGCAATCCCAACTACTCGGGAGGTTGAGGCAGGAGAATTGCTTGAACCTGAGAGGCGGAGGTTGTGGTGAGCTGACATTGCCCATTGCACTCCAGCCTGGGCAACAAGAGTGAAACTCCATCTCAAAAAAAAAAAAGAATAGTTAAATTGGATTTTTAGAGTGTCTGTAGTCTCTTTTAAAAAGACAAACCTAAATTAATGACCAAAAAATTGAAAGAAAGAGAATATGGATAAATACTACAAGAAAGCTAGGGAAGCTAAATTAATAGCAGGAAAAAAAAAAAAAAGACATTAAGACTCCAAAAAATAGAAACAGAAACAAAATGGGTTCCTACGATGATAAAGTTTCTATTCAAACAAGATGTAATAATTCTAGGCTTGTATGCATGTAATATTAACTTCAAAATATAGAGACAAGTGGCCGGGTGCGGTGGCTCATGCCTGTAATCCCAGCACTTAGAGGCCAAGGTGGGCGAATCACCTGACGTCGGGTGTTCGAGACCAGCCTAACCAACATAGAGAAATCCCGTCTCCTAAAAATACAAAATTAGCCAGGCATGGTGGTGCACACCTGTAATCCCAGCTTCTAGGGAGGCTGAGGCAGGAGAATCACTTGAACCTGGGAGGCAGAGGTTGAGGTGAGTTGAGATCACGCCATTGCATTCCAGCCTGGGCAACAAGAGTGAAACTCCGTCTCAAAAAACAACAACAACAAAACAAAATATAGAGACAAGTGTTAAAAATTAGAGTGACAAACCCATCATAAAAATGGGGAATTTACTCATATGTCTTCATTTATACTAGATATAAGAGACAGAACATTAGTAAAGTTATTTAAAATTTGAACAACAAAATGAATACGCTTGATTTAATGGTCTTATTTAGAACTTTTTTTTTTTTTTTTTTTTTTTTTTGAGACAGAGACTCTGTCACTAGGCTGGAGTGCAGTGGCACAATCTCAGCTCACTGCAACCTCCGCCTCCCGGGTTCAAGCGATTCTCCTGCCTCAGTCTCCCGAGTAGCTGGGACTACAAGCGCCCACCACCACGCCCAGCTAACTTTTGTATTTTTAGTAGAGAAGCGGTTTCACCATGTTGGCCAGGATGGTCTCAGTCTCTTGACCTCGTGATCTGCCCGCGTCAGCCTCCCAAAGTGCTGGGATTACAGGCATGAGCCACCGTGCCCCGCCGAACTTTTACCAAACAATTAGACAATACACACTTTTCTCAAATAAACATTGTTTACAAAATTGATATAATAGTGGGCCAAGAAGCAAGTCTCAACAAATTACAGAGAATCATTATCATTTAGACCTTAGTAGATGAGCAAACGAGACTCAATTAGAAGTTAGTAAATATTTTAAATGTTTTATACATATAGAAATATAAATAACCCAATTATTTTTAAAAAGCCATAACAAAAAATTTTAAATACTTTAAAATATGTAACAAAATATTACATGTCAAAACTCTTGGTATGCAACTAAAGATATTAAAATATATAGCTATAAATAATTATTGAAGAAAAGAGAAAAATTAATGTTAAATTAATTAGCTAAAACTATAAAGTTAGAAAAAAATAAAAAAGAATAAACCCAAGGAATTGAAGGAGATATTGAACAATTAAGCAAACAAAAATAAACAGAGTACCCATACTTGGACTCTAGACAAATAGGTCTTTTGAAGCAAGAAAATCATAAAGTAACAGACTACTACATTTAAATAGTTTAAATTTCTGTACCCCATAAAACCTCATAATATTAAATATTTAAAAGCAAATAATAAATTAAGGAAAATATGGGAAATAAGGAAAACAATAAATTAAGGAAATACACAACAAATATGACCAACGAATAGTATTCTTATGTTAATAAAAATGATACTTAAATAAGAAAAATATCAAATACTTAATGAAAATGTACAAATATTATGAAAAATAATTCAAATAACTATCAAAGAGGGAATAAAAATAAACACTCAACTTAAGAAAGCATTTCCAAAAACACACAAGAGAAGCAAAAAATAAAGGATAAAATACCATTTTTAAAATCATATATTAATGTTTTCATTTTTAATGATGTATGCTCAATGCTGATGAAGATTTAAGGAATCAAGTGCTCATGAACTCTAGGTACAACTTTTAGAGGAATGAATTAAAAACATTTGTCAAAAATGTAATGTTTATATTCTTTCAGATGCAGACAAATAATGGTGTACAATCTTTATAGTAACTAGCAATATATACTCTATGTAGCAAACTTCACTCAAATAAATAGTAAAAGTTAAAACAACATAAAATGTGTGAGTATGAGATTTACTAAATACATTATGAGACATCTCTAGAACAGAGTAATAAACAGATATTAAAATAGACTAAAAAACTGAATACTTTTAAGGACCTTTAATGACACAAATACTCAGAATAGTTTACGCGGTGAAAAAAGCCAGGATATGAGCACATTATAACAGCAATTATCTACGTCTTGGAGGAATTTGTACCAAAATACTTACGGTAGATTTTGGGATTGATTGAAAATATAAACATTTTCCTTCTCTTTTCCTCCAGTTTTCTAAGATGCGTATATGAATGAAAAAACATATATAAGTAAAATGAGGTAGTATTAGTTGCTGATCTCTAAGGGCCTTTAGCGATGCACAAATCTATTATTTTGATGTATTTAAGGGCAAACAGTCATTCTTATGCCCTTGGAAATTTGTTCCTCACGGGTCTGCTCCTCAGACACTTGCTTTTTAATATGTTTTGTGATCATGATATTATAATATAGGGACCTTAAAAAGCATTCTCATGTCTAATGCCTGCAGTTGTTTCTACTATTAAACCAACCTAATTGTATTTTTCATTTTCATTCTAGGACTACATGTATTTTGAACTGTGGCCATAAGAACTACCCTGAAAGAATATGTCAGAGGTCACTGGCATTTATTTTTTGCCAGTCCTCCACAAAACTAAGCAACTTTCACTGAAAATATCTAAATACATTTTATTTTACTAAAACTGTTCATATATATTCTTTCTGCATAATAAACTGTACCAAAATTTTTTAACTTCAAATAATCATTGTGTTTAGCTTAGGATTCTGTTGTATAGTTCTCCTGTTCAGAACCTGGCTCACTCATGCATTTTGAGTCAATTATGAGATTGGTTGGGACTGTCTCATCTCAGATGGCTTCATTAACATGTCAGGCTAATGGCTGAGGGAATGGGGGCAATAGGTCACATATTTTTCATCATCTAGGAGGCTAGCCAAAGCTTTTACACCTGACTGTGCTACAAAAGCAACAAGAAAGCAAGTTCAAATGTTCAAGCTCATTTCAAGCCTCTGCTTCTATTATGTTTAGTAATATCCCATTGACCAAAGCAAATCACATAGCCAAGCCCACATTCAAGGGGTCGAAAAATAGACTCAATTTTTTAATGACAGTTGCTGCAAAATTCTGTGACCTTTCTTCCCCCAACACAATTTATCACTGTCTTCTCTCTGGTTCCAATTATTTACATTCTTCCCAAACACAAAATATCCTTAACCCCATCAAGACTCCCAACAAGTCTCTTTCAATTACAGCATTAAGCTCAAGTCCAGTATGATGTGATCTGTTACCTTCTGTAAATGTGAGCGAGGATACTTGGACGCAGCTTCTCTCGATTCAGAGACTTGAGAACAAAAAAGACCCACTTTACACGTAATACTGAGCAAAGGTCAAAATAGTCACAATGAACAAATAAAATTCATGTAGTAGTCGCTGGTCAATAAAAATTATAGAAATCAGAAGGGATATGTTTCTAGTTCCCCTTACTCTGGTGACAGAGAAAATGCTGCTCCCTGGGAGTGGCTTTCCAGTCCATTGTTCTACAATATCCAAATACCATGTCATCCTACATCAGAACTACACAGACACTCTCTTAAAGGGATCAAAAGAGATAAAGACTCAGTGAAATATAATAAAACAAGCCGTGGATACTTCCACAGAAAAGCTATTCTTCTTTCTTATAAAAGTATCTGGATAGAGCAATCCTAATTATATAAGTGTTCCCATTTAATGTTTTAGATAAATCCTCCCCTTGTAGTTAGAATTTCTGCCCACAGAAGAAAATGTGTTTGCCTTCTGAAATATTTTTTTCTTTTCTAAATGAAATTACCATGTTTTTAGCTGAGTAACTTTTATAGGTTTCTGTCTACGAATATTGAAAACAGATCTCTTCACTTTAGAATGTCTTAGTCTCTTTTAGTTTATGCTTATACAACTCCCTTAAAAACTGTGTGGATTTCTACTTATCAGATTTAGTCTACTTCATTGGAAAAAAGTCACATCCATTATTATTTTTAGGACAGGCTTCTTTCTCTGGACTTATTCACACCTAGCTTAGCTTCGTTATATCACAGGTGGGTTGCAAACGGAGCCAGAGAACACATCCTTAATGCACAAGCACATTTCAAACCTCTGTTTGCATCATGTCTGTTAATGTCCCATTGACCAAATCAAGTAACATGGCTAAATCCCCATTCAAGGGATGTTGAAAGAGATTCCACTTCTTGATGGGAAGAGCTCTAAAATATCGTGGACTTTTTTTTTTTTTTAAACAATCTAGCACACTATTTAATGGGTGATTTTTTTATTCGTATTACCTATGAAATATCTTTGAATTTGGAATATTTTCAATTATATATCACTATTTAATTAACTAAAATATTTATGATAATTCATAGGTATTATTGGTTTCAATGAATGACAATATCCAAATACCATGTTATCCTACATCAGAACTACACAGACACTCTCTTAAAGGGATCAAAAGAGATAAAGACTCAGTGAAATATAATAAAACAAGCCGTGGATACTTCCACAGAAAAGCTATTCTTCTTTCTTATAAAAGTATCTGGATAGAGCAATCCTAATTATATAAGTGTTACCACTTAATGTTTTAGATAAATCCTTCCCTTGTAGTTAGAATTTCTGCCCACAGAAGAAAATAACAGATTTTTGTTTGCAAAAGTTTATGCTTAAAAGGGTACAGTCTAGGTCATTCTAGAAAGACTTGGGATCAAAAATTTAAAGCCAGCAGAAGTGGTTCACTCAAAGGGAGAGGGAACAGACTTGAGGCACATGTTGCCAAGGCGTAGGGATCTGTCCCTTACTCCCCTTCAAAGATCCAGAGGCAAATGGGCCCACATGTATGCCTGAAGATGTTTGTTGGGTGCACTGTCCTGGTAGACTCATATAAAGAACCTCATACTCTGGGGTGGCCAGGAGGAAGTGGAAATTCCTGTCTTCCAGGGGACTACAAGACCCTAGTCTATAAGCTTACCCCAGTTCTCTATGCTTTGTGACATTTCTTAGGAATCTTTTAGGACATTTTATTGGGAAAATGGCACATACCACTTTTTCTCAAGAAAAAAAAATTTAAAAATCATAAAAATGGAATTTCTCATACATTAATGAAAAGAAACTGGAAACAAAATTAATTTAAACAAGAAAATAAATAACATATTTTCTGCTACAGAATTCTTGGGAAGCAATCTCATTTCCAAATTATGTGTCTTGTTCACAATTTCTTTTATGAAACTTCCCTGCCTACATCCCCTGGAAGACAGATGAACTTTTCCCTCTCTATGCAGATCTGACAGAATCAGGGTTTGGAAAATAAAATTAGGTAATTTTCATTACAATGCATGATATATACTGAATGCTTAGTATATATTAGACAGTGTTATTACGGTCATGTTCAATTGAATGCTGATAGTTCAGATATGCTAGCTCACACAGAACATTTGTACATGACGAAAGTTAGAAATTTTCACATACTGTTATCTTGTTTGTTTTCCCCCATTCATAGAGATTCAAACTTTCTTTAGAGGAAGAAAACTTTGGTTGAAGTTGTTAGCAGAATTTTTTAATGGAACATTTTATGCTTGTTTTTTGGTCAAGCTTGCAAACACTAAGCACAAAAGATAAAATTTCATTGCTCACATTTCAGAACAAGGTTCTAAACCATTTATGTAGGTTATGTTAAAAAAATAAAGTTGTCCTCAGCTCAACTATTCCAATACACTTCATGTAACAAAACAGTTACAGGAGGACGAGAAGAAAGTATATACTATGGTGTCTAGTCTCATCCTTTGTGCTTTGAGTATTGAGGATTAGAAGTTGGTAACATTGCTCAAGAAGAGACCACGTAGGCTTCTTGACACAGGTGAAATTGTTTCAGGGACACAGTTTACCTCTCACATTGTAGATTAATTGATGCTCATCTAGCACCCTAAGGATTGGAAGCTTTGACAGCACTTATACCATCATAGCACAAGTGAAGTTTCTTCAGATGACTTGGTAGGCATTAGGGATGATTAAGTGGAAGCGAGGGCACAAGAAGCAAAGACAGCCTCTAGTAGGAGGAATTAGATGTACAGACTGGCTTTTGAAAACATAAAATACGCCATTCACTGAAATAGTGATTTTCAACTTTAGCATGCATCAAAATCACCTGGAGGGTCTTTCAAACCACAGATTGCTGCGTCTCATCCCCAGAGTATTCGATTCAACATGTCTTGGGTGTGCTGATAATTTCCATTTTAACAAGTTACCAGGTGAAGCTGCTGCTACTGCTAATGGGAACTACACTTGAAAATGTTGGCACTCGAGCAAACTACCAGACTTCAGCCAGAATTCTGTGAGCTGCTTGCTAAAGGCAGCAAGTTGAGAAAATTATGAAGGCTTATGAAACATTTTAGAGGACCACTGGAATCATCTAAATCACCCCATCTGTATGCAGCATGGCTGGGGATCTTCAGGTATACCCTTGTTCTTTTATCTTCAGTCTCCCTCTCTGGAATATAATGTCACTCTAAGTGTGGCTTTGAGTCAGCAACATTAATGTAATCTGGGAACTTCCAAAAAGGCAAACGAATGAGTCCTACCCTAGACCTAGTCAATCAGTAACTCTGAGGATGAGACCCAGCAATCTGTTTTTTATTAATAACAAATTCCCAAGATAATTTTTATTGTGAGAAATGTTAGAATAATGCAGCGCTTCTCAGACTTAGCTATACATTGGAATCACCTGGAAGCTTTAAAAAACTATTGATGCTTTGGTCTTAACTCCAGAGAATGATTTCATTTATCTAAAGTACAATTGGGGCATTGGATATTTTTAAATAAGTAGTTTTAGGCTCACAGCAAAATTGGCTGGAATGTACACAGATTTCATATATATTCCTATCACCATGCCACATACAGGCACTAAAATTTTTTAAAGTTTTCCAGATGATTCTTGTGCACAGCCAAGTTTGGGAACGTTTTTTATTTAAACGTGTTGAGGACCTTATTTTAAACAAAGTTTCCTTTGATCGCATAGCTACCTTCACTTTTAACATTTTTGTTGTTGTTGTTGTTTTCATTTTAAGCTTCTTCAACTTTCTCTACTTTCTTTTTCCACTTCCTTGCCTCGTATTCACCACAAGTCCACTGTGATTTCTCTTGCATATCTACGATGACCTTATTTTTACCAAGGGGTACTTTTAAATTTCACCTTAATTGGATTCTGTACAGCATTTAGTATTGTTGACCATTCCTTCCTAAACTCTTTCATTGGTTTACAGAAAGCCCATTCTCTGAGATTTTTTTATTCTTGCCACGCATCCTTAGGTTCTATTAAATCTTCTCATGTACCCATTCATTAAACACTGATGTTTCTCAACATTGTATCTTTGGATTGTTTCTGGACTATCTAGCTTATCACATATCAGGGAAATTGAAAGTACATTAAAAACTTTTAAAATTAATTTTTATTCATAAAAGTAAAACATTTGAATAGTCTAAAATGCCAAACACTGCTGAAAGACTTATTACACAATCAATAGCATCTGGCTACTCCCCTCTACCCACTTTCTACATTACAAACAAAAAACCCCGCTAGAACTTCTATTTGGATTTTTATTGAATTTTTAGATAAATTTATGGAGAAATGATATTTTGACAATATTGAAACATCTAATATGAATACATGATATATTTCTCTTTTACTTAGGGCTCCTTTAATCTCTGTCATCTAAGTTTTGTAGTCAGCACAGTATAAAAAAAAAGTTCCTTACATATTTCTTATTACTTTTATTACCAGGTATCTAACGTTTTGATGCTTTTGGACATGGCATCTTTCAACTGTATTTTCTAGTTTTTTATTTCTAGTATGTGGAAATACAATCAATTTTGTACATTGGCTAATACTGTTACCTTTATCAACCTAAATAACAAACTAAAAAAAAGAAAAAGATATTTATTTGGAAGTAGGGCATTATAATGGGTATATGTGTACCATAGTAAACTATGTGCATATTCAGGGAAGTAAAGGAAGACAAAGGTTTTTAAAGAAAAAATGAAGACGATCACATAATTCTTATATAAGTATCTTTAGCTACAAGAATCAATAACAAGAGTGACACTAGTTTGATGTTGAATAGGCAGTTGTTAGATGTCTTTTCAGAATTATTCTTTGTGTGAAGTTGTAATAGCCTTTGTTCAAGGCTGCAGAATTTGCAGTCTTTTGTGATCATTTTTATCAGGCATTTATACATGGGAACCCTCTCTTCGTAGCCTTTCCTGGCTCAATTTTTAAGGTTTCATTTTTAACACAAGCAACTCTATTTTTATTCTGACAACTTTCTCATTTCCCCCTATTGATCAAGCTATTTCTCTGAAAACATCATTGATCAAACATCCTTGTTATCTCTTAGTGCCAGAATGAACCTATTCCAGTTTGTTGATCTGGTCCCCTGTTGGGAGAATGGTGAGAAGGAGTCAATGTCAGAACCTTTTAACTGCATTTGAATAACAATGGTGGTTTGAAGGAAGTGGCTCTCAGGCTAAGCCTACCTAGAGTTCATTATTAAGTTCAATTTTGTCTCTTCTGTAGTCTTTTGCTATCATCTCAAATAACTGGGCCAGTATTATTTTGTTAAGAGTTGCACTTCTGCAGAATTTTAACAAGTGGCAAATACAAAGTTTAAAAATGGAAAGTACAAAGTAAAATTAATAGTCATATAACAATCTCCATTTGCATAATGGTTTAGAGCCATGAATCTAGACTTAAAGGCAACTAATTGAGTGAATCAGATATCTATTATCCTGCCAAGTGAAAAAGGTAGGCATTAAGAGGGGTAAGAATTTCATTATGACATGGAGTCTTGCTCTGGCATCCGTGGAAAACTGTCTATGCATGAAAATGTCAGCTTCTTGTCCCAGTTTGCGATTTGAGTGTCTCTTGGTTATGGCATCAGGTGGGTTTGGTAAACGTTTTGTGTGGCCAATACATTAGGTACAAGTCTTGCTTCTTAAAATTATTATAGCTTTAGCATATAAGGCATTAAGAACACAGCCGTTCCCAATTTTAATAACTCCATGAAAGAAAGTTAGATTGGAAGAATGTAAAAGAATTCAGGATCCAGTCTAGTCTATTGTTAGATAACAAGAACTTGAAACCAATGCCCAAGGCTATAGCTTAATAATAGATATTATTGTGGCTTTTCTTTGGAAATATGATTTTTCCCTTATGTTGATTATAAAGGAATCTCAGAAAACCTCTTGAGACTAGAAAGCCAAACCAAGGCAGACTTTAGATTTTACACACTCTTTTAAGGTTTCTGGGCCTGCCAAGAAGTAACCATTTTTATCTGCTAGGAAGGTGGCTGTACTATAAGGAACCCTTGAAACCAGGCATTCTCAAATGTGATATTTCAGTCGAAGACTTGGTAATATAATCAGTGTTTTAAATTGTATCCTGATATACAGAGAGCAGATTTTTACTGGACTTATGCAAGTAACCATATTGTCATGAGAATAATCTTGAACATTTTTGAAATTTGGTGGAATCAAAGAGGGAGAAAAAGCAAATTCTTCTATCTTTGTTTGCAAAAGTATATTTTACCAAATTTCCGTAAAGTTCAAATAGTTTGAGAGAACAAAAATTTCTTAAATTTGGAAAAAAATAACGTTTAAAAAAGAATCAACAATGTTTTAAGTGTCATAAAAACATTATCTTCATTAATTGTTCAATCTCGTTTAACTAATTTTTGTTCTGCTTGTTCTTGATTAGAAATTTTATAAATCCATCAGTTTCTTCATTAAAGTTTTGAAAAAAATTTATTTTGCCCATTGATCTTAAATATATTAGAAACCTATATTTAAGAGGACATACAAATACTTGTTAGTCTTTTCCTTGAATCTGATTGCAAATACTTTTAGAGAAGAATTAAAAATAATCCCTGTGGGTGACAAAAACTTAGAATAGCCATGATTAAAAATCTGGTGGAAGTTTATTATAATCAACATTTGACAAGATAATTTAGTTATTTTTGTGGCATACAATATGATAGCCACAATTATGATGGATAACATATTAGGTTTCTAAGAGTTTTATCCAAATTTGGAATATGCATACTAATAACATACCCATAAGTGTAATTGAAACATCTGGATAGATACTCTTATCAGGTTGAATACATTTAATTATATTTTTCAATTGCTGAGATCTTTATAAACCTGATTAATGAGTTTGAAGATTGATTCTATTACTTATAAAACTATATATAGTTATAAAAATTGTTCTAAAACTAGAAATTTAGATATATTACATATCATAATATATATGACATTTATTAACGTGGAAAAATTACTTTGTTACAATGAAGATGGCCTCAATCACATTGTGTCATTCAAGAAACACTAATTTCACATATAAGCGCAGTATTCCAGGACAAAGAAAATCAAATGAGAAAAGGGCAAAAGGCATTTTATGATCCTGCTGTCTGATAAATCAATTTGTGGTTGCCTACCTAATTATCAATGGTTTTTGTCAAATGCTATTGGAGAAAGATTTGTGCTGATAGTGATTCACTTTACCTTATGCTAGGACATTAATAAGTGGATCAGTTTCTCTTTAGCTAAAACATTAGCTAAATTGCGTTGGGAAAATAAAACCCAGAAGCGGAAACTGATTGGAAACATTGCTTTTAGGTAATGAAGCACTTACATATCTGTTTGGAGGATTCATTAGTTTTAGTTTGGGGAAGTTTCTACATAACTCACCTGAAAAAATGCATAATAGTCATTGAAATATATACTGCCAAAGTTACTGAATAAAGAGGGAACTTTGGAATTTTATTTCATTTCATTTTAATAAACACTCATCAAAGTTTGGGCTAAATTTCAGGCTCTAAAGATTAAAAAAAAAAAAAAAAAAAAGATGATCAAGGCTGTATCCTACTACTTAAGGAGCTTAGTAGGGGAGGAGAAACACAATTAAACCAACAACGACTCTACCAGGTGATAAGGGCTATTAAAGACATTTGCATAATGTGCTACAGAAACATAATGAGATCAAAATTGTACATTCTTTCTAGGTGGGAGATATAGTCTATTGATAGTGTTTTAACACCTCTTTGTCTCTCTTTCCCATAGGCTTAGTATTTTGAAGATAGATGCAGGAAGGGCCAAAGTATCCCCTCAGTAAACTAGAGGAAGTTAAAACTGCCCCTGTGGTTTGCTAAGAGGTTTGCATAAACCAAATGAAGAACATTCTAGGCAGGTACAGAAGGGCTCAGTAGAGTATTTTCCTTTGAAGAACTTTCAGGAAGCATCATTATGGGTGGAGAGCTCTTCAGCAACGAGCAAGCACATTTGGGGTCAATAAGTGCGATTGTCATAGGTAAGAGAATCTGGTATCTGAGACATGAAGCTGTTTTACTAATAATAAAAAGAAAAGGATCAGTCATGGTTGTCCCGTGACAATTTTTCTTATTAATTAGAACAGGTTGTATCACATTCATTACAAACACAGAGACTATTTAAAGAGATGTTAAGATATTTTCCAGAAGCAGGACTAGCTACATAATTTGTTGAGCTCAGTGAAAACTAAAATGTGATGTTCCTTCTTCAAATATTATGAAGAATTCAGAATGGAAACAGCAGCACATTCATGCAAGCACAGGGCCCCATGTGACTTCCTGGCAGTCAGGCCTATGAAGCCAGCAGTGGTCAGAGGGCAGTGTCGGTTTGTATATTGTAGCAAGCTAAATATTTCTAGAATGAGAAACCATAGCTTTGAACTACAGCAAATGCAGATCTGAGTTCTAGCTCTATCACATATTACCTACTGTATATTGAACAAGTTATAAAACTTTCTACTTCCTCATTGAAATGTTGCCATGCAAATTAAAACTTCCACTTAAGCTCCAATATTATATACAAATATACATGTAAATTTTCTTCTGCTGAATATACAAAAAACTGATTTTGTTATTTAAAAAAGAATGTATCCAAATTAGTGGCTTTCAAATATTGCTGCTGATTTTAGAAATATAATTTTATTAAAGTAAAACAATTTGTTCATTTTCAGTTATTATTTTAATTTCCTTGGCCTTTGATTCCACCACTCACCCCAGTTGTACACTAAAGATTCACCATTAAAAAGATTATTTTAAGATTGGATTTTTAAATATTTAAATAGCTAAATGCAGTTGCTCATGCTTGTAATCCCAGTGATTTAGGAGGTAGCAGGATCCTATGAGCCCAAGAGTTTGAAATTAGAGTCAGGTATGATTGCACCACTGTACTCCAGCCTGCACAACAGAGTGAGACCTCATCTCTAAAAATAAATAAATGAATAAAATACTTAAATAGAAGTCATCTATTGAAGATTAAGAACATAATATTCATGTGTGTTTTATAATCTCCGCACAGAAAATTGCATTCTTCATTTTAATATTTCATTATTACTTTTTGATATTCAGAGATAGACTCAATTAATTTATGTAATGCTTTACCATTTTAACAATATATTACTTACATTTTGTCCTTTAATTATATGAAGAAAAGGAATGCTGGGGCATTCTCTCTGAGTGGCCGGGCAAATTCCTTCACCATCTCCAAGTGCTAGAGAGCTGACTTTTGCCAGCACATCATTAGAAAACTTGCTCTGAACCTTAAAGTATCTGTTCCCCTGAGAAACGTCATTGTTATACTTACTCAATTAAAAATAGAAAGCAGCAGAAGGCAGATGACCTCTGTCAGCACCCAGTCCCATTGTCTAAGCACATCTCTCCAGACTATTGCAAAAACAGAGACCTGTGTTCCTGCTCACCCTTAGCCTGTGAGTTCCTACCTGCATTATGTGATGTTTGCTGTTGTGTACCATTAGTACAGGCAGGAGGCAGAGAAATTCTAGGCAGATAGGGGCAGATCTCCAGTGAAATCCCACATTCAAGCCAGAGTAGCCTGAAACCTGTGGCCCAAAGTGAGAATTTCTATTCTTGTTTGCCTGTTCTCTCCTGATTGGTACTTTCTGAATAATGCAGTTTTACCAATTGAGTGTTGCCTTTTCCAAAACTACCTATGGCCTGCCCCATTCCCATCCTTTGCCTATAAAGACCCTAGACTTGGTCAGTAAAGGGAGAGAGGCAGTTTGACTTCAGCAAGATGGCTTGACTTTGGAGACAAAATGGCTGGACTTTGGCGATGAAGAGATGGCTTGATTTTGGGGAAGACACGGCTGGACTTCAGGGAGAGCTATCTGCCCTTCCCATTCCCTCTGCAGCTCTCCTCTCCACTGAGAGCCATTCCCATTGCTCAATAAAATTATTCATGTTCAGCATCCTTCAAGTGTCCCTGCGACCTCATTCTTCTTGGACACCAGACAAGAGCTCAGGAGCCACTGAGTGCGGGTACCCAAAACAGGCTGTCACACCAGCCCTTTGCCCTCTCTGGTGGAGGGCAGCTGCCCCACACAATGAGACAAGGGGCAAACTGAGCTGTTAACACATAGCCATCCATAACCAGCGGAACTAAAGGAGCATTGTATCACCTCTTCTGGGGCCTCAGGGTCACAGGCACCCCACCTGGTCACTGGTGCACAGAGCTTGCTCATATCTCCCGGAATGGCTGGCTTGATCCCTCACACACTCGTTCATGTGCTCCCTCCTTCAAGGAGGAGCATACTTGGCCAAGTAAATGGGGCACCCTTGTTGTGAGCCTGATGAAGAGGCCGAGAAACATTCTGTACCACCATGAACCTTCACAAGAGAAAAACCTATCAAGTCATTGTGAGATAATGGGGACAGGAATTATTAATCTCATTTTACCAGTGAAAAATATAAAGTCACATGGATCATGTAAAATGCCCAAGATCACAAATCTAGTGATGAGCCTTGATGTGGCACTTGAACTTCCTATTCGAAGATAAATTATCAGTGATATAGGCCTCTGAAAACAAAACAGCTAGCACATTATTTACTTTCTACCAGCTCCTTTCATGAGTACTTCACATTTATTGACACAGTTAAGCCTACAATAAACCTCTCAGGTAACAATGTGACCCCTTTTTTACAGTGGAAAATACTGAGACAAAAGAAAGTTTGGTGACTTCCTCAAAGTCACCTTACTGTTAGTGAGTTGGAAAGTAGGGGGTTAAATCATCCAGAGTTCGTGCTCTTTTTTTGTTGCTGCGCTGAAACTCACATGCCGACTTAGAAACCCTTTCTCAGAGCTAGGAGAGCTACCCAAACATTGCTATCCGTGAGCCGTATAACCAGTTGGTTTTGAGAAAAAGAAAGAGAAAAATCTCCTCATCAGTGGTCAAGTTGGCATGTAGGCTAATTCAAGATGCCTGTATTAACTGGGAGTTTTTGTAATATTGAAGCTCTTTTTTTGGTTTTAATTGAGATCGACTCTATGACTAAAACTACAAATGTTTCAGTTGTTAAACTGTGTACCTATTACTCACAGGTCCTTAAATGTTAACACAATATCTTGGGGATATATAGGACTAACAGTAAAGTAGCATGTCCAACCTGTAACACAGCCAGAAGTATGAGATATAGGCACAATAGAACTAAGAGAGAGGCGGAAACATTATACCACTTTTCTTAATCTGAAAAGCATCATGCTACACCTATCTCTGAAAGCAAGGACTTTATTTTTCTATTCTTGGGTATTCAAACTCATCAAAACTATAAAAACATAATCCATAATTTATATTTTTATGAATTTAGTGATAAGATCATTGTATTTTCTTCAAATTATTCTCTATAAAATATCATTTATAATTATTTTAAATACATACATTTTGTAGACTTAAATACTTCTTCTCTCTTTTCTTACCAGCATGAAGCTTAGTCACCTCCTGATTTACTCAATTTAAGATGTATTCAGACCTTCAGAAAATAAGAAATATTCAAAACAAAAATATTTTATAATGGATTTCTTCAGCTCATGGGTGAATCTCAGTCTTATTTTGTGGTATACATGGTAACATTTCTCACAAATTTTTCTGTGTCCCAAAGCATTATAATTTTGTTAGCGTCCTCTTCATGTTAAATAAAAAGGAACCTTATCTTTGGATGGCTATCATAGTAATGAAGAGAAAATTATCAGACAAATTGACATAGAAACATTTAATTTAACAATGATTCACTCAGTGTGTTGTTAGTTTTCAGAATGCATTTTAACATGTTCTTTATCTTAATAAAAGTAAAATGAGGTGTGTTTTAGTCCATTTTCATGCTGCTGTAAAGAACTTCCTGAGACTGAGTAATTTATTAAAAAAAGTTTAACTCACAGCTCCTCATGGCAGAGGAGGCCTCAGGAAACAATCATGGCAGAAGGCAAAGGGGAAGCAAGGAAGTCACCTATTACATGGCGGCAGGAGAGAGAGAGAGAGAATTAGGGGAAGTGCCACACTTTTAACCATCAGATCTCGTGAGAACTCACTCGTTATCATGAGAACAGCATTAAGGAAACAGCTCCTGTGATCCAATCACCTCCCACCAGGTCCCTCCTTCAACACATGGGGATTTGGGATGAGATTTGGGTGGGAACACAGAGCCAAGTCATATCAAGATGAAATGAAGAAAAATGGAACAAGCAATATGTCTTGACCTGTTCTGCTTTCATGTACATGGCATTCTCTAGATGACTACTCAATTCTAGTAAAATATATGCAGGAGATGCATTTGTTCATTCAAGAAACATTAAATCCAACTAAATTCCAAAGTATAGAAACCAGAGAGAATGATGTCAGGGAGCAGAGGGTCAATCAAAATGGAATGGTGTCCACAAAATATGAAAATACGCACGTCATTGTTTAAGCCAGAACTACCTTTAGATATTAAAAAATGAATCTAGATCAAGTGTACTTGAGGAATACACAGGAGATAAGATAACAGAAATATATAACAAGCTATGTTTTTAGGAAGCTCTGCAGGAAAAGGGGAAGTAAGAGACTAGATAGTGGCTACAGGGAGTAGAAAAAAGAGATGGCTTTATTTGGTGGGAAGAATGAAGCCTACATTTTGGATATGGGAAAGAAAACCAAAAAAAAAAAAAAAGAAAGAAAAAAAAATAGTTGAAGATATAGGAGAGGAATACTACGTATGACCAACAGAGCAAGAGCCTGGAACCTAAGGATGGAATAGGAAGTGGGAGACATGAGGAGGGCATACCTAATCTTCTGCAATGAGAAGAAAAGTGAGTATAGACATACATGTTGATAACAGTTTGGGTAGATCAGACAGAAGACTAAGGAGGATTACTCCTGATGGCCATTGCTTTCATAAAAAGGTAGCAGCTAGATTCGCTTCTATGTCATACTTAGTATTCACGTATTCATTCAACCAGTTGATTCAGTATCCACAATGCATTGGTTAATGAAGGAGGCACAGTTTCTGCCTGTACTAATTTTGCAGTCTAACAGTCTAGTGGGAATTGAAGATGCATAAATGTGTAGTAACAATACAGTGTAACAAGTGGTTTTACAAGGGAGGTAAAGATTATTGACATTCATAAAAATGTTTACCAATGAAGATGGGCTATCTCATATGACTCTACTGCAAAAAAAAAAAAAAAAAAAAAAAAACACTATAATTTTAATTATATTCTACTACTTTGCTTGCATATTCTTGGGTATTTTTTCCACAAGATTTTGAAGATCATATTGGACAATTTTGGTGAATTCATAGTGTAGTATTATGTAAGAATAAAAACCATGACATAGTTCTATTTTAATTTAATTGAAATAACACTTGGTGCTTATTAAAGTGAAAACAACAAAAAAATTGCCCATAGTATACGTGCCCTAATGTTTAAAAGTAATTTATAAAACAAGGAATCAGAAAGGAGCGATTGATTGTGTAAAATATTGTATCAATATTAATTTCCTTATATGTTAATTGTGGTACTATTAAGGGAATATTCCTGTATGGAGATAATGCACACTGAAGTATTTAGGAGTACAGCAATACCATGTCTGCAATTTACAATTATTATTTTATATGTATGTATGTATATATTTAAGAGAGTAATAAAGCAAATGTGAAAAAATAGGGGAACGTAGGTGAGGATTATATGAAAAATTTTTGTACTATTCTTGCAACTTTTCTGAAAATATGTAATTATTTCTAAATTTACAAAAATTACCAGGCAGTGGGAGGCAATGGGATGGTCTAGCCTAAGTTTACATAATAGAGTAGTTGACTGCCTGAAGGTCACAGGAAAAGAAAACAAAACACCTCACATGCTTTTTCTTTTCTTTTAGTATAATAAATTCTAAAATTATGCTAACATTAAAGATAAATCAACCTTTCAGTGGCAAAGTGCCAGTTTTGTCATTTGTATGTTCAAGTAAACAAGATAACCTGAATGGGGAAGAAACAGCTGCCACCTGGATTCCACACCTCCTTGAGTACCCACCTTTATTTGTCTATTCTCAGAACCCCAAATTTCTCCTTTCTTTTTGCTTGCTGCAGAAAAATGTTAAAAGAATAACTGTAAGCCTTACCATGTGCCCTAATTCTGAGGATTTCCTAAGCATATGGAAAATTTAGAAACTGAGAGACTAAAGATAAACTAAAGATAGACTAAACTAAAGGTAGATATACCTATGTAGCTATCTTTATATAGCTATCTATCTACTTATAGTGTTCGTTATGTTTCTCTGGAGAACCCAAAGTAATACACATTATGAACAAAACAAAAATTGATGGGATAGAGATACTGAAGAAAAACATGACTAAATTTAATAAATAGAAAATAGAGATTCTTTCTTTGTAACAATTCAGACAGCAATAAACTCACATGTAACACATGATAATTCTAAAAAAAACTTTTAAAATAGAATTAAATTCTACATCTTCACTGGAAATAAACAACTTAAAATATTCCATTATTTTTACTCTTTATTTCTATAACCTGCAGACAATTTCTAAACTACAAAATATTTTGAATCTTTGTTCTTCAAATTCACAACACACCACTGTATAATTAGGATGAAAAAAATACAATGTGGGTTGAACAAGAGAAGATATTAGCAAACCCTTTTAACACTTGTCATGTATTTGTGAGTCTAAAGCATTGAGAAGCTACACTTTGAAAGCTAATCAAATGGACTGAATTACTCATGGAAATGGACTGGAAAAATCACTTCTTGTGCAGAGTCACTAATGTGGAAAATACTCAGATTCCATTACTTTGAATTATCATTTAAATTATATTTTCAATATTGTCCTTGCCTATTGTGGAAAATATTGGGGGAGGTTATTTCTCCCATAATTTGAATATCATTTTAGATAATTTTTTAAATGCTGGGATTATTATGTATTAAATTAATACATTAAATTTGAACGAGTTCACTTTATCTTTAGTGATCCTATTCAAAAGCATTGGTTACATTTTCAACATTCATTAAAATTTCACTTTCTCATGATTATCTTCATTTCTAAGTTTATGCTTAAATTCTAAATCTGTCTTTCCAGTGCATGAATTTTTATTTTTATTTTATTTTTACTTTTCTAGACCTGTAGAAGCTTGTATTCCTTGGGGGAGGCAGAAGACAAATTTAATAAATACATTTGTAAGCTAAACAAATTTTAAAGAAACAAGATATATGGCGTTTGACAAAACAATCTGTAAAAGTACTTGAAAAAGTTGTAAGTGCATTAGGTAAAAAACAAGAAACTAGGAAAACCCATACACTGTGGGGTTGTAATTTTAAGTGGAACGATTGGGAAAAAGTTTTATATTTAATGGAAAATTTGAGGAGGACCAGAGAGCAAAACGTGTGGGCATCTGGGAAGAGCATTCCAATCAGAGGATGTAGCATTTGCAAAGACCCTGAGGTGGGAGTATGCTGCAGATGCTCACAAAACAGAAAGAGGCCAATGTGGCTAGAGTAAAAGCAAGAAATTAGAGAAAATGAGAGATGAGGTCTGAACTGCGAAACTGTGCAGGTCGTTATAAAGATATTGGTATGTATTCTGAGAAGACTGTATAATAAAAGCAGGGGAGTCACCTGTCTCCTTCTGAGGCAGTTGGAAGAAGATTTTCAACACCCAAATCTACTAGGACTTTCCTAGACAGAGGGGCATGAAGGTCAAGTTCTTGTGATCTGTGCTACGCCAGTCCTGGCTTACAGAGATTATCGAGCCCAAATGATATATGGCTCTGCATTAGTTGTCCAAACCAACATCTCACATACACACAGACACCAGTGGACCTAAGAATTTCAGGAAAGAGTTCTTAGGAACTCAGGGAGGAGTCACTGACGCATATAAGTAGGTAGTGGAGGAAAGGATACTACTGTGCAGTCACCATCTTCATAGAATCCTGTGTTCCAGAATTTCTAACTATATTTAGCTCAATTTAATTCCACAAATTCTCTTCATTTCTCTTTCTTTATCCTGGAGAAGACAAAAAGTAACAAATCAAAATTATTTCTGTATTTTAACAGATAGCATTCAAGTAATTTATTTGACCTTGGAACTCTAAATTGAACTTTGTACAAAACACAATGTTGTTCAACAAACAGTATTTTACTGTAGATGACTTGCAAACCAGCAATCCAAAAAGTCTTGGCTGTGTACAAAGAAGCTCTAGCTCCTTCACAGAGCTATTCGTGACTGTGGAATCACTGTTGTTTGAAATAATGAACATGAATATAATAAAAATGACAAATATTTTTAGTGCCTTCTGTTTGCCAAGTATTCTGCTAAATATTTTATATGTGTGGTTACCTCAATTCTCAAAACAATGCAGTGTGGTAAGTATTACTGATATTTTACTGCCACAGAGGAGGAAATATATAGATGCAAACACATGCCAGGTGGCAGAGCTGGTCTTGTCTTACTCCAAATCTAGGAGACTTAACGCCTATTCATTGTTTACAAAACCACTGAAAAAGTTGGAGTTATCCAAATGAAAAAGATGCATAGCATTTACAAGAAGCTGTATTGCAAAGTTCTCCATTCTAGTTGACCTATTCAGATAGACAAGAAGAGCAGTTCAAGGCTTATTTTAGTGAGCATGATGCAGCTTTCTACAAAAGAAAGTCGTGAAGAAACAGCTGTCTATTCTATTTTCAAACCATCCTCTACAATGATACTGCAGAGCAATTACATTTTTAGTTGCAGGGCACTTAAAGATGCAGCTTCTGTACAGAGGACACTTTACTCTGTCTCTGCTTTTTATTCTGTCTCCTGAAAACCAAAGAGTATTTTTAAATGGTGAAATGTATTATATCAATTTAAAATTCTCAAAAGAAAGTGAGAAAAACAATAGAATCTATGCATTTTCCACTTTGCTAAATGTGAAAACACCAGGTTTGGCATACTTTATTCACATTATTGTTATAATCATCATCATCATCATTATCATCAGTAATTGTAGATAAGTTCATTCCATGATTAAAGTATTGTGTCTGATCTACTGCACCAAGAAGTGAAGCTCTCTCATCTTCCCTTCTCAGATAATTTTGCCAGGGCTGGGCAGGGACCACGTATATCCGGAATCCTCTGTATAATATACTTGCTAGGAGGCCCTTTGTGATTATGCATAAGGCAGTCATTAGTTTTTAAAACCTAAATGTCATACTTTTTAGTAATTTAATTTTATGTCATGAGTTTCCCTCAACTATTTTAGTGCTAGTAGTAGTTTGCTGTTTGGAAACAAAAATAGATAGGGTAACAATTTGATTAAAGATACAATAACCAAATTGATTGGACTGACAGAGAAGCAACTCAAGTCTTGTTCATTAAAACTTGAAGTCCCAAAGAAGATGGGGGATAGGAGGCAGGACTAGCTTGCATCTCCTTCTTGGACAGACTGAGCAGCGTGTGGAGATTCACATCGTGAACATCTGAGACTTACCACAGGAACATACCAGGAAAGCTGAGAGAATCCAAAGACGCTTTGAAGAAACTGGATCGCCACTGTAGGCTGCCTGAGATACCGAAGGACTTGCTTTCTCAGTGAGGAGGCTGATGGTTTGGGGCAAGTTCTCAGCCCTGGTCACTGGCTGCCTGGAAATACACTCGATGCTGTTGGAGGAGCAAGGTGGGAGTGAGATCAGCCTTTGGGATTGCAGGCTGTGTGGGAGTGGGGTGAGGCCTGGGACTGCCGGCTTTCCCCCACTTCCCTGGCAACCTGTATGACACAGCATAGGCAGCCATAATCCTGCTGAGAACATAACTCCTCTGGTCTGGGAATCACACTCCCATTGCCCACAGCAGCCACAGTAAGCCCCGCTTAAGAAAGTCTGAGCTCAGACATGCCTATACCTGCCCCCACCTGGTGGTCTTTCTCTACTTACCCTGGTTGCCAGAGACAAAGGAAATAATCTCTTGGGAGCTCTATGGCCATACCCACCACCTGAGAAACATGAATACATAACCAGGCAACCTAGGGCAAGTTTGCATCTTCTCTATAGTACTGCAGCTGATGTGCTGTTGAAAACACCACCTCCAGGCTGGAGGTTAACCAACACAAAATCAGCACACTAAACAAAAACACAACAAAGGACACTCACAGAGTTCACTTCATTCCCTTGCTACCTCCACCAGAGCAGGTGATGGTATCCATGGCCAAAAGACCTGAAGACAGATTATATTACAAGACTCTTTGCAGACAGTCCCCAGTATAAGCCCCAAGCCTGGTAGCTCCATTGGGTAGCTAGACCCCAGAAGAGCAAAAACAATCACTGCACTTTGGCTCTCAGGAAGCCCCATTCCTAGGGGAAGAGGGAGAACACCACATCAAGGGAGCACCCCATAGGACAAAAGAATCTGAACGGCAGCACTTGAGTCTCAGATCTTCCCTCTGGAATAGTCTATCCAAATGAGAAGGAACTAGAAAACCAATTCTGACAATATGACAAAATGAGGTTTTAACACCCCAAGGCATCACACCAGCTTACCAGCAATGGATCCAAACCAAGCTGAAATGTCTGAATTGTCAGAAAAAAATTCAGAAGGTTGATTATTAAGCTAATCAAGGAGCCACCAGAGAAATGTGAAGTACAACTTCAAGAAATCGAAAACATGATACAGAATATGAAAGGAAAAAAAAAAAAACCTCAGTGAAATCACATAAATAAAAAACAATCACAACTTCTGGAAGTCAAGGACACACTTAGAGAAATGGAAAATGTACTAGAAAGTCTCAGCAATAGAATCAAACAAGCAGAAGAAAAAAACTTCAGAGCTTGAAGATAAGGCTTTCAAATTCACTCAATCCATCAAAGACAAGAAAAAACAATTTAAAAAAAAATGAACAAAGCCTCCAAGAAGTTTGGGACTATGTTAAGTGTTCCAAACCTAAGAATAGTTGGTGTTCCCAAAGAAGAAGAGAAATCTAAAAGTTGGGAAAATATATTTGAGGGAATAATCAAAGAAAACTTCCCTGGCCTTTCTAGAGATCTAGACATACAAATATAAGAAGCTCAAAGAACACCTGGAAAATTCATCATAAAAAGATTATAGCTTAGGCACACAGTCATCAGGTTATCTGAAGTTACAATGAAGGAAAGAATCCTAAGAGCTATGAGGAAAAAGCATCAGGTAACCTCTAAAGGAAAAGCTATCAAAGTAACAGCAGATTTCTCAGTGGAAACCCTACAAGCTAGAAAGAATTGGTGTCCTATTTTTAGCCCCCTTAAACAAAACTATTATCAGCCAAGAATTTTGTGTCCAGGGAAACTAAGCTTCATAGAAGGAAAGATACAGTCTTTTCCAGACAAACAAATGCTGAGAGAATTCACCTCTACCAAATCATCACTACAAGAACTGCTAAAGAGAGCTCTAAATCTTGAAACAAATACTCAAAATACACCCAAATAGAACTCCCTTAAAGCATAAATCTCACAGGACCTATATAACAATAACACAATGAAGAAAAAAAAACACAAAAACAAGGTATTCAGGCAATAAATAGCACAATTAATAGAATAGAACCTCACATCTCAATACTAACATTGAATGTAAATGGTCTAATGCTCCACTTAAAAGATATAGAATGACAGAATGGATAAGAATTCACCAACCAAGTTTCTTCTGTCTTCAGGAGACTCACCTAACACATAAGGACTCACATAAACTTAAGGTAAATTTTATGACATTTTATGCAAATGGACACCGAAAATAAGCAGCAGTAGCTATTTTTACATAAGACAAAACAGACTTTAAAGCAACAGTAGTTTAAAAAGACACATGGGGGTCGTTATATAATGATGAAAAGACTAGTTCAACAGGAAACTATCACAATCCCAAATATATATTCACCTAATACTGGAGCTCTGAAATCTACATAACAATTACTACTAGACACAAGAAATGGGATAGACAGCAACACAATAATAATGGGGGACTTTAATACTCCACTGACAGCA
This sequence comes from Papio anubis, assembly GCF_008728515.1. NCBI lineage: Eukaryota > Metazoa > Chordata > Mammalia > Primates > Cercopithecidae > Papio > Papio anubis. Next base: position 145,578,401 of record NC_044977.1, read on the forward strand.
CTAGACAGGTCATCAAGACAGAAAGTCAACAACAGCAAAAAATAAAACAATGGACTTAAACTATACACTACAACAATGGACTTAACAGATACTTGCAGATCATCCTACCCAACAACTGCAGAATATAGTTCTATTCATCAGCACATGGAACATTATTCAAGATAGACCATGTGATAGGCCACAAAACAAGTCTCAGCAAGTTTAAGAAAATTGAAATTGTTTCAAGTATTCTCTCAGACCACAGTGGAATAAAATTGGAAATCAATTCCAAAAGGAACCTCAAAACCCTACAAATACATGGAAATTAAATAGCTTGCTCCTATATGATCATTGGGTCACGAATGAAATCAAGATGGAAATCAAAAAATTATTTGAGCTGAACAATAGGGACACAACCTGACAAAACCTCTGGGATACAGCAAAAGCATTGCTAAGAGGAAAGTTTGTAGTGTTAAAGGCCTACATCAAAAAGTCTGAAAGAGTACATATAGACCATCTAAGTTCCTGCCTCATGGAACTGGAGAAACAAGAACAATCCAAACCCAAACCCAGCAGAAGAAAAGAAATAACAAAGATCAGAGCAGAATTAAATGAAACTGAAACAAACCAAACACACACACACACACACACACACACACAGACACACACACATACACAGACACACACACACAAAAGACAAATGAAACAAAAAGCTGGTTCTTTGAAAAAGTAAATAATATTGATAGATTGTTAGTGAATTAGCCAAGAAGAGAGAACCAAATTAAATACTCATGTTACAAAAGAGAAAAGTCTCAAATCAATCATCTAAATTTGGACCTCAAGAAATTAGAGGTAAATTAAGTCCAATATAAGCATTATGTGGAATCCAAAGTCTATTTTTCCTTATATCTTCCATCCTTATCATTATCCTTTTCTAGTTGCTAACTTCTGATTTTGAAAAAAAAAATTTTTTCTTATCCTCAGGACATCTGTCTCCAGGGAATTTCAACATAGATGAGAGAATTCAAGATTGGTCCCCCAATAATTTACTTCTGCTTTCTCCATGATGAATTTAAGACAATAACAGTATTTCCCTGGCTTCCTCCTCCAGAGACCAATGCCAGCAGAGCTTCCTAAGTGTAATTAGTTTCCCCAGATGTAGATGAAAGTGATATTTTCATCCAATTTACTTGCCCAATATATGGAAATCACATTGGTACACTCGATGAGAAAATGCATATCAAAAATTCATTTTTGAATTTATCATTTTTTCCTGAAAAGAGCAATTCTCAAAGTGTTGTTTGTTAGATTTGTCTGAAACTACTTTTGGCTTCCTTTTTCTCTTCAAGCCTTAGACCAAATTTTTATCTTTCTCATTCTTTGATGAGCTTTTCACATTTCTCTTCTGGCATTGGCTCCAGCTTTTTCGAAATACAATAGAGAATTTATGCAGATTTATCACAATTTGTTTTTACGTTTATAGTCCCCTCTCTTCAATTTGTTTCATAGTTCTCAATATCCAAAGTAAAAAGGAACAGCATTTCATCACTCAGTTTTGTTGTGTTATTGCTTTTCTTCATCTCCTGCTGAAAGAGGAATATAGTTATAGGTACAAAGGGCATCTTTACATAGTTCAAATTTTGCCTATTACATACAGCAAATTGCTTAAGTCATGAAAATAATCATACTACCATGGTCAATCCAAATATTTCCTTGACCTACACAATAAAAATATAATCACCATGCCACTATTCTTTAATGAGATTTTTCCATTTTTCTTATGCTCACCCAGACACTTGGTACCTTCTCCTTCAAGGTTCTCTCTAACCATGTATCTGTAAATCTGTATAGCTTAGTAACTATCACCACACCCATGTACCTTGAAATCAGATTCCATTACAGTTAGTAGTTCTTTCTTGGAATACAGTGTTCTCACATCTCATTTGTTTAACTGGTTGTTTTTGTGCAGTACATTTTGATTCTCTTGAATCTGCCAGAAAACCAGCAAAGAAAATTTGTTCTTTCAGTTCTCAAGATTGTTTAGAACTCAACAGTGAGATAATGCGCAATTTTACTTTTCTAGTAAAAAATTCTTTAATGTGGATTACCTTAGCTTTTTTGTTTTGCTTTTGTTTAATTATCTCATTCTGATGGTTTATCCCGCAGAATTAATGTCACATTTCTTTTCTCACTCTAAACTCTGTGCTGATTTTGCAAGAGCAGAAATTTGTCTTTTGATGCAAATTTAACGTGTCAGCTAATTTATGGGTTTCTGCAAACCTTTAATTTATTGGTTTTCCAAGAGCTCTGAAATAAAACATTGATGGATGGGGGCAAATTCTTAGATCATTTTATAAGTGGACAGATTCACTGTTTTCAAAATGTCTAGAAGAACTTGTCCAAAGTTTGTAGAAAAGGGATGTTTTAATATACTCTCCCACTGGAGTAAAAGTTTGTTCTAAAATTTTGCAGAAATTACTGATTCTATAAGCTCAGAAGTGATGGCCAGGAAATCTGAACAAGTAAAGCACAATTAATCAAAGTGAAAAGCTAGAATTATTCAAAAGAGAAATGTTCTTTCCAATCTTACTAAAAGAAAAAAACACCTTTAAAAAACCTTTAATTTGAACAACTATTCAGTGATGAAATTTTCAGCACGTACTTATTAATTGCTTACTGTTTCAGGACTGTGCTAATCCCTGGAGACACAGAGATAGAGATGGTGCCCTCTTGAAATATGCAGCCTTATGTCATTTAATCTTCACAAAGATTCTTTGTAATAAATGAGTTGCTATTATTATGTAAATAATAGATAAGAATCAAAATTAAATGGCTTGTTCAGGATCAAACTGGAACTTAAATCTTCATATCCTTTTTTTTGGTATTTTTAATATATGAAAATGGAATTATATCATAATTTTAAAATATCTTCAGTATCAAAATATTAAGGATAAACCAAGAAAGAAAATTTTAAAAATAGAACCATTTGTTTTTGGCTTTTTTTACTTGGATAATTTATACACTAAATTACTGTAAATTGGTTGCTTATTGCAGGAACTGCTTCCCCATGCAAACTATTCCTTGCTTTCTATTTCAATTCATTCTTTTTCTACAGACAACTTTTGCGAGATAGGTATCAGATACTATATTTGGTTTCACTCCAACATATCTTAAGATAATGAAAGAACCAGCACACTCCAACCCCACATTTTCCCTCTGTACAGACCCAGCAGAGGTTCTCTGTAAGGGCTCCGCCTCTGTGACAAGTCTCTGCCTGGGCACCCAGGCTTTCTCATACATCCTCAGAAAATTAGGTGGAAACTGCCATGCCTCCTTCACTCTTGCATTCTGTGCACCCACAACCTTGCCACTGCATAGAAGCTGCCAAGGTTTACAGAAACTTGCGTTCTCAAAAGTGACAGCCTGAGAAATATCTGGGGCCCTTTGAGCCAAGGCTGGAACAACAACAGCTGGGACTTGGGGAGCACTGTTTCAAGGCTATGCAGGGCAGTGGGGCCCTGGGCCTGGCCCAGAAAATGATTCCTTCACCCCGGGACTCCGCCTGTGATGGGAGGGGCTGCCTTAGAGATTTCTGAAATGTTTTCTAGGCCTTTTTCCCATTGTCTTGGATATTAGCACTTGACCCCCTTTTAGTCACGCTAATCTCTCTAGCAAATGGCTGCTCTGCAGCCTAACTGCATTTGCATTTCTCTCCTGAAAAAGCCTTTTCCTTTTCTATCACATGGCCAGGGTGCAAATTTTTCACATTTTTATACTCTACTTCCCTTTCAAATATAAGCTGCAACTTTAAGTCATTAATTTGCTCTGGTACCTGATGATAGGCTGTTAGATGCACCCAGGCTTCATCTTGAATGCTTTGTTGCTCAGGAGTTTCTTTTACCAGATACCCTAGGTGTATCAGTCGATTCTTGCACTGCTATAAAGGAATACTTGAGATGGGTAATTTATAAAGAAAAGAAATTTAATTGGCTCACAATTCTGTAGGCTGTACAAAAGGCATGGTGTCAGAATCTGTTCTTGGTGAGGGCCTCAGGAAGCTTACAATCATGACAAAAGATAAAGTAGAGCAGGCACATTACACAGCAAGGGCAGACAAGAGAGAAGGGGGAGGTGTCACACTCTTTTAAACAAGCAGATCTCATGTGAAGCTAGAGTGAAAACTCACCCACTACCATGGAAATTCCATGAAGCCGTTCATGAGGGATCTGCCACTGTAACCCAAATATCTCCTACCAGATCCCATCTTCAACAGTGAGGAATACGTTTAAAAATGAGATATGGAGGTGACACATATCCTAACCATATCACTGCAATATAACCCATAACATTTTCAGACTGCGCAGTCTCACACGGCCTCTCCATTCCCTTACCTTCCTCTGTTCTTCTCTACCCACAAAGTGTGATGAGATTGAGCTGTTGCTGAAAAATGGAAGGTAATAGTAACCACAGTTCTTTTACTTTTCCTTTCACAGGACCACTATTTTTTATCTTTCTGTTTTTAAATATGGCGTGTTCATCCAACCCCAGCAGCTCTCAGTAGGTGGATAGTAAAGTATTAATACAGAAGAGATTTGAAGCTGGGAACTGATAGTGAGAGTGAATACTGAGGAATATTGAGGTACAATGGGAGCAAGTGGTGGCTAGAGGGGAGACGAGCAGTAATTATTGCATCATTAGAGTCACCAGAGCTGATATAGTTTGAATGTGTCTCCTCACGCATATCTCATTTTGAAACATAATCCCCAATGTTATAGGTGGGCCTTGGAGGGTGGGACTAGATCCTGGGGATGGATTTCTCATGAATGGTTTAACACCCTCCTCTTTGGTACTATTCTTGTGATAGTGAGTGAGTTTTAATGAGATCTGGTTGTTTAAAAGTGTGTAGCAATTCCCCCCTTGCTCTCTCATTCCTACACTGGCCACATAACATACCTGCTTCCCCTTCACCTTCTGCTATGATTGTAAGTTTCCTGAGGCCTCCCCAGAAGCTGAGCAGATACCAGCCTCATGCTTCCTGTACAGTCTGCAAAACGTTGAGCCAATTAAAACTCTTATCTTTATAAATTACCCAGTCTCAGGTATTTCATTATAGCAACGCAAGAATGGACTAATACAAGGAGAGTGTCTATCACCTATACTCAACTCAGAGCCTCCATTACTCAGATCTTCACAGATGTAAAACAGAGACCCTATACCTCTGGGTAAGTTTTTATTATTTCATTTTTTTCAGAGATTGAAAAAACTTTTCTTTTAAGTTTTGTGCTTTCAAAAGAGACATTATCTGACTACTCATCTTGATTTTGATGTCAAATAAACCTAAATATATGGCTCATAGAAGATATTTAAAATATCTGGTAAATGACATTATAATAGGAAAGTAATTTGATATGTTTTAACTTCCTTGTTCTATTAGAGTTCCAAAGCCTGAATTTATTACCCTTCCAAATTCTGATATCTAAGTATCTAAGTTTGACAGTTACATATTGAATGTAACCTTTTTCTTAAATGCATTCTATTATTATTTATTTTTTTCAGCTTAAGTATATTGACAAAAATTATGTATGTTTAAGGTATACAATGTAATCTTTTGATATAAATAAATATTGTGAAATGATTACCACAATCAAACTAATTAACATGTCCATCGTCTCATTGAGTTACCACTGTATGTGTATGTGTGTGGTGAAAATACTTTTTCGTTCTCAGCAAATTTCAAGTATACAATGAATTATTATCAAATATAGTCATTTTGCTAAACATTAGATCTCTAGAATCTATTTTATAACTCAAAGTTTATGTCGCTTGACCAAAATTTCCCCACATTCTCCACCTCCCCAACCACCAATCTACTTGCTGTCAAATGGTTCTTTTATATGAGAACTAATGTCATATATCTAAAAATTCATAAACACACATTTCATTTAAAGAATAATGACTGATCATCTCTATTTCTTAAGACTATTAGCAGAAAGTTAGAGTCTCTTGTTCCTCTTCACTCCTCTCCAAAGATAACCGTTGAGTTTTGTGTTTCTCTTCATTCCCCAGCTTTCTTTTTTTAAGTTTTAACTTCATACATACATCTGGAAAAAAATATTATTTAGTTTTTCTGCTCTCAAACGTTTTAAAATAAAATAATATTATCTTCTCCAGTGACTTGCGTCTGTTTCTCAGTATGACATTTTTGAGCTTTATTCATGATGATGCATGTGGCTGTATTTTTGTTTGTTTTCACTAGTGTACTATTATATGATAATACCACATCAAGTCTACTGTTGATGGACATTATAAATGTTTTCAGTTTCTCGTTATATGAACAATGGTGTTGAGAATATTCTCATACGTATCCTTTGTGAACATGTGTAAATTGTTCAAGGGTGTATACCTAAGAATGACCAGAATTGAAGGTTCCATAAATATTTGTTGTTTTCCAAAATACCAGAGATTTTTATCATTGAAAGTTAAGGCCAGTCCTTGAACTACTTTGGCTGTCCAATGATTGAGACATGCTTTTTGATGTGTCCCAGAATACTTTTATACCTCTTGATACTATACAACTAACTCAAGCTCCAGTGAGAGAGTGGAAATAGTCCAAGCCTAATTGGCCTCTTTCTCCCATATGTAGCAAGACACACATTTGGGCTGAAAATCTACATATTGGCTTATGACTCGGTGAATTTCTTAAGTCAAATCAGTATCAATATGCTGTTCTAATGCTTCCTTGACCTGCTCTACCTCAGCAGCTTTCCATCTCACTTGGGCTACACAAATGAACACAATCTAAACACTGATAAACAGGATAACATAGTAGAAAGAATATGGTGACTATAGTCAATAATAATTAAGCTGTATATTTTAAAATAACTTAAAGAATGTAAATGGATTGTTTGTAACTCAAAGGATAAATGTTTGCGGGGACGGATACCCCATTCTCCATGATATGCTTATTTCACATGGCATGCCAGTATCAAAACATCTCATGTACCCCATAAATGTATACAACTACTATGTACTCACAAAAATTTTTTAAAAATTTTAAAAATGTACGAAAAAGAACGTGGACTTTGGATTCAAAGTTACTTGACTTTAGTGGGCTTAATCATTTACTAAGCTATACAGTTAAATTTATATTTCTCTGAGCTCATTTTCTCATCTATAAAATTGGGCAAATGGTATGTATCTTGGAGACATATTATAATTAGAGACAATGTAGGCAAACTGCTTGGCTGAGTGCCTGACACTTGATAGGCAGTAAATTATAGCCTTAGTTGACATTGTTCCTCTTTGTCATCACCTAGAACTTGGAAATATGAAAATTCTAAAATATTGAAATTTCATTCTTTGAAGATAACATATATTTTCCATATATATATGTGTGCATATATATGTGTGTGTGTATATGTCTATGTACATATGTGTGTGTGTGTGTGTGTGTGTGTGTGTGAATATATTTGGCCTAATGGAATCCACTACATCTGCCCCCCATGCTTCTTTCAAAACTCATCTCAACTTCTAGTTTTCTACCCTTGAGTTATTCCCATAATGTTGCAGATACATATTTTTTATTTAAATGTTTAACTTATCTTCTTTTGGCCTCTCATTAAACATAACATGCCCCAGTCTAAACTTATTCTTACCTTCCTCAATCCCCACCATTTCCCCTACTGTTTTCCTCTCTAGTTTTGTTAATAGCATCACCATCAACTCAGTTACCTTGGGCTATGACTTAGAACTCTCTTTGACTCCTCTCTTTTATTTAGTCCATCAGCAACTCCTGGAGGCCCTGCTTCCAAACCGTGTCATGCCCTTGACCACTCCTAATCCTCTGTAGTGTCACCTCCCCCATCTAAGCTGGCATCAGCTCTCACCTGGATTGCTGCTGCCATCCCTCACTGCTTCCTGCTTCTATTCCTGCTATCATTCTATGGTGTTGGTCAGATCTGATCACTCCACTGACTGAATCCTCCAGACTTCCCAGTTCCAAATACCAAAAATGCCAACCACCTTGCCATGACCTTCAGATGAGATCAGACCTCTCTGTCTCCATGTCTTACCTCAGTTCCCTTCACTCACTGTGACCCAGTCACTTCTAACTGCTTTTTCTTTCTCTCCCTTGAGTCTCCCAAGCTCATTGCCACCTCTGATCCTTTGCACTAATCTCCTATCTTCCTGGAACTCTTCCCACAATTTTAGTGTGATGTTTCCTTTTCATAGTTCAAATAGCTCAAAGGGCACCTCCCAAGAATGGCTTTTCCTGACTCTCTTAGAACTAACCATCCATGTTTCTCTTAAGCCTATAACTTTGTTTTCCTCATAACTGCACTATCTAAACATAAATATTTGTTGACATTTTTTAAATCTCACCCCATGTAATCTCCAGCAAAGTGGCATTTTATCTGCCTGGCTTATTGCTATATTCTCATCATCTGTAATAGTGCCTGGTGTATAACAGATACTCAGTAAATACTTATTGTATTAATGAAGGAATGAATGAAAGGTAACTGGAAATGAGATAATGTACACTCTTTCTCTAAACTTTTAGCAATTATTGTGAAATAAAGTTATTCTTGCTTTTCCAGTGGCTGGAAAGAGACCCTGCCACCTTCCTAGGAAGCCTATTTTCACAAGAATGGGGATGAGGAGGTGCTCATTGTTAATGCTTGGCTGGAGTTCAGGCTCCCTACTGGTCCTCCACTTGCACTATCTTGGCTAGGGGAGGGAAGGGGATGAGAGAAAAATGATACCACTGCTCTATTTAAGAGACATTTGATAAAGGAATAGCAAGTAAAGTCATATATTAGTGGTATATTCATATGATTATGATTATGAGTGCTTCTCTTCTTAAACTGTTATGTTTTCTTAACAAAATCTGATTTCCTTGACTATGATCTTATTTATATTGACAAAGTTAATAGTTAACTGCTCCCATGTTGGAGGTGAGCTGTCTGAGAACCAGAAGACGTTCATATAAATAAGTGACTGAGTCAGAGGCAACATAACACAGTCTTAAAATCACCACTTTGAGACTAAGACCTAATTTCAAATCCCAGTATCATCACTTTCTATCTATGTGAACTTGAATAATAATAATAATGAACATAATAGAAATTTGCATAGTGCTGAGTTTATGCCATGCCCTGTGCTGACTCTGCAACCGCCTGATGAGATAGTTGCAGAGAGATATTGACAATCTCCTCAATCTTAGTTTTTGCACTTGTGAAATTGGTATACCTAATTTCATATGGTTTAAGAGGATTGTATTTCTTCATGATCTGGAAATCTCCCTACTAGGCTTTTTGTATATAGGATGCTATGTCCTCAGAAAGCGGAGACTTCTGTTGTATCTAAAAAGCTGTCATGTGACCCATGTCATCTACAAATAAAAAGTCATGCCATGTCCTAAAATATTGTAACTTTAAATATACATAATTATTTCATTGTTTCAATTATTTCGTTTGTCAGCTGTCTCTCCACCTGGAGGCTTCCACAGTAGCCCAGTACCTTCCCCTTGTATCAGTCAACTATCCCATCCTATCCAGTATCAGCCCGGTAAATATCCTATGCCAAATCAGCCTGTTCCAATAACACAGAAGCCAAAGCCAGCTCCTTTGGCAAACTGCCCTCCTGGTCTAGAATATTTAGCTCAGGTATTCCATACTTTGGCAAACTGTCCTCCTGGTCTGGAATATTTAGCCCATACAAATCCAAGTTATTTTTCTATGAAATATGACCATAGTGATCCAATAAGGAGAGAGAAAACACAGGACAGAGTGAATAAAGGAGATGGGTCAATGTTAACATGTCTAGTTTGTGAGACTGTAAGAATGGTGGTACTAACTTCAGAAATGTAAAGGGGAAGCAAAAAGTATAGAGATGTTTTTAGTGGGATGAGTATGGAGTTTATATGATTCAGGTTTACTGTTAAGATATTCAGGATGTCCTCTTTTAAAAAAGTAGATAAATAGAAACAAGAATAGAAAAAAAAAAAAAACTGTCTTAGAGGCTAGCTTGTGTTTCATTTACTTGGAACAGCGACTGTCCAAAAAAAGACATATAAAAGGAACAGAAAAATTAGTGGCTGAATCACTAAGTGCCTTGGCCCTTTGACTTCCTTCACCACCTATAATTTCCATCAGCTATTCCAGACCTCCCCCAATCAGTATCTATTTTCCATGTAAAAACAGGGTGCTGACAAAGTACATATAGCAGCAGGTCAAGTCCTTGAGGTCCCTTCTCAAGTGGTGATACCCTACTTCTCTTCTCTATAAACATTATGGAGCCACCGTGACACTCAGGTCACAAACTTGGGGAATACGAATATTTGGTAAACCAAATGGTATAAATAAATAAATTAAATTAAAGGTAGTATTAAAAACTATTCTATAACCCTTGACCCTTTTGGTTTAAGAAAGAGGAGACATTTAAATTCATTATATGTAAGGAACTCCCTAATTCAATACTTGTCTTCCCATATAATCAAGTATTTCTTGGAGTTCACAAGGTCCTCTTTGCAATTCCACATATTACTAATCCTGTGCATTGAAAACTATTGGTGCAATACTACAGACTTGATGTGTGAATTGAATTAGAAAATTGGAATTTTCTTGAGCCAAAAATTTTATTAAACTGCTCTCTTAATAAAATAACCAAAAAGAGTGGGGTCAAGATGGCCAAATAGAAGCAACTCCAGTGTGGCTCTCACAGACAGGAATGAAAGGGGCGAGTAAATACAACACCTTCAACTAAAATATCCAGGCATGCTTTTGCATTGAGACTGATCAGGGAAACAGCTGGACCCACGGAGAATGGAGGAAAGCAGGGAAGGTGACAGCCCACTCAGAAGAAATACGAAGTCAAGGGAACCTCTCTCCACCCCCAGGGAAGCGGTGAGCAGATATGTGATGTTGGGAAACCATTCTTCTCCCATGGATCTTTGCAACCCTTGGGTCTTAAGGTCTCTTCCTGAACCCACTCCACCAGGGCCTTTGGTCTGACACACAGGGCTGTGTGAAGTCTTGGCCGAGCAGCTGCTCAGGCACATGTAGAGTTCCAGGAGCTCTACTTACTTTGGCGCCAGGAAACCTGGCAAAGGTGACTCCAACTGAGTCAAGGAGGGAAGCTGGATGTTCCTACACATCCCTAGGGAAATAGCTAAATTCAGGAAGCCAAGCCGTGCAGGTCCACGGGTCCCACTTCTACAGTGCCTCGCAGGACTAATCTCACTGACTTGGAATTCCAGCCAGCCCCCAGAAACAGTGTTGCACCTACTTGGGATGAGACAGAGTTTCCAGAAAGAGGGGCAGGCTGCCATCTTTGCTGTTTGGACAACTCAGCCATTCCAGCCTGGGGGTTTAGGAGAGTCCAAACCAAACCAGCCAGGGATGGAAGGGACCCCTCCTAGCACAGCACACCTGCTCTACCAAACTGCAGCCGGACTGCTTCAAGTGGTACCCTGATCCATTCCTCATCTCAGGGCAGGGCCTCAGAGCAGGGGCCTCCAGCCACCGCCACCCATATTCTCCGGCAGACAGAGTTTTAATTTCTCCGTTGGACGGAGTGCCCAAGGGGAGGAGCAGTTTGGACAACTCAGCTGTTCCAGGAAGTGGGCTTAGGAGAGTACAAACTGTCTGAGGCAGAAAGGAGCCCCCAGCAATGCACAGCTGCTCTACCAAAATGCTGTCAGACTTCTTCTTTAAGTGGGTTCATGATTTGCTCCTTATCTCTGGGTGGGACTTTCCAACTGGGGCCTCCAGCCACCGCCACCCATATTCTCCGGCCGACAGTTTTGATTTCTGCCTTGGATGGAGCACCTGAAGGGAGGGGTGGCCAACCATCTTTGCTGTTTAGACAACTCAGCTGTTCCAGTCGGTGGGCTCACAAGAGTCCAAACCACCTGAGAATGGAAGCGGTACCCCAGCAAGGCACAGCTACTCTACAAAAGCACGATCAGACTGCCCATCAGACTTTCATCTTGTCAGTGATTCCTAAGTAAAACCAAGATTAAAAGTTTACCTAATGTTTTTCCCAAACTCATTTTTCACGTAATACCACCCCAGAATGTGTTCTCTCCTTTGTGCCAGCTTCATTCACATGCTTCTGCCATCTTTGACCCTCTCCTTATTATCCCATGCACCTAGGGAAAACTGCCATTATTAACTCAAGTGAATGGAAGTCAATACATTAATCTCTCAGAGGTACCCATGAAATAATTCAAAATTGGTCACTTTTTGAGATTCACCTTAGCTGACTTACTCTCCCTAAGCCATTGAAAAAAATTGCACTCTCTATAATTGGTCCATGTAAAACCATGCTGAACTTCCTGATCAAATCCAAATGGCAGGTGATATGTCAGAGAGACCAGTGAGTAGTAACTGAGCAAGAAACAATCTAGGTATACACAGCTATTTCTAGATGTTGCTCTAGCAAGTTAATGCTTTTCTGATATTTTAGATAAAACTTTCAGTCTTATACAGTGGAACTGGAGGAAACTGTTTTTCCTATTTGAACAGCCCTTTTAATGTCTATATGACCAAGTGAAAATAGGCTAATTTCAGTTGATAACACATAGTTTTAATTAATTTCATTCATACTCAAAAATTGTTTTAGAACTCAGTTGATTCATTGTGATACATCTATCATCAATTTCTTTCTTAGTGCTAACTTAATTCTCTTATTTCTTCTCTCTCAATAGTTGGACAACATGTATGTTTTTCAGCATTTGGAGCCCCTGCAAAGTATATATAATTTAGTAGTGTTCAGCAGTATTTGAATCAGGTGGAAATTGACATTATTAAACAGGCAGTTACTTTTTACATCAATCATTTTTTTCAGTGGTTCAAACAGAAAACACTGTTCTCTAAAATAAAAAGAGAATTATTTTGTGTAATTTTATTTATTTACAAATTATATAATCATTAGCTCTTAGATTAAGAAGGATCTTATATATTATCTGGTCAATGTCCCCTTACACTTACACCTTCTATCCACCCATCATTTAACTTTCACAGATGAGGAAAACAAAGAGCAGAGGAATGAAATGACTTAGTGAGGGTCAAGCAGAATCTAGATTTGCTGAAGCGTAGTGCGGTGCCTTTGCTTTGGAGGCAGGAAGAAATGAGCATGGTAAACATGAAGCCTAACCTCTGTTCATCAATAGAGTGTGGCTGACTCTTAAAGCAGCAGCTCTACACATTCATTTGACAACACAAGGTCTTCAACTCCTCTTGGTTACTTTTTCTATTTGCAATTAGTAGTGACCCTGATCATCTTACTGAGCTGGATAATTTATGCTCTAATGTATAAAATAATTAAAATATTTTATAGTTAAAGTCTTCTGAATGCAGGTAATATAAAAGGCATAATCATCCTTATACAAGATGACTTTCACCTTTTACATGGAAAACTCTTTTTTTTTTTTTTTTTTTTTTTTTTTTTTTGAGACGGAGTCTCGCTCTGTCGCCCAGGCTGGAGTGCAGTGGCACGATCTCGGCTCACTGCAAGCTCCGCCTCCCGGGTTCACGCCATTCTCCTGCCTCAGCCTCCCGAGTAGCTGGGACTACAGGCGCCCACAACCGCGCCCGGCTAATTTTTTGTATTTTTAGTAGAGACGGGGTTTCACCGTGGTCTCGATCTCCTGACCTTGTGATCCGCCCGCCTCGGCCTCCCAAAGTGCTGGGATTACAGGCATGAGCCACCGCGCCCGGCCTACATGGAAAACTCTTAAGTCATCTTGCACTAAAATTAAAATAAGCACTTTAAATTCTAAAGCATATTAACATTTATAAGGTGATGAAATAGTTTGATGTTCCCATCAGTTGTTTATGTTTCAACTGAAATTTTTAAAAGGCTCTTTTGCCTTACACTCTGTGAAATGATTCATGATGACCTGCCTCTTGAGGGCAGACTTAACTGCTAATAATTTAAAGATGACTTTCTCATTTCATTTTCTAGTGACGACAGATTTTGAAACTAATAATAGAAATGATGTTAAAAACAACTCAGACCAGATGGTTTGCATTGTAACTGAAGACACACATATCTTTACTACGAATGTGTATTGGACACTAAGGCCCTTCATCCTCCGATCACTGAATGCATGGGCTGAAAAATCATGACCATACAGAGACCTTTCAAATGTACCTGCTGTTGCCCCTCCACCAGGCAGGAGGTTAAACAATGAATTTCCAATCCACAGTTTCCTTCTGATCCAACTTTTCACAGCAGTTTACTCCTTCCACACAAAAGGGATTTTCCCTGGCCTGTCCAATCAGAATGGGAGAAGATAGTGGAGAGGGAGGAAACCAAATTGCCTCACCTAAGGAAAATCACAGAGAACCTTTGTATGTGGGTTACTGCTCTTTAGTGCTAATCGGTGGGTCAAGCACAATTAGGGTTGTTTAGTCAATAATCATGATTCCATCAGTTGCATCTATTCAATTAGAAATTTACCTACCATGTAGAATAGTCACATACATTTATCTAAATATACCTACATATTACCGGATAAGGTAATGTAAATATAAACGGATGCTTTTAGAATTGGAAGGGACTTCAGATTCCTTTATACTACTCATCACAACCCACACCTTTCTGTTTTTTGTTTTTTGTTTCTTTTGGGACAGAATCTTACTCTGTCACCCAGGCTGGAGTGCAGTGGCACGATCTCAGCTCACTGCAACCTCTGTCTCCCGGGTTCAAGCGATTCTCCTACCTCAGTCTCCCGAGTAGCTGGGACTACAGGCGCACACCACCATGGCTGGCTAATTTTTGTATTTTTAGTAGAGACGGGGTTTCATCATACTGGTCAGGCTGGTCTTGAACTCCTGACCTTGTGACCCGCCCGCCTCAGCCTCCCAAAGTGCCAGGATTACAGGTGTGAGCCACCTTGCCCAGCCCCACAACCCACACTTTTCTACAGAGAAAGAAAGAGTGGCTGAAAAAGATTAAGCGCCTGAGAAGGTGTTACACTGACTGTGCCAGAAACTCAATGGAGGTGTGCTGCGTTACAATCCGGTTACTCTTATATAACCTGCATCATTCTAGGAGTATTGTTTACTACAAGAAAAAGAAAAGCAGTTTTGGAGCAGCCAACAAGAGTTTAAATTCTAGATATGACACTTACTTAAATTTGTACAATTTACTTAACTTATTTGGGCTTCAATCTTCTGGTACATAAAATATGCATAACAATACCCCATAGGTTTACTGGGATATTAAAAGACATATTAAGTACCAACATTTACTAATCTTAATGTATTACAATACCCTCTTTTCTTTGATTTCCTCAGTTGTAAAATAGATATAATATAGTACATATCACATAGGAGCTTTTGAGATTTAAGTAGTAAATTAATGTTACATGCTTAGGACAGCACCTGGCAGATAGTCTACTACTCAAAGAATGTTAGTTGTTGTTCTTAGATATCTTATTCCCCTATCATTATGTTTTAATCCTAACAGTCTTATATTTGAGATGAATCTTCACCTCTGTCATTCATTCTTTTAACTATACTAGGAATTTTTCTTCATATTCATGACTTGCATTGTCTCCTCAAATCCTTTTAGTGCAGCCTTCCAAATTAAAAAAGCTATGATGTAGAAAAGATAATCAAAATTACAAACTTATCCAATTTATAGAACATTTATCTCAAATATTATTCAGATTTTATTCTTATCTCTTCAGTTTTACTTGTTTTCATGTTTGACTGTGTCTATTTAGTTCTGTGTAATTTCAGCAGCTGTTCAGATTTCTGCATCCACCACCACAGCATAGATAACCTGGTGAGGCAAGCTGATGTCCTAACCCTGTTTTCCTAGTTGCCAGGAGTGAGCTGGTGGTCAGCATCAACTGGTGTTTAAGTGAGGGGTAGGAAGTGTTCTAGGGCTGGGATAAGCATGATGTACCATCTCTGAAGTAAAAGCTGTATTCACTTCACTCAACCATATATATATATATGTTAGATTATACATTCAAAAGACATGTTCTGAAGTCTGAGGAATCAAAATATGTAGACAGCAACATAAATATATTTATAAAGTAAATAATTTACTTTGAAAACCTACATATAAGAACAAAGAGTAAATAGTAAATTCTAAAAACATATGCTATCATTAGTTAGCTTAATGGTTGCTCATTAAATTTTACCATAGTTCTTAGTTTTGCTGCTTCTCAGCAAAAAAGCCAGTCATGTGAAATCATGTAATTTTGAGATGTGTCATAGCTTGGTTTACCTGAAGGTTTAACTCCTTGCAAGATGGATATGTATTTGGGCCTGTATGAAGAAAAATCTACCTAATCATGAGATAGGTGAGCTAATATGACCAGTTATATATAATAGTAACGATAATGGTGATGCCAATAATTATAAGAACAGCTCTCCCTTTTTAGTGCTTCCTACATTGCCGGCATGGTTCCGGTTCTAACTACTTTTTGTATATTAACTCATTTAATTCTTGTAGCAAGCCTATGAGATATATTACTGTGATAGTTCCCAATGTAGAGATGAGAAGACTAGATGAGGTATTTTGCACAAGACCACTCAGTTATCTATATATTTACAAAGCTATCTATATTTCTGTTTGAAGCCAACGCTAGACACTACACCCTAAACCATTATGCCATGTTACTCTTTTATCTCTGTGTGATAGTTGGTTTCTCTATGTATTAATATTAACACAGATGGCTGGACGTGGTGGCTCATGCCTGTAATCCCAGCACTTTGGGAGTCAAAGGTGGGTGGATCACCTGAGGTCAGGAGTTTGAGACCAGCCTGACAAACATGATGAAACCCCATCTCTACTAAAAATACAAAAATTAGCCGGGCATGGTGGTGCATGCCTGTAATCCCAGCTACTTGGGAGATTGTGAGGCAGGAGAAGTGCTTGAACTGGAGAGGCAGAAATTGCAGTGAGCCAAGAATGTGCCATTGCACTCCAGCCTGGGCAGCAAGGGTGAAATTCCATCTCAAAAAAATTTAAAAATTTAAAAATATATATTAACACAGACATACAGGGGAATGAAAATAAGAAAAATTGTACACAAGAAATCATAAAGAAGAGATTTCTGTATACAAGATTTGTATACAATTATACACAGAAATTATATAGAAGAAATCATATTCAAGAAAATGCATGTGTTTTCAAGTTTGGGATTATTGCTGGAAGCCCATGAGGCTCCAAGCAGATCTTGTCTGAGAGTGTACTCTCTTCAGAGAGATTGGATTTTGCTTCTGCTGATGCCCCAGCAGTGTTACCAACTGAAGATTATTTTTGTTTTATTTTTAGTTTTTTATTTTTCAACTCTGTATGTATTTTAAATATGAACCCCTACATGATGAGGACAAGACTTGATTATTGTGCGAAACACACTCATCCAAACCCAAAGAACGGACTCAGAAGCACAAAGAACAGCAAAACTAAGACTTTTAATAATGGTCTTGCAAGATTGAGTGGTAGGCAGGCACATCTGGGGCAACTACAGCAACTAATTTATCTCCTAGCATGCAAGTCCCTCCCCCAGTTCCTCATTGGTCAATTACTATGAGATTACAATCTTCCCAGATGTCGCGTAAGTTTTATTATCCCCATTATAAGGTTATACTCCAGTCCCCTTCCCCACTTAAGTTTTGATTTCCCAATAACGAAACTTTCCTCCCTTTATGGGCTGACCCCTCCTCTACACTCTGTTCACTTATCATGACTTTCTAATAGCATGAGCCATGCAGTTTGTTACATCTGCAGGCTGGCTGCCAATTCTAGATTTATCATGCCTTGAAAATGGACCATTTAAAATATTTTCTCTCAAATTCTCTCTGCTTTTCTATTTACTTCCTCTGGTCTCATTTTCATCTAAACCCTCCTGGTCCCAGAATCACTCTAGAAGTCATTTACTTTCTTCTTCATAGGAGAGTGAGTTTAATTTAGTTTTAATAGTAGAAAGTTATTTTGCTGGTAAGTCATGGGCATTTGTTTATCAATAGGTGTTTCAATTAATCTCTCTGTTTTAGTCCCCTCACACAGGGATAATACATCATCCCACTTCTGTTAAGATTCCTGCCACAATTATGAGAGATGTAAGGATTGAAGCACCATTCCTTTCCATTTTTCAAATCAACCTTCTAGTCAACCCATAAATGGGTCACCGATTCCAGAATTTTCTGCCAGTTTGTTGGCTAGAGTTGTCAGTCCTTGTAAAGCTTTTGTGATGGTCCCATCTGGGCAGTATTGTCGGGAATGAAAGTACATTTGTCACCCAGCATAACACATATGCCCCCTTCATCTGCTAGAATTATGTTTAGTGCAAGCCTATTTTCCCAGGCCATTTGGCTGGTGGCATCTAACTGCCTAGCTACCCCCTTTGAGGGCGTCCCAAGTATAACTGATGAGTCTGTTGGTTATAATAGATGTAGTTAATCCAATCCACGTTCTTATTAATAGTTGACCACCAGAAAAGTGGTGACTCAAACCCAGCAACTATTTGGTTTTGGGCCTTAAATTCATTAGACACCCCGCTAGGGACTCCTATCGAGTCAATATGTATATTGGGATCGAAAGAATTTGTTAAATCTGTCCAGTTTGGGTGGCTATGTGTATTTTCAGGTATCTTAGGGCCTGGGGTTAGAGCAGTCCCAAGCAAATGGGTGGTTAAGTTTTTGATTAGTTTGAGAACAAATCACCCTGAGGGTTTTTTTTCCCTGTGATGTCTGTCCCTAACCCATATACCCAAGATGCTATTTTTGGTTCTTGGTCTAAAATGGCTGGATTGTTAATGGTGATGGATGTAGGATTGCATTCTAAATTCTGGTAGTTATTTGACTGTGAGCCCTTGGACAGATGTAGTTTATTTTGTAAGGGTCTCCAGCTCAGAGTTACCCACCCCATGTTTACTGTCCAACCCTGAAATTGGGTAGTCCACCATACATCGTCCCTGCTGGGGCAAGATGATGCCTTACTGTAACCTGTATCTGGTTCAGGGCAAAGATATTTATTTGCCTGCAAGAGCTGTCTCTGATTTTCTAAATTCCCACAAGATAAAACATGGCAAGCATTAAATTTTGTACTCTGGGTTTTTACTGTTTTGGTCACATTAATTATCAACTTGATTGAGTAAGGAGGAGTCCCCTGCCAGTTTCCATTTTGATGTTTTGCTGTTTGTATAGTACTCCATCCTAGCCATATTAACTTCTAGAAATGGGGCCAGTCCATGTTTTCTTTTTAGATTTTTCTTAGAGCTAACTTTAAGGATTCCTTAGGTGACCAATGCACTTTCCAGTGATCTTTTTCCCTCCCTTCAAGGGTCTCTTTTACCAGTCCCTTGACTCAAGTATAGTGAGTCCACCCCCATTCAGCTGTTCGCATGGCAGTCTCAGTGGTCAGGAGCCCTTGATAGGGACCTTCCCAGCTTTGGTGGAGCTTGTCCTCGTTCCAACTCTTAATCAGCACCAAGTTGTCAGGCTGGAAGTGATGAACCATGAACTTACCTGCTGTAGCTGCCCCAGGTGTGCCTGCCTACCAGACACTTGATCTTGAGTTTGAGTCAGAAGTCCTTTTAACTTAAGGGATGACGGGGTGGAGGATATGGCCAGTATATAGTTTCTTAAAAATTAGTCCTTGGTAGCTTGGGTGACAGTGAGACTCTGTCTCAAAAAAAAAAAAAAAAAAAAAAAAAAAATAGTCCTTGGTTTCTGTAGTAGGAAGATCTGTAGCCCTGCACAAATATGGGAGTTCATATAGTAAGTCATAGGGAGACAATCCCAAGTCTTCTCCTGTGGCTGTCCTAATCCTAAGGAGTACTACTGGGAGATATTTGGTCCAAGGCATTTTAGTTTCTAAGATTAGTTTGGTGACATGATTTTTGAGAGTTTGATTCATTCTTTCTACCTTTCTAGAGGAAGGGGGATGTCAAGGGGTGTAATAATCCCATTTAATTTGTACACCTTCCATAATTTCCCTTAACGCACTTGAGGTAAAGTGCTCCCATTGTCTGAATCAATATTTTCCACCAGGCCAAATCTAGGTACAATCTGTTCTGATATTATTTCGACCACATTTCTGGCAGTGGCTATTGGAAGGAGAAAGTCTTCCACCCAGCTGGAAAAGAGATCTATGATCACCAGTAAATACTTCAGTCTTCCGACCTTGGGCATTTCTGTGAAATCTATTTGAATGCTTTGAAATCATCTTAGTCCAGGAGGTCTTCCTCCCATGGCCTGTTTTCTAATTACCTTTTTCTTCATCTTTTGACAAGTTCCACAAGTTCCACATATTTGTTTAGTGAGGGTATAAATTCCTATACACACATAATTTCTAAGTTTTGCATTACACAGAGCCTGGAGTCCCCAGTGACTCCCTTTGTATAATATAGACATTAGTTCTTTCATCAGGGGTTTACTGATACTAGCTCTCTCACATTATCCGCCTTTATCTCAGCTGTCTGCTCCAGTTCTGTGACTCCTGCTGCCCCTATGCCTGCAGCTTCACTCCCTGGTCTGCAAGGCCACCTCTTAGTAACAAAGTTAGCCTTCAAAAGCCCATGCCCTACTGGATCCTGCAGGTCTAATCCAGAGTATTTTCTATCTGACCTCTGAGCCTCTGCAGGAATGCAGAGGGAGTTTCCTCTTCTTCTTATTGAATTTTGAATGCCTTTGAGACATTTTGTGTTCAAGAGTGGACTCTTTAATCTCTTTAATTGTTAGTTCTCTGAGGTTCTGCATTTGGGCCTTGTCCCTGGGATCATTATTATCCCATTTGGGTTCTACATTTGGAAATTTTTGTTTGACTGGCAACACTCCTTGCCCAGGATGGTGTTGTCTCTCACAGAGAGTCATGATCACTCTCCTAATCATTCTCCTTTCTTCTCCTTGTGAACAGGATATTCATGATAGACATCAATTCAGCCCAGGTATAAAAGTTGGTCTGCTAAACCAAGGGGATCTTCTAGGAGTGGTTTCATTTCCTTCTTGAAATTCCTAACTTCAGTACTTGTAAGAGGAGCATTTACAAAGCCAATCCCTCCCTGTCTCATGGGAACTTCCCTAAGAGGGAACATGCTAGATGTCTGTTGTGTGGAAGGGATAGGGCAGTTCTCAATATCCCTCTTACACTGTTCTAATTCTTTTCTTAAATTTGGATAAGGATTTAAGGGAGCAATTGGTTCAGCTCCCCCATGGTCTCCAGGTCACCTTCCTCTAATCCTTCTGTTGCCCCTTGATATTTTATGCCCTATTTTGTGAGACATAGGCAGGGGGCAAGCACGATAGGGGTCCCAAGGCTTTGAGTGAGGACTCTTTACTAGGCTTTTTCTTCTTCTACTTCTTCTTTGAGGGGGAACATGGCAGTTAATTCCTTGATCCAGCAGAAAGTGTAACCTATCTCTTGTTGTGAGGATGAGTTCTATCATTCACACAGAGAATTAAAGTTTGGCACACCCAATCTTCATCTGAGCCAAACTTAGACCAAAAGACTGTAGGCTTATGAATGGGATCTTTGGGCCAGATAAAACAGCAATATTTTATCATCTTTTACTATTTCTTGTCCCTGGTTCGAAGGTTGTCCCTCCAAACCTGCAACATTCTCCCCAAAAGACTGTCCGGGGGAATGTGAGAGGGAGTCTCCTAGGCCTAGAATTCCTGTTTTCCATTTTCAGTCTCTGTGTCTGAGCTGTTCCCTATGTACTCAACCCCCCCTACTGGAGGTTTCTTGCACACCCCAAGAATTGGTTTGTCCATGTCCCGCTGTTTCCCTTGCAGGAGAATAGAACTGCAGATTGGGACTCCGCACTCGCTTTGTATGCTGGATAAGTCTCAGTTACACACACTTAACCTCCAAAAATGCCCAACCACCACAGCAGAACTCACAGTCCAATTTTCCTACTTTGGCTCGTGCACGAAATTGCCTGGTTGCTGTGGTGCTTCCTTTTCTCCCTGTGTCACTTCCGATGCCTCCTGAATAACAATCTCAGTTTTGTCTGTGACCTCTGTCGGGAGCCAGGATGCCCAAACAGACCGGACCACTTACATTGGGTGGGATACATCTCCTTTCTCAGCCAGAGTCCTACTCCACGCAGGCACAGAGATCCCAGATGAGCCCTCAGATTTGTAGAAAACATGCTCACCCATCCAAACCCAAAGAATGGACTCAGAGGCACAAAGAACAGAGAAAGTGAGACTTTTAATTGCAGTCTTGCAAGATCAAGTGTCTGGTAGGCAGGCACACCTGGGGCAGCTACAGCAGGTAATTTATCTTCTAGCATGCAAGTCCCTCCCCTAGTTCCTAACTGGTCAAGTACTATAGTGTTACAATCTTTCCAGATGTCGCCTAAGTTTCATTATTCCCCTTATAAGGTTATATCCTAGCCCCCTTCCCCATTAAGTTTTGATTTCCCAATAATGAAACTTTCTTCTCTTATGGGCTGAGCCCTCGTCTACCTTCTGTTCACTTATCATGACTTTCTAACAGAATGAGCCATGTGGTTTGTTATATCCGCAGGCTGGCTGCCGGTGCTAGATTTATCATGCCTTGAAAATGGACCATCTGAAATATTTTCTCACAATTATGAATTCTCAGAGGACGAACCTTTAGCACAGGCCCAGTGAGGTTTTCATTTACTTCTCATTTGCCAGTGGAAGAATGTTATCTATTCCACTCTATATTGGAATGTGTCCCTTCAACGGTTCCCATTTTATTGAGGGTCTCTATTACAGTAACCTCCTTGCTCAAGCCCAAGCCCTCACAACTGCCTGGCCATGATTGGTAAATCAGATCCCCATTCTAAGGAAGATTGGCTACTGTTTCTCTTGCAGAAGCCAAAGATGGTGTTAGTCTTTGTGTAACACTCAGATTTTTCAGATTGTTTCTTACTTTTTGGCCCCATGGATTTCTCTAAATTTTCTTGGAACTCAAATTTGCACGTATATAGGTTTTAATTACGCTTAGCTCAGCCTTTCAGATTTTCACATGATATATTTTGCGACATTGTCAAATATGGATGTGACATAATTGTGAAAAACACATACAGATTTTAATGTACAGAACACAGGAGAATGTTCTAACCTCAACATAAAAACTAAAATAATGTACCAGTTTTGAATTATGATTTTTGGCAATCATTTAAAAGATATTCCTTTATTTTCTAGTTGAAAAGACATGTATGATATTTATGTCTTCATACTATAGAATTTCAAAACCTTTGAAAATGTTTGTTTCCAGCAGTGTTTCATTATCCCAGCCTACGTCTTTCTCCCATGCTGGATGCTTCTCGCTCTCAAACATCAGACTTCAAGTTCTTCAGTTTTGAGACTCAGACTGGCTCTCCTTGCTTCTCAAGCTTGCAGGCAGCCTATTGTAGGACCTTGTGACTGTGTAAGTTAATACTCCCCTTTACATATATATACACACACATATATATATGTAAACTTAATAAACTCCCCTTTACATATACCTATCGTATTATTTCTGTTCCTCTAGGGAAACCTGACTAATACTAATATAGGTAACAAATCATTCAATTATTATAATAGCAACTGTTTTGCAATCCAGGCACAGAAAAAATTTATCTTGAAGAAATTACTAAAACTGATTTTCTTGAAAGTTTCAAAAACATGTTTTCTCAGTTGTCTTAGCTAGCAGGAACTATTATTTGTTCTGTTTTTGTTAAAATCTTGGTCTGAGCAAAACAGATTTAGAAGACAATGTTAGAAACTCTTGCTTATGCAAGGATAGGCAGATGGGATATACCAGAGAGAATCAATTAGAAAGACAAAATATTATTTATTTAGTTTTGTGAAATTATTGCTACTGGAATTAAAAATTTAATTAATAATTACATTTTATTTAATAATTAGATTTAATAATTTTAATTTATTTATTTATGTATTTATTACTTATATCTACAATCATAATTATATAATTTATTATTTATTTATTTAATAATTAATTTAATTCACTAATAAATTAAATATTATTCATTTAATTTGGTGAATTACTCTTCCCCCCGACATAAAACTGAATAAAACAAGTCTACAAAATGGAACAGCAGTAATTCATTGTTTTCTCTACTAAAATATACTATTTACTTAGCCAAATTATGCTATCAGTAATCTATAAATTTTACTGAATAGTTCCAAAATATTTTAGAGTTAGAAGGAATATTGAAGACTACCTGTGTTACATTCTAATCAAATGAGAAAACAGAGAGGCCAAGGTCATGTGTCCAAAGTTACGCTAAGCACAAATAGTAGAAACAGGACTGCAATTACAGATTCCTTTTATCCCCCAGTATTCTTGCAATCACACAAAAAATTTGAGAAATTTTAAATATTAAATTAACAATCTTTTTTTATTTTTTTTTATTTTTTTTTTGAGATGGATCTCACTCTGTCACCCAGGCTGGAGTGCAGGGGCCGGATCTTGGCTCACTGCAACTTCCACCTCCCAGGTTCAAGCAATTCTGCTGCCTCAGCCTGCCGAGTAGCTGGGACTACAGGCGCCCGCTGCCACACCCAGCTAATTTTTTGTACTTTAGGAGAGACGGGGTTTCACCTTTTTCCCCAGGCTGATCTCAAATTTCTGAGCTCAGGCAATCCGCCCACCTTCGCCTCCCAAAGTGCTAGGATTACAGGTGTGAGCCACTGCGCCCGGCCTTAATGTGCAATCTTTTATAACAATGGTTAATAGAAAATTTGTAAAGATTTGTTTCAAATGTATCTACTGTTGTAAATTAATTGTAAGCAAATGCTAACATAGCACGTCTCAACAATACCAACTGATCTCACAGCAATCTTCTACCTATGAAGGCAAAACTAAATTACTATGTTACAAAAACAAAAGCACTTAAAATACATCTGTCATCTATGAGGTATTTCAATGTACTCATCCATTCATTTATTGATACAGTCATATTTTTCACAGCCACCATTCACATCTGAGTTTAATTCATTTATTAAGATTTTTTTAGATTCTTTTGAGAAAGATATTTATTGTTTGACAGATTCACTTGCACTGAAAAGTTTAATTGTTAGTCATACAAAGAATATCAGATGATCATAGACAGACTCAAACCATTATCTTGAAGAAGGGAAAGAACTATAGTTAATAGGCAGTCAAATACTACTTTGTCCAGATGTGACCAAGCCTGCCTGTTAGACTGACAGATATCATGGAAAAGACAATATGTCCGGAGATGTGGGAATATTTTATTCATAGTTCTGGAAAATTCACTGTCAGTTATAAAAATTATTCTGGGGACTACTACTATATTTTCTATATCCTTGAATTGTTTATTCTTATTTTCCCATATATTATAACATTTCAATATTTCTGTTTGTTTTCTGTGTCTGTATAGCTCTCTCTGTTCTGTCTGGTTTTGTGTATTCCTGTCTACCTGTAATTTTTGTCACTTGTTTGAGATATGGCCATGAGACCTTCCTAGACATGGAAATCAGAGAAATGTGGTGTTTTCTTAATTGATAGCAAGTTAATATCGTTGACCTTTTGAGAGATCACTGTATACTATCACTGTTCTTTGCCTGTGAATGAAATCACTTGAGAGATAGGTAAAGGAGTAAAACTGACATCATCATTAACCTGATAAAGCTATTAAAAGGACAAGGCTTCATTCTCTAGCAATAATAAGTTTGCAAAAGGGTGCAGAATCAGAATTACTCTCACTGTCTCAAGCAGAGCTGGGAAAAACCACAGCCCTTTATTCTAGAGGCCTACCACAATAAACCTCACTCTATGAAAAACCTAGGAATTCGCACTGG
Source organism: Papio anubis (assembly GCF_008728515.1). Classification (NCBI taxonomy): domain Eukaryota; kingdom Metazoa; phylum Chordata; class Mammalia; order Primates; family Cercopithecidae; genus Papio; species Papio anubis. The sequence continues at coordinate 145,604,158 of NC_044977.1, forward strand.
CTGTTAACAGGCTGTCTCTCCAAAGAGAAACACAGCTGAACTACTCATACCCAGTTTCTCTGCTCAAACTCCCCAGAACAATCATTTATCCCTAATTCTGAGGCAAGTAAATGAGAGAACAGATAAAGACCATAAGTCTTCTCTAATGCCAGTATCTCTACATGGAAATATCAGCAATGAGAGTAATTTTGGTAGAGGTTTTGCTTGTCCCCTTAAGTCTCTTCTTCTTCAGCTCATCTGAAGCTTTCAGGCTCAGACTGGAACTAGAGCATTGGCTCTCTTGTGTCTCCAGTTTTCTATCTGAAGATCATGGGACTTCCCAGCCTTCATAACCACAAGAGCCAATTTCTTATGATAAGCCTACAAATGTACATCTTTGTCTAAAACTATCCTATTCATTCTATTTTTGCTGGAGAGATTCTACTAATAGAGATAACTTTTGAGAGTTATCCATGTTGTATTGCACATCAGTAGTTTCTCATTTTCATTCCTGTGCAGTATTCCATTGTGTGAGTATAATATATATTAATTGTCTATTTTTCTATTGGTGGCATTAGGATGTTTGCAATTGGAGTTATGTATATAGCTACCAAAAGTATCATTGTACACAAAATCTGGTAAACATCTGCACTTCTTCTTCACACCCAGTATGTTTAACTAAATATCTCAGTATCCTATGGCCCATTCAAAATGACACACAAAATTCACTATTATGCTGTATTAAATGAAATAAGCAAGAGTCAAAAGAATACACCCTGGATGAATTCATTTGATGAAGTTCAATATAGGTCAAAATAATGACTTGAAGATAGAAGTAAGCATTGTGGCCACCTCTTTAGAGTGTGCTGAATGGTATGTCACAGAAGAAAACATTTTGGAGTACTTGAAATGTTCTATATCCATCTAGTTGATACATGGATGTATGTATAACACTGAAAAAATATTTAACTTGCTTATTTAAATTTGCACACATTACAAATTGTATGTTATACCTCAGTTTAAAAATGATGTATTTGTCCTTTCACAAAAACAATAATTATTCAGCTATGCATAAATGAAAATAGCTCTGGGAGAGTTCAAGAATCTATTTAAGAAGGTGCAGCCACACAATGGGGCAATGGAACCAAAGATAACTTCACAGATAGCATGGGAAGAACAGTTTCATTTAGCCTACTTTTTTTTAATTCCTCAGGCCAGCACAGCTGTTCACTAAGAGAGGTCATCTTGGTCCATGAGTTCTCCTGATGAAGGAAAAGAGGATCAAGATGAATAACCAGTTTCCCCAGCTTTTAGACTGAAGGACTTACTTTAGTTTTAACCCAGCCAGATTGTAGGGAAATCAGCATAGCTGATATATTTGGAGACGGCTAGGAACAAGTGGGGAGGAGTTATTGGTATCAAGTACATGGCAGCAGGTGCTACCTCAGTTCCCAGTGGCTTCCCTTGCAGAGGACCCCAATAACATCACCGTTAAGGACCTCAACAACTTTTATGGTCACTGCAGACTCTTGAAGCCTTTACCACAAAGGGTTCCACATTTTCTCTTTTTCTGACCTCAGTTGCCTGAGCTGCAGTATCTGCTGCAACCACTGAAGGGAACTAGCCAGTGATGCCATGGAAACTCAGGACCCAGTATGGCCACTTTGTATAGTGTATACAACTAGGCTCTGCTCCCATCACCGACCTCAGCTCCCACTGTAGTGAGCACACATGCAGTTGGCCCCTGTAGCTAAGTACAAACATGTTGCCTACTTCAACATCCACCTATCCAGTCATGCTCACCACTTGACCAAGAGATGCCACTGTGATTCCCAGCAACCCTAGTGGCCATTATGGGCCCCATGTAAACATCAATTCCAAGGCCACACATTTGTCAACATTGCATATTCCAGCTGCCTGATCACTGGTCCACCACCACTTGCCCTAAACCCAGAGTTTGTGCACACCCTCACAGTTTTTGTCTTGAACACCACTAGACCCAGGGCCCAGAGTACACCCACAAACAACCCTACTTTTGGAATCCCTTCATCCTCATTCCTCCGCTGCAGGTGAAGATGTTTCCTTACCAAAGCCAGTCCATAAAGTCTGTGATAGGTAACTGCTTCTCAAATGTGCAGACACCAACACAAAGAAACAACACACAAAAAAGGAGGGAAACATGAAATCATCAAAGGAATGTAATAACTGTCCAGTAATTAACAGTTATTCTAAAGAAGCACAGTAAGGTAAGAGAGAACATGGATTAAACATTTTTTTAAATCAGTAAACAGTACAAGGACAAAGTGAGTAGTACAACATAAAGAAAATAGAAAAAAGAACCAAACAGTTTCTGGAATTTAAGAACACAATGGCTATGCTTAAAAAAAATAGAGTGCTCCAACCGGGCATGGTGGCTCACGCCTGCAATCCCAGCACTTTGGGAGGGCCAAGGCAGGTGGATCACGAGGTCAGGAGATCAAGACCGTCGTGGCTAACATGGTGAAACCCTGTCTCTATTAAAAATACAAAAAATTAGCCAGGTGTGGTGGCGGGCACCTGTAGTTCCAGCTACTCGGGAGGCTGAGGCTGAATGGTGTGAACCCGGGAGGCGGAGCTTGCAGTGAGCTGAGATCGTGCCACTGTACTCCAGCCTGGGCAAGAGAGTGACACTCTGTCTGAAAAAAACAAATAAATAGAATAAAATAGAGTGCTCCAACAGCAGGCTTGATCATTCAGAAGAAAGAATCAGCAAATGTGAAGGTAGACCACTTAAAATTATCCAGTAGGAAGAGGAAAAGGAAAAACAGTAAATAAAACCTAGGGGACTTATGACACACACTGAAGTGAACCAGCAAATATATAATGTGAATTCAAGGAGAAGAGAAAAGGAAAGAAGCATAATTCTCACTTAAAGATTTAATAACAGAAAGCATCCCAGATCTGGAGAGGGAAATAGACATCCAGACTGAAGAAGCTCATGGGACCCTAAATAGATTGAAAAGAAAGAGGTCTACATTCTGATATAGTAAAATTGAACTGAGAAATTAAAAAACAGAAAATTTTGAAAGCAGCTAGAGTAAAACAACTCATCACACACTAGGGAAATCCTATGAGAATATGAAGCACTTCTCAATAGAAATTTTGAAGGCCAGGAAAGAGTAAAAGGACTTTTTATTATTTTTATTATTATACTTTAGGTTCTGGGGTACATGTGCAGAACGTGCAGTTTTGTTACCTAGGTATACATGTGCCCTGGTAGTTTGCTACACCCATCAACCCATCACCTACATTAGGTATTTCTCCTAATGTTACCCCTCCCCTAGCCCCCACCTGCTGACAGGTCCCGGTGTGCGATGTTCCCCTCCCTGTGTCCATGTGTTCTCATTGTTCAGCTCCCACTTATGAGTGAATATGCAGTGTTTGGTTTTCTGATCTTGTGATAGCTTGCTGAGAATGATGGTTTCCAACTTCATCCACGTCCCTGAGAAGGACATGAACTCCTCCTTTTCTATGGCTGCATAGTATTCCATGTTATATATGTGTCACAATTTCTTAATCCAGTCTATCACCGATGGACGTTTCGATTGGTTCCAAGTCTTTGCTCTTGTGAATAGTGCCACAATAAACATACCATGCATGTGTCTTTATTGTAGAATGATTTATAATCCTTTGGGTATATGCCCAGTAATAGGATTGCTGGATCAAATGGTATTTCTAGTTGTAGATCCTTGAGGAATAGCCACACTGTCTTCCACAATGGTTGAACCAATTTATACTCCCAGCAACAGTGTAAAAGTGCTCCTATTTTTCTACAACCTCTCCAGTATCTGTTGTTTCCTGACTTTTTAATGAACACCATTCTAACTGGCGTGAGATGATATCTAACTGTGGTTTTGATTTGCATTTCTCTGATGACCAGTGATGATGAGCATTTTTTCATATGTCTGTTGGCTGCATAAATATCTTTTTTTGAGAAGCATTCTGTTCCTATCCTTTGCCCATTTTTTGATGGGGTTGTTTGTTTTTTTCTTGTAAATTTGTTTAAGTTCTTTGTAGATTCTGGAAATTAGCCCGTCGTCAGATGGATAGACTGCAAAAATTTCCTCCCATTCTGTAGGTTACCTGCTCACTCTGATGATAGTTTCTTTTCCTGTGCAGAAGCTTTAGTTTAATTAGATCCCATTTGTCAATTTTGGCTTTTGTTGCCATTGTTTTTGATGTTTCAGACATGAAATCTTTGCCCATGCCTATGTCCTGAATGGTATTGTCCAGGTTTTCTTCCAGGATTTTTATGGTCCTATGTCTTACCTTTAAGTCTTTGATCCATCTTGAGTTGATTTTTGTCTAAGGTGTAAGGAAGGGGTCCCATTTCAGTTTTCTCCATATGGCTAGCCCTCTTAGCACAGCCGGCAGTGCATCAGTCTCATAATCTGAAGGAAAGAGGTTTATTGACTCACAGTTCTGCATGGCTGACAAGGCCACAGGAAACTTACGATCCGATCATGGCAGAAGAAGAAACAAACACATCCTTCTACATACACGTGGTGGCAGCAAGGAGAAGTGCCAAGCAAAAGGGGAAAAAGCCCCTTATAAAACTATCAGATCTTGTGAGAACTCACTCACTATTATGAGAACATGAGGACAACCACCCTCATGATTAAATTACCTCCCACTGGGTGCCTCCCACAACTCATGGGGATTATGGGAACTACAATTCAAGATGAGATTTGGCTGGGGACACAGTCAATCCATATCATTCCACCCTTGGCCCCTCCCAAATCTCATGTCCCCACATTTGAAAACACAGTCATCCCCTTCCTACAGTCCCCCAAAGTCTTAACTCATTCTATCCTGTACCAAAAAGTCCAAGTACAAAGTCTCATCTGAGACAAGTTTATTCAGCCTGAGCCTGTAAAATCAAAAGCAACTTAGTTACTTCCTAGATACAGTGAGGGTACAGGTGTTGGGTAAATGTATCCATTCCACATGGGAGAAATTGGCCAAAACAAGGGACTACAGGTCCCATGAAAGTCTGAAATCCAATAGGGCAGTCATCAAACCTTAAAGTTCAAAAATGATCTCCTTTGACTCCATGACTCACATCTAGGTCACACTGATGCAAGAGGTCAGTTCCCATGGCCTTGGGCAGCTCTGTCCCATGGCTTTGCAGGGTACTGTCCCCCTCCTGGCTGCTTTCACCAGCTGGCATTGAGTGTCAGTGGCTTTTCCAGGCACCTGGTACAAGCTGCCAATGGATCTACCATTCTGGAGTCTGGAGGATGGTGGCCGTCTTCTCACAGCTCCACAGTAAATTGGCCCCTTTTAGCCATATGTGGATCTGAAGCAGCTGGTATGCAAGACACCATGTCCTGAGGCTGCATAGAGCAGGAGGGACCTGGGCCTGGCCTACAAAACCAATTATCCCTCCTAGGCCCTGTGACGGGGGCTACTGTGAAGATCTCTGACTTGCCCTGAAGTCATTTTCGTCATTGTATTGGTGATTAACATTTGTCTTCTCATTGCTTATGCAACTTCAGTAATTGGATTGCTGGATCAAATGATAGTTCTGTTTTAAGTTCTTTGAGAAATCTCCAAACTACCTTCCACAGCAGCTGAACTAGTTTTCCATCTACCACCAGTGTATAAGCATTCCCTTTTCTCTGCAACCTTGCCAACATCTGTTATTTTTAGACTTTTTCATAGTAGCCATTTTGACTGGTGTGGGGTGGTATATTATTGTAGTTTTGATTAGCATCTGTCTATGATTAGTGATACTGGGCATTTTTTTCATATGCTTGTCAGTCACGTGTATCTCTTCTATCTCATCTGTTCATATGCTTGTTGGCTGCAGGTATCTCTTCTATTTTATCTGTTCCCATATTTGGCCCATTTTTTAGTGTTTGTTTCTTTGCTTGTTAATTTGCTTAAGTTCCTTATACATTCTGGATATTGGACATTCATTGGAGGAATAGCTTGTGAATATTTTCTCTCATTCTGTAGGTTATTTGTTTACTCTGTTGATTGTTCCTTTTGCTGTGCAGAAGATCCTTAATATAATTAAGGTCCATTCATTAATTTTTAGTTTTGTTGCAATTGCTTTTGGTGTCTTTGTCATGAGATTCTTTGCAAGGGCCAATGTCCAGAATGGTATTTATTCAGTTTACTTCTAATGTTTTAATAGTTTTAGGCTTTACATTTAAGTCTTTCTTCCATCTTGAGTTGAATTTTGTATACAGTAAAAAGAAGGGGTCCAATTTTAACCTTCTGCATATGGCCAGGCAATTATTTCAGCATCACTTATCGAATAAGAAATATTTTCCACATTGCTTATTTTTGTTGAATTCATGAAAGATCAAATGTTTGTGGGTGTGTGGCTTTATTTCCAGGTTCTCTAACCTGTTCCATTGGTCTCTGTGTCCATTTTGGGCCAATATCATGCTGGTTGGGTTACTGTCACCTTGGAGTATAGATTGAAGTTGGGTAGTGTGTTGTCTCTGTCTTTGTTCTTTTTGCTTAGGATGGCTTTGGTGATTCTGGCTCTTTTTTTATTCCATCTGAATTTTAGAATAGTTTATTCTAGTTTGGTAAGAAATAACATCGGTAGTTTGACAGAAGTAGCACTAAATCTGTAAATTGCTTTGGATAATATGGCCATTTTAACAATATCGATTCTTCTTACCCATAAGCATGGAGTATTTTTATATTTGTTTGTATTTTCTCTGATATCCTTCAGCAAAATTTTGTAGATCTTGTTATAGGCCTTTCACCTCCCCGGTAAGCTATATTCCTAGGTATTTGTATATGGGCAGGGGTGTGTGTGTGTGTCTTGTATATGGGACTGCATTATTGATTCAGCTCTTAGCTTGGAAGTTATTGGTATATATGAATGTTAGTGATTTTTCAACATTGATTTTGTATCCTGAAACTTTGCTGAAGTTGTTTGTCGGATTCACGAGCTTTTTGCAGAGACTATGGGATTTTCTAGGTATAAAATTACATCATCGACAATGAGAGATAGCTTGATTCTCTGTCATTCTATTTGGATATATTTTATTACTTTTTCATTCTTGATTGCTCTGCCTATGATTTTTCATACTGTGTTAAATAGGGGTGGTGAGAGTAGACATTCTTCTCTTGTTCCAGTTCTCCATGGGAATGCTTCTAGTTTTTGCCTCTCCAGTACAATGTCGGCTGTGGGCTTGTCATAGATGGCTCTTATTATTTTGAGGTACATTCTTTTGATTTCTACGTTGTTGAGGGCTTTTTAACATTAAAGGATGTTGATTTTTAAGAGAAAACTTTTTTTGCATTTGTTAAGATGATCGTATATGGTTTTTTTAGTTGTTTATGTGATGATTTGATTAATCACATCATTGATTTGATGTGATAATAAAGTTGTCTTTATTCCTAAGATGCAAGGTTTATTCAACATGCACAAATCAATAAATGTGATTTGATTCATCACATTTATTGATTGGTGCATGTTGAATGAACCTTCCATCCCAGGCATAAAGTCAACTTGTTTGTGGTGAATTAGCTTATTGATGTGCTGCTGGATTCAGTTTGCTAGTATTTCATTGAGGATTTTTTTGCATGTATATTGGATAAGGATATTGGTCTGAAGTTTTCTTATGGGGTTTTCTTTTGTCGTGTCTCTGCCAGGTTTTCGTATCAGAATAATGTTGGCCTAATGGAATGAGTTACGTAGGAGTCCTTCCTCCTCAACTTTTTGAAACAGTACCAGTGGAATGGGTACCAGATCTTCTTTAAACATCTGATAGAATTCATCTGTGAATCTCTCTGTTCCAGTGTCTTTAGTGATTGGAGGATTTTTATCATAGAATCAATTTTGGAACTCATTATTGGTCTATTCAAGGTTTCTATTTCTTCCTGGTAAAACCTTGGGAGATTCTGTGTTTCCAGGAATTCAGCTATTTCTTTTAGATTTTCTGGTTTGTATGCATTCAGGTATCATACTAGTCTCTGGGTTTGTTTGTTTTTTGTTTGTTTGTTTGTTTTTTACGTTTTTCTGTGGGGCCAGTGATAAGGTCTCATTTTTCATTTCTAATTGTGTTTATTTGTATCTTCTTTGCTTTTTTAAATTAGACTAGCTAACTGTATATAAATCTTATTCTTTCAAAGAACCAAATTTTGGTTTTGTTTATATTTTGTGTGGATTTTTTGCACCTTAATTGCATTTAGTTCATCTCTAGTTATTTCGTTTCTTCTGCTAGCTTCATAGTTAGTTTGCTCTTGTTTTTCTAGTTCCTCTAGGTGTGATGTTAGATTGATAGTTTAAGATCTTTTTAATTTGTTTATATGGGTGTTGAGTGATATAAACTTTCCTCTTAATACTGCTTTAACTGTGTCCCAGAGATTCTGATTTATTTTTATTAGTTTCAAGAAATTTCTTGATTTATGCCCTAATTTTATTATTTACCCAAAAGTCATTCATTAGCCGGTTGCTTAATTTTTATGTAATTGTATAGTTTGGAGATATCTTCCTAGTATTTACTCCTATTTTTATTGTGCTGTGATCCTAGATTGTGATAGGTATAATTTTGGTTTTGTTGAATATTTTGTGAATTATTTTATGGCCAATCGTGTGGTAAATTTTAGAGTATATTCCAAGTGCAGATGCAAAGAATATATATTCTGTTGTTGAGTGGACTGTTATGTAGATGTTTGTTATGTCAATTTGGTGAAATGTTGAGTTTAGGTCCTGAATATCTTTGTTAGTTTTCTGCTTCAAGGCATTCAAGTTTTTGTGTTTACTGGTTTTTTTCTTTTTTTCTTTTTTCCCAAATCAGGAAACAACAGCAGGGCAATGAGTTAGTTCCAGTGCCCTATTTTAGTTCTGATACTCACTATAAATCCTTCTAGAAATAAACAGCAGGTCAGCCTCTAAGTTCTGATACTGAGCAGTAAAGGTTCAGTGTCACCAAAGAACACTTGCAAAAACTGGAAGAGGTGGCTGTCTCCTTAGATGTGCGGCATCCACATGAAGATGCAAGGAATATGAAAACTTGGGGAAATATGATACCATCTCCAGCAAAGGAACCAGAAGAATTAAAGATCTATGAAATGTGAGACAGATTCAGAATTATCCTCTTAAAAAAGTTCATGGAGTCACAAGAAAATACAGATATAAAACTAAGTAAAATTGAGAAAACAATCCAGGAACAATAAGAAATTTACCCAATAGCTAAGTGCAATTTTCAAAAACCAAATAAAAATTTTAGGAATAAAAAATGCAATAACCGAACAGAAAGACTTATTAGAATTTTAACAGATGACTTGATAAAACAGAGAAAATAATTAATAAGCCTCAAAGCAAAATATAAAATTAATCTGAGGGAAATAAAGAAAAAACATATAAAATAGAGTGAAGAAAACCTACAAGACTCATGGGACACCATCAAGCAAACTGGCTTTGTCTTTTGTCCCCAGCCAAATCTCATCTTGAATTGTAATCCCCAAATCCCCACATGTCAAGGGAGGGATCTGGTGGGAGGTAATTGAACCATGGGAGTGGTTTCCACCATGCTATTCTTGTAATAGAGAGTGAGTTTTCACAAGATCTGATGGTTTTTTTAACTGGCTTACACCTTCACTTGGCTTGCATTCTTCTCTCTTCTAACACCAAGTGAAAAAGGATGTGTTTGCTTCCCCTTCTGCAGTGATTGTAAGTTTCTTGAGACCTCTCTAGCCATGCAGACTTGTGAGTTAATTAGACCTTTTTCCTTTATAAATTACCTAGTCTCAGGTATGTCCTTATAGCAGCATGAGAATGAACTAATACAGTAAATAGGTACTACAGAGAGTGGGGTGTTGCTGTAAAAATACAGGAAAATGTGGAAGCGACTTTGGAACTGGGTAACAGGCTCTGCCTCTGCTGTAACAGTTTGGAAGGCTCAGAAGAAGACAGAAAAATGTGGGAAAGTTTAGAACTTCCTAGAGACTTGTTGAATGACTTTGACCAAAATACCAATACTAATAGGAATAATCAAGCCCAGGCTGAGGTGGTCTAGGATGGAAATAGAAACTTGTTGAGAACCGGAGTAATGGTGACTCTTGCTATGTAAAGAGACTGGTGGCATTTTGACCCTACCCTAGAGATCTATGGAACTTTGAACTTGACAGAGATAATTTAGGTGAATTCGGGTGAAAATTTCTCAGTGGCATAGCATTTAAGAGGAAGTAGAGCGTAAAAGTTTGGAAAATTTGAAGCCTTATAATTTGATGGAAAAGAAGACCCCGTTTTCTGGGGTTAAACTCAAGCCAGCTGCAGAAATTTTTGTAAGTAATGAGGAGCTGAATGCTAATCACCGAGACAATGGGGAAAATGTCTTAAGGCATGTCAGGGACCTTCACAGCAGCACCTCCCATCACAGGCCTGAAGACGTAGAAGGGAAACATGGTTTTGTGGGCAGGCCCAGGTTCCCCCTGCTCTATGCAGCCTTGGGACATGGTGCCCTGCATCCCAGTTGCTTCAGCTTCAGATATGGCTAAAAGGGGTCAACATGCAGCTCAGGTTGTTGCTTCAGAGGGTGCAAGCTCCAAGCCTTGGCAGCTTACATGAGGTGTTAGGCCTGCGGTTACACAGAAGTCAAGAATTGATGTTTGGAAACCTCCACCTAGATTTCAGAGGATATATAAAAAATACCTAGGTGTCCAGGCAGATGATTGCTGCAGGGTCAGAGCCCTCATGGAGAACTTCTGCTAGGGTAGTGCAGAAGGGAAACGTGGGGTCAGAAATCCGACACAGAGTCCCCACCGGGGCACTGAGTAGTGGAGCTGTGAGAAGAGAGCCACTGTCCTCCAGAGCCCCGAATAGTAGATCCACTGACAGCATGTACCGTGCCCCTGGAAAAGCCACAGACAATGCTAGCACATGAAAGCAGCTGAGAGGGGGGCTGTACTCTGTAAAGCCAAAAGGGTGGTACTGCCCAAGGCCATAGGAGCCCACCTCTTGCATCAGTGTAACCTGGATGTGAGCCACGGAGTCAAAGGAGATCATTTTGGAACTTTAAGATTTAATGACTACCTTATTGGATTTCAAACTTTCATGGGGCATCTAGACCCTTTGTTTTGTCTAATTTTTTTCCATTTGGACCAGTTATATTTACCCAATGCCTGTAACCTCATTGTGTCTAGGAAGTAACTAAGTAGCTTTCGATTTTTTTTGTTTGTTGTTTTGTTTTGTTTTTAAAGGAGTCTCACTGTCACCAGGCTGGAGTGCAGGGGTGCGATCTCGGCTCACTGCAACCTCCCACTCCCTGGTTCAAGTGATTCTCCTGCCTCACCCTCCCAAGTATCTGGGATTCCAGGCATGCACCACCATGCCCAGCTAATTTTTGTATTTTTAGTAGAGACAAAGTTTCACCACGTTGGCCAGGATGGTCTCCATCTCCTGACCTCATGATCCGCCCACCTTGGCCTCCCAAAGTGCTGGGATTACATTCATGTGCCACCATGCCCAGCCAGTTGCTTTTGATTTTACAGGCTCATAGGTGGAAGGGACTTGCTTTGTCTCAGATGAGACTTTGGACTTTGAATTTTGGGTTAATGTTGGAGTGGGCTAAGATTTTGGGGGATTGTTACAAATGGCATGATTGCGTTTTGAAATGTGAAGTCATGAGATTAGTGGTGGGACAGGGTCGGAATATGGTTTGGCTGTGTCCCCACCCAAATCTCATCTTGATTCCTAATTGCATAATCCCCATGTGTCATGGAATGGATCTGGTAGGAGGCAATTTAATCATGGGGACAGTTTCCCCCATGCTATTTTCAAGATAGTGAGTAAGTTCTCATGAGATCTGATGGTTTTATGAGGGAATTTCCCCTTTACTTGGCTGTCATTCTTCTCTCTCCTGCTGCCATGTGAAGAAGGACACATTTGCTTCCCATTCTGTCATGATTGCAAGTTTTCTGAAGCCTCACCAGCCGTACAGAACTGTTTCCTTTATAAGTTACCTAGTCTCAAGTATATCCTTATAGCAACATAAGAATGGACCAATACACAGCATAACCTTCACATAATACACATTTCTTAATGAGATGAGAGAGAAAAGCATATTTAAGGAAATAATTGCTGAATATTGCCCAAATCTGGATAAAGATGACACTATTCAGGTACAGAAGGCTCAGAGGTCACCAGTTAAATTCAGCCCACAGACAAATCTCCAGGACACATTATAATCAAATTAGAAAAAAATTAAAGAAAAAAACAGAATACTTAAAGGAACAAAGCAAAGGAATCAAAATCAAAAACACTGTAGCCAGCAAAGCTACCCTTCATACACAGAGAGATAAAGCCTTTCCCACATAAACAAAAGCTGAGGGAATTCATCAATAGCAGACATGTCTTAGAAGAACTGCTAAAGGGAGTTCTTTAATCTGAAATAAATGGACACTAACATTTAGCAAGAAAATAACTAAAGATATTAGATTTACTGACAAAAGAAAGAAAAAAGAAAAATTCAGAATACCTTAATATTGTAATTGAGTAAGTAAATCATATATATTTGCAATATGAAGACTGAAAGACAAAACCACTAAAATTAATAACTATGCCAATTAGTCAAGAGAGAGGCAATATAAAAAGATATAAATTGAAATAGCCATACATCAAAATGTTGGGGAGATAATGTTGTAATGTACAGTTTGATTTTATTACTTTGCTTTGTGATCAAAATTAAGCTATTATCAGTTAAAAATAACCTGTTATAACTATATTTTTTGTAAGTCTTGTGGTAACCACAAATCAAAAACTTCTAACAGATACACTTAAAATAAATAACATGGAATCAAAACATATGACTAGAGAGCATTGCATAACTCTAAGGAAGGTAGTAAGAGAGAAAAATAAAAAAAAAGGATTTTAAAAAAAAGTAACACGGTGGCAGTAGTACACCCTTACTTATCAATAACAACCTTGATTCTAAATCAAAGTTTGCCTGGATTAAATTTTCCAATTAACAGACATAGAGTGGAGGAATGAAAGTAAAAGACCGAATTAATGCTGTATTCAAGAAATTTATAACACCAATAATGATATGCATCGTCTGAAAGTGTAGAGATGTAAAAAGATATTGCATGCAAATTCAAGCCAAAATAATCAGGCATCACTATACTTAGATAAAAGAGACTTTAAGTCAAGAATGGTAAAAAGAAAAGAAAAAGAATTCCATTACACAATTGTGAAGAGATCAGTACAGCAAGACAATATCACAATAGCTACAGAATATACATTTTTCTTAACAGCACAGTGAAACATTCTCCTAGACAGACCATATGTACAGTGACAAAATAAGTCCTATCAAATTTGTTTTTCCTGAGATGAGGTCTCACTCTGATTATGACTCACTGCAGCCCTGAACTCCTGAACTCAAGCAAACTTCCTGCTTCAGGTTCCCAAGTAGCTGGGACTGCAGCATGCAGTACTACATGTGATTAATATATACTTTTAAAATTTTTGTACAGATGGGGTCTCTCTTCGTTGCCCAGACTGATCTCAAGCTTCTGACCTCAAGTGATTCTCCTACCTTGGCATCCCAAACTGTTGGGATTACAGGCATGAACCACTGCACCCAGCCCAAATTTCACAGAACGTTCCATCCAGTAGCTGCAGAATACACATTCTTCTTAACAGCACAATGGAACATACTCCAAGACAGATCAGATGTTCAGTCACAAAATAAGTCCTATTACATTTGTTTTTTTGTTTTGTTTTGTTTTGTTTTGTTTGAGATGAGGTCTTACTTTGTTGTCCAGGCTGGAGCACAGTGGCAAGATTATGGCTCATGGCAGTCCTGAACTACTGGGCTCCGATTACAAGCATGAGCTGCCACACCCAGCTCAAATCCTTTAAACATTGGAATTATGTCAAGTATCTGTTCTGACCACAATGGAATAAAACCAGAAATCAATAACAGAAGGAACACTGGAAACTGTACAAATTCATAAAAATTAAACAACATGTTCCTAAACAATAAATGTGTCAATAAAGAAATTAAAAATGAAATTTAAAAATTCTTTGAGACAAATGAAAGTGAAAACACAACATATCAAAACCTATGGGATACAGCAAAAGTGATTCTAAGAAGAAAGTTTATAGCAAACAGAAACCTATATCAAAAAAGTATAAAGACTTCAAATAAACAACATAACAATGCACCTCTAAGGATAAGAAAAGCAAGAATAAACCAAACCCAAAATTAGCAGAAGAAAAGCAAGGCTAAATGGAACATATCTGTAGTCCCAGCTAGTCAGGAGCCTGAGGCAGGAAGATTATGAGTTCAGGCCTAGCCTAGGCAAAATAGCAAGAACCTGACTCAAAAACAAAAACAACAAAGCAGGTAGAAAGAAAGAAATAACAGATATCAGGATAGATATACAAATAAAATAGAGAATAAAAAACAATAAAACAGATAAATAAAACAAAGTTTTTTTTTAAAGAGAAACAAAATTGAAAAATTTTAGCTAGACTATGGAAAAAAAGAATAAATAAAATTAGACACAAAAAAGGAGATATGACAACTGATACCCAGAAATAAAAAGGATTATTAGAGACTACTATGAACAACTACACACGATGAATTGGAAAATCTAGAAAAAATGGACAAATTCCTGTATACATACAACCTACCAAGACTCAATTATAAAATATAGAATATCTGAATAGACCAAGAGTGCAAAATAAGATTGGAATAGTAATAAAACATCTCTTCCCAGAGTAAAATACAGGAACTGATGGTTTCTGTATTAGTTGGTTTTCACACAGCTATAAAGAACTGAGACTGGGTAATTTATAAAGAAAAGAGTTTTAATTGAATCACAGTTCTGCATGACTGGAGATGCCTCAGGAAACTTACAATCATGGTGGAAGGCATAGGGGAAGCAAGCAACGTCTTACTTGGTGACAGGAGAGAGAAAGAAATGGGGGGAACTGCCATACACTTTTAAACCATCAGATCTCATGAGAACTCACTCACTATCATGAGAGTATCATGAGAAAAACTGCCACCATAATCTAATCACCTCCCACCAGGTCCCTCCTTTGATATGTGGGGATTACAATTTAGGAAGAGATTTGGGTGGGGACAGACAACCAAACCGTATAAGAGTCATTCATGAATGCTGTCAAACATTTAAAGAACTAATATAAATTCTACTCAAACTATTTCAAAAAATTGAAGGAAGCGGAGAGAATATTTGCAAACTCATTCTAGGAGGCCAATATTACCCTCATACCAAAACCAGACAAGGTCACAAAAACAAAAATATAATAAAATAAAACTATGGGGAAAAATCTCTGATGAACATAAATGCAAAAATCATCACCAAAATACTAGTAAACTGAATTCAACAATACATTAAAAAGATCATTTCATCATAATCAAGTGGGATACATCCCAGGGATGCAATATGTTTCAACAAATGCAAATCAATAAATAAGATATATCACATTAACTAATTAAAACCCAAAAACTATGTGATCATTTCAATAGATGTTGAAAATATGTCCAATAAAATTCAACATATTTTTATGATAAAAGCTCTCAACAGATTGCATATAGAAGGAACATACCTCAAAACAATAAATGCCACACATTACAAACCCACAGCTAACATCATACTAAATGAGGAAAAATTGAAATCCTTTAGGATACGGAATAAAATAACGATGCCCACTCTTACCACTTTCATTCAGCATTGTATGGGAAGTCTTAGCCAGAGCAATTAGGGAAGAGAAAGAGATAGAGGCATCCAAGCTGGAAAGAAAGAAGTCAAATTATCCTTATTTGCAGATGACATGATCCTATATTTAGAAAAACCTAAAGACTCCACCAAAAAAAAATGTTAGAATTGATAAACAAATTCAGTAAAAGTTCAGGATACAAAATCAACACACAAAAATCAGCAGCATTTCTATATCCCAACAGTGAACAATCTGAAAAACAAATGACGAAAGCAATTCCGTTTATAATACTACAAAAATAAAATTAAATTAAATACCAAGGAATAAACTTAACCAAAGAAGTGAAAGAAATCTACAATAAAAAACTATAAAATAATAATGAAAAAAAAATTCAAGAAGACATAAAAAAGTGAAAAGATAAACTATGCTCATTGTTTAAAATAATTAATATTATTTAAATGTGCATAGTGCCCAAAGTAATTTACAGGTTTCATGCAGTTTGTATCAAAATACAAATGATATTTTCACAGATGTAAGAAACAAATCTTAAAATGTTGGTGGAACAAAAAGATCCCAAATAGCCAGAGCAAATCTTAGCAAAAAGAACAAAGCTGGAGGAACCACACTACCAGACTTGAAATATACTACAGCGCTATAGTAACCAAAACAGCATGGTATTGGTATGGAACCAGACATATTGACTAATGAAGCAACATAGATAACCCAGAAATAAATCCACACATTTACAGCCAACTCATTTTAAACAGAAGCATTGAGAACATATATTGGGGAAAGGATAGTCTCTTTAATAAATGGTGGTGGGAAACTAACTAGATATCTATATGCAGAAAAATGTAATTAGATCCTTATTTCTCACCATTTACACAAATCAAATCAAAATGGATTCAAGACTTGAAATGAAACTCCTAGAAGAAGACATTAGGAAAGTATTTCAGGACAGTGGTCTGTTAAAAGACTATGTAAGTAAGGCTTCAAAAACACAGACAACAAAAGTAAAACTAGACAAATGGAATTACATCAAGCCAAAAAAATGTCTACACAGCAAAGGAAATAACCAACAGAATGAAGAGACAACCTACAGAATAGGAGAAAATATCTGCAAACTATTCCTCTGACAAGGCACGAATAAGAAGAATGTATAACAAATTCAAACAACTCAATAGCAACAAAAATAAATAATCCAATAAAAATATGGTCAAGTAACCTGAATAGACATGTCACAAAAGAAGACATACAAATTGCCAATGGGTATATGAAAAATGCTCAACATTACTACTCAATGGAGAAATGAAAATCAAAACCACAATGAAATGTTGTCTCACACATGTTAGAATGGCTGTTATCAAAAAGAGAAAAAGTACAAACAAGGATGTAGAATAAAGAAAACCTTATACACAATTGATGGGAAAGTAAATTGGTGCAGTCATTATAGAAATAAAATGGACACACTTACAAAAATTAAAAATAAAATTACTATATGATCTAGCAACTCCACTTCTTGGTATATATCCAAAGAAATGGAAGATAGAACTGCAAGAAGATATCTGTATTCCCATGTTCATTACAGCATTATTCAGAGTAGCCAAGATACGGAAACAATCTCAATGTCTTTTGATGAATGAATAAATAAACAAATGTGGTAAATATACACAATGGAATGTTATTGGGACTTATAAAGGAAGAATATAGTGCCATTTGCAACAGCATGGATGGACAGGTAGGACATTATGCTAAGTGAAATAAGCAAGATACAAAAAAAATACAGCAAAATCTCACGTACATGTAGAATCTAAAATAGTCAAACTCATAATAGCATAGAGAAGATTAGTAGTTTCCAGGGTCTGCGTGCAGGGACAGGAAATGGGGTAGTGTTGACCAAAAGGTACAAAATTTCAGTTACGCAATATTAGTAAGTTCTGGAGACCTAAAGCACAACATGGTGGCAATAGTTAATACAGTATTGTATATTTGAAATTTGCTAAGAGAATAGATCTTAAATTAAATCTTGGCGCGCACACACACACACATGTGGTAACTGTAGAGGTGACAGACACATTAATTGGATTTTGGTGTTCATTTCACATTGTATCTGTATATCAAAACATCAAGTTGTATACCTTAAATATATACAACTTTTTATATGTCAGTGATATCTCTATAGAGCTTTTTTTTAAAAAAAGAAAAGATTTATTGGTCTATATGTTGGTATTTATCAATTTTACAATTCAAAAAATGAAAGATAAACTTTAAATGTTGCCTATAATAGCTGGCTCCCTATAGGATGTTAGTTATTAGACTATAATTAAGGCTTTCTAACCCTGAGGACACACTTAAATTAATAACGGTAACTTTCATATAACAGCAGTTCAAGACCCCCCGACTTTCAAAGATTAATTTAATCGCTCTGGATGGGACTCAGGCGTGGTATTTTTTTAAGTCTCGGAGGTGTTCCTTACATGGAACATAGACTGGGAATCACTGGTTTGTGTTGTCATTCACCAGCTCCTCATTGTACATTACAATCATCTGAAAAGCTTTGGAAAATCTCCATTCCCTGGCCCCAAAACAGAGCAGTTGTCATGAGAAAGTTTGGAGTTCCTCCAGGAAAACTTCGGGTTTCCTGTGATTAAATAACTCAAATACTTTGCCTTCCAAATTTTTGCAATCTCACTTCCTGCAATGCATTCATTACTGTTTCCTGTGCTCCAGTTTAGAAAAGGGATGATCCTTATTCCTGAAATTTTCCTTCAGTTAGGATGTAAGACAACACATGGCTTGAGGGACAGAGGTCACGAGAAGAAAACAAGGTAAAATCAAGAACATGGGTATAGAGTTTAAAGCCCAAATAAAATTAGGCAAAATTGCAAATGTAATGAGAGCTATTATTCCTGATCATTTACTATGTGCCAACACAGTTCTAAGTATGTCACATGTATTATGTTATTTCAACATATCAACAGTCTACAATGTAGGTATTTTTCTTATATCCATTTTAGAGATTAAACACCAATGCATAAAGAAAGAAAAGTACTAATGATGGGGCTTGGACAGAGCTAGCAATCTGGCTCTCGAACCTGAATCAAACCCTGAAGTTTGGCATGAGATCCTGCTTTCTTAACCCCTAGACTATTGTCTAGAACAGAGTCTGCAGTGTCAGAACTGTATTCATAATAGTATTAGCATTGCTATTTGCCTTTTTCATTCTCATAAGTATGCGGTGGAATTTTTCACTGTATATTTAGAAGGTTGACATAATTCAGTGAACTAACATATTTCCCATATCCAATGCACAATGTTACAAAATCACACTTGAGTAAAAGATGAATTCAAAGTGCAAAATAGACCAATGGATTCTATGGTAACAAAGCACAAAAGTTCATTGATAAGAGTTGCAGATTCCACACTACAATGAATCTTTAAGAATTTAGCACGCATTGAATTTTGGTGTGGAATTAAAGAATATCCATGATTAATTGAAACAGTTAAGGAAATGCTCTTTTCAAATGTATTTAATTGTATGAGGATATTTAAATTTTTTATCAAAAATATTCCCAGATATTATGCTGTATAGAGATAACAGAAGATTTTTAACTTGGAGTTTCTTATTTGGCCTTTAAAATAGCTAATGATAAAGATAAACATATTTTACTACTCTGTTTATTCCAGGAGTACTTACTCTGAAAGTCTTGGAAATATATAAATCCTTCATCCTTTGTGATGATAAAAAGTAGTTTATGCTGCATTCTTTATCTAAGGGTTATACTTTATTCTCGCCCTTTGCTAGATTCCTTAACTGTTAATGGGCTGATTGTGTGCTCCAAGTTCCTGTGTGGAAGCCCTAAATTCCAGTATCGCAGAATGTGACTGCATTTGAAGACAGTGCCTTAAAAGAGGTGATTAATTTAAAATGAAGTCAATAGAGTGGGCTCTAATGCAATCCGACTGTTGTCCTTGTAAGAAGAGAAAATTTAGATACAGAAGTGAGGAGAGAGGCTTCAGAAGAAACCAAACCTGCCAAATCCTTGATCTTTGCTCCCAATCTCACCCATCACTGTAAGAAAAGAAATTCTGTTACTTAAGCCACACAGTCTGTGGTATTTTGTTTGGCAGCCCTAGAAAATTAACATGCCAACCTAAAATATTTGATTGATATTTGATTGATATAAAATGTATTATTTTCTAAAGAAAATTTGTGTGTGGTGGGGGGACGGGGTGTACTTTCCACAATATACTTCCACAATGTACTTGCCACGAATATAAGAGTATTCGTGGCAGCTCTTATACTCTCATTTAGTATCTCACAAGTTTACAACATGTTTTTATAAACACCTGAGTTTCCCACCTCAGCTTAAAAATTAAGATATTACAAATACAAATGAAGTGTTGAATGGCTTTGACCAAAATGCTGATAGTGGTATGAATAATGAAGTCCAGGCTGAGGTGGTCTCAGGTGGAGATGAGAAACTTGTTGGGAACTGAAGTAGAGGTCACTCTTACTATGCAAAGAGACTGGCAACATTTTTCCCCTGCCCTGGAGATTTTTGGAACTTTGAACTTGAGAGAGATGATGTAGGGTATCTGGTGGAAAAAATTTCTAAGTGGCAAAGCATTCAAGAGAAAGCAGAGCATAAAAGTTTGGAAAATTTGAAGCCTGATGATGTGATAGGAAAAAAAAAAACAAAAAAAAACATTTTCTGGAGAGAAATTCAAGCTGGCTGCAGAAATTTACATAAATAACAAGGAGCCAAATGTTAACTACCAAGACAATGGGTAAAATGTCTCCAGGGCATGTAAGAAACCTTTGCGGCAGCCCCTCCCATCACAGGCCCAGAAGCCTAGGAGTGAAAAATTGTTTCTTGGGCTGGGCCCAGGGCCCCCCACTTTATGCAGCCTAGGCACCTGGTTCCCTGCATCCCAGCTACTTCAGCTCCAGTCATGGATAAAAGGGGCCAATATACAGCTCAGGCCATTGCTTCAGCCGGTGCAAGCCCCAAACTTTGGTGGCGTACAGGTGGTGCTGGGCCTGCAGGTACATGGAAGTCAAGAATTGAGGTTTGGGTAACCTCAATTTCAGAGGGTGTATGGAAATGCCTGAATGTCCAGGCAGAAGTTTGCCACAGAGGCAGGACCCTCGTGGAGAACCTCTGCTATGGCAGTGTGGAATGGAAATGTAGGATCAGAGTCCCCACAGAGAGTTCCTACTGGGGGACTGCCTATTGGAGCTATGAGAAGAGGGCCACTGTCCTCCAGATCCCCAGAATGATAGATCCACTGATAGCTCGCATCATGCACCTGGAAAAACTACAGACAGTCATTGCTAGCCCATGAAAGGAGTTGAGAGGAAGGCTGTACCCTGCAAAACAACAGGAGTGGGGCTGCCCAAGGCCATGAAAGCCCACCTCTTGCATCAGTGTGACCTGGATGTGAGACATGGAGTCAAAAGAAATCATTCTGAAACTTTCAGGTTTAATGACTGCCCTATTGGATTTCGGACTTGCATAGGGCTGTAGCCTTTTTGTTTTTACCAATCTCTCTCATTTGGAACAGGTGTATTTACCCAATGCCTGTAACCATTGTATCTAGGAAGTAATTAACTTGCTCTTGATTTTACAGGCTCATAGGCTGAAGGGACTTGCTTTGTCTCAGATGAGACTTCGGACTTGGACTTTTGAGTTAATGCTGGAATGAGTTAATGCTTTGGAGAAAGGCATGATTGTGTTTTGAAATGTGAAGACATGCAGTTTGGGAGGGTCCAGGGACTGAATGATATGATTTGGCTATGTCCCCACCCAAATCTCATCTTGAATTGTAGCTCCCATAATCCCCACATGTCCTGGGAAGGACCCGGTGGGAGGTAATTTAATCATGGAGATGGTTATCCTCATCTCCATGATAGTTCTCGTGATAGTGGCTGAGTTCTCACAAGATCTGATGGCGTTATAAGTGGCTTTCCCCCACCTTTACTCAGCATTTCTCCTTCCTGCCATTATGTGAAAAAGTACATGTTTGCTTCTCTTTCTGCCATTATTGTAAGTTTCCTGAGGCATCCCCAGCCATGCAGAACTGGGGGTCAATTAAACCTGTTTCCTTTCTAAATTACCCAGTCTTGGGTAGTTCTTTATAGCAGCATGAGAACAGACTAATACAAATGTCCTGGAGTTTTTCCCCAATGTTTTCTTGCAGCAGTTTCATAGTTTGAGGTGTTAGATTCAAGTCTTTCCTCCATTTTGACTTTACTTTTGTATATGGTGGGGGATGAGGGTCTAGTTTGATTTTTCTGCATATGAATATTCAGTTTTCCCAGCACTATTTATTGAAGAGACTATCTTTTCCCCAGTGTATATTCTTGGCACCTTTGTCAAAAATTAGTTCACTGCAGGTGTGAAGATTTGCTTCTGGATTCTTTATTGTGTTCCATAAGTCTATGTATCTGTTTTTATGCCTCTGCTGTGCTATTTTGGTTACTATAGCTCTGTAGCATAATTTGAAGTCAGATGATGTGATTCCTCCAATTTTTTTTCTTTTTGCTCAAGATAGCTTTGGCTATTCTGGGTCTTTTGTCATTTCTATAAATTTCTGTGTTTTTTTTTTATTTCTGTGAAGAATGTCATTGGTATTTTGATAGAGATTACATTCAATCTGTAGATTGATTGGGGTAGTAAGAACATTTTAACAGTATTTATTTTTCCAATTCATCAGCATAAAATATTTTCTCATTTTTTGGTGTTTCTCTTCAGTTTCTTTCATCAGTGTTTTAGAGTTTTCATTGCTGAGATCTTTTACTTCTTGGTTAACTCTTAGGTATTTAATTTTACATGTGGCTATTGTATATGGGATTACTTTTTTGATTTCTTTTTCACATTGTTCCCTGTTGGCATATAGAAATGCTACTGAATTTTGTGTTTTGATTTTGTATCCTGCAACTTTTCTCAGTTTGTTTATCAGTTCTAATAATTTTCCTGTGAAGTCTTATAGGTTTTTTTCCTAAAATAAGATCATATCATCTGCATACAAGAATAATTTGATCTTCCTTTCCATTTAGGACGCCCTTCCTGTCTTTCTCTTGTCTGAATGCTCTAGTTTGAACTTTTACTGACTCTCTGGTCATTCAGAAGCATATTTTTAAATTTTCATGTATTTGTATAGTTTCCAAAATTTCTCTTGCTATTAATTTCTAGCTTTATTCCATGGTGATCAGAGAAGATGCTTGATATTATTTCATTTTTTAAAATATTTTAAGACTTGCTTTGTGACCTAGTATATCATCTATATGATATACTTGAAAATTATCCATGTACTGAAAAAAATAATGTGTATTCTATAGGTCTTGGATGAAATGTTCCATAAATATCTATTAGATTCATTTGGTCTACAGTGCAGATCAAGTCTGATGTATCTTTGTTGATTTTCTGTCTGGAAGAGCTGTTCAATGTTAAACGTAAAATGTCTTCAGTTATTATTTTTTGGGGGGCCTATCTTTCTCTTTAGCTCTAAAAATAATTCCTTTATATACCTGGGTGTTCCCATATTGAGTGCATATATATTTAAAATTCTTATATCCTCTTGCTGAATTGACCCCTTTGTCATTATATGGTGACGGTCTTTGTAGCTTCTTAAATTTTTTGTCTTGAAATCTATTCCGTCTGATATATGTATAATGACTCCTCTCCTTTGGTTTCCATTGACATGGATTATCTTTTACCGTCCCTTTATTTTCAGTCTATGTGTATCTTTACAGGTGAAGTGTTTTTTCCTTTAGGCAACAAATAAATAGGCCTTGTTTTTTCCATGCATTTAGCCAGTCTCTATCTTTTGTTTAAAGAGTTTAGTCCATTTACATTCCAGTTATTATTGATAAGAAGTACTCCTGCCATTTTTTAATTTGTTTTCTGGTTGTTGTATGGTCTTCTCTTCCTTCTGTCTTTCCTTCATGTCTTCTTCTAGTGAAGGTAATTTTCTCTGGTAACATGATTTAGTTTCTTCCTCTTTATTTCTTCTGTATCCATTGTATGGTTTTTGGCTCTAGGTTACCATGAGACTTGCAAATACTATCTTATAACTTGTTATTTTAATCTGATAACAACTTAATATTATTTGCATAAACCAACAAGTAAAAAGAAAACTAATAAAAACTCTATGCCTTAACTTTATCCCCCAACTTTTTAACTTTTCATTGTTTCTATTCATATCTTACTGTACTGTGTCCTGAGAAATGATTGTAGTTCTTTATTACTATTGGTTCATAGTTTAGTTTTTCTACTTATGATAACAGTAGTTTATACACCACAGTTACAGTGTTATAATATTCTGTTTTTTTCTGTGTACTTACTATTACTAACAAGTTTTGTAACTTCAGGTGATTCTTTATTGCTCATTAATATTCTTTTCTTTCTGGTTGAAGTATTCCCTTTAGCATTTCTTGTAGGACAGGTCTGGCATTGATGAAATCCCTCAGCTTTTTTTTTTGTCTGGGAAAGTCTATTTCTCCTTCATGTTTGAAGAACATTTTCACTGGATAGACTATTCTGGGGTAAAAGTTATTTTCTTTTAGTGCTTTAAATATGTCATGCCACTCTATCCTGGCCTGTAAGGTTTCCACTGAAAAGTCTGCTGTCAGACATATTGCAGCACCATTGTATGTTATTTTTTTTCTTTGCTCTTGCTGCTTTTAGAACCCTTTCTTTATCCTTTACCTTTGGAAGTTTGATTACTAAATGCCTTGAGGTAGTCTTCTTTGGGTTTATTCTGCTCGGTGTTCTATAACCTTGTACATGGATATTGATATCTTTCTCTAGGTTTGGGAATTTCTCTGTTATTATCATTTTAAAGAAACTTTCCACCCCTGTCTCTTTCTCTACTTCCTCTTTCAGTCCAATACCTCTTAGATTTGCCCTTTTGAGGCTATTTTTTAAAACCTGTAGGCAAACTTCATTGTTTTTCATTATTTTTTCTTTTGTCTCCTCTAACTGTGTGTTTTCAGATAGCCTGTCTTCAAGCTCACTATTTTTTCTGCTTGATCCATTTTGCTAATAAAGGAATCAGAAGCAGTTTTCAGTATGTCAATTGCATTTTTCTGATCTAGAATTTATGATTGATTCTATTTAATTATTTCTATCTCTTTGTTAAATTTATGTGATGGAA
Source organism: Papio anubis (assembly GCF_008728515.1). Classification (NCBI taxonomy): domain Eukaryota; kingdom Metazoa; phylum Chordata; class Mammalia; order Primates; family Cercopithecidae; genus Papio; species Papio anubis. The sequence continues at coordinate 145,629,002 of NC_044977.1, forward strand.
TTCTGAATTCCTTCTGTATGTAATATTGAATTTCTTAGAGTTTCCTCAACATAGCTATTTTGAAATCTCTGTCTAAAAGGTGCCATATCTCTGTTTGTCCAAGATTGGTCCCTAGCAGCTTATTGAGTTCATTTGGTGAGGTCATGCTTTCCTGGGTGATGTTGATGCTAGTAGATGTTCTTTGGTGTCTGAGCATTGATGTTAGGTATTTATTGTAGCCTTCTCTATATAGGCTTATTTGTAGCTATCTTTCTTGGGAAGGCTTTTCAGATATTTGAAAGAACTTGGGTGTTATTATGTAAGCTGTATCTTTAGGGAGCACCGCAAGCCCAGTAAAGTTGTAGTTCTTGCTGATTTGTGGAAGCACCACCCTGATGGTCTAGGAGATCCAGAAGAATTCCCTGGAATATCAGAGACTCTTGTTCTCTTCTGTTACTTTCTCCCAAACATACAGAGTCTCTCTTTCTGTTCTGAGCCACCTAAAGCTGAGGATGGAGTGACACAAGCACCCCCGTGGCCACCAGTACTATGACTGTGCTGGGTCAGACTTGATGGAAATATCAGTCAGGTCTGTGTTCTTCCCTTCAGGGCTGTGAGGTCGCCCAGGCTCTCGTTAAATTCAGAAATGCTAGCCAGGAGTCATGGACTATAGTCAAAATCCATACAAGTAAGTCTACCTGGTGTTCTATTGTGTTGCAGCCAAGCTGGCACTCAAACCACAAGACGCAGTCCTTCACACGCTTCCCTTCCTTTTCCAAAGGCAGAAGAGCTTTACCCCGTAGCCACTGTGCTACCCCAGGTCACAGGGCTACTGCCAGCCTACCACTGATATTCTTTTAAACTCCAAAGGCTCTCAAGTCAGCTTGTCTTGAATGCTGCCTGGTCTGGGACTCACCCTTCAGGACAGTGGGCTCCTCTTTGGCCCACACTGGCCAGAAATGCCATCCAAGGGTCAAGTCCTGGAATTGGGGACCCCAAGTGCCCACTTGGCACTCTACCCCTCTGTGGTTGTGCTGGCACCTAAGGTGCAAACAACAACAACAACAACAACACAACTTTTACTTTTTTTTTTCTGCTTTTCTCAAGTAGAAGGAGTTTTTCTCATAGCCACCACAGGTAGTGATGTGTGGGTCTTACCTGAAGCCAGCAAGTCTCAGAGGCTCACCCAAGGCCCTCGATGTAATACCTGGGTATGGCTACTGCTTATTCAGCACCCAAGGACCCTTCAGTTAGTAGGTCATTAATGCTGCCAGGACTGGGTCCTTTCCTTCATGGAAGTGGGTTCCCTTCTGGCCAGAGTGTGTCTACAAATGTTATCTAGGAGCTAGGGCCTGGAATGAGGGCCTCATGACTCTGACTGATACCCTCTCCTGCTTTGGCTGAGCTGGTATCCTAGATGCAAGACAAAGCCCTCCCCACTCTCCCCTCTCTTCTCCTCAAGCAGAAGGCAGAGATCTGTTTGGAGCCATGAGCTGTGCAGCCTGGGGTTAGGGGAGGGGTGATGCCAGCACTCCCTTGGCTGCCCAAGCTGGTGTGTCACATGTCCCCTCAGTCCAGTCTCTCTGGGCCTAGTTCAGCACTGGGACTCACCTAAGAGTTGCCGTCCTTATGGCCTAGACTACTTTTCAAGTTTACTTGGAGACACAGAGGGCTATAGTCCTTAGTGGCGAGGTTTGTGGGCTCTCAAGTTCAGACCATTGCTATTGGTAATTCCCATCTGGCTAGGGCTGGTTTAAACGCTCCCTTCATGGGCTAGCATCAGCTGAGTTTAGTCTGGTTTTCCTTTCTGCTCTAACAAGACAACATTGAGTTCAATGCCTTGCATTGCCATGTTCTCCCTCCCCTGGAGCACAGAGACCCTCACTGCACCACACCACTGCTGCCATGGGTAGAGGAAGAGGGTGGCACTGGAGATTTGGGGATCTTTTTCCTATCTCTTCAGTGCCTCTTTCAGCTATGTGAAGTTAAAACCAGATACTGTGAATGTTCACCTGAGTTTGGGTTCTTATGAAATTGTTGTTAACTTGGTGTCCTTGCAGCGGGGATAATCAGTGGAGTTTGCTATTTTGCCATCTTGTTCTGCCTCTCCTTAGGCATATTTCTGTATCATCGAATATTCAAGCTTTTAGTAGAAAAATGTTGGGAAAAAATTGGAGGAATTAAGTATCCTTAATTTAAGTAGGCCTAACAAATGTCTGATTCATGGAACATGTTTTATTGTAAAATTATGTCCCATATAAACGGAGTCTAAAACATTAATATTTTACAAACAGTATTGGTATGGGAGTGAGATCTCTATTGTTTAAAAGTTACTCATTTTCCTCAAGAGTAAAAAGTATTAAATGACTTGTCCATAAGAATGTAGACTGTGTTTGGGTAATGAAGGCTCCACCCTTATGAATGGATTAATGCCATTCTGAAAGGACTTGATTCTCCCAGCCTTTAGAAATGGAAGAAACACATTTCTGATTATTATAAATTACCTTGTCTCAGGTATTTTATTATAGCAGTACAAATGACCTGAAACAGGGGCAGAACCCAAGAAGGGTGTGTCCTAGATTTCATATCAGTTCAAGGTTAACAATGTAGTGAGAGTATGGCCTATCTGGAGTAAGGTCTCAGTTAGAGCTAAATCTATGCAAGTCCTGCCCCTACAGACCGTGCAATTGAGTCATCAACCACACCCTGCTGGTGTTATTATGGAAAATCTTTGAGAACTGGGGCCAAGAGTATTTAGAGGTATAGTCAAATATGAACTAATTGTTTCTCCTTGGGAGGAGTTTGTTCCATGGATTAAGGGAGAAAGAGCAAAGAAGGGATTTGCGATATGTAAAGTTTTTTGACCTGCATACTCAAAAGAGTTTGTAAGCTTCTTGTTTCTCCTGCTGCTAACTCAAGTCAGAACCAGTGTAGTTAATAAATCATGTCATGCATGTTCATTCTAGCTTGTTCCACCAAATGGGAAAATGGAGACCGGGGAACAGATGGAAGTTTATTTCCTGGTAACTGTGATTAGAGGTAGCCATAGCAGCCTTTAATTAGATTGCTTTCCTTGTCCTTTCTGTTGACCAGGAGCGTCAGTCACCTGTAGATTAGGTGGAAGGCGAACAGAGAGTCTCAGTTAATGTAGGTCATTAAAAATAAAAAAATAACTTGATTCTGATTTGGATAAATTGTGTTCATTGGGTCAATTTCCAATTTGAGGCTCGATAGTAAGTATATACCCCAAAGATCTCATGACTCAAGCAGCCCTGGCTGATTTCCTGCTTGTTTTTTAATTCGCTATTATGGATACAATATCACCCTCTGCCTTCTTAAGAAAATAATGTCAAGCTCCCACAGAGAAACTCCTCATGTGGGTAGGAGCCAAATTGGAATAAAGTAACCCCCATGCTAAATCTCCCATCTGTGTTATCGTATATCTTTGAGAGCTTTGTTTTAGGACTGATATTAATTACTGAACTGAACTAGTTAACTCAGGCTCATGACTTATCTGCCACCTGAGACTGTGAAAGTAAAAAAATGCACGGGGCAGTGTAAGACATCAGGAAGTGATGGGGAAAGGCAGAGGAACTGACAGCAATGCCCAGTCTAATGTTTCTCAAAAACAATCAGAAAAACAAGCAAACTACTTTGCTGGCCAAATCCTAACTTGTAGTTTGGCGTGATTAGACGCAAAAGTCTCCATTTGTAACCGTATATAGTGTTGTCGTCCCTATGCACTACTTTTTAGAGGCAAACATCTTATTAATAAAAATTAAGAACTTAAAACAATTTATTATATGTAGAAGTATTAAATCATGATCAAAGTGGGGACTATGAAAACACTCAATTAGACTTACATTCCAGCTCTGCCAATTATTAGCTCTGTACCTCAGCTTTCTCTTACCACGTCTATGTTTTGGGCAAGTTGTTTAACCTCCCTATACCCCAGTTTTTCCATTTGTAAAATGGAAAAACTACTTACCTATATAAATTGTGAGAATTACATGTTTATTATATGTAAGGTGCTTAGAATCACACCTGGCATATAGAGAGCAAGCACTACAAATGTATTAGTTATTATTATATTACTTTTTCTTTTTAAAGTGAAATTCTATTGTTAACTTGATATTTGAGATTCATATCAGACCTGTATGATTCAATATTTGAAAAGCAATTCAATTGCATTGCCTTTTTAAAAAATACTTAAAACGTAATTTCTATTTCAATTTTGAATTAAGAGAAATAGAACAAACATATTCATTACAACTAACCCTTAAGCTAAGGATCTCCCACAGCAGTGACTGCCAAATTTAATTGTACATCAGAATCACTTGGAGCATTGTTCAACTACAAACTTCTGGGCCCATCCTCATAGTTTCTCATTCAATATGTTTAGGGTAGAGCCTAAAATATTGTACTTCTAAGTATTTCAAATATAATATTAATGCTGCTGGTCAAAGGACCACTCTTGAAAACCATTGTCTCAGTAAATGAAATCTACTGTTTGTTGGGGAAATAATTTTGGAAATTTAAACAGTAAATTTAGTCTGTATATGTGTGTCCACATATAAAGTAATTATTAAAAAGGTATGTAAAATTAATAATATGTAATTTGCTATATAGTTACGAAGGTAAGACTTACCAAGTAAAAATTATGTAAATACAAATATCTAGGAGGTTTAATATCCATGCAACAATTTTAATTACATGTTAAGTGATTTTAAAGCAGCCAACAGAAAAATGATTCAACAAGCAGTTACAAATTGTCTTGAAACAGATGAAAAATAGCAAAACTCCATACAGAAATAGAATTTAGTTAAAGGAAACAAATCAAAATGATTGATCTGAAAAATAATGTAAGATAAATTTTTAGAGCTTGCTAGATTGGCTCAGTAGTAGAATGGAGATGGCAGATAATAGAATCATTAAGTTCCAATCTGAATACTGATTTACAGATTGGAAGCAGTTATTCCAATCTGAATAACACAGAAAATAGATGGAAAAAACAAATGAATAGAGCCTCAAGGACCTGTAGAATAATAAACCATCCAGCATTTGTATTATTACACAGGAGAAAGAGAGGTAGGATGAAAGAGCATTAAAAAAAAAATGATGTTTAAAATATATAAGCCCACAGATTCAAAACACTGACATGTGTCTACATGGAAAATCCCAAGAAATCTACATACCAAATAAACAAAACTTCTAAAACTAGTAAATGAGGTTAGCTAGGCCACATGACACATATCAAAGCATGAAAATCAATAGCATTTCTACTAACAATGAGCATGTAGAAAACAAATTTTAGAGTGCCATAACATTTATAATCACTCCAAAGAAAATTAAATACTTATGTATTCATTAAAAAGTCTTAAATTTAGGTAGAATGGTTTCTCTCAATTTATTCACTTAAACATGTACAGAATCTACATGCTGAAAATCATAAAATTCTAGTTAAAGGAATGAAGGAAGATAGAAATAAATGAAGAAATACATTGTTTTCATGTATTGGAAGATTCAACATAGTAAAGGTGTCAATTCTTCCCAAATTGATTTCTAAGTTTAATGTAATTCCTGTAAAATCCTCAAAATTGTTTTCTGTAGACCTAGAGCTTATCATAAAATTTACTTACCATAAAATTATCATAAAATCTATTCTAGGGGCACAAGCCCTAGAATAGCTTAAAAAATGGAAAAAAAAAATTAAGAGAGATCTCAGAACACCCAGTAGTATTCAAAAAGTTACAAGAATGAGCACTGTGTGATACTGATAAAGGCATAGACATAGAGGTCAATGGGAAAGAGTAGAAAAATAGACCCACACGAACTTGTTCAACTGATTTTTGACAAAGCTACAAAAGCAATTTGATGAAGGAAAAATTGACTTTTCAACAAATGGTGTGGAAGTAATCAAACATCCAAGACAAAATTGTACATGACCTAAATTCACACTTTACACAAAAAAGTTATGTGCAAACATGTCAAATATTTAAATGTAAAACATAAACTTATAACAATTTTAGAAAAAAATAGGGGTAAATCTTCATGATCTCAGATTAAGCAAAGACTGTAAACTTGAGAACAAAATCACAATACATAACATGAAAAAATGATAATTTGACTTCAACAAAATTTAAATTTTTTTTTACTCTGCAAAAGGTCCTCTGATGTGAATGAAAAGATAAGCTACAGATCAGGAGAAAATAATTGCCAATTGCACGTAAAAAGAACAAGTACCCAGAATACAGAAATAATGGTCAAAATTCAATACCCAAACAAAGAACAACTGTGCATCTAGAATTCTTTATCAAATGAAAATATGCTTAAACTTTGAAGGTAATATAAAGATAATCTGAGGTAAATTAAAATAAAGAATTTGTCAACACCATACCTGGACTACAAGTAATGCTAAAGAAACTTTCAGGCTGAAGCAAAATTAGACCAACTGTAAACTTGTATGCCCATGAAGAAATAAAGACTTTTTTTCTATCTTAATTCATTTTAATTGTTAAAGCAAAAATTATAGCACAATTATAAACAACAGGGTTTATAACATATAAAGATGTGCCTTACACCAAAACTGTAACACAATGATTGTGCATAGAGTAAATGGACCCATATATTTCAGTCTTTCTACTTTCACAATAATCGGCACAATACTACCTCTAATATGCTGTAAAAAGTTAATGATTTATATTATAATCTAGAAAAAAACACTAAAAATCATGTAAGCAGTACTGTAGAACAAATGGACTTAATAAATATTTACAGAACATTTCTTCCAAAGGCTGCAGAATACACATTCTTCTCGTCAGCACATGGATTATTCTCAAGGATAGATTACATGTTATGTCACAAAACAGGTCTTAAAACATTCAAAAAATTAAAACAATATCAAGCTTCTGCTCTGAACACAATGCAATAAAACTAGAAATAAAAAATGAAGAATATTGGAAACTATACAAACACAAGAAGATTAAATATGCTCGTGAATGACCAGTGGGTAAATGAATAAATTAAGAAGAAAATTGAAAAATTTCTTCAAACAAATGATAATGGAAACATAATATACCAAACCTATGGGATACAGCAAAAGTAGTACTAAGAGGGAAATTTATAGCTATAAGTGACTACATAAAAAAGAAGAAAAACTCCAAATAAATAATGATGCATGTTAAAGAACTAGAAAAGCAGGAGCAAACTGATCATAAAATTAGTAGAAGAAAAGAAATAATAAAGATTAGAGTAGAAATAAATGATTTTGAAATGAATAAAACGATACAAAACATCAGTGAAAGAAAAAATTGTTTTTTTGAAAATATAAAAAAATTCACAAACCTTTTATAAGACTAATGAAGAAAATAAGGGAAAAGACCAAAATAAATAAAATAAGAGATGAAAAAGGAGACATTACAGTTGATACTGCAGAAATACAGAGGATAATTGGTGGCTATTAAGAGTGACTATATGACAATAAATTGGAAAATGTGCAAGATATGGATACATTTCCAGATACATACAACATACCAAGATTGGACCAAGAAGAAATCCAAAACCTGAACAAACCAATAACATTTCATGAGATTAAAGCTGTAATAAAAAGTCTCTCAGTAAAGAAAAGCCGGAGACCCAACTGATTCACTGCTTTATTCTACCAAACATTTAAAGAAGAACTAATACCAATCCTACCCAAACTGTTTTTTTTTTTTTTAACTAGAGGATGAGGAGATACCTCCAAATTCATTTACAAGGCCATTGTTACCTTAATATTAAATCCAGACAAAGATATACCATAAAAGAAAACTATAGACTAATATATCTGATGAATGTTAATGCAAAAGTTCTCAACAAAATACTAGCAAACCACATTGAACAATATATTATAAAGATCGTTCAACATGACCAAGTGGGATTTATCCCGGTGATGCAAGGATAGTTCAACAAAAACAAATCAGTCAACGTGATACATCATATCAGCAGAATGAAGGACAAAAGCCATATGATAATTTAAGTAGATGCTGAAAAGCATTTGATAAAATTCAACATCCCTTCATCATAAAAACCCTCAAAAAACTAGGTATAGAAGTGATATACCTCAACATAATAAAAACCAGGTATGACAGACCCACAGCTAGTATCATACTGAATGGAGGAAAACTGAAAACATTTCCTCTAAGCTCTTGGAAGATCTGAATGCTATTAATGAACCTAAGCTAATAGATATTTATAGAACAGCACATCTAAGAACTATAGAATACCTGTTATTTTCAGTTACAAATGGTATGTTCAGTAAGATAAATCATATACTAAGCATTAAAACAAGTTTTGATGAATTTAAAAGAATTTGAATCGTACAGAGTATGCTCTCTAGTCACTATGGAAGTAAGTTATAAATTAGTTATAATAAAACATCTTTAAATATTTGGAAATTAAACAACACATTTAATAAATAATCTGTGGACAAAATAAGAGATCAAAAGAGAATTTGCAAAGAATAATAATAAAAATACACAACATATCAAAATTTGTGGCTGCATCTGAAGTAGTTTTTAAAGGAAAATTTCTTTCTTAAAACAAAGAAGAACAATGTTCTAAAGTGAATCATTAGGGTTGCATCTAATAAATTATTTAAAAAATCAAAATAAACCAAATCTATATATAAGAAAGAAAATAAATATAAGCAAAGAACTCAATGAAATATAAACTTTTATAGAAAACATCAATAAAATTAATAAGCCTAGCTAGACTTACCAAGAAGAAAAATGGAGAAAATAAATTACAGTTTTTAGGAATTGAACAAATAAGATAAAATAAATAAATTTATTGAAAGCACAATATACAACTTGCCAAAAATTGATGCAAAATAAAACAGAAAGCAAAATGGTCCTGTATCTTATACACTATTCAGTTTACTATCAAAATCCTATCCATAAGGAAATCTCCAGGCCAAGTTCATTTACTAACAAATGAAATAAATAAATAACACCGATATTACAAAAACTCTTTGACAAAATATAGAAGGAAGATACACTTTATAATTGGTTTTATGATGCCAGTATAACTTTAATTTCAAAACCTAACAAAGATATTACTGAAAAAAGAAAATTATATAAACAAAGGAACAAAGAACACTTTAACACAATACTAGAAATTTTACAATATCTATATTTAAGAAGAATACATCTCGATTAAAGGACTTATTCTAGGAATGCATGGCTGGTTTTACATTCACAAGCCAACGAATGTAAGTCACCATATTAACACAATAAAAGACAGAAACAATGCAATCGTTTAAAAAATTAAGAAAATAATTTTTAAAAAATTTATTCGTGATAACAATTCTCAGCAAACCAGGAATAGTAAGAAACTTTCTCAACCTGACAAAGGGCATCTATGAAAAACCTACTTAATGCAGAAACACTGAGAACTGTTCCTCTGAGATCTGAAAAAAGCCAGAGGTGCCCACTTCTACCATTTATTTTGAATATTCTACTGAAGGTCCTTGCTGATTGCAAGAAGGGATTAAAAGTATTTAGAAGACTAAAGTTATAAAAGAAATGAATAAAACTACATCTATATATAGATGACATAATTTTTAACAGAAAATTGTAAGGACAATACAATAATGATACTAAATAAATAAATCTTGTATCACAGGATACAAGATTTAAATTTAAAACTCAATTGTATTTTCATATACTGACAGAGAAGAACTTAAAACTCAAATTAGAGAAATAATTTTACTTATAATGGCATTAAAAACAAAATATTTTGAAATAAATTTGACACAAAGGTATAAAAGACATTCACATTGAAAACTACAATATATTGATGAAATAGCAAATAAAAAAGGCCTAAATACATGGGGTTCATTTGATAAAGTTCATCAGTTTGAAGACCTAATATTTTTAAGATAACAGTCCACCCCAAGTTGTTCTATAGATACAATGCAATCCCAAACAGAATCCCAGCAGGTGATTTTGTAAAATTTGTTTCTAAAATTTTTATGGAAATACAAAGGACCTAGAATATCTAAAGCAATTTTGAAAGAAAAAAAAAAGAACAAATTTGGAAGACTTACATTATCTAACCCTAATATTTACTGTAAAGCTATAGTAATCAAGACAATATGGCACTGGTATAGGTATTGATAAACAGATCAGCACAATAGAATGAAGTCCAGAAATATAAGCACACATTGATGGTAAATCAAGTTTTGAAAAAGATGCCAAAGGAATCCAATGGAAATAGAAAGTTTTTCAATAACAGTTCGAGAACAACTGGATAGCCATATGGGAATCATTAACTTCAAACACTATGTAATACCATACACAAAGATTAACTCAAGTTATATCGCAGACTAAAATATGGTAGTTAAAACTATAAAACTTTTAGCAAAATAAACATACAGACATAAACATTACAAACATACCTTTGTAATGGGGCTAAGCAAAAGTTTCCTAGACAGAATTAAGGAAGCAATAATCATAACAGAAAAAAGTCATAAATTGGGCTTCACAAAATTAAAAATTTGTCATTGAAAGACAAAAAAATGAATGGAAGGACTAGCAAGTAGTATTTGCAAACATATATCTGACAAAAGACTGCTATCCTCAATATATATAAAAAACTTATTATACGCAAACAGTTAAAAGACAAAATTAATTATAAGTGAGCAAAATATTTTTACAGATATCTGACAAAGGAAGAGATACAAATAACCAATAAAGTACATGAAAAACTGCCCAATGTCATTTGGTCAACACAAAAATTAAAGTTAGAAGAAGATACCCACATATGTCACCAGAATGGCTAAAATGAAAAACAATGACATCACTAAGCTTTGGGTAGAATGTAGACCAGTTCTAACTCTCCTACATTGCTGAAGGGAGTATAATATGGTACAACCACATTGGAAAAACTCTGGCAATTTCCTATCAAACCAAGCATGCATTAATTTTTGACACAGTAATTCAACTCCTAAGTATTCACTCAAGAGAAATGAAAACACATATCCACAAAATCATTTGTAGAAGAATGTTTATAGTCGTTTTACACTCGAGAGAAATGAAAACACATTTCCACAAAACCACTTGTAGAAGAATGTTTATAGTCATTTCATTCATAATGGCAAAAGCCTATGAATAGTTCATTTTTCTATCAACAGGACAATGGATTTTTAAAAACTGCAGTATGTCATTCAAGGGAATACTTCATAGCAGTACATGTTCTCCAAAATGTTCCACAGGCTTCATAAGGATCATCACTCCCAGTGCAAAGGGCAGTGCAATTGAACCAGTTGACGTCTGTTTCACATGCAAAGCTTGCACGATAATTTTGAAAAATTGTCAATATCTCAAATAATATATAAATAGAGGAGTTTTCTTGTTTTGATTAGGTTCATTTAATTTAGATTCCATAGGTTTATAACCCACATGTCTCTTGAATGACTGTCCAAACCTATTTCTTACTTCTAGGCAAAAGAGTTGTCTTTGCTATTGTGCAGATGTTGGGAACATTAGTAAGGGAGTACTGCTTTCTTGGTTTTTAAGCAAAAAAAAAAAAAAAAGAATGCTAAAATCAAAGTGTTTACAACTGCACACATTCCCTGGTCGAATAGGTCCTGTTTACATACATTATCGATGTGATAATGTATATAGTGTTCTGGAATGTAATTTTGCCAACACATGAATAAATGTAGGTTATGACTTCATGAGTATATATGTATCAGATTTACATGACCATTCTAGATCCCCAGTGTTAGGTTAAGATGTTTGAAATAATCTGTGCAGACCTTCTTTAACTTCCTCTTAATCCTCCACCAATAAACTGATTTGAATTTACGTTCATACTTTCTTTTTTTACTTGTCACAAGGAAAACTGTCTTTCTTTCTTCCCATCACAAAGACAAAGAAACCACTGGTGCACTGGTTGCTTCCAGTCTTCCAAAGGACACTCCTTACTCAATTATCCCCTTGTTTTCCTTTATCTCTTATCTCCCTTTCCAGAGCAGAGTGTTACTCAAATGTGGCTTTGAGTCAGTGACATTAACATAATCTGGGAACTTATATAAAAGGCAAATTCATGGGCCCTACTCTAGATCTACTGGATCAGAAACTCTGGAAATGGGACATAGTAGTCTGTGTTGGGGAAAAGGCTTACATGGTACCTGTATAAATTGGCCATAAAAATATGGGACAATAAGTTGTGGAAAGCCACAGGAAGCCTGTGAGTAGGAAAGCCTTCTTATTGCCATCATGTTCCCATGACCAGAACATGACCTGCTCTCTTATCTATAACACTGTGCTCAAGGAGAAAGACATTCCTTTGAAGCATTGGAATGTGGCCAGACATGCCGGCTCCTAGTTAAGCCCACTCCCCACAGCTGCTCTCCAATAAGTTAAAGAATAATCAACACCAATCTGTGTAATTTAAATTGTTACTGAAGTGTGAGAAACACTGTAATTTAATGCAGTGATTCTCAAACTTAGCTGCACATTGGACCAGCTTTAAAAAAAAAAAAAAGATTGAGAACTTTAAAAAACTATTGATGTTTTGTTGTAGGTGACAGGTATATAGAGGTTAACTATAATGTATTTCAACTTTTCCGTATATTTGGGAAAAGTCAGTGTATTGGTCTCATTAGTTATGATTTGCACATTTATTTCATTAGTCAAGTTGAGCAAAATCTTCAAAGTAAATTTGATCAGAGAGAACACAGGAGATTTTATTTTTCTTCAGATTTCCCATTTTTTTCTTTTTTTCAAACTTTTTACCAAATTTTTAATATTGTCTCACTGAAGTATAAATATATCTATTGGCATTATAATTTGCTTAGTTCTGTTTGTTATACAATGGTAGTTCTCACGTATGAAATGCAGAGTTGGGAAGAAATGTTTGTAATTGACTTTTGTTAGCCTGTGCAAACTGACTACAGTACACCCCTGTTCCAACCTCATAAAACAGGTTGGGAATCATAATTCATTCTTTGAAAGTATTGGCGTAAGATTGGTATTACTGTTTCCTCTTTAAATTTTCTTTTAGCATTCACATTTGAACACTGGTGCTATTGCTCTTGAAAATCATATATCTTCAACTAAAAAAAAAATTGTCTTTTTCTGTGAGGAGGATGGCCTCAATCACATTGTCTTTCAAGAGACACTCTTATTTAAAATGTGACATATTCCAGAAAAATAAAATCCAACTAAAATGAAAAAGAAAAAGAAAATCAAAAGGCAAAAAGAACCTCATGATTCTACTACCTGACAAGAACATTTGTAGTTGGCTAGATAATTAGCAGCAGTTTTGTCAAATGCTGTTGAAGAAGGATTTATGCTAATGGTGGTTTACTTAATCTTCTACTAAAACATTAATTTAATCAGTGGCTCACTTTCTCTTTAGCTAAAACATTAGCTAAATTGCATTGGGAAAATAAAGCTCAGAGGCAGACACTAATTGGAAACATTGCTTTTAGGTAATGAAGCACTTACGCATCTATTTTGGAGATTCATTAAGTTTTAGTTTTAGGAAGCTTCACATAACTCACCTGAAAAGCATGTAATTTTGATGGAAATGTGTAAATGCCAAAGTATTTGAATACAGGCAGAGCTCTGTCATTTCATTTTATTTAACTTCACCGAACACTTCGTCAAAATTTTCCAAAATTTTGGTGACCCAAGAAGATGATCAAGGCAATATTCCACTACTTAAAGAGGTTAGTAGAGGAGCAATACACATAAACCTCTACCAGGTGATGGGGCAATTAAAGAGCTTCATATACGCCATTATATAAATGAAATGAGAGAACAATACAATCTTTATAGGTAGGATATAAATACATTCTTTTTCTATAACAAAGTCTACAGACAGTGTTATCTCGCTCTCTCTCCCCCCCCCCTTTTTCTCCCTGCCTTCTTCACTCTCTCTCTCTTCTTGCCTTCTTCTGTCATTCCCACTTGTCTCTCATTTTGAAGATAAATTCTGAGAAGGTTCAAAGTATCCTTTCAGGATATTAGAAGTCACATTTGTTCCATGTCCTGTGGCTTGCTAGGAGGTGTGCTTAAGCCTAATGAAGAGTATTCTAGACAGCTACAGAAAGACCCAGTGGGGTATCTTCTTTTGGAGAACTCCAGAAGACATCACCATGGATGGAGCGCACTTCAGCAAGTGAGCATGCTGATCCCAGGGTTGTCCAGGAACAATTTTGCTAGTTGCTTACTCTATGTTTTTATCACACTGATTACACACACGGAGACTATTTAAAGAGTTGTCCGGATTTTTTCCAGAAACAGGACTGGCTACATAATTCAGTGAGCCCAGGGCAGACTAAAAAAGCTAGGCCCCTTTTAAAAACTATTAATATCTTCAAGATGAAGATGTAACACATTAAGCCACATGCAATTGCACAATTCCTAGGCCCCCAAAGCCAGCCTTGCCCAGAAGATAATGTCACTTTAAACATTGAAGCAAGCTAAATCTCTCCTATTCTGTCTAGTACAGGGTATCATAGACATTAGAATATGGCAAATTTAGGTCAGTATCCTAGCTCTATCACATATCAACTACTGGATTTGGGACAAGTTATTTTGAATTTCATTACTGAAATGTAGTCATGCAAATTAAACTTGCATTCACATGCCAACATCACGTATAAATTATACTTGTAAGTCCTGTTCTTATGAATTTACAAATAATGTTATGTATTATAAAATAAGAATGTATAAAAGTGTGTGGCTTTAAAATTTTGGTATTTGTTTTAGAGTAGTAATTACAGATGGCTGTTCCTATCCACGGGTTCCTCATCTGTGGATTCAACCAACCATGGAGAGAAAATAATCAGAAAAATTAAAATGGATGATTGAGTTTGTACTGAACATGTAGATTTTTTGTCATGATTCCCTAATTAATACAGTAATACAACTGTTTATATGGCATTTAAATTGTATTAGGCATTATAAATAATCTAGAGGTGATTTAAAGTACATGGGAGGGTGTGCATAGGTTATATGCAAGTACAGCATGAATGTTGTTTTGTTATAACATTGAAGAGAAAAAAAAAAAATCAATTCTTGGCCTGGACCACATCTGTGTTGAGTTTGCACGTTCTCTCCATGTCTGTGTGGGTTTTCTCCAGGTATTCTGATTTCCTCTCACTTTCCAAAAATGTGCATGTTAGTTTAACTGGCATGTCCAAATGGTCCCAATCTAAGTGAGTGTGGGTGTGTGTGCCTAATTGCTCCCAGCAATGGAATGGTGTCATCCTTGGCCCTGGACTGCTGGGATATGCTCCAGCTACTCAGGATCCTGAACTAGAATAATTGGATAAGCATTTATCTGATTTGTTTTTTTTTTTTTTTTTTTTTTTTTTGAGCCTTTCTTAAAGGTATATATAGCTCACATTTATTTCACTGTTGAATATTAGAAGTGTTTTGGTCTTTAGTTAGAAGTCTGGTGATGTTTTTGTGACAAGAAATATGCCGTAATAACTTAATTCTTATTTATATCAATTAGCCTATGATTAAATTGATTTTGTTATACATTGTTTTACTTAAAGTTGCAGTTTCCAAGATCTTACCAATGATGATGAGAACTTATTATGCAACACCTTTTTTATATGAGGAACTTGAGCATCCATAGATTTTGGTAGGGATTCTGGAACCAATCACCCATGGATACCAAGGGACAACTGTATACTAATTAAAACAGTCTTTTGGAGTTTTTTTTTCTTGCCCCCTTGGCTATCAATTTTATCTCATTCTCAGTTGTGAGCTACTAATCAAAAGTTTGATTTATGATTTAAAATATGTTTAGATGTTTTTAATATTTAAGTAAAAGTTATAAATTTAGGATTAAGAACATAATATAATGCATTGTATATACTGTATATTGTATTCTTCATTATAATCATTCAAAATTACTTTCTGATACTCATAGGTAGATCCATTTAAATTACACCATGCTTAATAATTTTAAAGATTCATTTATTTATATTTTGTCTTTCAGTCTTATATAGAAAAGCAGGAGTGCTAATTTTGGACTGTGAAGCTCTCTCTCTGAGTGGCTTGGCAACTGTTTTCATTGTCTTCCAGTGCTGGAGAACTGGCTTTTTAAAGTACATCATTAAGAAACTGGCCCCAAAACTGAAAGTATCTATTTCCCTGAGCAAAATCATTGTTACGCTTCTTCCATCAAGAAAAAACAAAAAACAAAAAAACAAAAAAAAAACCACGAGGGGCAGAATATCTCTGCCAGGACCCAGCTCCATGGTCCAATCACATCTCTCTAGCATATTACAAAAACAAGAGACCCTCATTCCTGCTGACCCTCTGCCTGTGAGTTCTTACCTACATTATGTGATGCTTGCTGCTGTGTGCTGCTATCGGTCTTTGGAAGAGAAATCTTAGTAAGTCATTGTGGAATAACTGAAGAAAAATTGTAGCTTTAAAAAAAAAAAGAAACTGTGGCAAGAACAGTTAATGAGATCTACCTTCTAAACAAATTTGTAAGTTTTAATACAGTATTGTTAACTTTAAGCACAATTTTGTACAGCAGATCTAATATCCATCTTACAAAATTGAAACATTATGCCCATTGAATAGCAACTCCCTATTTCCCCCTCCATCTAGCCCCTGGCAACCATTCTAATCTCTGCTTCTATGAGTTGACTATTTTAGTTACCTCATATAAGTGGAATCAGGTCATTGACCTTCTGTCACTGGCTTATTACGCTTAGCACAATGTCCTCAAGGAATTCTTGATCTTATTTACCAGAGAGAAACATAAAGATGAGTGAAGTGAAATTACCAAGGTCACAAATCTAGTGATCAGCATTAATTGTCATTTGACTTTCCTATTCCAAGATAAATCATCAGTGATGCAGGTGTCTTGAGGGTGGAGGGGAAGCTAACATATGACTTACAGAGCCTCTCACAAGCGCTTTTTATTTATTGACACATTTAATTCCATAACAAACCTCTAGGACAGGTACTAATATTACCCCCTTTTGACTGTGGAAGAAACTGAGGCAAAAGGGAGTTTGATAACTTCCTGGAAGTCATCTCCCCATTAGTGAGTTGCAAAGCTCAAGTTCAAATCCAGATATCCTGGGGCCAGAGTCCATTTTCTTACCCTCTAGCTGTATTGAAACTCACATATTGGTTCAGGAACCCTTTCCTAGTGCTAAGAATGCCGTCCAAACATAGCCATTCTGGGCCAAATAACCAGTTCTTTCCTGAGGCAGGGAAAGGGAAGAATCTCTTCACTGGGAGCCAGGCTGTTGTGCAAGGTATCACCAGGTAAGCAGAGCCAAGGTTGTGACCCAAGTCACTGGTTAGGGTAGGATAAGGCCAAAGGCAACAGATATGCAGGGAGTTGATGGGATAAACCTTAAATCTATCAGATGACAGTTGATGATATATTTTTTCATGTCACCCATTAGGCATTCAAAATCATGAAAGTCACCAACACTTTTTGTGCAGGACTGTTCTATGTATTGCAGGAGGCCTAACATCTCTGTACATTGTCCTTTCAATGCTAGCAATGTCTGTATCAAAGTGGCACCTACAAATGCTCCCTCACACACATTCTCCCATTTCCAATATGAATTCTATGACTTGTTTGTCTATGCTGAGAATCACCAGGCGATCTAGAATCAGGAGTCCCAGGCAAATTATCTGTACCCTACTGCAATGTACCGTATATCTTAATTTACTTGGCTTTGCGGTAATTCCCAATTCCTGAGGACATGCCCTAAATTTCTCCTAAACAAGACCTCTACTTTTCCTTCATCTTCAAGAGAGAATCTGAGTTCATCCATGTGTCTATAGCTTCATCAGGACTGAGTCCAAAGAAACAAAAATTGGAAGCAAAATGTTTGAATGACTTCCTGATAGGAAAACAATCATCTGGCTAGAGTGACAATATCCATGGGTACATTCTTAGAGAACAACTAAGGCAGAAGAACTTCCAGAGGTGACCAAAATGAAAGCTCTGTTGAACAATTCTATGTCAAAGTCCTTAAAAGACTGTCATTAATTAGAGACAAGAGAAAAACGCCAAGTCTCCAGGGCAGAAGCAAGTGTAAAATGAAAAATAAAGGATCAAAAGTCAGGAAACAGATGGAGATGGAATTTAAGAATTAGCAGGCCAGGAACGTAAGAGTTGGAATGGTCTGGGATGACAGCCAGACTATTGTGTGTCTTGGTCCAGTTATTATTACTCAATGGTAAAGCTTGCACAATTCTGTGAATAGAACAAAAAACACTATATTTACAGTGTGAAAAGGTGAACTTTATGCTATATAAATTATGTATCAATAAAGCTGTTATTTTTCACAAGTATATGGTTAGTTGAGATAAATGATAAATCAAGAAGACAGAATGTGGCAGTAATCTATGAACGTAGTAGTCTCAAGACTTTTAAACTCAAAATCTTTGTGTATATATAGAAGTGAGAGAAGCTGAATACAAATCTCAGCCATGGCTATTAGCAATCAAAAGTTGTGAGATTAAGAGATCATAGATTTGAGAAAGTGACAGAGGGATTAAATTAGTTTACTTGATCTGAACAGCACCCTATGGTATGAGAATGTAAACTTATTTTCTATTCTGAGGTATTTGGAGTTGCCAGGAATATAAAAGGCAATTCCAAAGTATTATATCTTATGAACTTATTAATAGGATTAATATAAAATATTTTCTTTAAGTCTTTTTTTTTTTTTTTTTTTTAGAGACAAGGTCTCAGTCTGTCTCTCAAGCCAGAGTACAGTGGTGCAATCATAGCAATCATAGCTCACTAAAACCTCAAACTCCTGGGCTAAAGCAATCCTCCTGTCTTAGCATCCCAAGTAACTGGGACTACAGACATGCATAACCCTGCCTGGCTAATTTTTAACTGTTTTTTTTTTTTTTTTTTTTTTTTTAGAGAGAGAAATGGGTCTCCCTACATTGCCTAGGCTGATCTCAAACTCCTGGTCTCAGGTGATACTTCTGCCTCAGACTCCCAAAGCACTGAGATTATAGGCGTGAGCCACCATGTCAGGCTTTTCTTTAAATCTTTATTGAAAAGTATTCTTGTTTTATAATTATTTTTCTATGTATGTTGACAATACATCTTTGTTTTCTTTTACCAATATGAAGCTTAGTCACATCTCGATTTATCCAGTCATTTAAATTAATCACTTAAGGCTTGGCTTACATCTAGCATAACAAAATAAATATTAAAATGTAAAATAAACATCTAATGGATATTATTGGACCATGTCTGGCTCATGGCTAATTTAGGGGTAGATGTAATAACATTTAACTTATTTGTTCCTATATCCAAAAACATTCTAATTTTGTTGAAAACCCCCTTAGTGAAAAGGATAGGAATGTATAAACATGATTAAATAAAACAATAGCTTTACCTTCCTCTTCGAATGTGTACAATAGTAATGGAAAAAAAAATACTATACCAATTGCCATTGAAAGATTTAATTTAAGAAATATCTGTTTAGTGATTGTTAGCTTTCAGGATGTAATTAAAAATGTTCTTAGATTTTAATATAATTAAAACAAGGTGAAAATTAGAAAAATGGAGCAAACAATATGTCCTTGGCAACAATGTCTGTGCTGCTACTTTGTATTTAATTAACACTCACTAAGTGAATCTTCTAGAATTCTAGTAAAAGATACAATGCATTTGTCCAGCCAAGATAGGTATTCAGGCTGGGCATGATTGCTCATGCCTGTAATCCCAGCACTTTGAGAGGCCGAGGTAGGAGGATCACTTGAGGCCAGGAGTTCAAGACCAGTCTGGGCAACACAGTGAGACCTTATCTTTATTTTCAAAAAGAAAAAGTTATATATTGAATTCAACCACTATGTCTCAGCCACTATGCTAAGAACTGGGGTTTTATAGGTGCCAACATAGATGTAGTCTTTACTATAGTTTATAGGGAAGATAAACACATACATATACCCACAAAGCTGACTGTACATACCATGTGAGAATGATGATAGAGAGAGCCACTGGTGAACCCATAGAAATATTATTTAACCCAATGGGATGAAGTAAAGATAGTGTATTTATTAGTCTGTTTTCACACGGCTGATAAAGACATACTGAGACTGGGCAATTTACAAAAAAAAAGGGGTTTAATTGGAATCACAGTTCCACGTGGCTGAGAAGGCCTCACAATCATGGCGGAAGGCAAGGAAGAGCAAGTCACATCTTAGGTGGATGGTGGCAGGCTAAAAAAAGAGAGAGTGTGCTTGTCCTGGGAAACTCTACTTATAAAGTTATAAAACTCCTCCTTATAAGACTTATTCACTGTCATGAGAAAGCACGGGAAAAACTGCCTCCATGATTCAATTACCTCCCACCAGGCCCTTCCCACAACACGTGGGAATTCAAAATGAGATTTGGGTGGGGATACAGCCAAACCCTATCAGATAGCAAAAAAGAAAGGGCCAGAAAAGCTTTGGCAGCAAGACCTAAGTCAAGTCGTATAATAGGAGTTACACAAGTAAAGGGCAGAAATAGGGACTACAAGTAGAAGGGGATTCCAGAAAGAGGAGATGACGTGAGCAAAGAAAGAGATATGACAAATAGCATGGGGCATGGGGCATTTGCTAGCAACTGGGTTTTGATGAACACAGTGTTAGGAAATGATGAGAGAGAAGGTGACAGACAAGCAGAGGGGTCACATATACATTCTGAGAGGTTGGGCTTTATCCTGTAGGTGCCAGTGAGACACTGAAGGATTTATTCAGGATACTAAGTGATTAGAATTGTATTTTGATTATATCATTATGACTGTCTATAAGATGAAGACAGTTTAAATACCTTAGTGGTATGAAGACGATAAAAGAGGAAAATAATTTGAGAAATATTTGGGAGACAAAATCTATACATATATAAGAATTGATTAGAAGTGGTTAGTAAAATACAGAGAAGTTTGGGGGAAGAATCCTGGTTTCTAGCTAAGTGGATTACAGTGCTGTCAATCAAGACAAAGAACATACATTAATATATCTGGGATACAATCACTTTGCTTCTGACACTGTTGAATTTAGAATGTCATGTGATAACCAGATGGAAATGTCCAGTAGCTGGTTGCATTTGTCAGTCTGTAGCTGAGGACAGACATATATGTAGGAACGAGAGGATTGGGAATTTTTAGTGTCTGGGTAATCACTGAAAACTTTTAAAAAGATGGGATTATTCAGTAGGGGTTTGCAAGTAATGCATCCTGGAGAACATGAACATTTAAGGGTTGTGTAGAAAAGATGTCATGAAAGAGGCAAAGAATTCCAAAAATATGAGAACCAGAAGAGTATGATGTCAGGGAACAGAGAGCCAGGGAGAGTAAAATAACGTCTGAATTGTTTCCACTGAGTTGGAAATTTAGAGGTCACTGGAGAACTATGTCAGAATCACTTCCACAGAAAAATAAGAGAGCAAGCCAGATTGTAAATAGCTGAGAAATGAATGGGTAATTAAATACAATAATAATCTTGGTAGGGAAGAAGAGAAGAAATAAGATGAAATTTTGAATGTAGGGAGAAGTGGATACAAAGATGAATTACTTTGGATGGGAGAGACAGGCCTTAATTTTGGCTAAGGGGAGGAAAACAAAAAAAAGGGAACAAGTTCAGGATACAGGAGGCAGGCATTTCAAAGGGATAGAAGGGACGGAGGGACAGCCAGGACAAAAGAGAAGGGGCATAGAAGGAAGCAGATAGTTTCTCATGCATGTTCTCAATCCACAAATGCAACATCTGTCTGCCCAGGACCCAAAGGTTGGCACAATACGCTGGTACAGAGTGGTTAATTGAAATGGAGCCTACTCAACCAGATTGTCACGTCCAACTTTCACCTACTGCCAGAATGGGCTTGTATGTTTTGTATTTGACAAATACAATCTTGAAATTAAGAATAAACTGAACTTTCTCTCATGTTTTATATCCAAGGAAAGGTTCAAGTGTGTGCGTTTTCACCTGGCAGAACAACTCCCTCTTTTCTGTGATGTTTGAATTTTCACAATCAGGAAATATATTGAGTGTTTTGTTTTGTTGTGTTTTTTGAGACAGAGTCTCACTCACTCTGTTGCTCAGGCTAGAGTGCAGTGGCGCGATCTCAGCTCGGTGCAACCTCCGCCTCCCAGGCTCAATGAATTATCTTGCCTCACCTTCCCCAGTAGCTGGGACTACAGGTGAAAGCTACCACACCTGGCTAAATTTTTTTGTAATTTTAGTAGAGACGGAGTTTCACCATGTTACCCAGACTGGTCTCAAATTCCTGACTTCAAGTGATCTGCCCTCCTTGGCTTCCCAAAGTGCTGAGATTACAAGTGTGAACCATTATGCCTCGCTAGGAAAAAATATTGAGTACTTTCATTGTGACCATAACAAGGTCAATGGGTTAGGTTAGGAAACAGCCGACTAAATTCAGTGAGTGGGAAATGAATGGAGGATTTTGTTTTGTTTTTTGTTGTTTTTGTAACATTAGTCCAGTAATCATTACATTCAGAAGGTAATATACATTTAATCAGAAAAAAAGATATACAAACATTGAAAACAAACTATATATATTCGCTGGAAGTAACAGACTTACTTTTTAAATGCTCTATAATTTTTCATTTTTTATTTTTAGGGTCTCTAGACCAACCCATTTCTACTAGTCCTATTTCTCTAAGATTTTACATTTATCATAGTATAATTAGGAAAGGAAGAAATACTATGAAAGTCAGACCAGAAAAATTAAAAAATAGTTTAGCAAAACTTTTTTCTTCACTCCTTAAGTAGCTATTCATTACACAAATGTTTGAATTAAGAATATAGGTGTGTGGTACAAATCAGTAATTAATATTTAGGGTGAGGTTTCAAAACAACATATCTTGTTTGTGATATTTTGCCATACCATTAATATTACATATTTACTCACTATAAATCTCCATTATTCTTATATGGAGCTATGGACTATATGTGAAATAGAGGTAACAGCAGGAAATATCCTAGTCATAGCAACATGGATTAGCAAAACTTTTGATAATTTTCATATATTTGTGAGTATAGAGCACTAGTTGCTGACAAAGAAATTAAGTTTTTAAAGCTAATGGACATGGTTTGCAAAATTATTTTTTGTATTGAGTCATTGTAAAATAATATTTAGTGGCCTTGTTACTGTGTAAAATATAAAATTTTATATGTAAAATTACACTTCCAATATTTTTTAACTATTCTTGGGCATGTATTTTCCCCCATATATTTGAAGATCCTTTCAGCCAATTTTTTAAAAGTTAAGGGTTTTGCAGATTAAAATAATGTGTTAATTACTATGTATTGATTTTTAAAATCTTGGGTATTCTCATCTAAAAGCATTGCCTACATGCCCTAGATTTTACAATATTTATTAATATTTTAGTCTCCATGAAGGCCTAATACATTTTTTACTAAATTTTTTTTTAATTCTAAAGTTGTCTCCATTGTGGGTAGACTTTTTTTACTCTATTATTTTCTATAACTATTGGAGATAATATTGGTTGGGAGGAGCAGAAAATAAATTTAATAAATGCATTCATAAATACATGCATTTTAAATGAGAAAATTGCATATTATTTGAGAAAGAGGGTACAATAATTGCAAACATCCTGAGATAGGAGAGTAGTCTTGAAGTTTAAGAAACAGAAAGATGCCAGTGTGGCTAGAGTAAAAGCAAGAGAATAAGAGAAGAATGGGAGAGGAGGTCAGAGACACCAAATCATGCAGGTCATTATGAGGACTTTGGTTTCTACTCTGAAAAGACTGATGATAGAATAAAAACAAGCAAGCCAGCTGTTCTTTTCAGAGATACCTGAAGAAAACTCCTCATGACGCAGTCAAATATGCAAATACTCCTATTCACCTATGCTCTGTAGGAAAGATCTGTGTCTTCAGCATGCTTCAGTTTCTTCTTGGCTTCAGTATGTGAATCCTGGCTTTCAGGGTCTCATCCAGTCTGAGTCCATGGTTCTACATCAGTTGCTCAGACCATAGCCACCATAGAACACAGTGCCTCACTTGCACACAGACACCCATGGGCATTAATATCCATTTTACTTAGGACTAGCAGACATGTAGGAGTTAGTGATGAAGGGCAGGGTGACCTTGCAGTCACCACATTTCTAAAGCCTCCTGCTACAGAAACCAAAACTGCACACATACACACACACACACACACACACACACACCCCTCCCCCTGCCCCCAACACACATATAAGTATAGACATATATACATACAAGTTGGTTTAATTCCACAGTGCTCTCTTCATTTCCACCTTCTCATATCGCAAAGAAAATAATAAAATTAAAAATCACTAATTAAAATGAAGTTATCTCTGTATTCCAACAGATAACATTCGTGACAAGAATTTATTTCATTTTTTTAACAACGAACTTTGTGTGACAATGATATTGTTCAATAAACCATAGTTTAATGTAGACAGCTGGCAAAATAGCAATCCCAAAAGTCTTGGCTGGGTACAAAGAAGCTGTAGATGGGCTCTTCACAGAGCTACCCTTGATTGTGGATCCACACTTGCTTGAAACAAACAGCATACATATAATTTTAAAAATCAACACAATATTTTTCCAGCACTTAATATGTACTATGTATTGTGCTAAACTCTTCATACATATGGTTATCTCCATCCTCAAAACAACTGAGTGTAGTAAACATTACTGATATTTTACTATTCCAGAAGGGGACATATACAGGGGCACACACATGTCAAGGGACACAGCCGGTCTTGTCTGACTCCAAATCCAGAGGACCTAACATCTACTCTCTGTTTACAGAACCACCCCAAAGAGTGAAAATATCCAACCTAAAGAATATAAAGCCTTTGCAAAGATGTAAAACTGTGCTACAAAATCCCAGTTCCAGTTGACCTGTTGAGCAACTGAAGATGTGCTTTAGTCAGCATCATAAGGATTTCAGCAGAGAGAGTCGTGAAGGGACAGCTGTCTATTCTTACTTGAATGCTGCAGGATAAGAATTACAATTTTAGCTCCAGGTCACTCTCTCCCTTAAAGAAGTAGCTTCTAAACTGAGGACATTAACTAAAACCTTTGCCTTTTAGTCTATCTCTTGAACACCAAAGGGTATTTTGAAATAATGAAATGTGTTATACTAATTTCAACTACTTAAAAAGAAGAGGGAGAAAGAAAAACAGGGTGAATGTACTGTAACCAACCTCTCAAATGTGAAATTTCATGATTGATATAACTTACCTACATCATCATAACCATTTGTGGACAAGCTCTTTCCATGATTACGGTATTGGGTATGATCTCTTGCACCAAAAACGGAACCCCTCCATTCTTCCCTTCTCTCGTTAAACTGCTGAAGGCTGGGTGGGAACCATCCAGTCTGGAGCCTTCTGTACAACATATTTCACAGGAGCCCTTTGTGTCTGCATGAGGTAGCCCTTTAAAGCTTCTGAAGAGTTCTAATAGTTAGAAAGTAGTATATTAGATGGAAACTGTTGTCCTCGCCTAAAAATTACATTCCTTGTTCTTAGCTCTGACACTTTGAGATGCAAAGTTACTTTCGAATAGTTCTTCAAGTACTTCATGACAACTAACCCACTCATCCTCCTTCCTGAATCTTTATTTTTCTGGGCTAAACATGTCCATATCCCCCGTTTCAGCTGTTTTTCAAATGAAGCTCTCTTGCTAGAATGGCCATTCTTTAAGACATTTTTAACCTTTTACAACTTCATTTAAGACAAGGCCCAGGAACTAAATGATATTCCAGACACGTTGTTGGCATTGCAGAATATAGTAAAAAGATGTGACCTTCTTTTCTTGGACAGTAGACATTTACTAACATGGATTACGTTGGCATCAATTTGTTTCACAGCTGCATGAGATGGTTGAATCATACTGGGCATGAAGCTAATGGACTCTTTTTTATTTTTTTTAATTTATGTTTATTTTGCATGAACATTAGCAGTTTCCTATTTAAGGTGTTGTTCTTTTTAATGGACATCACATTATGTAGTGAAAAGGGCATTGGACTTAACGTCAGAATATGTAGGTTGAATCTCTACAACAACATTCATAAATTCATTCAACAACATTCAACAAACTCATAAACTTATTTAACCTCTCACAATTTATGTTTACACATCTTTACTTGATAAAATTTGTTTAGTCATCTTGGCCTTAATAAATATTAAAGATAAGTATGTCAAAAGGAGTTTGTAAAGGCCAGTGTGTGATCATTAATTATTGTTTTTTTAATAAACCTAAATGAAAATGTTTTCACTAATTCCTTTTAATAACATGTGAGATTTACCCAACTATTTCTGTGCCAAGATACTTTTGCTAAGAAATAGAGTTAGAAATTTAATTTAAGATATACCAAATCAGTATGTGTGTGTATATACCAAATGGTTGGACTATATGAATTGTGCTGATTACTAAAAGTGATCGTGATGGTTAATACTGAGTGTCAACTTGATTGGATTGAAGGATGCAAAGTATCGATCCTGGGTGTGTCTGTGAGGGTGTTGCCAAAGGAGATTAACATTTGAGTCAGTGGGCTGGGAAAGGCAAACCATCCCTTAATCTGTGTGGGCACCATCTAATCAGCTGCCAGCGAATATAAAGCATACAGAAAAACGTGAAAAAGCTAGACTGGCCTAGGCTCCCAGTCCACATCTTTCTCCTGTGCTGGATGCTTTCTGCCCTCAAACATCGGACTCCAAGTTCTTCAGTTTTCGGACTCGGACTGGCTGTCCTTGCTCCTCAGCTTGTGGAAGAGAGCAATTATCCTGTTTTGAGGGAAAAGATAGGATGGGTACCTGTTTTAGTCTGGACTACTATAATACAGTACCATAGACTGAGAGGTTTAAAAAACCAACATTTATTTCTCACAACTCTTGAGGCTGGAAGTCCAAGATCAGGATTCCAACATGGTCAGGTTCTTGGTGAAGGTCCTCTTCCTGGTTTACAGATGCCTGTCTCCTCTTTGTATCCTCACGTGGCAGAGAACAGAGGCAGAAGAAGTTTTCTTGTCTCTTCTTATGAGGACACTAATCCCATTTGTGCGGCTCCACCCTCATGACTTAATCACCACCCAAAGGTCCCAGATCCTAACACCATCATATTAGGAGTTAGAATTTCAACATATGAATTTGGGTGGGTTGAAAGGACACAAACATTAAGTCAGTAACACTGACTTTTTAAACAAAAATGCTTCAAATACAGTTGACGTTTCTTAAGTAAAAATTGATGAAGGGAGGAGTGAGTGAAGGTGTGCCAGACTTGCTCAAAGTTTCAAAGTGTTGTTATCTTCAAAGGGCTATGATTCTTTTTACCAGTGCATATTGTTCATCATAGCGAAACCCAGTTGTTTCGAGAAGCAGGGACTTGCTGGGGGTGCTAATCTCCTGGGACATGACTACAGCTACCACGTCTCAGCATAGGCCACACTGAAGCCAAGGTGAGCACTTTCCCAATGTTCTCAGGAAGCTGCAATTGTGACAGGGATACTGCTAAAGCCCTCCCTTCTTTGACAAAGCCCGTTAGCAGAGGGATGAATGAAGAGATATAGAGGACAAAGTTCTTGTGGCAGCAAAGAAATCCAGATTATCAATTTTTCCTAACTAGACAAGTTGTATCTTCAGAAGCCTTAAAAGTAAAAACTTGACTGCATTTGTAATGATGCGTTAAAAAATAAACAAGAACTAGTTTCAAGAACATAAGGTGGAAGGAGATTAGATTCAGAGTCATAGAGACATCAATAACAAAGGTGATGAAATTCTTGCTTAAAAATCAGCAGGTTCACTCTTTGACCTTAGAAAAGATGTGGGCTTGGTCCATGCTGTACCAGGTCATCAAAAAAGAAAATCATGTCTCTTTAACATCACCTAACACTCCCACATCCCCTCCTCCCCACTCCTCTACTGCCTCCCAATGCCCTTCATCAGGCTATTCAACAGTCAGACAGTATCAGGAGCGTAATGCCTGGCACAGAATGGTGGTTGTATGTGCATAGCAGAAGATACAAATGTATTCATTAAAAATAATAAGTACAATTTGATCAGCTTAAACATAAGAGTTTCATTAGTAAAAATTCAGTTTACCTATCAAATCAAAAATGTAATTAGAGAAGTTTTATAGAAGTGTTCTGTTTCACATGTCAACATAAGAAGTTAAAGATTCAAGATAGTTTTTCTATCACTGAACACTAATATTACCTTCTCTGAACCTGTTTTTCTGGAAACTGGTGATCTACCATACCATTAATCTTTGTCTACATGTTACTACAAAAGCATTCATGCTTTTACAAGATGACCACCTTTTCTATACACAGTCAATTGGTTCATGGGTTCAGGGACTACTTTCTGTGATGTGAAATCCAAAGCAGAGAACAGCCTTTAATTAATGAACAAACAACAACAATAAAAAATGTAATATATAAAGGTAAGAGATGGAGAGAGATAATTAACTTGGTTGTTGTGAAATACTAGAGCTAGACCCAGTCCTTTGTTTTTGAGCCCCATACTGTAGCAATTAAACCAGAATCTCTCTGTATGGAACTCACACACTAGTATTTTTCAAAATCTTGCCACATTAGTCTCCAGGACAGCCAGTTTTGAAAACCATGTTTCTAGACAGTTGCTGAGGCCCAAGTGCATTTGCAATGTGGGGCTTGAAAGGCAATTTCAGTATCTATCCATTAAATTACTCTGGGTTAATGTAGTTTGTTTGCCAGAATTTTAGAACACATCAGGAGTGTTACCCAGAGACATGGCAAAGCAAATCACATTTTAAAAAGCAGAAATATACCAGTTTCATGCCATTTTACATTTTGATGAGATAGTTCAAAAAGAAATTCATAGCATATTCTTGAAATACAATTCTCTTTTACCAGAGTCTTCTTTTAAAAAGATGAGAAAAAGGTAACATATGAAATACAGCTGACCCTTGGTATCCATGGAAAATTGGTTCCAGAACCTCCTCCAAAATTCACAGATGCTTAAGTCCTTGATGTACAATGGCATAGTATTTGCACATAATGTACGCACATCCTCCTGTATACTTTAAATCATCTCTAAATTACTTATAATACCAAATACAATGTAAATGCTATGTAAATAGTTATTATACTGTATGGTTTTGAAAATAATGATAAGAGAAGAAAGTCTGTCCATGTTCAGTACAGATGCAATTTTTTAAAAAGAATATTTTCAACCCAAAATTGGTTGATTCCACAGATGCGAAACCCATGGATACAGAAGGCTGAGTGCATATGTAATTGCGTGGGTTTAATAGCAGTATCAGTTTCATGCTTTTCAAGATTGAGTATAAGAAATTGAAATATTTCCCAGGCTCTTTCCATCAGAGATCAATGCCCACAGATGTTTCCTAAATGTGATCAGCATTTCCAGATGTTTATGAAGTGATATTTCTAGCATCTCCATCTGTATTTTAAGTAGGAAAAACTGGTAAATCTTCTATATTGGAAAGTAGACCCGAGGAATTCATGAAATTTTTATCTGTTTTTCATCAAAAGTACAATCTTCAAGGCATTGATTTAGTCAGATTTTCTCGAAAACTTCTTTGGCTCCCTTCCCCTATACCCTTCAAACCCTGGGCCAAATTTGTATCACTTTTCTCATTCTTGATGAGCTTTTGCATTTTTCTTCTGGCATATGATCCAGATTTTTGACATACATTTCATATGCTAGAATATTCATCCTGGTTTTGACACAATTTATTTTTAATTTTATTTCTGTAAACCACATTTATTTAGCTTGTTACTTAATTCTCAATGTCCAAATTAAGAAAAAGCAGGTATATCACTCAGCTTTGTTACCTTATTGTCTTTCTAGATCTACTGTTGAGGAAGAAATATATTTGTAAAAAGCATCTTCACATAGTTTAGATTGTGCTTGTTATGTCCAGAAATTTTCTTGGTCATAGAGTAAACATAGGTATAGGAAATCCAAATAGTTCCTTTAACCAAACAATAATAAAATATCGCCATGCTTCCATTCTGAGATGCTGTTGTCCATTTTCCTTATATTCACACAGGGTTCACTGTGGAGGCCCACTGGGACTGTGTTTCTGACCACCTGCGTTGCTTAGCAGGTGGTCAGATACGTACTTACACATGCTTAGTACCTACTTAGCAGGTGGTCCTACATACTTGTTATACCTTGAAATCAGAGTCACAGTTGGTGGCTTTCCTCTTGAAGTGTTACTTTTGCACTTCTTGTTGGTTTGCTTGATTGGTTGGTTGTTTTTGTACAGTATATTTCAATTCTATGTAATCTGCCATAAATTATAGCAATGAAAATTTGTTCATTCAGATCTCAAGATTTGTTTAGAACTAAACAAGTATGGTTATATAAAATTTTACTTCTCTGACCAAAATGTTCTTTGAGTGTACCCTCCTTAGTCTTTGGGTTTTGACAATATTGTGTCTATTTACCTCATCCTAATTGTTTGTATCACCACATTTATCTCACCTTCTCTTCCCTCTCTCTTAACTCTGTCTTGCTCTCCATTAGCTGAAATTTTTCTTTTGATGCCATTTAATGTTACAGAAACTTTATAGTTATTTGTAAAACTTTCATTTTTTCAAGAGATAGATAACACATTGTTGAAAAGGTGAATAATTATTTCATTCTAGATTCACTGTTTACAAATAGCCTAGAAGAGGAATGTATTCAAAGTTTAGAGCAAAGAATGTTTAAATGTGCTTTCCTATTGGGAGAAATGTTTTGTGAAAATTTGCAGAAACTGTTGTTTCTATCAGTTCAGAAATGATGGTCAGGTATCAAAAAGTAAATCATTAATCAAACTGGCAAACTAGAAAGATCAAAGAAAGAAGTATTCTTTACAAAGTTATTAAGAAAATTTCATTTGAATAACTATTCAATTGATAAATGTACAGTAAGTACTTATTAATCACCTACTATGCCAGGACTGTACTAGTCCTTGAGGATTCAGAAGTAGACTGCCACTCTCACGGAACTCAGTCTTATCTTTTGATCATCAAAAAGATTCTTTGAAGCATTAGGGTTGGGGTTGGTATTATTATGCCAATAGTAAATAAGTATGAAGATTCAATGGATTGTCTTGGTTCAAACAGAAACTTGAATCTCTGTATTCCCTTTTTGCTTGTTTTTTTTTTTTAAACATGTAATAACTGTAATTTTAAAAAAGTATTATCAAGACAGTAAATAAATTTAAGAAATAAATTTAAGAAAAATAATTTAGGTAGTACCATTCACTTACTGTTCTTTTTAGCTCAAATACTTTATATAGTTGAAATTAATGTAACCTTGTTGCTTATTTCATAGCAAACTCTACACAAACAAGAGATCCCATTGTAGCTATGACTGCTCCTCCTTGCTTCTTTACTTGGATTCATTCCTTAATTCTGCAAATAATTTAGTGCTAGTTATATCTCAGGTACTATGCTTGGCTTTTCTCGAACTTCTTCCAAGTTAATGATAAAAAAATCAGTACAGACTTTCTGGTGCTCAATTGGTTATTCTTTACATTAAACCTGCTGCCCTTGTTTTTATCTTTTGATGCATCTCACAGATGAAGTCCATCCTAACTAAGCTGAGTAGCATGAGCAATTTTGCATCTACTTTTATTAAACTGTAGTGTTTCTGCTTTTGTGGCATTGTTCAATATGCTTCTCATGCATTAGAATATCTCCATTCTTTCTATTAATATACATTTCTTATCTCAGCTCCACTGTAAATTCATACTTTATTCCCTTCAAAGTCTTTCTTACAAAGTCCAATGAGTATACCCATACACTAACTTAAGTCTCATTAATGAGACTTGCTTTCTTAAAACTGTGTTCTGTAATTACATTTCTATGTAAACATAGCCGTGTAGACACTTAACAACTATATACAGCTGGAAAAACTTAAACATTCTTCAGGCTACCCTGTCTCACTGTCTCTCCACTCCTTGCCCTTCCTCTTTTGTTCTCTACCCAAAGTGTAGCAAGATTAAGATATTATTGAGAAATGACAGGTAAGAGTAATCACAATTCTTTTTTAGTTTTCCTTTCCCAGGTCAAGAATTTCTTTTTGTTTCTAGTTATAATGTATTTTTTCAATTTTTGCATCCAAATAGGTAGGCGAAAAAGTAATAATATGGAAGAGATAAGATACTGGGACTGCTAATGAGTGGGACTACCATCCTGGGATAGGTAGGCAGTAATTACATCATTAAGGTCATAAGGAGAATATCTATCACCTGTACCCACCCCAGGGTTTCTTTTACACATGGCTTCACAGATATAAGACAGAGACCACAGGCCTCTGAGTCAGTTTATGTTATTCCTTTTGCTTTTTACAGATGCAAGTAAATAACATGTTTTTGGGTTTGTTTTGTGCTTTCAAATGGATGCTGTATTTCACTGTTTGTTCCTTATTTTTATTCCCAAGGAATCCAAACAGATAGCTCAGGGTAAATAAGTACTTTAAAAATATCTGTTGAATGAAATAAGATAATGGTGTTTTTATGTGTGTTTCAAACCCCTCATCATGTTAAGCTCTAAAGCCAGAATTTATTAGCTTTCCAAATTATGAAAACTGTCTGATGGTCTTCTCTGTATAAATTTAGCTTCAAACCTTATTCAAATTTGTTAGGTTTCTAGTTCTAGATTGTTCCTCCTTGCAAAACACCCTGTGGATGCAGCTGAAATTATTTGCATCTTTTATAATTTTATCATGGCCTTATTATGTGTAATAATAACATTTCAGAAAATATCTAGTTGAAATATATATTGAATACAAATCATTATATATCCAGATCCAATTAAAAATTTAAATATATAGGCCACAATTATAAAAGTAATCTGCAGAGAGTAGTATCACTTTGAGAATTTCTATGCCAGCAATTAGTTTTATAAGTAAATGTAACAGAATTAGGAAGGGCTAGGCAAGGAGTTGCATGGAGAAACATATAAAAGGGGTTGAACAAAAAAAAATAAAATGAATTCATGAACTACACATTATTCTCATGCCACTCTCTCTCCTGCTCCAGCACCACCTATTTTTGTTTTGTTTTGTATTGTTTTGTTCTGTCAGTATACAATATTCCTCCCTCAGGATCTTTATGCTAGGTGTTCTGTATTTCTGGAATACTAGTAAACATCAAATGTTTGCATAGTCACTTTTTTCTAATCATTTGGCATGAATGTCACTTTCTCCAGTGACCAAGATGCCTTTCCTGAACGCTATTTGTAATGTGGTCCCACCTCACCATCTTCCGTATCACCTTGCTTTATTACTTCCAAACTACTTTTCATGCTCTAAAATTATTTTGCAATCCACTTCCTTGTTTATTGGATCTGATCTGACAACAATGTAAGTTCTAGGAGGGCAGAAGCCCTGTCTTATTTTCTGCTGAATCTCCAGTACCTACTATAGAACACAGCTCAAAGTACTTAGTAAATCAGAATGGAGAAGTCATGGAAGGATTCCCAAAGTGGGTGATAGTTAAAATGAGTCTGGGAGAATGAATGGAATGTAGCCAGATGGAGAAATGAGGATAAGGCAGTGGTAAAATATTTATGAAGTCATAAACCTCACAGTGTCATGAACCAATACAATACAATGGTGAACTGATACATATACATATATATAAAATCTAGGATATCACTAGAACATGGAAAACAGGGAAGTGCTACATAGTGAAGCAAAAAAAAAAAATTGAGCAAATGCAAGAAAATCAGGGCTTTATGTTCTACAATACACATTAAGAGTTTTCTCTTAGGCTTTAAAATGAAAAATGTTTCTTGAAAAATGAAAGACTTTAACCTGGAAGTGACATTATCAGCTTTGTATTTTAGAAGTCTTGAACGGTTGTGTACAAAAAAGAGACTATTTTCATTACATGTCTAAGACCTTAGTAAATTTTTTAAAGTTCATTATTTTGAATCACTGAAACATACTCCGATAACTCACATTCCTAAATATATACATAAAATGTCAGTAGCTCTGATTCAGCCAAAATTATTTAAATCAGCAAATAATTCACTTTGCAGATAGACATTATACAAAAAGAAGCTGTTATTTATTGACATTTAAGGGCAATGGGAAATTTGTATGTCTTTAATCACAACTTAAACATTCACACTATTGAATTAAATGCCTGATGTCATAATAATTATGCAGATTGTGACATATGAGGCTGCTGTGTACAAAATATGAATTCAAAATACTCTTTTCATTGATATATAGTTAAATTACTTGCCTGACTTCAATAAATATTTCCTTTTTCTCATTTTTGCTTTTGGGAATGCCAGCCTCAAAAATTTTCTAGTTCCTCAAATTTTTGTTGAACGGCATTAACCATTTTAGGATTTTGCAAAAATGTATAAATATATAGTGATCACATGGCCTAGCCATTAGTAAAGTAAATATAAATACTCTAAATTTAAAATAGTTTTAGACATTTCACAGATATATTTGTATTAATCTGTCTGAAGTATACCTAAGATAAAACAAAATATTGTTAAATTAAAAAGATTTAAATATATCAATTATGAATAGACAGAAAAGTTGGTTAATATCGTTTATGAAAGGAAAAAGGAGATATACTATAATTAAATTTCAAGTAATAGAGCATGGTTTTGAAAAAGATTGTTTTACTGTCTCTTTCTACATTGAATTGAATATCATAACATTTTAAACAAAGTTTATGACAGTAAGCCTTAGATTCAATACAGACTTCGGTTCAGATCTCAGCTCCATCACTTATTGGGTCAAGTTACTTATCCTCTCAAGCCACAGTTTTCTCATTCTTTTCCTCTTTCCACTACTGCCACACCCCAGATAACCCCTATTTATAAAAGTAGTTTGTTCTTCCATTTTTCCCCACGCTTACGTAATGACATATAAGCATATCTAGTGTATGCATACATATAAGCATGGCATATATATCTATATCCATGT
The DNA here is from genome assembly GCF_008728515.1 of Papio anubis. NCBI lineage: Eukaryota > Metazoa > Chordata > Mammalia > Primates > Cercopithecidae > Papio > Papio anubis. The sequence goes on from NC_044977.1 coordinate 145,663,953, forward strand.
ATGTAAGTATATATAAAGATTTTTTCCAACAAATTTAACCATTGTGTTTTTAGCGCGATTTTACTTCAGAAAGATTCAAGATCCTTTTTCATTTTTAAGCAATCATTTCTAAATATGCTTCTCAATGTATTTAAATGATAATTGACAGAAGTTCCATATGTTTCCCCAAATACTTCAGTTGCTCTTTTACGTTCTTTATTCTTGTTTTCTTGGAGAAGTAACTCACTTTCTACTCCATGTATCAAGGTCAAATTTGACCCAGATAGCATAAATGAGTTCAAGCTTTTAAAATCATATAAACTATACCCATGGGGAAAAAATCATGAAAATATCATATTGAAATCACTCTCAATTTTCTTTTCAACACCACAGAATGTGTGAAGATTCAGAAAACTAGTAAAAGGCAAATTGTGTCCCAGTTTTCAAGAAAAGAAAATACTGACTTGAAGAAATTACACACAGAAATACTCACACACTTTGCAATAGTTTCCTAATATTGCCTTAAAAAATTACCACATACGAGATCACTTAAAACAACAGAATTTTATTTTCTCTCAGTTGTGGAGGTCAGAAAACTGAAAAAAAAAAAAAAAAAATGTTGGTAGGGTTATTTCCTTCTTGTAGACTCAGAATTTGTTCCATGCCTCTCTCCTAGACTCTAGTGGTTGCTGGCAATTCTTGGTACTCCTTATCTAGACACATCACTCTAATCTCTGTCTTTATTGTCACATGGGTTCTCTCTGTGTGTCTGTCTCTGTATCCAAATTTGTCTCTTCTTATACGGACACAGTCACTGGATTAGGGTGTACCCTAATATGGTATTGGTTTTCTTTTATTTTGATTACATCTATAAAGATAATTTCTAAATAAAGTCACATCAAAATATCTTTTGGGGGCACACAACTCAACTAACAATGCATTGTAATGTCAGTTTCAGGCAAATTTATAGTACAGAAGTTGTAAACAATAGCACTTGAGCATTTAACAAAGCCAATATTGTGTTATCAATCAAATCTCTTATAAAATGGACTCATTTCCCCTTTCTTCCTGACTGGTGGAGTAGAGAGATTAAGAGCATGTCATAATTAACATTGTTTTTAACACATTAAGCAGAGATTTTAATATTCATTGCTGTGAGCAAGAAATTTTAAAATGTGGATTATGTAAAAGGAAAGTCTAAATGGATTTTTAGCTGGTTGAACAATTACAGAAGGTATTGATTATTGAATTTCTGTCATCCTAGAGGTTAATCTCAGAAATGACCTATTGGATTATTTATCTAACCCAACATTTGTTTCAGTGACATAAATTTAGACATAAAGAAAAAGATTATCAAATTTCATGTGACAAAATCCAAGAAAATGGCTAACATGATAGGTAAACATAATACAGTTCAAGTAACCTTAACTTGCTGCATCTGATTTTAGTCACAAGGCTGAGAAGCCAAATGGGCTTAATAAAGAAGATAAAATTATATAGGCACAGTGTGAGTTTCTATTTCTAAAACCAAAAATCAGCTGTCCACACAATAACTATATCTGCAGTTTTAAAAAGCTGGTTAGATGAGAGCCTCCTAAGCATGTCTAACCTGACTGTGTTCTTAACTGGCATAACATTTATGTCAAATCCATCTATGAAGAGGATCTGATAATGAGAAACTATATCCTGAAACACATTGTTGCTGGTGTCCTGTTCCTATCTGATGCAGCACACGAATAGAAATGTTTCCCATTTTTCAAATATTTTTCTCACACTGATTGGTCAGTGGGCAAATTTATCATCTTGGCCTATGTGAACATGTATAAAAATTGTGAAACCGATGAAGTACTTTGAATCAAAAAATTACGAAGTTAGTATTGAAAATAGTGGACAATTTGCTTTATATTGTTTACTGGCAAAACCAACAAACCATTACTTCAGGTGCTAGAAAGAGCCTTTCTCTCACTATACTCTTCTACCTCCCCCTACAACATCAGCTGTGGGATCATTTCTTAATATATTTGTGTACATTTTTATTAAAATTATTTGGCTTCCATTTCTCTTATCCTTTGCATGTAGAACTTATTGGACTAAAGAACTGAGCTCAGGAAATAAACGCTCATCTATCAGATATTAACAATGATAATATTCTTTCTAGTACACAATGAAAAGACTGACTCTAGAGTAATAATGTTAGGGTTTAATGAACCACATATACAGTATTACTCGTAATACTAGGAGTAAATAATATGCCAATAAAACTAATGCAATTAGGCCTCATTAATAGATACCTATTGATATCTTATTGTATTATCTAAATATCAGATCAAATATTAGAAGGCAACGAATAAACCTAAGGAAGGTAATCTCAATGTAAGGGATTGGCAATAATGGCAAATAGAAACAGCAAAAGGAAATAAGGATGTTTGATCTTAGGAAGAAAATACTTAAGGAAAAGTTAATAGCTATTTATCACAATTTACAGGGTTATTAAGTAAGAAAAATATTATCTTTTGGAATAAAGGATACATGTAGGTTCAGTTTAATAAAAAATATTTCTAACAGTTTGGCATGTCTGAACATCAACTGCTTTCAAAAGTTACGAGTTTGTGAGAGTTGAAGTTCCAATGATGATAAGTTAGCTTGGATTGCAATAATCTTCCTCTAGATAACAATAATAAACTCTGGGGAAAATATAAAATAAAAACTATTTGAAGGCACTAATCAAAAGCTGACAGAAACTGTAAGGCATCTGACTGGTAATATTGTTTGGATATTTGTCCTCTCCAAATCTCATGTTGAAATGTGATTCCCAATGTTGAAAGTAGGGTTTGGTGGGTGGTGATTGGGTCATGAGGGTGGGTCCAGGGTGGGTCCCACCTCCTCATGAATGGTTTAGCACCATCTCCTTGATAAGTATGTACTTATTCAGTTATTTCACATGAGATCTGGTTGTTTAAAAGAGTATGGGACTTCCCCCTTTTCTCTTTTGTTCCCTCATTCGCTATGTGATGTGTCTGCCCCTGCTTTGACTTTTGCCATGAGAAAAGGCTCTGGAGGCCTCACCAGAAGCCAAGCAGATGCAGGCACCATGTTTCCTGTACAGCCTGCAGAACTATGAGCCAATTAAATATCTTTTATTTATAATTCAGCCAGATTCAGATATGTCTTTGTAGCAACACAAAAACATCATGTTGATACAGACTATTGGTACCAGGAGTGGAGTGTTGCTATAAAGATATCTGAAAATGTGGAAATGGCTTAGGAACTAGGTAATGGGCAGAGGCTGGAAGTGTTTAGAGGGTTAAGAACACGACAGAAAGATGAGGGGAAGTTTGGAACTTCTTAAGGGGTGAAATGGCTGTGATCAAAATGCTGATAGAAATACGGACAGTGAAGTCCAGACTGAGGAGGTCTCACATGGAAATGAGGAATTTATTGGGAACAGGAGTGAAGGTAGCCCATTATGCCCTCGCAAAGAACTTAGCTGCAATGTGTTCATGACTTAGGGTTCTGTGGAAGTTTGAACTCAAGAGTGATGACCTAGGATATCTGGTGGAAGAAATTTCTAAGCAGCAAAGCATTCAATATGTGGTCTGACTGCTTCTAGCAGTTTACCATCAGGTACTGAAGCAAAGAAATGACTTAAAGTTGGAACTTAAATATAAAAGGGAAGCAAAGTTTAAAAATTTGGAAAATTCAGAATCTGGCCATGTGGCTAACAAGGGAAAGGCATTTTCAGGAGAGAAATATAAGCAGGTTGCAGAGCAGCAACTTGTTAGAGAGATTAGCATGACTGAAAGGGAACCAAATGCTAATACTGAAGACAATAAGAAAAGATCTAGCAAGCATTTGAGAAATCTTTAAGGTGGATCATCCCATGAAAGGTCCAGAGGCCTAGGCAGAAAAAATTGTTTAGTGGAGCAGGCCCATGGCCCTGCTGCCCTGTGCAGCCTCTGGACATTGTTCCCCAAATCCTGGCCTCTCCAGCTGCTGCTAGAGATCAAAGAGCCTCTGGCATAGCTTGAGCCACTGCTTTGGAGGGCATAAGCCATAAGTCTTGGCAGCATCCATGTGGTGTTAAGTATGCAGGCCCACAGCATGCAAGTTTGAAGAAGACTTGGCAGCTTTCCCCTCAATTTCAGAGGATATATAAGAAAGCTTTGGCCAGGCTCAGTTGTTCATACCTGTAATCCCAGCACTTTGGGAGGCTGAGGTGGGTTGATCACGAGGTCAGCAGAGAGCATCCTGGCTAACATGGTGAAACCCCGTTTCTACTAAAAATACAAAAAATTAGCCAGGTGTGGTGGCGGGCACCTGTAGTCTCAGCTACTCAGGAGGCTGAGTCAGGAGAATGGCGTGAACCCGGGAGGCGGAGCTTGCAGTGAGCCCAGACTGCGCCACTGCACTCCAGCCTTGGCAACCTCCTCACCAAAAACAAAAATCAAAGGCTGGGCTGTGGTTCAAGCTCAATCCCAGCACTTTGGGAGGCTCAGGTGGGAGGATCACAAGGTCAGAGATCGAGACCATCCTGGCTAACATGGTGAAACCCCCTGTCTACTAAAAATAGAAAAATTAGCCAGGGTGGTGGCTGGCGCCTGTAGTCCCAGCTACTCAGGAGGCTGAGGCAGAAGAGTGGCATGAACCTGGGAGGCGGAGCTTGCAGTGAGCCAAGATCCAACCACTGCACTCCAGCGTGGGCAACAGAGCCAGACTCCATCTCAAAAAAAAAAACCAAAACCAAAAACAAAACAAAACAAAATGAAAGCTTGGCTGCCTGCCCTGGCAGGAGCCTGCTACAGGGGCAGAGCCCTCACATAGAATCTCTACTAGGGCAGCACAGAGGGGAAATGTGGGTTTGGAGCCCCCCCACAGAGTCCCCACCAGGGCACTACCTAATGGAGCTGTGGGGAGGGGGCTGTCAGCCTCCAGACCCCAGAATGGTGAGCCACTGACAGCTTGCAACCTCATCCTGGAACCAAAACAGGCAACCAACTCCAACCTATGAGATAAGCCATGGGGGCTACACCCTGGAACACCACAGGGGTGGAGCTGCCAAAGGTGTTGGGAGCCCACTACTTGCATCACTGTGCCCTAGATGTGGGACATGGAGTCAAAGAAGATTTTGGAGCTTTGAGATTTAATGACTGCTCTGTTGGGATCAGATTTGTGTGGGGCCTATTGCCCCTTTCTTTTGGCATATTTCTCCCTTTTGGAATGGGAATGTTTACCCAATGCCTGTACCATCATAGTATATTGTAGGTAAATAACTTGTTTTTAATCTCACTGGTTCATAGGTGAAAAAAAAGAAAAAAAAACCTCATCTCCATATGAAACTCTGGACTTGTGACTTGGCATTTGGGACTTTTGAGTAATACTGGAAAAAGTTATAACTTCGGGGAACTATTGTGAAGTCGATATTATATTTTAAAATGTGAAAAAGACATAGGTTTTGAGGGGTCAGGAGTAGAACGATATGGTTTGGATGTTCGTCCCCTTAAAATATCCTGTTGAAATGTGATTCCCAATATTAGAGGTGGGTCCTGGTTGGAGGTGATTACATGGCGAGGATGGATCCCCGATGAATGGTTTAGACCAGCCCCTTGGTGATAACTGACTTTTTGCTCAGTTAGTTCATGTGAGACCTGAAAGACTTTAAAAGAGTCTAGGACCTTTCCCTGCTCCCTCTTGCTCTCTCTCTTCCCATGTGACATGCCTACTCCTGCTTTGTCTTCTTCCATGAGTAAGAACTCCCTGAGTCCTCCCCAGAAGCAGACCAGATTTAGGTGTCATGCTTCCTGTATAAGCTGCAGAACTGCAAGTCAACTAAATCGTTATTCTTTTAAATTACCCAGCCTTAGGTAATTTTTTTGTGGTGATGCAAAAATGTCCTAATTCAACTAGTAAAGGGAATTACAGTGACTGAGTGAGACCCATATTTATAGACACTTTCCTTGTGGGTACTCCCAGTTCTCAAGTGTAACAGCTAGAACTCAAGTAGAATGCATCAGAATTACTGAGTTGTGATATCGGTGTAGAGATTTCAGGCTACCAGGGTGGTTATAAATGAAGAGTAATTGCAGAAAGTAGGGAGACACAAAGACAATAACATTAATACCTGCCAATTAAAAATTCCTCAAATCCTTGACTGACTATGGAACTGTGTGTCTATTGGGGGCACTCCAATGATGCCAGCAGAAAGCAGAAGGCTGCAGCTGAAAGGACTGGACGGAGATTTCAATTACTGTATACAGCAAATGAAATACTGTTTGGAATCTGAATAACACCAAGGATAGAGGAGCCTAGTAAAATCTTCAGGTATTCAATAGTCCTGCTTTAAAGCATAAACCAATGGCTCTGGATGTTAAAGGTGATCAGCCCTCAAATGCCTGCCAGAGAATGATTTCTCCTTAGAGGAAGAAGACGTAACTCGGATATATTATTTGCAATGCCCTGTGTATAGTAAAAAAGTAATATCCATTGTAAGAAAAAGAAAATCATGACTCATTATCAAAAAAAAAAAAAAAAAACCAGCCCATAGAAATACATGACAAGGTGACACACATGTTGGTATGAAGTAGTAAAACAATATGTTAGGGTGTTCTTGCATTGCTGTAAAGGAATGCTTAAGACTGGGTAATTTATAAAGAAAAGAGGTTTAATTGGCTCATGGTTCTGCAGGCTGTACAGGAAGCACAGTGATAGCATCTGCCTCTGGTGAGGCATCAAGAAGCTTACAATCATGGCAGAAGGCAAAGGGGGAGCAGGTGTATTAATGGCAAGAGCTGGAGTCAGAGAGAGAGGGGAGGGGACACACTCTTTTAAATAACCAGATCTCACAGGAACTACCAGAGCAAGAACACACTCATCACTAAGGCACTAAGCCGGAGATTCTCCCTTATAATCCAAATACCTCCCAACAGGCCACCTTTAACACTGGGGATTACATTTCAACATGAGATTTGGCAGGGACACAGATCCGAACCATATCAAACAGTTATTATAAGTTAAAAAGTTAAGAAAATCATGGTCTTAGTGAATGAACAGATGTGAAATCTCATCAAAAGACATGGAAGCTGCACAAATGAACCAAACAGAAATACTGGCACTGAAAAGTGTTAATACTGTAACGTACTTAACAGTAGATTGAAATAAGGGTCAGCATATTTTTGAGAGTGAGCCATGGAAATTATTTAACTTAAAGAGAAAAAAATCAGAAAAATGTAAATAAAGTCTTGGTGAGCTGTGAGTCAATATCATATGATCCAACATACAATTAATTGAACTGAATTTCCAGAAGGAGACGAGAGAGAAATGGGGACGGTGCAGTAAAGAAATAATGACTGAAAGTTTTTCAAATTTTGTGAATAATATCTACTTATGTATCTATGACACTCAGAAAACCACAGCAGAATAAACACAAAAAGAACCATATGTCATAGACTAACTGCAGAAAACCAATGATAAAAAGTTACTCTTAAAATCAATAATATGCATTCTGTCAGATAAAAATAGAGGTCAAAATTGTTGGGGAATAAAATAAAAAAATCTGTACACCCAGAATTCTATAACAGTAAAAATACCATTACAAAATTCATACAAAATAAAAACATTTTTAGATTTAAAAATCTAAAAAGAATTTGTCTGTAGCTGTTCTGCACTACAAGAAATAAAGGGACTAGGTATAGTGGCTCACACTTGTAATCCCAGCACTTTGGTAGGTCAAGGCAGGCAGATTGCTTGAATCCAGGAGTTTTAGACCAGTCCAGGTAACATAGCCGAATCTCGTCTCTCAAAAAAAGAAAAAAAAAAAAAATAGCTGGGCATGGTGGCGTGCGCCTGTAATCTCAGCTACCTGGGATGCGAGGTGGAAGAACCACCTGAGCCCAGGAGGTCGAGGCTGCGGTGGGCTGAGGTTGTGCCACCCTACTCGAGCCTGGGCAAGCAGAGTGAGACCCTGTCTCAAAACTAACAAGAAATACTATAGGGAAGTCTCTAGCCTGAAGGTAAGTGATAATAGATGAAACTAAGATCTGCAAGAAAAAAACAAGGAGCCCAGGAAATTGTGTGTATGTGGAAATATAGAAAAGCTATTTTCTTCTTCTTTTAATTTCTGTAAAAGACAATACACTATTTAAGCAAAACTTAAAACATTGTGTTGTGTAGTCTATAACTAATGGGTATGTAAAATCTGACAGCATTTGCACATATAATTGAGGAACTGTCAAGTAGTTGTAAATTTCTTAACTTTATGTGAAGTGGTACATTATTAACTCTAAGTAGACTGTGGTAACAAAAGAACAACCAGTGAAAGGGAAATAACACGAAGAAATACAGCTTGGAGCAACAGAGCAACTAAAATGGTATTAGTATAAAAAGGAGTGAATTTGTCATCCCTGGAAATGTCCAGGTTGGAAAGTCATCAGATCAGGAAATTTCAGAAAGACAGGAAATTGATTACTTCTTCTTCCCCTCGAAAGTTGTGATTTGGGGTGTATGCCATACTTGATTTTATTTTAATGCCTCAAAGCAAAATGTTTCACAAGACATGTTTTGGTCTTGAAATTTCTGGCATCTTTCATGTGGCCACTATGGATGTTTACATTCATAAGCTCAATTACTTGGCCTCTTTCATAAATTTAAAACAAAGGTAACACATGCTGTTATAATTTAGTTTCACCACCAGTTTCTTTGTTTTATGCTTTCAATAAAATACTATGTCTGCATTTGAGAAATGTTCTGTGCAATTATTCCTGAGAAGAACAGTATGAATTTTTAAATCTATTCTCACAGGAATATTAACAAATAACACACAAATAAAGGAAAATGGAAAATGCTAGAACTCCACTCCCACACCCCTTCCCCATCCAACCCTCTCCCACAATGGGGTTCTGCCAAGTACTCCTCAGAGCTTAATCAAACTTACTTCTGTCCAGTTCTGATTCTTTATAAGGTCAGACGACCTTCAGGTTCTCCCACTTCCCGTCAGTGTATTGTGCTTCTCTCCAAGCACCACCACAGAACTGAATCCCATTGGTTTGAAAGAAGTATTTGTGCCTAACAGTAATAAGCAAATGACATTTTTCTCCCAATGTCAGAAAACATGGGCAACCTGCTCCCTTTCCCCTTTCTTGGCGTCTCTCCCACCTTCCCTCCAAGATCAAATTGGCCTCCCCCAATTCTGTGGAAAAGAAAACAGAATTCCTGGGCCCCATGCCCAAGTGTTTCCAGCCAGCACGGCATTGCCAAGGCTAAATCACCAAGCCGAGGACCTGGGGATGGGCGCAAATGCAAATCAAAAAGGCTCTTGAGAAAGAGGGGTTTCTTCATTTTCTTTCTAGGCGCAGTAATCTATGAACACAGCTCCTTTTCCCAGGCCCTGCAACCTGCCCCTCTGATAGGAAGTGACCGTGGGCTGGCTTTTATCTTTTCTTTCACCTCTTATTAGAGTAGTGACAACTTGTTTTCTTCACTTCTTCCTCCCCCTCGGCTTTTAGGTTTCAGCGAACTTCACGGTGCCCCACCCCCTCCAGGAAGACGCCCCCGCGGGCTGGCAGCTCTCCCAGCGCGGGGCGGGGTCCCAAACGGGGCGGCCGCGCGCGGGGAAGGAGGGTCCAGGCGAGCCGGACCCGCCCCCGGACCCCGCGCCTTGCCCTCCCCTCCGCGCGTTTACTTTGTTTATAACTTGAAAAATCCTCTTCCGTCTCCCTTCCCTGCCTCCTCTCCTTTCCCTTTCCTCTGCCAATACAACTAGACCCGCGTGTGGCGTCGCCGGTGCCCAGCATTCTGCAGGGCAGGCGGTGAGTGGGGCTGGACAGGCGGGCGCAGAGCAGGACTGGGTGGCGCGGGCGCCCGGGCTGCGAGGCCGAGGTTGTGGTGAGGGGAGGCCCGAGGCCGCGGTGCCTGTGGGCAGGCGCGGGGGTCGCGCGACGTCCTGCGCTGGCGGTTCCCAGACACTGCGCTGGCGTCGCATCCTCAGGTGGTTGCAGAAGTTTCGTGGTGTCGGGCGTGCGTCTGCGGTGGAGACGCAGCAGGTTTGGGAGCGAGCAGTTTCCTGCCCAGGGATGGGGGTCCTGGCAGCACTTCACGGGGGCGGCCCTTTCGTTTCGGTCTGCGTGACAGGTCTCGCTTGATCGGGTTTCTCTTGGGTCTCTAACTGGCGTTTCTACGGGTTGGCTCTCACGAACTCAGGCCAGGCCACTCGCAGGTAAAAACGCTTTATGGTAACTTCTCTACATGCTCGGCGAGTGGAGGCGGTGACAGGAGAGAATCCGTCTCTCATATTGTCAATTCGGGCAAACTGGGGCGATTTGGAGCTGTGGTTGATTTGTTTTTAGAAATAAAACGTTCATATTTAAAGACTTAGAATTTTATTTTGTGGCCTTATTTATCTTCCCTTAGGATCTGCAATTTAGTTTTTAATTTTATATTGCATTTAAAATAGAGCCACCAAAATAAGTAAATGAAGATACAATGCACCAAACTTGATACTACTTAAACGGGAGTAGATTTCCTAATTTAATTGCATTCTCTTGTAATAGTAATACAAGACAACCTCCATCTGTCTATCTGCCCTCATGGTTAGCTGTGAAATACTAGCGGCATTTCCATTAAATGTAAAAAAGACAAGAATGCTAATCATTACACTCTGTGACATGGTTGTGAATTCTATAGGCGAGTGACAACAGGTAGGGGACATATAATCACTTTATGCACGATGTGAGTGGATACCTTAATGTCTATAGGAAACACTGAAATTTGATGGGAAGCATAAGTGAATTTATCAAAGTTTCCAATTGCATCATACTTAGTTTATAGAAATCAATTGATGTTTATACATAAACTAGATAATACAGTAAAACAAAGTAAAATTCAGTTTGGCATGAAATAACACAGAATTGAGAAATTATTTTTAAGAAGATATAAAAAGATATGCATGAGAATCCTATAAAGTACATAACATTCTTCTGGGTACAGATATCATTTCTCTAAAACAACGTATAAGTAGAATCCTAACTGAATATTTTTGTTACTGTTTTTAACTATACTGTTTAGCTCATGTGAAAGAACAAACAATATTAATGTTATGTATATTACAAATAATATACAAAATATATAATTATTGTATATATTATATATAATTTTAACGTTTAATATTATACATATTCACATATATATAGTGGAGACTTTTTCATATAATAAAAGGTGTTATAAAACTGTGGTGATTAAAAGTCAGTGCAGTAGAACTACTACCAGATGTGTAAATGAAACTGAAGAGACATGGAAGAATAAAAGGAAAGCTGGGATTTGATAAGCTTACATTTTAAATCAGTGGGAGGGAAGAAGAAATAACATTTAATTGAATGTGCTTGAACAAACAGGAATTTATTTGGGAAACCTAATAATAAAACTGGAACTTTTCCTCACTGTTAACAGACAAATGTAGTCCAGATGGCTTACTAATTTAAATCTAAATATATGCAATCTAAAAAGGAAAAAAGAAAGCCCAAATAGGTATTTGTGCACATTGGATGCTGGAAAAGCATTTCTAAGCATAATACGAAAACCTAGACCCATTTAGGGACATGATTTTTGTTAACATTTCCATCCCCCCAAAAAGATACAAACTGGGGACGTTGTTAATAGAAAAAAAAGATAATTTTGCTAATATACCTAGAAAATTTATTAATGACCTTCAAAATCAATGACCCAGTTAAGGATAAAATGAGTCAACTCAAAGCAAAAGAAATAATAAGCAAATAATAAGCAGAGTGAATACTGTTAGCCACACTGATTATCCAAAACATATATAAAGTAAGACATCAATTTTTGCATTAATTTTACAAATTTTGAAAGTCTGATAACTTTAGGTGTTGTTGAAAATGCAATGAGGAAAATATAATTTTACAAACTTTTAGTGGAAATGTGAATTGGTGAAACTGTTTTTAGGGTTAAAGCTGTTCAAATTTACAAATGTTCATTTACTTACTGGATTTTTTCCATCAAAACATGCTCCCAAGTGTACAAATAAAAATGTCTGTCAAAGATGTTTAAAGTAGGATTGTTTACAATGTAGAAAACATGGATACAACTCTGTAGCCATTTATTGGGAATTGGTTACATAATGTATGGTATCTTCAAAGGTAGAATAATATACAGTTTAAAACATTGTAGCTCTAAATGTTCTAACTTGGAATATGTCCAAAACATAAGTTAAAGTTAAAACACAAAATGAAACAAAGAACAAGTTAAAACACTGTGTGTGTGTGTGTGTAGTAAATATTTTTGTAAATAATTTGGAATATACGTTGAATTGTATTATGAGTAGGGATGTTGTATTACACACTTTTATAATGTATGCATGTGTATAAGAAAAAATTGATAGTGATTGGTAATTTATACAGAATATTGCCTTCTTGAATATATTAATTGTCGTTTACTACAGAAGAAATATATTTCACAAAACCTTTCATATTGTCTCATTTTTTTTTCTTTTATAAGTGTCCTCTTTCAGCTGCTTCCTTTAAAGTCCCCTTCCTTTTTCTCCTTCCCTAATATTGATGTTTATGATGTTTATTGCAAGCACAGCAGTGAAGAATTTTGCCTGAGAGATTTCACAACCGGTTAACTTTCATAAACAAAAAATACAAGAATGTTGATACTCATATGTTCACCAGCATTGTACTAAAATTCATTTTTATGGTGCTCATCCTTCAGTGTGAAAGAGATAGATATGCTAGTACTTAAGAAGGAAAACATCTAAAATTGGACTGCAAAAAATTTTGTTTTTAATTGCATGACAAGGCTGGGTGGCGGTGGCTCATGCCTATCATCACAGTACTTTGAGAGGCAGGAGTGGGCAGATTGCTTTAGCCCAGGAGTTTGAGAGCAGCCTGGGAAACATGGCGAAACCCCACCTCTAAAAAAATTTAAAAATTAGCCAGGCATGGTGGCACCCACCTGTACTCCCAGCTGCTCAGGAGGCTGAGGCAGGACAATTGATTGAGCCTGAGAGGTCAAGGCTGCAGTGAGCCATTATCATGCCACTGCACTGCAGCATGGGCAACAGAAAGAGATCTGGTCTCAAAAATAAAATTGTGTGACAAAAATGCAGTGAAGACAAATGGTAAGTTTTGAAAGGATAATTTTAATATAAAATTTTAATACCTTTCATATAAAGAAGAGAGAAATAAAAAGCTAACAGAAATGAACAAATGACAAACAGGCAGTTCACAGAAATAGAGTTGCAAATTGCTTTCAAACAAATAATAAAAGTGGCTCAGCCTCCTCATTATAAGATATATGGAAAATAAAACCAATTTTTTTTTAACATATCAGATTGATAACTACAAAAATGTTGATAAAATACTGTGTTAGGAATGTAACTTTTTGTCTGGGGTCTAAATTGATTCAAATTCTTTAGAGTGCAATTGGATAGTATCTTTTAAAATGTCCAAAACTTTGATCCATCAGTTCTCCTTTCAATAATTTAATGCACAGATGCACAGGAAGAAAATATTTTTTTCAGCATTTTTGATAATAGCCTAAATTTGGAAACGATTTAAGTTTTTGTCATTAAGCAGCCAGATAAATGCATTATGTTGCAGCCATTAAAAAGAATAAGGTTATATGGACTGAAATGTAATTAATATCAACACATTTTAATAAATGAAAAGAAAAAGACACAGAAAAGTATATAGATGATTGCCATTTGTATAAAAACTATGTATATTACTTTATTTATGCTTAGAAAATCTCTTGGAAGACCAAAAAAATCTAATGTCTCTGGTTGCCTTTTGAAATGGGAAATGGGAATTGGAGTAGGTGGGGTTCTTTTGTATAAATGTATTGTGTAAATGTATGCACTGCTGGCTCCTTGAATTATATTTGTGTTTGTTTGCACGTAACATCTATTTTTTAAAAATATATTTTCATAAATGTAAAGTTTCTTATCGAAATGACTTAACTGTATGCAACATGACATCTTGTTTTACTATAATTTTAAATACTAAAAGACTAGCTGTAAAGTGACACAATGAGGCGTTATTGGTAATCATAGTTGGCATGGTAATGTTTTCTTAATGTCTTGTATAAATAACATGAGAATATTGTTCGGATATTTTTGTACTCTAAATAACAAAAACATTTCCCTCTTGAAAGCTGAAAAGGAGACACCTGATATTCTCTTTAAACAATTTGAACCAAATTAATATGTTTAATAAAGGTTATGTATGGACTGTGGCTATCAATTTGCTTTCATTTAATCTCATCTTTTATTTTATATTAAAGCCAAATAGCTAACCTCCAAGATCCTTCACATTTGCTAAAGAGAATGAAATATTCTACCATACGTGTTTTCTTTTGAAGGAGTCATGATGTTAATAAAATAATAAATATATTGATATAGGTTATAAAAACAACACTATAAAATCTTAGGTTTTGCCCTTTTAATTTGTTGAAAATTAATCACTCCCTAAGTTTCTTCTAGAATTGATTTTATGCAAAGATACAATTAAATACATATGTGTTAACATGTAATTATAATGAAGATACTGTGTATTTATGGGACATTCTTGCTGCAGCATATTTTATCAACATGGACCTAGGTTTATCTTTTGTGCAAGCCTGCAATTAGTTTCTCTAATTCCAGCCCATGTGACAGCAACTTATTAAGTTTACAAGATGTCTACAGAAATGACTGAATCCTTCAGTCATTGGACTTTAATCCACTGATGTTGAGCCCACTGAACTATCCAGTTCCCTGTAGCCAAGAAACCCATAAAAGTAATCAACACAGTCCACCGTAGGAGCTGAGAAATTTGGCTTAAAGTCTATAAAGAGGATCGTACTTGGAAAGGTGTGCGTAAAATTTTATCTTTGATGAACATGCATGTCTTTTAGTTACAGATTCACTACAAGAGAGTACATTGTCAAGTTTTTACAATTATTTTAAAAACTCAGTTTATATAATCTATTATACGTCTATTGTAGAAAATTTAAAGAGGAAATGTTTATATCTTAGCATATTTTCTCCAGGTTTTCCATACTTTTAAAAACATTGATATCATTATAATTATCCAGATTATATGTGTAACATTTGAATGTAAACATTTAATGGTTTTTACAAAACTATTTGTTACTATATTTTTAAAGGAACATGATTTTATCATAATGTTTCACTATAATGTGTTTACTTAACAATGGTGCTTGATATTTATGTAGTTTACAATTACTACTATTTTCATTGTTCATTCCTTCTGTGAAAATGAGAACGCATCACTTAAAAATGTTATATGGCATATTTTGAATTTATTTTGAATTTGGTATAGAGGAAATTTACTTGGGTTTACAAATGAGATTTGAGAAAAAAATAGATATGTCTTATGTTGGTAAATTGAACATTTGATTGAATGTATTATGATTCCTACAGCAGATAGGTTTTTATCTGAATGGGGTAAAATTTCATAGATCTATAACTGGAGGTGTGTGTGTTGGGGCCAGGAGGGGAGGGGATATATTAAAATCACCTGGGAAATGGCTTCCATTTTCTTCCTTATCCACAGAAGCAATGATCTTTTAAAGCTTTATCATGAGACTGCAACAATTCAGTAACATCTTCATGCTTCACTTCTAATTCTTAGTTCTCTTGCTATTTCTCTCACATCTGCAGGTACTTCATCCAGTGAAGTCTTGAACCACGCAAAATCATCCAGGAGGGTTGGAATCAACTTCTTCCAAGCTCCTGTTAATATTTATATTTTGACTTCCTCCCATGAATAACAAAAGTTCTTAATGGTATCTAAAATGGTGAATCCTTCTTAGAAAGTTTTCAATTTATATTGCCTAGATTCATCAGAGGAATCTAGGCCTAGCTTTTGTTCTGTCTTTGCTTTCAACATGCCTTCCTCATTAAGCTTAATCTTTTCCAGCTTTTTGACTTGAAGTGAGAGATGCACGAACTTTCTTTTCACTTGAGTACTTAGAGGCATTTGTAGGCTTGTTAACTGGCCTAATTTCAATATTGTTGTGTCTCAGGGAATAGGGAGGTCCTAGTATAGGGAGAGAGATGGGAGAATAGTTGCTCTGTGGAGCAGTCACAACAACATTTATTAAGTTCACCATCTTATATAGGCATGGTTCATGGGGTCCCAAAAAATTACAATAGTAACATCAAATAACACTGATCATAGATCACCATAACAGATTAATTGTAATGAAAGAGTCTGAAATATTGTGAGAATTACCAAAATGTGACAAAGAGACAAACTGATAACATGCTGTTCTGATAGACTCCTCGATACAAGGATGCCAAAAACCCTCAATTTGTTTAAAAAAATGGAATATCTGTGAATCACAGTATAGCAAAGCACAATAAAACAAGGCATGCATGTACATAATGAGCTATTTTGAGGATGGGATCCAAGTAAACATGAAATTTGTGTCCCATTATGTTTTAAACACATAGCCTGAAGATAATTTTATACAATATTTTTGATAATGTTGGGTATGAAACGTTTATGTACATTGAACCATTGGAAAGCAAAGGTATCAGTATCTCAATCACCCGTGTGGACAATCTGTGGTTATGTGACATCGCCATCATTCCTGACTCTAAATTCATTATGCTACTGATAAGTAATCATTTTCTTATATTACTCACAAATAAGTGCTTAACAGTAAAAATATGATGTATCATTAATACAGTGAAAAGACAATGTGTTCAGGGTAACTAAGCAGCTCAGTAGTATCTCCAGAATGCCTGTATCAGAAAGCCGCCAATAAGCAATGGCAGGCTTTCATTCTTTACCTACAATGCTGTATTTTGATTACAAGGTTATTGTTCACTGTATTTTATTATTTTAAGTGAGAAGAAGTATCAGAAGTAGCCAAGTGACCAGCAAGTGTTTTCTCTACAAATGAGAAAGCATTCTGATGGATGACTTTTCAAAATGTTTCCTCTGGAGTCATCTCATTAACTCATTAACAATGGTTTTGTCTTAGAAGTCTCTGTTGATTTTATAAATGACACGATTTCTTATTCTGTGATGAATGAATGCTCTTCTAGTCCTTCAATAAACCCATCACATGTTTTCACCATGTCATCTATAGGCACTTTGTAGTGTTGACAGTGTCCTCATCATCTTTCACTTGTGACATCATGTTGGTGCTCAAAGTTTTGGAGTTTTGAGCATTTCAGATTTTGGACTTTTGGATTAGGGATGCTTAGTCTATATAGCACTTTATGTGCCAGAATTCTGCATGAATATTTTAATCTCATATAAGTTAGAGATTGTTCATTTCTTTGTTTTCAAGAATAAATGACAGACATAACAGTTTTTGTTTTGCTTTCTTTTTTTTTTTTCTTTTTTTTTTTTTCTTCAACAGTTTTAGAGCATAGTCAGGATCATGATGACAAGAAAGAGATGTATACAGTTGGCAGAGCATATAGTTAGCAGGAGCTTGAGAAGAGGGGTTTCAGTCAACTGAAAGATTCCCATGGAAGAAGCAGGATGAAATACAAATAACAGAGAGAACAAATTCTTACACATTTTTTTGAATTTGAAGAATTCATACAATTTTTATTTTTCAGAAAATGGTCCAAGTGTCAATTAGGAACTTTTCAGGTTTGATTTGAAACCCCCATCACAGAATTTGCTTTTCCTTTCTGAGAGACTGGTTATTGTTTTGGGATTAAAGTCTTTGGGGGCTTCCTCTAGTGGAGAAAGAGTTCAGACAAAAGGGAGTGGATCCATTAGATGGCTGGTATAAAAGTGGACAATGTCTTTTCCAGTTGCATGACTGTTTACCATAAAGGCAGACATTTTGAGGCATAGGGTTCTTTATTTTGGGATCCATTGGTTTGGATTTAAAATATGTATGAAGAGCTACTCTTGGGCCCTGTAGCCATTACAACTGTAAAGACATAAACCTGTTTGCCTTTGTAAGGAATTTTCCCACTGTAGCCATTCTAAGTTACTTTTGGTAAGGTTCTCCCATTCGTCTCGAAAAGCACAGGTTCTGGGTCTCTAGTTTTTATACGTGAAGTTGCCTACAATTGCAGATGGTGAAGTTCTAGCAACCTTTGACCAGATAAATCCATGATTCCATGTCTTTTATTAACCTTTCCTACCTATTGAACGGAGTTTATTTTGTGTCTGACCCGGTAAAATACCTGAGGCC
Organism: Papio anubis; assembly: GCF_008728515.1. NCBI lineage: Eukaryota > Metazoa > Chordata > Mammalia > Primates > Cercopithecidae > Papio > Papio anubis. Next base: position 145,682,112 of record NC_044977.1, read on the forward strand.
TCCCTACTGGGCCCAGTCCTGTTTTTGTCATGACTTTGAAACCAGTGTAGATCAAAAATGCTCAAACTCAGCTCAATTCAGAAGTTCATGAAGCTCAGATTTAAAAAAACCTCACCCATGACCCCAGTTGCTGAGAAAGAGCAGTGAGCACATGGGTCATGGTGGGTACCATACGTTGGTCACTCGGTGCTCCTGGGATCACTGGAAGTTTGCTTCAAGATCTGACTTCTCATGTGAAACTCTTAAAAGAAAAACATTAGACAAATTCAGCAGAGTTTATCTGAGCAAAAAACGATTCATGAATCAGGCAGCACTCATAACCAGAAGCGTTTCAGAGAGCTCCACCCAGCAACGTGGGCAGGAAGTATTCATAAACAGAGGAAAGAAGTGACATATATAAATCAGTTGATTGGATCCAGCCTAGTATTTGCTTTATTTGGTCATGGTGTGATGAGTCATTTGCCTTCAACGGACATAGTCTGATCAGTTGACAGCCCGTGATTGGCTGAAGCTCTGCTACCGTCATTGGCTGAGACTCAGCTACTTGTTACAAGAATACGCCCTCAAATCAGGTTGCAGTCTGCTACTTGCAGAGGCAGCTTTAGGCCCAATTTAATTTATCAGGTTATGATTTAGATTATGTAGAAATGTGTTGTTTTATTTTTCTGAGGTTAGAGAATTTCCTGTTATCTTGCAGTTAGTAATTCCTAGCTCATTACGTTATGGTCAGAGAACAAGCGGTATGATTTTAATTTTTTTGTAATATTTTAAGATTTGTTTTATGAGCCAGAATGTGGTCTGTCTGGGTGAATGTTCTGTATGTTGAAAAGAATGCTTATTCGAATGCTGTTGGGTGGGGTGTCCTAGAAATGCCAGTGTTGGTTGATGATGCTGCCTAGTTGTGCCAGTATAATTGCTGATTTTCCCTCTGCTTGTTCTTACAGATTTCTAAGAATGGAGTGTAAAAGTCCTCAACTATAACTGTGGATTTGTCTTTATTTGTTTAAATATTGCCAGTTTTAGCTTCATGTATTTTGAAGCTCCATTGTTAGGATCAGTCACACTTAGGATTGCTGTTTCTTGTTAAGAAACTGTCTCTTACTTTTAAGTGATAGCCCTTCTTATCTCTGGTAATTTTCTTTGCTCTGAAATCTACTTGTGAGATATTAATATAACCACTCCAGCTTTCTTTTTCTCTGTAATGACTTTATTGAGATATAATTCACATACCATAAAATTCACCCATTCAAAGTATACCGTTCATTGATTTTTAGTGTATTCAGAGTTGTGAAGCTCTCATCACAGTCTAATGTTAGAATATTTTCATAATTCCAAAAAGAAACCCATGCTCAATAGCAGTCATTTCCCATCTTCTTGAAACCACAAATCTACTTTCTACTTTTATGAACTTGCCTATTCTGGATAGTTCACATAAGTAGAATCATGCACTATATGGTTTTTTTGGTGACTGACTTCTTTCTAGTAGTGTCATGTTTTCAAGGTTCATCCAGGATATAGCATGTATCAATACTAAATTACTTTGTACAGCTGAGCCATATTTCATTGTAGGGATATTTAAAAATTGATCAGTTCACCAGTTGATGGATATTTGAGTTGTTTCTACTTGTTAGCTATTATGTAATGCTGTATAATTGTGTAATGCTGTTATGAACATATGTTTGTGAAGGCATTTATTTTCATTTCTCTTAGGTATATACCTAGAAATGAAATTACTAGAGTATATGGTTAACTGTATTAACCATAATGAAACTCCATGTTTAACCTTTTGAGGAACTTCCAGACTGATTTTCAAAGCAGCTGTAACATTTTGCATTCCTTAGCAACATGTGAAGGTTTCAATATCTACATATATTTCCTAAACCTTGTTGTTACGTTTTTTATTATAGCCATCCTACTAGGTGTAAAAAGTATCTAATTGTAGTTTTGTTGTTATTTTTTAAGAGAGAGGATCTTGATCTGTCACCCAGGCTAGTGTGCAGTGACACAGTCATAGCTCAATGAAGCCTTGAACTCTTGGTCTCAAGAGATCCTCCCACCTCAGCCTCTCCTGTAGTTGGGACTACAGGTGCATGGCACCATGCCCAGCTAATGTTTAATTTTTTGTAGAGACAGGGTCTCATGATGTTACCCAGAGTTTCTAACTCCTGACCTTAAGGAATCCTCCTACCTTTTCCTCCCAAAGTGTTGAGATTACAGGCATGAGCCATTGTGCCCAGCCTTAATGCATTAATTAGTTTTGATCCACATTTTTTTAATGATTAGTGATACTGAGAATATTTTTATGTGCTTATTGGCTTTAATATATCTTCTTTGAAGAAATATGCAAATTCCTTGGCCATTTTTCAATTGATTTGTCTTTATTTTTGCGTTGGAGTATTCTTTATTCTAGACAAAAGTCTCTCAGATAAATGGTTTGAAATTATTTTATCTCATTCTGTGGGTTGTGTTTTCATTTTCTTGCTGATGTCCTTTGAACTACAAACCTTTTAAATTTTTATGAGTCCAATTTATTTATTTTTGTTGCTTTTACTGTTGGTGTCATATCAATGAAACCATTGCCTAACTCAATGTCATGAAGATTTATTCCTGTGTTTTCTTGTAACATTTATTAGCTTTATCTTTTGTATCTAAGTTTTCTTTTTCCTTTTTTTTTTTTTTTTTTTTTTGAGATAGAGTTTTACTCTTGTTGTCCAGGCTGGATTGCAATGGTGCAATCTTGGCTCACAGCAACCTCTGCTTCCTGGGTTCATGTGATTCTCCTGCCTCTGCCTCCCAAGTAGCTGGCATTTCAGGCATGCACCACCACACCCAGCAATTTTTGTATTTTTAGTAGAAATGGGGTTTCTCCATGTTGGTCAGGCTGGTCTTGAACTCCCAACTTCAGGTGATCTGCGTGCCTCGGCCTCCCAAAGTGCTGGGATTACAGGTGTGATCCACCTGGCCTGCATTTAAGTTTATAATATACTTTGATTAATTATTTGTATTGGGTATTATAGGGGTCCAAGTTTGTTTTGTTTTAGTTCTTGGGTGGTTTTTGGTTTTTTTGTATGTAGATGTACAGTTGTTTCAGCACTATTTGTTGAAAAGACTGTTCCTTGCCGTCTTGGTATCCTTGCCAAAATTAATTACCTATAAATGCAAAGATTTATTTCTGGATTCTCATTTCTGTTCCATTGGCCTTTATGTCTATTCTTTGGACCAATACCATATTGTTTTGATTGCTGTAGATTTGTAGTAAGTTTTGAAATCAGGAAGTCTGAGTTTTCCATATTTCATTTGCTTCCAAGATTGTTTTGGCCTTTATAGGTCCCTTTTATTTCTATATGAACTCTGTGTTTTAGCTTATTAGTTTCTGGAAAAAGATAACTTGTATTTTGATAGTGATTTTGTTTCATCTCTAGGTAAATTTGGGGAGTATTGCTATCTTAACAATATTAAGATGAACTTGGGATATCTTTCTTATTATTTAGATCTTCTTTAATTCTTTCAACATTTCATGGTTTTAAAAAGTGCACAAGTCTTGTACTTTTTAATTAAATTTGTTTCTAGTTGTTTTATTCTTTTTGATACTATTATAAGTGTAATTGATTTCCTGCATTGTTCATTGCCAGGGTATAGAAATACAATTGATCTTTGTATAATAGTCTTGTATCCTGCTGCATTGATTAACTTGTTTATTCTTAGTTTTTAATGAATTCCTTAGAAACTTTGATATGACTTAAAAATGTACATCACATTTCTTTATTTCTAATTTAGATGGCTTTATTTCTTTTTTTCTAACCTAATCACTCTGGCTAGAACCTCCAGTACAATGTTGAAAAGAAATAGTAACAGTACATACTCTTGTCTTGTTTTGGTCTTAAGGGAAAGCATGTAGCCTTTCTCTGTTGAGTATGACATTAGCTGTGGAGTGCTTCACAAGTGTCTTACCAGATTAAGAAAGTTCTACTATATTTCTAGATTGTTGACTGTTTATTGTTTTTATCAAGAAAGACTACTGGATTCTTTTGAATATTTTTTCTGTCATCTATTAGGATTATGTGGGGTTTGTCCCTTATTTTATTACCCTGATATATTCATTGATTGAGGTTTTTTTGTTTGATAAACCGTTTTATTACTACAATAAATCCCACTTGGTTGTGGTGTATTGTGGTATATTGTGGATTCAGTTTTCAAGTATTTTGTTGACAATTTTTGTGTCAGTATTCTTCATGGTTATTAGTGTAGTTTTGTTGTATTGTCTTTACCTGATTTCGATATAAGGGTCATACTGAAATAAAGTGAGTTTTAGAAGAGTTTGCGAAGGGTTGGTATTCATTCTTTATTAAGTATTAGGTAGATGCACAAGTAAATCATCTGTACCTGGGCTTTTTTTGTGGAAAGTTTTTTTGATTACTAATTTAGCCCCTTATTACAGTTCTATTCAGGTTTCCTGTTTCTTCTTGAGTCAGTTTTGGTAGTGTCTGTCTTCTAGGAATTCATCCATTTCATCTACTGTATCTAATTGGCATATGGTAGTTTGCTAATTATTATTCCCCTATAATCCTTTTTTCTTTTCAATGTGAGGTTAGTATTAATATGGCTCTTTTCATTCATTATTTTGGTAATTTGAATATTTTCTCTTTCTTTTTCTTTATTAGTGTATCTAAAAGTTTGTTAGTTTTGATCTTTTCAAAGCAACAATTTTTAGCTTTTTCGATTTTCTTTTTTATTCTCTATTCCTACTCTAATCTTTATTTCTTTCCTTTTTCTTGCTTTAATTTGCTCTTTCAGAAATATTTTACAGAGGAAGATTAGGTTATTTATTTAAGAGCTTTATTCTTTAAAATTATTTTTATTTACAACTATAAATTTCCCTCAAAACATTGCTTTGGCTGTACCGCATAAGTTTGTGGCCTTTTGTCTTTTCATTGTGAATTTTCATTGTGATTTTTTTGCCAACCCATTGCTTATTAAGGGAACTGTTGTTTAATATCCACATATTTTTAATTTCTTCAACTTTTTTGTATTGTTGATTTATAATTTAATTTTCCATTGTATTCAGATAATATATTATTTCAATTTTTAAAACTTTATTGAGGCTCATGTTATAGCCTAACGAATGTTCTATTTTGGAGAATATTTCATATGCACTTGAAAATAAGGTATTCTGCAATTGTTGGTTGCAGTGTTACATAGATAATTATAGATTTAATTGGTTCATAATGTATGTATATTTCCCATCAATTTTATCAGTTTTTGATTGTGTATTTTGGGGCTGTATTGTGATGTGCAGATAAATGTATAATTGTTATATCTTCCTGAGAGATTAATTTTTTCTTCTCTTTATGAAATATTCTTCTTAGTCTTCAGTAATTAGTTTTTGTCCTAAAGGTTTATTTGTATAAGATTAGTATAGCCACTGCAGCTCTTCTTTGGTTAACACGAAGTACACCTCTTTCCTTTTTCAACCTGTTTGTCTTTATAAATTGTGTCTCTTGTTTACAACATATAGTTGGATCATGTTTTCTTTTTCTTTTTTAATCAATTCTGCCAGTCTTTGCCTTTTGATTGGATTGTTTAATCCATTTACATTTAAGGTAATTACTGGTAAGGTAGGAATTATGTCAGATGTTTTGCTACTTGTTTTCTATATGTGTTACATTCTAACTTTCTTGTTATTAGTGTATACATGGTATATCTTTCTTATCCTATCTTCTTTAACCCTTTTCTGTTTCATCTTTTTCTACCTTATCATTACATTTGAAGTTAGTTTCTTTTAGAGAGCATGTAATTGAGTCTGTATTAGTCCATTTTCACACTGCTGGTAAAGACATACCTGAGATGGGGCAATTTACAAAAGAAAGAGATTTAAGGGACTTACAGTTCCACATGACTGGGGAGACCTCACCATCATGGTGAAGACAAGGAGGAGCAAGTCACATCTTATGTGGATGGTGGCAGGCCAAGAGAAAGAGCTTGTGTGGGAAAACTTCCCCTTGTGAAATCATCAAATCTTGTAAGACTTACTCACTATAAGAAAAGCAGCACAGAAAAGACCTGCCCCCATGTTTCAGTTACCTCCCACTGGGTCCCTCCCACAACACCTAGGAATTCAAGATGAGATATGGGTGGGGACACAGCCAAACAATATCAGGGTCATTAACAAATATGCATTCAACTATTCTGATAACCTCAGTCTTTGTTTATATGCTTACATGATTTTACATGTAAATATTGATAGGTTTGAATTTTTGCATACTTCTTCTCCTTTTTGTTCTTCTTTATCTCATCCATTATAAGGGCTCTTTAATGCTGTTTGAATTTTTTGTAGCATTTATTTGTTTATTGGGTTTTAGAATGTATCTTTGTGAATAGTGATTTTATTGATGACTCTAGGCACTTCTCTCTCTCTCTCTCCATATGTATACATATGTGTGTGTGTATGTGTATGTATATATATGTGTACAATTAACTTTTAACAGCATTCTTATAATTAATATTTAACCACTTCAAATAGAATGTAGAAATATTACCATCATATGTAGGTCCCCTTATACTCATCAATTTATGATATTGTCTTATATATTATACCTACAGACATTGTAAACCTCCTTGAACAATGTTATAATTTTTGCTTTCTTCATCAAAACTATTTTGAAGAATTTAAGACCAAGCATGGCGGCTCATGCCTGTAATCCCAGATCTTTGGGAGGCCAAGGCAGAGGGTCCCTTGAAGTCCAGAATTTGTGATCAGACTGGGCAATAAAACAAGACCCTTGTCTCTACAAAAAAATTTAAAAATTAGCTGGGCACAGTGGCATTTGCCTGTAGTCGCAGCTACCATGGGGGCTGATGTGGGAGGTCCACTTGAACCCGGGAGATTAAGATTGCAGTGAGCTGTGATAATAGCACTGTACTCCAAACCTAGGCAAGATAGCAAGAACCCATCTCCAAATAAATAAAAATAAAGTAATTTAACAGAAAATAGTATATTTTATTTATTGATTGATTTTTTTAAATTCCTGATGTTCCAAGTTTTCTTCTGCTATTTTATTTTCCTTATACATAAAACTTTGATTATGAATTCCTTTTTAGCAGGTCTGGTGGCAACAAATTCTCTTAGTTTTACTTTTTGGCAGTATGTCTTTATTTTACACTCATTGTGAAGGACGTTTTTCCTTTATATAGAGTTCTGGATTAACAGTTGTTTTCCCTGAGCATTTTAAAAATGGAAAAATATTATTTTATTTGTTCTGCCCTCCTGGATTTTCTTTTTATTATTATTATTATTATTATACTTTATAATACTTTAAGTTCTAGGTACATGCATAATCTGCAGGTTTGTTACATATATGTATACTTGTGCCATAAGTTGAAGGCGGTTGCACCTATCAACCTTGCCAGCACTTCTATCAACTGCCATTTACATCAGGTATAACTCCTAATGTAATCCCCGCCCCTCCCTCCCTCCCTTCCCCATGATAGGCCCTGGTGTATGATGTTCCCTTCCCGGTGTCCAAGTGATTCATTGTTCAGTTCCCAATTCTTAAGTGAGTGAGGAACATGTGTGTTTGGTTTTCTGTTCTTATGAGAAGTTTGCTGAGAATGATGTGGTTTCCAGCTGCATCCATGTCCCTACAAAGGACGCAAACTCATCCTTTTTATGGCTGCATAATATTCCATGGTGTATATGTGCCACATTTCTTAACCAGTCTGTCACTGGCTTTGGACATTTAAGTTGGATTCCAAGTCTTGTTATTGTGAATATGCCACAATAAACATAATGTGATGCATGTGTCTTTTATAGCAGCATGATTTATAATCCTTTTGGGTATATCCCCAGTAATGGGATGGTTGGGTCATATGTAGTGTACTCTCTAGTTCCCAGATCCTTGAGGAATCGCCATACTGTTTTCTCCATAATGGCTGAACTAGCTTACAATCCCACCAACAGTGTAAAAGTGTTCCTACTTCTCCACATCCTCTCCAGCTTCTGTTGTTTCCTGACTTTTGAATGATTGCCATTCTAACTGGTGTGAGATGGTATCTCATTGTGGTTTTACTTGCATTTCTGATGGCCAGTGCTGATGAGCATTTTTCATGTGTCTGTTGGCTGTATGAATAAGTTCTCTTTGAGAACTGTCTGTTCATATCCTTTGCCCACTTTTACGGGGTTGTTTGTTTTTCTTGTAAATTTGTTTGAGTTCTTTGTAGATTCTGAATATTAGCCTCTTTGTCAGTTACAGATCTAAAAAAATGTTCTCCCATCTGTAGGCTGTCGGCTCACTCTGATGGTAGTTTCTTTTGCTGTGCAGAAGCTATTTAGTTTAATGAGATCCCATTTGTCAATTTTGGCTTTTGTTGCTGTTGTTTTTGGTGTTTTAGACATGAAGTCTTACCCATGCCTATGTCCTGAATGGTATTACCTAGGTTTTCTTCTATGGTTTTATGGTATTAGGTTCATTATTTAAGTCTCTAATCCATCTTGAATTAATTTCTATAGAGTAAGTGAAAGGATCCAGTTTCAGCTTTCTACTTATGGCTAGCCAATTTTCCCAGCACTATTTATTAAATGGGAAATCCTTTTCCCATTTCTGTTTTGCCAGGGTTTGTCAAGATCCATGGCTGTAGATGTGTGGTATTATTTCTATGACTCCTCATTCTGTTCCATTGGTCTATATATCTCTCGTTTTGGCACCAGTACTACCATGCCAGTTTTGGTTACTTCGTAGCCTTGTAGCATAGTTTCCAGTCAGGTAGCTTGGATGCCTCCAGCTTTGTTTCTCTTGACTTAGGACTGTCTTGGCAATGTGGGCTCTTTTTCTGTTCCATATGAACTTTTGTGCCAGTTTTTCCAATTCTGTGAAGAAACTCATTGGTAGCTTCATGACGGGGATGGCATTGAATCTATAAATTACCTTGGGCAGTATGGCCATTTTCACTTATATTGATTCTTCCTATCCATGAGCATGCTGGAATATTTTTCCATTCTTTTGTGTCCTCTTTTATTCTTGCTGAGTGAGTGATTTGTGTTCTCCTGAAGAGGTCCTTTTACATCCCTTTGTAAGTTGATTCCTAGGTATTTTATTCTCTTTGAAGCACCAGGAATGGAAGTTCATTCATGATTTGCTTTCTGTTTGTCTGTTACTGGTGTATACTTAATGCTTTTGTGATTTTGTACATTAATTTTGTATCCTGAGACTTTGCTAGTTGCTTATCAGCTTAAGGAGATTTTGCTGAGACAATGGGATTTCTAACATACACCGCTGTCATCTGCAAAGAGGACAATTTGACTCTTTCCTAACTGAATACCCTTACTTCTTCCTGCTCAGACTGCCCTTAGCCAGAACTTCCAACAATTGCGTTGAATAGAGTGGTGAGAGAGGGCATCCCCGTTCAGCCAGTTTTCAAAGGAATTTTTCCAGTTTTGCCCATTCAGTATGATACTGGCTGTGGGTTTGTCATAAATAGCTCTTATTATTGAGGCACGCTCCATCAATACCGGACTCTATGTAGAGTTTTAGCATGAAGGGTTGAATTTTAATAAAAGCCTTTTCTGCATCTATTGAGATAATTCATGTGGTTCTTGTCTTGTCTTGTTTCTTATATGCTGGATTATGCTTATTGATTTGCATCGTTGAACTGTTTCCTAGTATCCCAGGGATGAAGCCCACTTGATCATGGTGGATAAGTTTTTGATGTGCTGCTGAATCCGTTTGCCAGTATTTTATTGAGGATTTTGCATCGATGTTCATCAGGGATATTGGTCTAAAATTCTCTTTTTTTGTTGTGTTCTGCTGTAGCCTGGTATCAGGATGTTGGCCTCTATAAAATGAGTTAGGAGACTCCCTCTTTCTATTGATTGAATAGCTCTAGAAGGAATGGTACCAGCTCCTCCCTTGTACCTTCTGGTAGAATCTAGCTGTGAATCCATCTGGTCCTGACTTTTTTAAGTTAGAAGACACTATTGCCTCAATTTCAGAGCCTGCTATTGGTCTATTCTTTAGGATTCAACTTTCCTAGTTTAGTCTTTAAAGAGGCGTCCAGGAAATATCCAGTTTCTTCGATTTTCTAGTTTATTTCCATGAGAGGGTAAGTGCTTATAGTATTCCCTCTGATGCAGTAGTTTGTATTTCTGTAGTCGGTGGTTATATCCCTTTATCATTTTATTGTGTCTATTTATTCTTCTCTCTTTCTTCTTTATTAGTCTTGCTAGCTGTCTGTCAATTTTTGTTGATCTTTTCAAAACCAACTTCTTGGATTCATTGGGATTTTTTATGCTTGTGTCTCTATCTCCTTCAGTTCTGCTCTGATCTTAGTTACTGCCTCTGCTAGCTTTGAATGCGCGCTTTGCTCTTGCTTCTCTAGTTCTTTTTAATTGTGTGATGTTAGGGTGTCAATTTTAGATCTTTCTGCTTCTCTGTGGGCCTTTAGTGCTATAAATTCTCTACACACTGCTTAAATGTGTCCCAGAGATTCTGGTATGTTGTATCTTTCACCTCATTGGTTTCAAAGAACACTTTATTTCTCTGCCTTCATTTCAAGTATATGTACCCAGTAGTCACCAGAGCAGGTTGTTCAGTTTCCACGAAATTGAGCTTATTTTGATTGAGTTTCTAGTCCATGCCTAGCTTGATTTCACTCCCAGGTCTGAGAGACAGTTTGTTATAATTTCTGTTCTTGTACATTTGCTGAGGAGTGCTTTCACTTCCTGTTATGTGGTCAATTTGGGAATAAAGTGATGTGTGCTGAGAAGAATGTATATTCTGTTGATTTGTAGGTGGAGAGTTCTGTAGATGTTCATTAGCCCTGCAGACAGTTCAATTCCTGGATATCCTTGTTAACTTTCTGTCTCATTGATCTGTCTAATGTGTTGACAGGAGGTTGAAGTCTCCCCATTATTATTGTATGGGAGTCTAAGTCTCTTTTGTAAGTCTCTAAGGATTCTGTTTTATGAATCTGGGTGCTCCTGTATTAAGTATTATATATTAGATAGTTAGCTTTTCCTGTTGAATTGATCCCCTTTACCATTATGTAATGGCCTTCTTTGTCTCTTTTGGATCTTTGATGGTCAAAGTCTGTTTTATCAGAGACCAGGACGTAACCCCTGCTTTTTTTGTTCTCCATTTGCTTGTGAATCTTTCCTCCATCCCTTTTATTTTGAGCCTATGTGTGTCTCGCATGTGAGATGGGTCTTTGAATACAGCAAACTGATGGGTCTTGACTCTTTATCCAGTTTGCCAGTCTGTGTCTTTTAATTGAGCATTTAGTCCAATTTTACATTTAAGGTTATTATTGGTATGTGTGAACTTTGATCCTGCCATTATGATATTAACTGGTTATTTTGCTCATTAGTTGATGCAGTTTCTTCCTAGCCTCGATGGTCTTTACATTTTAGTATTGTTTTGCAATGGCTGGTACCAGTTTTTCCTTTTCCATGTTTACTTTCCTTCAGGGTCTCTTGTAAGGCAGGCCTAGGTGGGTAACAAAATCTTAAGCATTTGCTTATCTGTGTAAAGGATTTTATTTCTCCTTCACTTATGAAACCCAGTTTGGCTGGATATGGAAATTCTTGGGTTTAAAATTCTTTCTTAAGAATGTTGAACATTGGCCCCCACTCTCTGGTTTGTAGAGTTCTGCAGAGATCTGCTGTTAGTCTGATGGGCTTCCCTTTGTGGGTAACCCACCTTCTCTGGCTGCCCTTGCAGATTTTTTCCTTCATTTCAACTTTGTGAATCTGGTACTATGTGTCTTGAGTTGCTCTTCTCTCATGAGTATCTTTGTGGCATTCTCTGTATTTCCTGAAGTTGAATAAGTGTTGGCCTGCCCTACTAGGTTAGTTCTCCTGATGATATCCTGAAGAGTGTTTCCAACTTGTTCCAGTTTCCCTCAATTTCAGGCAGATTTGTCTCTCACTTTCAGGTAGATTTGGTCTTTTACATAATCCCATACTCTTGCAGGCTTTGTTCATTTCTTTCTCTTTAGGTTTCTTCTCGCCTATTTCATTCATTTGATCCTCAATCTCTCTTTCTTCCAGTTGATCGAGTCAGTTACTGAAGTTTGTGACGAATACATATTTCTCGTGTTCATGGTTTCATCTCTGTCAATTCGCTTATGGCCTTCTGCATTTTACATCTCATATCAATTCTTCCACTCTTTTTCAAGATTTTAGTTTCTCTCTTTGCGCTTGGTACGCAGACCTCCTTTATTTGAGAAGTTTGATGGACTGGAGCCTTCTTTCTCTCATCTTGTCAAAGTCATTCTCCATCCAGCGCTTTGATCCATTAAGGGCGATGAGTTGCATTCCTTTGCAGGGCTTTATGCACTCTTATTTTTTTGAATTTCCAGCTTTTCGCCCTGCTTTTTCCCATCTTTATGGTTTTATCTGCCTCTGGTCTTTGATGATAGTGACATACTAATGGGGTTTTAAAAGGGTGTCCTTCCTGTTTGTTAGTTTTCCTTCTAAACTGGCCAGGACCTCAGCTGTAGGTCTGTTGAGATTGCTTGAGGTCCACTCCAGACCCTGTTTGCTCTGCACTCAGCAGCAGAGGCTGCAGAAGATAGAATATTGTCACAGCCGGTATACCTGTCTGATTCTTGCTTAGAAGCTTCCTCTCAGGGTGTACTCACCTGCAGGAGGTGTGGGTGGTCGGTTCGTTCCCTAGTGGGGGATGTCTCCCAGTTAGCTACTCAGGGGTCAGGGACTCCACGAGCAGACAGTCTGTCCGCTCTCAGATCTCAGCCTCCTGTGTTGGGAGATCCACTGCCTTCAAAGCTGTCAGACAGAGTCGCTTAAGGGCCTGCAGAGGCTCTAGCTGCTTTTTGTTGTTGTTGTTGTTGTTGTTTAGCTGTGCTCTGTCCCCAGAGGTGGAGTCTATGAGATAGGGTAGGACTTTCTTGAGCTGCTGCTGTGGAGCTCCACCCAGTCTCGAGCTTCCCCAGCTGCTTTAGAGCCATCTACTTGCCTCAGCAATGGTGGGCTCTCCCAGCCTCGCTGCCTTGCCGGAGACTCCAGACTGCTGTGCTAGCAATGAGTGGGAGGCCCAGGGCATGGGACCCTCCCGCCAGGTGTGGGATACACCTCCTTGAATGTGCCCGCTTGCTAAGATCCTGGTAGAGCACAGTATTGGGGTGGGAGTTACCCATTTTCCAGGTGTTGTGTGTCTCAGTTCCCCATAGGAAAAAGAGATGATTCCTTCCCCTTGTGCTTCAGGGTGAGGGGATGCCCCTGCTTCAGCTCTGGCTGGTCGGCTGCAGCTGACCAGCACCCTCCCACTGTTCTGCACCTCCCTAGTGAGGATGAACCCAGCACCTCAGTTGAAAATGCAGAAATCACCTGTCTTCTGTGTCGCTCGCGCTGGGAGTTGGAGACTGGAGCTGTTCCTATTCGGCCATCTTCCCTTCTGGATTTTCTGATGAGAAACTGATGGTCAGTCTAATTTTTAAACCTTATCTAGTTAATGTATTAGTTTTCTCTGCCTGTTTTCAGGATTTTAACTTTATCTTTTTAGTTCGTAGCTATTTCATTATGATAAGTCTTGTAGTGGATAGTTTTAGTTTATCTTGTCAGGGATTCACTGAGCTTTACATATTTGTTTGTTTATATCGTTTGCAAAATCAAGAAAGTTTTCAACCATTATTCTTCCAATATATTTTCTGCACTATTTTTTTTTTCCTATTCTTCTGATACTCTGATACCAGTAATGTTAACCTTTGGTATTATCCCACTGACCCGTAAATTTAGTTCATTTTTTAATTTAATAATTTTCCTCTCTGTTCTTCAGACTGGATAATTCTGTTGATCTGTTATTAAGCTCAGTAACTGTCCTTGTAGTCTGCATTTTTTATTGAATCCATTCAGTGAATTTTAAATTTTCGTTACTCTACTTTTTAGTTCTAAAATTTCCATTTGCTCCTTTATTGCTTTTATTTCTTTGCTGAGACTTTCAATCTTTCCTCTTTACTGCCAACCCAGTTTTTCTTAAAGCATCTTAAAAACAGATGCTTTAAGTTGTCAGGTAATTCCAACATCTTTGTTATCTTGGCATTGACATCTCTATTAGTCTGTTCTTGCACTGCTGTAAAGAAATACTTGAGACTGGGAAAAGAGGTTTAATTGGCTGATGGTTCTACTGGCTGTATAGGAGCATGATGCTGGCCATTTGCTGGCTTTTAAGGAGACCTCAGAAAACTTACAATCAGGGAAAAGGCAAACAGGGATCTATCAGTTCGCATGGCCAGAGCAGGAGGAAAAGAGAGAGTGGAGAGGTGTCACAAACATTTAAACAACCAGATCTCATGAGAACTGTTATCATAAGAACAGCACTGGGGGTATGGTGGTGCTAAACCATTAGAAATTGCCCCCATGACCCAATAACCTACAACGAGGCCCCACGTCCAGCATTGGAGATTGCATTTCAACAGGACATTTGGGCAGGGACACAGATCCCAACCATATTATTCTGTTCCTGGCTACCCCCCCAAATCATGTCCTTCTTACATTTCAAAATAAAATTGTGCCTTCCCAACAGTCCCCAAAGTCTTAACTTATTCCAGCATTAACTCAAAAGTCCACTGTCCAAAGTCTCATCTGAGAGAAGGCTAGTCCCTTCTGCCTATGAGCCTGTTTGTTTGTTTTTTCTTTTTAAATAAAAAAAAGTTATTCCCAAAATACAATGAGGGTAATGAGGGTACAGCAATTGGGTAAATACTGCTGTTCCAAAGGAGAAGTCAGCTGAAAGAAAGGCTGCACGCCCCATGTAAGTCCAAGTCCAAAACCCAGCAGAGTAGTCATTAAATGTTGAATCTCCAACATAATCTCTTTTAACTTCATGTCTCACATCCAGGGCACACTGATGCAAGTGGTAGGCTCTCAAAGTCTTGGGCAGTTCCACCTTTGTGGCCATGGCTGCTCTCATGGGCTGATATTGAGTGTCTATGGCTCTTCCGGGTGAAGGCTGCAAGCTGCTGGTAGCTCTACCATTCTGGAGCCTGAAGGATGGTGGCCCTATTCTCACAGCTACACTAGGCAGTGCCACAATGGGGACTCTCTGTGGGGACTCCAACCCACGTTTGCCCTCCACACTGCTGTAGGAGAGTTTCTCCATGAGGCTCTCCCTCTTTAGCAGGCTTATGCCTGTACATCCAGGTTTTTCCATACATCCTCTGAAATCTAGGCAGAGGTTCCCAAGCCTCAGCTCTTACACTCTGTGTACCTGCAGGCTTAACACTACATGGAAACCACCAATGCTTAATGGTTTCCACCCTCTGAAGCAGCAGCCTAAGCTGCATCCAGTGCCCTGTTAGCCGCGGATAGAAGTCCCCAGCTGGGACGCAGGGAGTAGTGTCCTGAGGTTGTGCAACATGGCAGGGCCCTGCCCCTGGCCCAGGAAACCATTCTTGGCTCCTAAGCCTCCAGTCCTATGATGGGAGGGGCTGCCTCAAAGGTCTCTGAAATGCATTCAAGGCATTTTTTCCCATTGTCTTGGCTAGGAGCAATTTCTTTCTTTCCAGTTATGTAAATTTCTCAAGATTGCTTGAATTCCTCCAATGAAAATGAGTTTTTCTTTTCTACTGCATGGCTGGACTGCAAATTTTCCAAACTTTTATGCTCTGCTTCCCTTTTAAATATAAGTTCCAGTTTTAGGTCATTTCTTTGCTCACGCGTATGAGCACAGGTTATTAGAAGCAGGCCACATCTTGATGTTTTGCTGCTTAGAAATTTCTGCTGCCAGATACCCGAAATCATAATTTCCAAGTTCAAAGTCTCACAGATCTCTAGGGCAGGGCACGACGTAACCAATTGCTTCGTTAAGGAACAGAAATACCTTTGCTCTAGCTACTAATACGAAGTCTGTCATTTCCCTCTGAGACTGCATCAGCCTGGACTTCATTGTTCATATTACTATCAACAATTTGGTCACAACAATTTAACAAGTCTCTAGGAAGTTTCAATGTTTCCCTCATCTTCCTGTTTTCTTCTGCGCCCTTCAAGCTGTTCCAGCCTCTGCCTGTTACCCAGTTCCAAAGTTGCTTACACATTTTCAGGTATCTTTATAGCAATACCCCACTCCTTGGTGCCAATTTTCTGTATTAGTCCATTCTTGCACTGCTGTAAAGGAATACCTGAGACTGGGTAATTTACAAAGAAAAGAGTTTAATTGGTTTACAGTTCCACAAGCTGTACAGGAAGCCCGATGCTGGCAGTCTGCTTGGCTTCTGGGGAGGCCTCAGGAAACTTACAATCATGACAGAAGGCAAATGGGGAGCTAGAACTTCACATGGCTAGAGCAGGTGGAAAAGAGAGATGGGAGAGATGCCATACACGTTTAAACAACTAAATATCATGAGAACTCTTATCGCAAGAACAGCTCTAGGGAGATGGTGCTAAACCATTAGAAACCACCCCCATGACCCAATCACCTCCCACCAGGCCCAACCTCCAGCATTGAGGATGACATTTCAGCATGAGATTTGGGTGGGGACACAGAGCTGAACCATATCATCATCTTTCGATTTTCTTTTTCCACATCAGTGGAGGTTTTTCTGGTTCTTTTTGAACTATAATTTTATATTGTGTTGTAGTCATTTTGCGTATTATTTTATGAGATTCTGAGTCTTACCGAAATGCCATGGAGCTAATTGATTTTCTAAATATTTTGGCAGGCAGTTGATCCACTTGGATTGAGGCCAAAAGTTCTGGCCAGCCTTTTGTGAGTTATGATTTCAATGTCAGTTAATTTAATATTGAAAGTCTTTGCCATGATATTTAGATCTCTTTAGTGTGTGCACAACCCTTGGCCAGTCTGAGACCTGAGCAGTCATCTCCTTTATTTAAGTTCTAAAGTCTTTGTTAGGATCAGATGTTTAGGATCAGATCCATGCATTCATTACTCCTGGATTAGCTGAGGAGTTCATAAACAACTTTATAGGGACAATCCCAAGCTGCATCTTCTTCGTGATCTCCTTGCTACTTGCCAGTTTTCTGGGTCTCTTCTATTTTGTTTTTCAGCCAGAAAAAATGAGGTTTTATTTACCCTTTTCATCTCTGTGTGTCCCTCAAATTCATTTGCATTCAAGGCCAAATCACAGGAAGGCAGAGAGTAAACATGTGACAAGGTGCACCCCATTCTTTTGGAGCCACAGCTCCTTATGTTAAGAGGAAGATTTCTCTCCTTTAGTGTTTTCCACTCCTGCAGGCCTTCTCTGATAAAATTACTGCTTTCTCCACAGTGAGACTTCCAGGATCAGGGACATGACAGAATGGAGAAAGTAAAAAAGTAAAAAAAAAACAAAAAAACAAAAAACCGTGAATTTTCCAACACTTTTTGAACTTCAGGGATGCTCATTCCCCTGCTCGAGCCAGAAGTAGAGGGCTTCTCCTGGAGCTGTCTCTGCATCTGGTGTCTACTACTATGTTTCAGGATGCCTTGAACCACTATTGGGCCGGGGATACCAGAGAAAAATATGAAGCTTACTCTGGTTTGATTGTACTTTTTCTGGTCTTCTGTCCCATGTTCTTGCTACTTTTTAATTTCCAGGGTCTTCAAATAGCTGTTCATTCGTTCTGTTTAGGTTAATTAATTGTATTTAGTGGGAGAGACAGGTTGGTATCTGTTTACTGCATCTTATCCATAACTGGAACATATGACCTATTATGTTTTTTGGGTTTTTTAGTTCATGGGTAATTTCTCTTCAGACTATAAATATATTTCAAAACCTTTACCAAGGAGAATTTGAAAAAGAACACAGCAGAACAGCCTACTTTCCTATTATAGGGTATAGTAGTGAGACGTGCTTGATAGTTTCAAAGCACCGTGAGGGTGAGGGGGTATGAAGGAGAAGGCAGCAAGTATATAGAAGGTAACTTTCAGTAGGATTTGTTTTGTAGAATACTAAGTTGGCCTCTGATGCTGGTTTTTTGACCCATAGTTTCCAGGTTATAGAGTTATAACCTTGAATGGGTTGCTTAAACTCTGTGAACTTCTGTTTCCTGGCCTGTATAATGAAACCATAATAATTCACCTCTGTCAACATATATGAAGTTCCTGGCACATCATAGATGTTTAGTAATTCATATCTAAAACTTAAAGAAACTGAGAGTTTAAAATATAGCAGGTCATTTGGAGTCACAATCAGTAGGTAATCCTTAACATCTTTATAGCCAGCTACTCCTTTAAAAAATGCCTTAAAACTTCACTAAAAATATTAGAAATTTTCATTTTTAAGAATCTCCATTTTCTGTTGGGCCCCATTCAAGTTAGCTTTAAATTGAAATGTAACAACAGTTATCTGTTCAAAAATTTTGAAATATGACTGTTTTACCTACCTTTTCTAGTGCTGTGATTTACTGTTATAAATAATTTAATGTATTCAGTTACTTCTACATAGCAGTGTTCCCAAGATAGTATTTGGCCAAGAGAATTATATTTTGTAATCTATATTATAAGCAGCAGCACAATGAAATAATATAGATAAATGCAAAAGTGACAAAATTTGTAAATTCAAAGGAACTGTCTCCCATGTAAATTAACTAATGATAAAAAAGCTTTTAAATAAATGAAACTTAAAAATATAAAGCCTTGTTTTTGCCAAAGAAATTGATGTATGTAAACTTCATCAATCTTGTGGTACATCATCATCCAGAATTTATAGGCAGTCAAATACGGGGAAATGAAAGCATGTCCAGAGATGTGGAAGCAAAATTCAAGCTTCTAATGTAGATTTTCTTAAAAGATGTAGCATAAGTTTGTACACAGTAAAAAAACCTCATTAGGCATTATTTATTGGGTACCTACCATATGCAGACATGACTCTGTGTACTCCAAATTGGAAGAGAGGAAGTCAAACCATCTTCACAGATGATATGATTCTGTACCTAGAAACTTCCATAGTCTCTGCCCTAGAACTGACAAAGAACTTTGGTAAAGTTTCAATGTATAAAATCAGTGTACAACAATCAGTATCATTTCTATACACCAGTAGTGGCCAAACCAGGAACCAAATCAAGAATGAAACACCATACACAATAGCTACAAAAAGAACAAAATATCTAGGAATACAGCTTACCAGGGAGGTGAAAGATTTCTACAATGAGAATTACAAAACACTGCTGAAAGAAATCAGAGATAACATAAAAACATGGAGAAACATTCCATGCCCATGGATATGAAGAATCAATACCATTAAAATGGCTCTACTGCCCAAAGCAATGTACAGATTAAATGGTATTCCTATCAAACTACCAATGTCATTTTTCACAGAATTAGAAAGAAATGATTCTGAAATTCATATGGAACAAAAGGAGCCCAAATAGTCAAAGCGATCCTAAACAAAAAGAAGAAAGCCAGAGGCGTCACACTATCTGACTTCAAACTATATTATAAGGCCACAGAAACCAAAACAACATGATACTAGTACAAAAAACAGACATATAGAACAATAGAACAGAAATAAAGCTATACACTTACAACCATCTGATTTTTAACAAAGTCAACAATACCAAGCAATGGGGAAAGACTTCCTGTTCAATAAAAGGTGCAGGGATAACTGGCTAGCCATATGCAGAAGATTGTAACTGGACACCTTCCTTTCATTATATACAAAAATCAACTCAAGATGGATTAGACTTAAATGTAAGGCCTAAAACTATAAAAGCCCTAGAAGAAAACCTAGGACATACCAATCTGGACATAGGCTTTGGCAAATATGTTGTGATGAAGTTCTCAAAAGCAATTGCAACTAAAACAAAAATAGACAAGTGGGACCTAATTAAACCAAATAGCTTTTGCAGAGTAAAAGAATAGTATTTCCTATCAACAGAGTAAATAGACAACCTACAGAATAGGAGAAAATATTCACATACTAAGCATCTGACAAAGGTCAGATATTCAGAATCTATAAGCAATTTAAACAAATCAACAAAAACCCCATTAAAAAATCGGCAAAGGTCACGAATAGACATTTTTAAAAAGAAGACATAAACGTGGTCAATAAGCATAAGAAAACAGGGTCAACATCAGTAACCATCAAAGAAATGAAAATCAAAACCACAATGATATACTATCTCATACCAGTCAGAATGGCTATTATTAAAATGTCAGAAAATAATAGATGTTGGTGAAGTTACAGAGAAAAAGGAATGCTTATACACTGCTGGTGGGAATGTCAATTAGTTCATCCACTATGGAAAGCAGTTTGGAGATTATAATAGAACTGAAAACAGAACTAGCACTTGACCCTGCAGTCCCATTACTGGGTACATACCAAAACGAATATAAATTGTTCTACCAAAAAGATACATACATGTCTATATTCACTGCAGCATAATGGCAACAACATGAAATCAACTTAGTTGCCCGTCAGTGATGTACTGGATAAAGAATATATGGTACATATACTCCATCAGCCTTAAAAAAGAAGGGAATCATGTCCTGTGTAGCAACATGGATGCAGCTGGAGGCCATCATCCTAAGGGAATTAACACAAGAACAGGAAAGCAAATACTGTATCTTCTCACTTATAGTAGGAGCTAAACATTGAGTACACATGGATACAATGAGGAGGACAATTGACACCAATGCCTTCTTGAGGGCAGAGGGTGGGAGGAGGGTAAGGGTTGAAAAACTACCTGTCAGTTACTGTGCTCATTACGTGGGTGATGAAGTCGTTTGTACACCAAATCCCATTGACACATAATTTAGCCATGTAACAAACCTGCACTCATTCACCCTGAACCTAAAATAAAAGTTAAAAAAGGAAAAATAATAACAAAAGACTACACCATTAAAACATGTTTTAAATTTCTTCCCTTATGGAGCTTATCTTCTAGCTGAAGCGTCAATCCAATTTAATTCTCTTTAAAGTTCTTACCTCTTTAAAACTGTTTACTCTTTTACTGCTGTGAATTTTCTTCCTCCTGTCCCTCTCCTTCTTTCCCTCTCTCAGTGTCCTTACTAGGAGGCTCCCTCTCCACTGTCCCACCTCTTCTGCTCCTCCTCACTCTCTCTGTTACACAGTAACACCTCCAAGCAACAAAAAGACAATAGTATTTCCTTTTTGGTCCAGTGACTTTGTTGAGCCATAGTGGGATGGCAAAGACCCCAGCACTCCCTTTCTAAATATGATCTCCCCTTGGGCCACTTTCCAGGGAGGAATGTGATCAGTTCACAATATGTTTTTTTTAAGAATTTTTATTATTATCCCTGCATGCATACACATAGAAACATAAACCTGCTCACATGCACACATGCACACAGGAAATCCACCAAAATTTTAAGAAGAGTTATTTTGAGAAAGTTGAATTAAGGGTATAGTCACATTTTTATACTTTTATTTCTTGATTTTCTGAAAATGAAAACATATTACTTTTGTAATCAGAAATATGTATGTTTGTGTGTATACCATTGTAACCATTACACAATTACTATTATTATTATTATTATTACTATTTTTAGCAATCTAAGTACAGTATTGCAATTCATTCTGACTCTAAACACCCAGAGTTTGCAAGTCCACAGGCTTAGGGGCCTCCTTCCTAACAAGACTGCCTTCACTTAAGACAAGTTTGAGGATCTCCGGGCCACCCACACTTCTGACCAACTAGCTACAAATTCAGGTGTTCCCATCAACCCCTCAGGTTTGATCATTTCCTAGAATGACTCACAGAACTCAAGAAAGTGCTCTACTTACGATTAAAGTTTTATTATAAACGATAAAAATCAGGACCAGTCAGTTGAGGAGATCCATGGGGTGAGGCCTAGGAGGGTCATGAACACAAAGCTTTCATGCCTTCTCTCTGTGGGGTTAGGATTCATCACACTCCCAGTACATTGATGTGTTTACCAACCAGGAAGCTAACTAGAGTCAGGTTTTTTATTGGGATTTCATTACACTGGCATGATTACTTGAATTATTGGCTTCATGGACTGAACGCAGTCTCAAGGCCCCCACCTCCCTGGAGGTCAGGCAAATATGACATTACTCAAAGCTCCAGTTCTCTAATCACATCATGATTCTTTCTGGCATGATCGGCCTCCCTATTATGTTGTCACCTTAGCAAAATCTCAGGTATGGTCCAAGGACCCACCAAGAAAAACAGAAACACTGCTATTACTTGCAAATTCTAAGAGTTTAGAAGTTGCTTTCCCAGAACCCAGGGCAAAGACCAGAATAATTCTCTTTTATGCAGTATTATGTTACATGTAGCAACTAAAATTGATTAGCTATCACTTTCTATAGAGACCGAAGAAAATAATCAATACATCAGACATTTAGCAACGTCTAGTAGATACTTCTTTTTAAAGCAAGGTGTATACATTTTCTTAGACCTATTAGCACTTATATTCACCCAGCCTAGATACTTGTGATATATGAGGGTTTATAAAATTTAAACATTTAAAGAATATTTATATTTTTATTTAGTTTCCTAAAGACTTTCTTATAAATAAAATGTTTTATTACTTCTAATTACTTACACATATATTAGCTCAGTTGCATCTTATACCATGAAGTACTGTATAAACAAATATTCAATTTTCACAGTACAAAATTATTTTTAAAAACCTTAATATTTATATGTTGATATAATAAACACTATATTATTTTAATTTTTGGAATATGCCATTAACATAATCTTAATTTTCTGATCTTTTTAAAGTTTACTAAAGGATACATCCATCGTCTGCATAATATAAGTAATGTCATTATCCTGAACTGAAAGCAAATTTTGTAGCCACCTAAGGTGTACCCTAACTCATTTGTCTTTCATTTAGCTGCAAATAGGAAAAACCCTTTGGCAATGTCTCCATTTTTTTTTCTCCCCACTCCTTCGACTTTGAAATTCATTACAAACAGTGCTCATGAAATCCCATTTGCTAGAACATTACTGGATATAGAAGATGGGAATTAGTGGTGTCAGCTCAGAACCCAGAGTAGAATCTTACATATGGATGCTCAGTAATACGTGCTGAGTTGCTGACTGGCAGACAGCTTTTTTTTTTTTTTCCAATACCACTATTAAACACACACATTTATTCTTGGTCTCTTCATTAGTTAGTATGTCTTACTAGTGAAATAGTAGTAATAATGCAAGTTTATTGAGGATTTTTTTTATATGGTAGGCACTGTTTTAAGTGCTATACAAATGTAATTGTTTTAGTCTTCACAATATTTCTGTGAGGTTGATCCAGCCATCGTCATCCCCATGATTAACAGGATAACCTAAGAACAGATCAGTCACTCAAGATTACACAGCGATCAGAAAAAGACCTGAGATTTGAACCCACACTCTGGACCACTGTCCATACTGTCTGAAGTGTGCTGGAATACACTATTTGTAGTCACACAATCTTCTGCTTTTCTCCGGGTATTCTTAAGGAAAGATTAAGATGGACAAAGAATATAATCTCCTATCAGTTACATAATAAACACAAAAGGGATATCATGGTAGCTGGTATAGGACTTTGCAGGAGTGAGATATTTTTCTTGTCCCTGCTAAGAAGCAGAAGGAATTGTTCATTGATCTGCTTTCTTTTCTCCTTGCAGGGTTAAAGGCACTGGAGACAGACACGACCCAGAGTTTTAGAATGCATATGCCATTTCCAAGCCTTGTGCCTGGAGATTCTCACTGCCCAGAGTCTCCCTTGTGGAGAGGCCAGGACAGCTTCCAGTAAATACTCTACTGTAAAGATCTAATCCTCCTTTTGAGTTTTGTGATTGAATTTTCAAATACCCCTGGTGTGAGTTCTAGAACTTGTGGTTTTATTGAGTTCTGAGAGTGTGTCACTGTTTACAGTGTTGAAATTGACAAGCGAGCATATAACACAGCTGCGCTTGTTGGGTGCTGCAAGTGATATCCATTTAATAGCATATAGTAAGATACAGCAGTCTTGCTATAGGATGCAATTTAAGATATCAGGGCTGCCTTGCAAGGCAGCAAACCTCAATCTCACCAACCTTGTCCTGTCTAGCCCATGTCTTCTTTCTCTCTTAATTACATTCCAGGCAGCCCAGATTCCCCTGTATGCATATTATGCCCCTAAAATACCAAGGCCTCTGCAATTAACAGCTCTCCAGACTTTGTAATACTGAACTGTTATGGAGATACAGCTCAGTTTTCCAATAAAGCCAAAAATCAGTTTTTTCAAGGTAAGGCACTTTTTGTTGTTGCTAAGTGATAGGGAAATCTGAAGCGATTCACTGAATATTAAAGGAGGATTAAGTTAGCATTCATGCTTCTACCAACTGGAAATTATCCTGTCTTGCACAGTATTTTGGCTAAAACTATGTTGTAAAATTTTATAAGAAAAGGAATAGAATATAGGGTGGTGAGAAAAAAATGCTAGCAGCTCAGACAAGATGGAAGGTAAGCAGACTTCAAGTATCTGAAGCTTGTGAGGCAATATGTAGGTATTTTTCTTTTATTTAAACTCATTGAGATTAGTTGCTTTGTAATACTTTAAATATTTCTAAAATTTTACTGATTTTTTCAAGTTATCATTCAATTACTTGAATTAGATTTGAACACTTAATAACGCCTGGCATTGTTGAGAACTGTTATTTTGGTTTACATTGAGTTAGTCTCAGACATGCCTGATCATAAGGATCACCTGGAATTGTGTTAAAGGTAAAGATTTCTAGGCCTGGACCCCAGAGGTGCTACTTCAGGTTTGGAGTCCAGAATTCTATATTTTTTCCAAGTTTTATTTTGAAATTAAATATTTAAAAATTAATATTCAAATTCATTTCTTCATTGAGATTCAGCAATTGTTAAAAGTTTGCCACTATAGATAGCTAGATAGGTGATAGGTGGACAGATAGATAGATATAATAATTTGGCCTCTTTTCACTAAGACATTTAATTATCTTTTGTAATTAGTTTCCACTGTGGCTCCTTGATAGCTTGTAACCTATACTGTAACAACAGACCATTACTTGGAAGAAGCTGACACTCAACATATAACTGTCAAATGGTTCTTGTTTATTGTGAAATAATGCCATACATGTAAATATGCATATTTAAAAATGTACATACCCTTTAAAAACTAATGACAAGACATTAGCCTTGTTCTTATCACCCTAATAGAACTTTAATATTGGCAGGAACTTAGGGTTCCTTGTGGGCCACAACTAAACAGCTACCCCTCATCACTTCTTTACACATAACCCTTTTCTGAAATTTTATGTTTTTAATTCCCTAGCATTTCGTTATAAAGTTTTCCTCTATATATTTATCAGATAAAGTGCTTTGTTTAGAATTCCTGCTACTGAACATTCTTACGTGGAATCATACTACATGTATTCTCCAGTGATTTGCTTTTTCTGTTGTGTTGTAATTTTGAGATTCATCTCTCTCCACCTGCACAATTGTAATTTGTTTTCACTACAGTATACTATTATATCATGTGAATGTACCAGAATTTATTTATTCAGTCTACTGTTGATGGACATTAGGCAAGTTTTCGTTCCTTTTAATATGAATAGTGTTATCAAGAACATTCTTGTCTCTATCCTGTGTACATGTGCAAGTGTCACTTGCAGGTACATACCTAGGAGTGTCTAAAGTTCTGGAAAGCTGTAGTCATTTTCCTCAACAACAGGGATTACCATCATTAAGGAATATAACTAACTCCTTGAACTCCCTTGGCTGGCCCAGAATTGGGTCTGACTTTTTGGTATGTCCCAGAATAAATAAATAAATAAATATATATACACACACACACACCCACACACATTTATATTATGTATAATTATATATTATGTGTATAATTTTATATTTAAATATTGTTTAATATGTTTAAAATATAAATGTAAAAATGTATATAACATATTAAGTATATATTTAAAACTTTTTACATAATATGTATTATATAAAAATAAATACATATCTTTAAAAAATATATTTTTTAAGCTTCGAGACACATAGGGCACTGTACAACAAACTCCAGCTCCAGAGGTGAGTGGAGATGGTCCAAGACTGGTTAAACTTTCACCCATCTTGGCAAGACAATCATTTCAGCTGGGAATCTGCATACTGGCTCATACTATGGCAATTTTCATTGAGTCAGCTCAGTGCCCATATTGATGTCTCCCTCATATGGTGTTTGAATGCCTCTTTGACCTACTCTAACTTGATACTTTTTTACTGCACTTGGACGACACAAATGACTCTGCATTCTTATAAACATGATCACATATTGAAAAGTACATAGGCTTAGGATTTAGAAGCACTTGCCTTTAGCAGATTTGGCCATTTACACATTAGAGAGTTGTTATAATCAGAGATATATGAAAAGCATTGGGCCCTTTGCCTAACATTTGATAAGCATTCAGTAAATTATAGTCTTTGTTGATATTCTTTTTGTTATTTGTCATTACTCAGAACTCAGAAATTCAGATATACTGAAATTCCCTTCTCTAATGATAGCCACTTTTTTTTGCCTGATTGAATTCAGAAAATTTTACCTTCACCCTCATTCCTTGTTTCAAATCTCATCTCAACTTCTAGTCTCCTTCTCTGAGTTATTCTCATAATGTTCCTATACATATTTTTAATGTAAATGTTTAACTTCTTTTGGTCTCTTCCTAAACATAACATGTCCTAGTCTAAACTTTCAATTTTTACCCTCCTTCATCCCCACTATCCTCCTCTCTAGTTTTGTTAATAGCATCACCATCAACTCAGTTACCTTGGGCTAAAACTCAGAATCCTCTTCCACTCCTCTCTTTACCTTAGTCCATCAGCAACTCCTGGAGGCCCTGCTTTCCAAACCGTGTCATGCCCCTGACCACTCCTAATCCTCTGCAGTGTCACCTCCCCTGTCTAAGCTGGCGTCAGCTCTCACCTGGATTCCTGCTGCCATCCCTCACTGCTCCTTGCTTCTACTCTTTCTCTCGGTGTATGGTGTCGATCAGATCTGATCACTCCACTGACTGAATCCTCCAGACTTCCCAGTACCAAATACCGAAAATGCCAACCACCTTGCCATGGCCTTCAGATGAGATCAGACCTCTCTGTCTCCATGTCTTACCTCAGTTCCCTTCACTCACAGTGGCCCAGTCACTCCTAACCGCTTTCTTTTTTCCTCCCATCAATATCTCAAGCTCACTGCCATCTCTGACCCTTTGCACTAATTTCCTATCTTCTTAGAACTCTCTTCCCACAATTGTAGTGTAATGTTTATTTTTCATAGTTCAAACAGCTCAAAGGTCACTTCCTGAGGCAGGCTTTCCCTGACTCTCCTAGAACTAGCCATCCATGTTTCTCTTAAGCCTGTTACATTGTTTTCCTCATAACTACTATCTATAAAGTTAAACTTCAACATTTCTTGACATGTTTTTTAAAATCTCATCCTACTACAATATAAACTGCAGCACAGTAGGCGGCAGAGTGTCTGCTTTGCTGCTGTACTCTCAACATCTATTTAGTGCCTCGTACATAATAGGTGCTCAATAAGTATTTGTTGAATTAATGAAGGGATAAATGTAAAGTAACTGGAGGTTAAAAAAAAATTACAGAAGTCCTTACCTGTGTCACTGAGTAGTAATACTATTTATTATGTATATATTTTAAAGGCATTAACATTTTTTATTTTTCAGGATTAATTGGAATTCTTCAAAATGTCAGGTAAGTTTTTGTGAATAAATTTGAATATGCTTTATTTTCAAATGTGAATTTTGTGATTATTTTCCCTAAAGGGGGACTTTATTTCATTTTGATTTTTTTTGTTTAACATTTGGCGAATATAAATACGCGTGTGTGTGTGTTGTGTATATATGTGTGTATATATGTATGTATATATTTATTATTTATGTATATAGACGTTCCTATCATTGTCAGAAAAAGATTAAAAAGAGACTTACAGTGGGGTACGTATCTACTGAATAATCTTTGAAGTTTGTGGGGAAAATTAGGTAATAAAAAAAAAGCAAGATTAGGAAAACGGTTCTGCAAAGAGAGGTTGTAGTAATAAAGAGCCTGTGGCAAGGCCCTGCCTTGGTAGAGGAGGGTGAAAGTAGGCCTTGTATTTTCTAGTAGCTTACATAATGAGAGAAAAACCACATTTATGGATTTTTGTTTGCTAGGAGATAAAAGTCAACTGGTTGTTTAGGAAACTCAGCTTTTTTTGTAGTAAGCTCAGAGAGAAATTAGTCTCTAATCTCAATAAGAAGACAAGGTGTAACATCATGAAACTGACTTCAGTACCTCCCTTGCAGCAATTACTGTGACCTAGATTGCTTTCAGAAAGAATACAGTGAAAATGTGAGTCACTGGAGATCTAGACTAAACTACTGCTAATTCAGTTATGTGTGACACCACTGTTTATTAAACCATTATGTGTTTATGGTGTTACGTTGTGAATCTTTTTAGACAGCACTTTCCAAAAAGAATTAGGAAAAAAATGAGCTTCACTCTCTAAATGCCTGTGTTCTCCATATTATGTAATGGGAAAAGTAATTTTTGCTCTTATGCCAGGAATTTACTTTGTAGGTAAGAGTTAGCATCAGGGCATTTGAACAACTGGTATAAAAGCTCATTGCTTTGATCACAAGCACAATATAATTGTTTAGTTCTATTTTTAAATATGTGTTCAGTTTGAAAATTCATGAAATTTATTAATAGGTAGTGTCTCATATATGATGTATTCTTTTTATAGGAAATATAGGAGTGTATTTCCAGTTGATTATATTTTTTGATGCATACCAATAAGAAAAAAAAAAAGAATACATTTTGTCATAATATTATTGTTTCCTGTGTAAGTCATGTTCCCTCTCTTCTCCTGAAGGTGTAGTGCCCACAGCCCCTGAACAGCCTGCAGGTGAAATGGAAAATCAAACAAAACCACCAGATCCAAGGTCTGATGCTCCTCCTGAATACAATTCTCATTTTGTACCAGGTGGGTTAAATATTCATAAAGAATATTCTCCTTTCCTAAAAACCATACTAATGATTAAAATTGTTTTTTAAGTTAACAAATTAATTGACTGATTTAATAAGTAAATAAATATTGGATGCCGATAGGGTGCCACATAGTTTACTATCTGTCAGTTAGAATATATTCCTATAGCCATAGGATTTACAGACTTTAAGAAGGAAGTTGTGCAAATATTGATGACATTCTCTCCATTCTATATGGAGATATGAAGAGAATGTTGTAAGGACACAGAAGGCAGTATCTGACATTGCGAGGGATTTGAGGAAAGCCCTGACTAAGGAGGTCAAGTTTTGCTGTCATGATAAAAATTTCACAAGCAAAGAAAAGGGGGAAAGGACTATCCCTAGCAGAAAGAATCATATGTCCAAAAGTACAGGGTCATGAAAGTCTGGTATGAGGCATGCATGAGACACATGGCAGATGTGCAGAGAAATGGAAGTGAATGGCCATGGGTGCTGATTAAGGAGCTTATCTTTCTGGCAAATATTTTTATAAGTCTGCATGCACTACTGGTGATGTCTTGGGAGAATGAATACTTATATAGTGCTAGTGTAAATGTGAGATATTTCAATCGTTAGAAAACAATTTGGCCAAGTTTAAAATTCTAAAAATTAAAAATGCCCTTACTTTTGGCCAAGGAAATAGTTTCAGTTAGTATTGTCTTTAAATACATTTTAATGACTTACATAATGATGTAGATACTGCAGTAATATTTTTTTAAAATATATATTTAAGTGTATATTTAGAAGTAGAAACCATTGCGTTATGCCCTGAAGGGGGAAAAGAAACCCTGATATGTACAATATAATGGCAAAAGGTTTTTTTTTTTTTTTTTTTTTTTTGAGACAGAGTTTTGCTCTTGTTGCCCAGGCTGGAGTGCAATGATGCGATCTTGGCTCACCACAACCTCCGCCTTCCAGGTTCAAGTGATTCTCCTGCATCAGCCTTCGGAGTAGCTGGGATTATAGGCATGCGCCACCACACCCAGCTAATTATTTTTTTCAGTAGAGACAAGGTTTCTCCATGTTGGTCAGGCTGGTCTCGAACTCCTGACCTCAAGTGATCCTCCCACCTTGGCCTCCCAAAGTGCTGAGATTACAGGTGTGAGCCACCGCGCCTGGCCAAAGGTTTTTTTTTTTTTTGGCTCTAGGCATATGATTCATGCAGCTTAGGTGGCTTCTGCACCTACAGTGTTTTCTGAAAGCATCAGGATTTCCTTTTTTCTCTTTTCCTAATGTGTACGTGTGTTATGAGGATCAAATGCATTATAACATACTGCATTAATAGCTCAACCTCTCCTAAATCAAGGTATTAACAATTAAATTATTAAATTATAATCATGCTTTATCTGATAGTTTCTCTATATATCACTTCAGTGACTTCCAACATGATATACAAGATCTATCTTGTATTTACCAATTACTCTATATCCAAAAACCTGGACTCTACTAGAACAGAAACTTCACCATTTCTGAGAAAAACCTTGGTTATACATCCTGTTCTCATCTGATAAAGTATATGTCTATTCTTCTCTATATCAATAATTCAACAAGAGAGTAGGCTACATTCTTCAAATTAAATGACAAGATAAGTTGTAAAAATATTATAGTTCAGACCACACAATTAGTCAATTTTCAGTTATAAAATATAGCAAAATTTCGCTCTGATCGCCACCTAGTGGCTAGACTGTAAACTTACAAAGACTGACAAAAATTGTCACTGTGAGTCAAATTAAGAATCTTGAAATTTCTACTTGAATTATGTAGTGTTAATGAATTTATCCAAATTTCTTTACATAATTTCAATTTGCATTATGGTGTTGGATATGTGTTCCCACCAAAAATAATTTTATCCACCATTCTTGTTTAAAAGAATAGTTAAAGAAACCTTTGTTATATTTAGTATTAAAGAGAAAATGGCATGATTTCCTGATGTTCAAAATAACTAGGAAAACTCAAATCCTATCAGGCAATGTTTCTTACACCAGTATTCATACGACAACACTCCATAACAGAGGTCTTTATTTACATAAGTCTGAGATGCTATAATTACACAAAGTAAAACATATTTTGTTTTGTTTTTCTTTGTTTTCCTGCAGAAGCAATCAGAACTCTTATGAAAACTTCAAAGCTTAGAAGAAAGTATAATGTACCAGTTTCCCACATATAACTTTATCATATTTTTTCCTTCTTTTATCTCTGGATAATACATACTTATAACAAAAATCGTTCAATTACATAAACGTGTATTTAATTTTAAAATAAATATAAATTTAATTTTAGAAAATATAATCTCCATATGAATAGCCTCAAAATCTAAATAGTGATTTTTTTATGATTTATTGATCTTCAAGTTTTATAACATGAGGTGCTTTTATATTGAAAGTACATGGTAAATTAATCATTAATTGAAGTGATATAATAATTAATATTCCTGATAATTCATATGATTTTTAGTTGCATTGTTATTTTTAACAATGGTTAAAAAAAGAAGGTATGGATATCTGATTTCTAGTCCAACTTGGATACTCATAAATACAATTCTTAAAGGAATTAAAGTATATTCTTCATGACAAACTTAAATACATACTTTCCTTCACTTTTTTCCAAATACATTATACTTTTTCTCACTTAACTCTAATTTGACATTGCTTCCTGTTACCATTATTTTTCCTTTAGTCTGCTTACTCTCAGTTTCTGTCAAAAACTGTGTCCCTACTCTTAAAAGCTGTTGTTCCCAGAATTATTTAGTCTACTCCCCTGGTCTTCCCTGCTCTTCCCTGTCTCCTCCTCTCTCCTCTCCCAGTCATCCTTCCTTTTACACACTCTTCTAAATGATCTTGTTAATACTGAAGGTTTCCTTTTCCTTCATCACTTATCAGCTACATACCCACAGATCATGTCAGTCTGCTAGTCTCTAAACTTGCACTTCCAACCACCTATAGACTGCTTCTCATGAAAAACCATTGAATCTCAAACTCAATGACAACCAGCCCAACTTTGTTATCTTGCTTCTAAACTCTATTTTTTTCTTCCGTTCTTCCCACACACTAGAGGCCTGTAGGATCCCAAGCCAGAAACGAGAATCTTTTCTCATATCCAGTCCACTTCAAAGTCAATGTTGTATCTTAAATGTCAATTACCATTTCTCCACTCTATGTTCCTTTCACCAAAATCAGCCTTCCTTGCCTTCTAGCCAGACCTTTGCAAGTACTTCCTACCTAATCTGACCTCCTTTATAAATAATTCTAAATGTAAAACTAATCATTTTACTTTGCATTTGATTGGCATAAAGTTCAAAGTCTTTCATAATCTTCACTCCATCCTATCTTTCTAGCCTTGTCTACTAAATCTCCACACACAGCGGTTTGTCTTGCAATAGTGAGCCTCCTCTATGCACCTGCTTGTTCTTGTCTGTTTGCCTGTGAAACCTTTCCCCATCGTGGAGATGCTGGCTAGGCCTAGTGGGTTAGCACCTATATCGTAGTATACCTTCTCTGCATAGGTTAGGTACCCCTCCTGTCTGATCCCTTAACACACTATGCATCTACCTATGATTATGCCAATTACTTGCTTTGTGACCATTCACCTTTTTTAATACATCTTTGTAGCCTCCACAGAACTTGCTGCCCTTGGAGATAGGCATGCATTTGTGTGTCTTTCTGTCTTAATTTCTAGCAGCAAGCACAGAAGCTGGTCCTTGAAATGGGCTTGAGGAATATTTCATAGATAAAAGAATCTTTGATTTATCTCATGACCTTGTTTTTTAGTGTTAGTAGAATTTCACGATTCCTGACTATTATGAGTGGCATTTTTATGAGTAACCAAAATGTCTTAGACTTCACCTTCAAAAACGACTGGCTTTCACAGTCTTGGTTGTCCCCAGACTACTGCATAGTCCCATGATGTCCCATGGAGGTGAAAGGGTAGAACTTAAGGACTTAAAAATAGCTGCTAGCTAGAGATGCCAATTCAGTGTATAGGCCCAAAGCCCTCCATAGAATCACGCCTGGCGTGCTCTTCTTCCTTGCCTCTGATCTAGGGGGAGTATTAACATGATGTATTTAAGGACATTTCTGCAGTCAGAATGCTGGAATTCTAATTCTCTTCCTTATACATCAGCTAGTGACATTCACCAAGTTATTTAACCTCCCTATGCCTCAGTTTTCTTCTCTATAAATTAAGGATAATAATAGTATCTACTATATAGGGTTGATGTAAAGATGACAAGATTTAGTACTTGTAAAATTGTTAGAATAAGGGCTGGAATATGATGAGAGCTCAATGAGTGTTAGTTATTATCTTTCTTTTTCTTTTCTTTTTTTAATAAACATAGCTTTCTCTAATAGGACTTTCTTCCAGATCTGGGTGGTATCCAGGACCCATTTCTTTAGGGGCTCTGAGAGAGACCATAATCTCCACCTTATCCCATTTAAGTGAATTTTTAATTCTGCAAGAGTGACCTTTTCAAAAACGAGCTGCCTATGGGACTGTCTACATTTATTT
Organism: Papio anubis; assembly: GCF_008728515.1. Taxonomy (NCBI): domain Eukaryota; kingdom Metazoa; phylum Chordata; class Mammalia; order Primates; family Cercopithecidae; genus Papio; species Papio anubis. Next base: position 145,715,554 of record NC_044977.1, read on the forward strand.
GTTTGTTTGTTTTTGAGACAGAGTGTTGCTCTGTTGCCCAGGCTGGAGTGCAATGGCGCAATCTCGACTCACTGTAATCTCCGCCTTCCGGATTCTAAAAGATTCTCCTGCCTCAGCCTTCAGAGTAGCTGGGATTACAGGCACCGACCACCACGCCCGGATAATTTTGTGTTTTCAGTAGAGACAGGGTTTCACCATGTTGGCCAGGCTGGTCTCAGACTCCTGACCTCAGGTGATCCACCCACCTCGGCCTCCTTAAATGCTGGGATTACAGGTGTGAGCCACCGCGCCCAGCCGGGACTGTGTCTGCGTTTTTCAGGAGATGTCAATCCCTTCCCTACAAAGCTGTGTGGCATTGCTCTTTCATTACAGAAGACAGAAGATTCGCTAGTCCTATAGACCTGCAGTTCCCAAAACCGAGTTTACTTAGGGAAATGTAATACCATTTGTGGAGCTGTAACAATACAGCCCAAATTGGGCTTCTACTGTTGTAGCCTTGTTCATTTTTGCACACTTATCTGGACACGAGGTGAATCTCAGCTTCTAACATCTTTCAGCTCTCATCTGGACTGAAAATCCCATAATTTTTAGGCAGATACACAAAAAAACACATATACATACATATACACATATTACAAGGAAAAGCGGTAATTTTCAGAAGGAAACTACAGTTTAACCTATATTTAGGTAAGATTTATTTTTTTCTTCAAGGTGGAAATCTACAGAGAAAAATCTCCAACTATAGTAAAAACAAGCACTTACATGATTATACATTGCAATGTTGCAACATTGTTTCCATCTTTTTCATTTCAAAATAGAATCTTTGCTTTCATTTTATTAGTTAAATAAAAGGATCTTTAAATCATTGGCTTTCAAATATTCTTGATGATAATCTAATATAACACATAGTGAACAATACATATATATATATATTCAATATATTTATATATAAGTAACACAAGTTTTACCAGACAATACTGAATATAAAGTGAATATATAGCATACTAATCATACAGTTTCATATTTTCTATTTTATTCTTCTCTAGTTGAGTATATTTGCAAAATTAATATTTGAATTATTAAATTGATTTTAATGATCTATGAATATTTCTTCAGTTTGCAAAATGCTGTATCAAAACAGTGTTTCTCAAACTTAGTAGTTGATAAGAATTGGTGAAATATCAGACAAAAATATACTTGGAGAAAAAATTATTACTAGAGATGATGTTCATTTTATAATAATGAAAATGTCAATCATCACGAAGACAGAATGAGTATATACATATATACACATAAAAACAGTACTCCAAAATATATGAAGTAAAACTGGTAGAATTGAAAAGTGAAATAGATAATACAATAAATAATAGTTGGAGACTGTAATACCCGACTTACAATAATAGATAGAACAACTAAGCAGAAGATCAAAAAGGAAACAGAAGATCTGAACAACACTATAAACGAAACTGGGCACAACAGACAGTCTACGACAGACATTCTAGACATAATAGCATAATAGAACACTCTGCTGAACAACAGCAAAATACACATTCTTCTTGAAACATACGGCATTCTACAGTATTGTGGTTAGGTCATGAAATAAGTCTCAACAAATTTAAAACAATTAAAATCCTGTAGAGTATATTCTTCTACCACAGTGGTAGAAGAATACTTTTAAATGACAATAGGGGCAAAAAAAAAAATCACACACAGGGAAATTAGAACATACTTTGAGATGAATGAAGACAAAACACAGTATACCAAAACATATGAGATATAGCTGAAGAAGTGCTTAGAGGAAAATTTATAGCTATAAACACCTGCATTAAAAAAAAGGAAGATATCAAATCAGTAATCAAACTTTCCACCTTAAAGAAAAACCAAGCCAAGCAGTAGGAAATAATAAAGATTAGAGCAGAAATAAATAGAAAAAAGAAGAATAAACAAAATCAGCAAAACCAAAAAATTGTTCTTTGAGAGGATCAACAAAATTAAGGAACCTTAAGTCAAACTGACCAAAAATAAAAATGAAAAAAAGCACCTCAAATTACTAAAATCAGGAATGAAAGTGAGGCTCTTACCACAGAGAAATTGAAAGTATCTTAAGGGAATAATATGAACAATTTATTGTATGCCAATAAATTAGGAAACCTAAACGAATGGACAAGTTCCTAGAAAGATACAATTGAAATTGACTCAAGAAGAAACAGAAACCCTTAACAGACTTATATAACAAGTAAAGAGATTGAATTTGTCATGTAAAACTTTTCCACAAAATATAGCTAAGGCCTAGATGGCTTCAATAGTGAATTTTGGCCGGGCACGGTGGCTCATGCCTGTAATCCCAGTACTTTGGAAATCCGAAGCAGGTGGATCACTTGAGGTCAGGAGTTTGAGACCAGCCTGACCAACATGGCGAAACCCCATCTCTACTAAAAATACAAAAATTAGTTCTCACGCACCTGTAATCCCAGCTACTTGGGTGGCTGAGACAGGAGAATGGCTTGATCCCGGGATGCAGAAGTTGCAGTGAGGAAAGATTGTTCCAATTTTCCCCAGGCTGGGGCAAAAGATTAAGACAAAAAAAAAAAAAAAAAGAAAAAGAAAATTTTACTAAATGCTGCATGAAGGTTTTAATACCAGTCATTTACAATGTCTTCCATAAAAATGAAAGAATAGTGAATTCTTCCTAGCTAATTCTATGAGGCCAGTATTACCCAATTGGCAAAATCTGACAGATATCACAAGAAAAGAAAACTAAAGATCATATCCCTAATAAATATAGGATCAGACTTGCGCAACAGATTACTAGCAAACCAGATTTAGGAACATAAAAAAGGATTAAATGCCATCATCAAGTGGGATTTATCCCAAGGTAAGATTGGTTTATCATATTAAATATCATATTAAAACCCATCAATGTATGTGCTATTTTAATAGAATATATTTCAAAAACCACATGACCACATCAGTAAGCACAGAAGTCACACTTGACAAAATACAACATCCTCCATGATAAAAACACTTAAGAAACTAGAAATAGGAGGAAGTCCCTCAATCTGATAAAGACTACCTGTGAAAACTCACACCAAACATTATATTTAGGAGTAAAGACTGAAAACGTTCATTTCATCTAAGCTCAAGAATGAGACAGGGTATCTTTCTTGCCACTTCTATTTAGCATTGTACTGGAAGTTCTGGCCAGGGCAATTAGGCAAGAAAAAAAAAGAAACAAAACTATCTCCATTCGCAGAAGACATGATCCTATATATGTAAAAAGTCTAAGTTGGGTGCAGTGGTACACTCCTGTACCCCTGTAGTCCCAGCTACTTGGAGGTTAGGGTAGAAAGATTGATTGAATTCAGGGATTTGACACTGCAGTGAGCTATGATCATACTACTGCGCTTCAGCCTGGGTGACAGAGTGAGACCCTGTCAAAAAGAAAACAAAAAGCAAAACAAAAAAAACCATATATACACACAAACAGCACAAACAGCGTGTGTTAGGATATAAGATCATTATACAGAAATCCAAATGTATTTCTATATATTAACAATGAACAATGTAAAAAAGAAATTGAAATTATAATTCCACATACAATAACATTAAAAATAACATACCCAGAAATAACTTTAATAAAAGGAGTAAAATATCTTTCATATTGAAAACTATGAAACATTATTGAAAGAAACTAACGAAGACTACATAAGTGGAAAGGCATTTTACAGATTTGAAAAGTAAATATTGTTAAATGGAAATGCTCCTTAAATTGATCTACAGATTAAACACAATTCTTATCACAGTGGAATTTTTTTAATTGACAAGCTGTTCCTCAAATAATATAGAAATGTAAGGGATTCAGAATAGCCTAAACAATCTTGAAAAAAGAATGAGAGGACTCACAATTCCCAATTTCCGATTTACTATAAAGCTGCAGAAGTCAATACCACAGTACTGGCATAAAGATAGACATATAGACCAATGAGATAGAACTGAGAGTCTAAGAAGTAAACCCAACATCTGTGGCTAACATTTTTGACAAGCATGTTAAAATAATTCAATGGGGAAAGAATACTCTTTTCAGCAAAGGATCTGAGACAAATGAGTATCAACAGACAAAAGAATGATGTGAAACTGTGTCTCGCCCTATACACAAAAACTCTAAATGAATCAAAAATCTATGTGTTTGAAAGACCTATGTCTAAGAGTGAAAACTATAAAACTTTTATAAGATACAGATGTAAGTATTTATGTCTTTGGATTAGGCAATAGTTTCTTAGATATGATATGACACTCTAAAGCACAACCAACCAACAAAAAATAAATTGGACTTCATAACAATTAAAGAGTTCTGCATACCTAAGGACACTATAAAAGAGAAAGGTCAACCTACAAAATGAGGGAAAACACTTACAAACTATCTGGCAAAAGACTTTTTATCTTGACTATATAAAGAACATTTATAACGCAACAATACAAAGACAAATGATTCAGTTTTTTTGTTTGTTTGTTTGTTTGTTTGTTTTTTGAGACGGAGTCTCGCTCTGTCACCCAGGCTGGAGCGCAGTGGCCAGATCTCAGCTCACTGCAAGCCCCGCCTCCCGAGCTTAGGCCATTCTCCTGCCTCAGCCTCCCAAGTAGCTGGGACTACAGGGGCCCGCCACCTCGCCTGGCTAGTTTTTTGTATTTTTTAGTAGAGACGGGGTTTCACCGGGTTAGCCAGGATGGTCTCGATCTCCTGACCTCGTGATCCGCCCGTCTCGGCCTCCCAAAGTGCTGGGATTACAGGCTTGAGCCACCGCACCCGGCCATGATTCAGTTTTAAAGTAGGCAAAAATATTTGAATAGATAGTTCTCCAGAGAAGATATACAAATGGCCGCTAAGCACATGAAAAGATGCTGAACATCATTAGTAATCAGAAAAATGCAAATAAAAATCACAATAAGATACAACTTCATACCCACTAAGATGACTAAAATAAAAACAGACAATAACAAGTATTGGTGGAGAATATCGAGAAAGTAGAACTCTCATATTTGCAAGTGGACATGTGAAATTGTAAAGCCACTTTGGAAAACAGTTTGGCAGTTAATAATGGAGTTACCAAATATTTCAGCTCATTTCACTCTTAGCTAGAGAACTGAAGACATACGTCCACACTAAAACTTGTACATGGAGGATCACAGCGTTATTTATAATAGCCCAGAGTGAAAACAACCTAAATGTCCATTGACTGATTAAAGGATACCTAAAATGTGATGTATCCATACAACAGAATACTACTCAGCCATAAAATGGAATTAAGTTCTTATATGTGCTATAACATGGATGAACCTTGAAAACATGTTGAGTGTAAAAAAAAAAGACATAGAGGCCTATTGTATGTTTTCATTTGTACGAAATGTGTAGATTAGGCAAATCCACAGAGGTAGTAGTGGTTTTCAGGGACTGTGGGGAAGAGGAAATGGAAATTGCTGTTAATGGGTATGGGTGTTCTTTCTGGTATGATGAAAATTCTGGGTTTAGGTAGCAGTGACGGTTGCACAACTTTGAGAATATACTTAAAACCACTGAATTTTGCATTTAAAAAAAGAATTGATTAAATAAAATGTTTTGTTAATCTTAAGTTTTGCTGTAGAGATCCTGATGCAATAGATTGGAATGAGGCCCAGAATCTGGAATTTTACTAAGAACTCCAGATTATTTTGAAGGACTTGGTATATTGAGCCACAATTTAAGAAACAATATGTTGAGGTGATTTTTTTTTCTAAATTTAAACATCTATCTTTGAAAATCTGAAAAATCTAGTTCCATTTTTAAAAATTGCCTTCATGTCTTGTCACCAAGGCTTCAGATTTTACAGTTCAAGTCTTAGGTAGCATTCCCTGCTAATAAAAAGTTGTTTTATTTAATTTAAACTAAAATAGATCCACAGTTGGACCCCTATATTTGTGAATTCTTCATCCATGGATTTACAAAAGTTTGGATTAAAAATATTTTAAAATCACAATTTAAAATGACAATAAAAATTATACAATAAAAACATGAAAACAATTTATATTAGCATTCACATTGTATTAGCTATTATAAGTAATCTAAACATCATTAAAGTATATGGGAGGCTGTGAGGAGGTTACATGCAAGTACCACACCATTTTATATAAGGGACTTAAGCTTTTTTAGGTTTTGGTATTTGAAGGAGTCCTGGAACCAATCCTCCATGAATATCAAGGGACGACTATACTGAAATCTTAACATAAAATATCTTGACTTACACAATTTATTTTGTTTTCAACCACAAGACATTATTCCTTAAATTCTCTATTAAAGGAGAAAAACCTTTCTTTATCTGAGCCTGGCCTTCCTAACATTTCAGAGAACATCACTTGTGGGCTGCTGTGACTCTGCTACTCACAGGATTTCAGTTAGGGCTACAACACCTTCGCGATAAGTTAGGGTCTGTTGCATATTTCTGGGTAGACAACCAGGACCCAGTTATTTATAAATTTTAATTAATTAATCTTAAAAACTTGGAAAGTGAAACAAAAATAAATTAACAATGATCAAAGTTATTCAAAAAATTCCTGGTAACCAGAGCTAGATAGATATACAGTAATGGCATTCTCATACTTATTGTTGGCAATTCTTTGAATTTAAAATAGTGAAATGCAAAGTTACCACTGCCTGTCTTAAGAGACCTTGATAAAAAAATTCCTAAAGTCAAACATTAGCTGTTGTGTACTAATTCATTTTTATGAGTACTCTTTTTTAAAAAATATTTTATTTCCATAGGTTTTTGAGGAACAGGTGGTATTTGGTTACATATGTAAGTTCTTTAGTGGTAAGTTGTGAGACTCTGGTGCACCCATCACCCAATCGGTATACACTGAATCCAATTTGTAGCCTTTTATCCCTCACCCCCTTCCCATCATTCCCTCTGAGCCCCCAAAGTCCACTGTATCATTTCTATGCCTTTGCATCCTCATAGCTTAGCTCCCACTTACGAGTGAGAACATACGATGTTTGATTTTCCATTCCTGAATTACTTTCCTTAGAATAATAGTCTCCAATCACATCCAGGTTGCTGTGAATGCCATTAATTCATTCCTTTTTATACGTGTATGTATACGTGTGTGTGTGTGTGTGTGTGTGTATATATATATTCTCACATTTTTCTTAATCACTCGTTGATTGATGGGCATTTGGGCTAGTTCTATATTATAGCAGTGGATTGTGCTGCTATAAACATGCATATGCAAGTATCTTTTTTGACTTCTTTTCCTCTGGATAGATACCCCAGTAGTGGGATTGTTGGATCAAATGGTAGTTCTACTTTTAGTTTTTTAAGGAATCTCCACACTGTTTTCCATAGTGGTTGCACTAGTTAACATTCCCACCAGCAGTGTAGTTCCCTGTTCACCGCATGCATGTCAACATCTGTTATTTTTTGATTTTTTGATTATGGCCATTCTTGCAGGAATAAGATGTTATCACATTGTGGTTTTGATTTACATTTCCCTGATCATTAGTGATGCTGAGTATTTTTTCATACGTTTGTTGGCCATTTGTATATCTTCATTTGAGAATTATCTGTTCATGTCCTTAGCCCACTTTTTGATGGGATTATTTGTATTTTCTTGCTAATTTGTTTGAGTTCCTTGTAGATTCTGGATATTAGTCCTTTATCAGATATATCAATTGTGAAGATTTTCTCCCACTCTGGATTATCCGTTTACTCTGCTGACTGTTCTTTTTGCTGTGCAAAAGCTCTTTAGTTTAATTAAGTCCCACCTATTTATCATTGTTTTCATTGCATTTGCTTTTAGGTTCTTGGTCATGAAGTCTTTGCCTAAACCAATATCTAGAAAGGTTTTTCTGATATTATCTTCTAGAATTTTTATAGTTTCAGGTCTTAGATTTAAGTCCTTGATCCATTTTGAGTTGATTTTTGTATAAGGTGAGAGATGAGGATCCAGTTTCATTCTCATACATGTGGCTTGCCAATTATCCCAGCACCATTTATTGAATAGGATGTCCTTTCTCTACTTTGTGTTTTGTTTGCTTTGTCAAAGATCAGTTGGCTGTATTTGGGTTTATTTTTGGGTTCCATTTTCTGTTCCATTGGTCTATATGCCTATTTTTGTACCAGTACCATCTTGTTTTGGTGACTATGGCCTTATAATATCATTTGAAATGATATGTGATACCTCCAGATTTGTTCTTTTCACTTAGTTTTGCTTTGACTATGCAGGCTCTTTTTTAGTTGCATATGAATTTTAGGATTGTTTTTCTAGTTCTGTGAAGAATGGTGATAGTATTTTGATGGGAATTGCATTGAATATGTAGACTGTGCTCTTAAAGCATGATAAAATGCTATATCCATTTAAGGAAATCTAGGTTCCTTGACAGACTTATAATGACAAAGATAATTCATCAGAACTCTGATTGAAGGTGGAATGGGGAGAAATGGTAGAGGGATAAGTGCTGTGGGCTGGATGTTTATATCCCCCCCAGATTCACATATTGAAGCCTCATTTCCCAATGTGATGTTACTTGGAAGTGGGGCCTTTCAGAGAAAATTAAATCAAAAGGGTGGAGCCCTCATAATGGCACTCATGCCCTGTAAGAGGAGACGTGAGAGGGATTCTCTCTTTCCCTCTCTCTCTCTCTCTTCCCCTTCACTCTGTGAGCATATAGCAAGAAGGTGAACATCTGCAAACCAGGAAAGGCTCTCACCAGGTTTGACCATGCTAACATTTGTCTTTGAACTTCCCAACCTCCTGAACTGTAAGAAAGAAATGCTTGTTGTTTGAGCCACTCAGTTTGTGGTATTTTGTTATAGCAGCCCAGCTGCTAAGAAAATAACGTTAAGACATTGAATCTAAAAGAGGTCAGGATTGGGAACCAGTCTGAAAACTCGATGATGAAGATATGTACAAGTGATTGGATCAAGGCAGCCTAAAATATTCATTAAAAGCACCCCTTTGAAATAAAGTAGATATTATTTATGTAACCATAAACAATAACAATAGACATACTAATAAAAATTTGCAGGAGTAATTATATGTAGTAATTATACGTTAGTAATTAATCCCAACCTCATTAGGTAAGTTTATTATCTCCAAGGAGGAACCTAATTTATTAAGAAGCTAACATGTTGGTCTTCTAATGTTTCAAAACTTATTTTTGTACCATTGAAATGGGAATAATTATCTTACAAGGTTTAAAAGGATTAAATGAATTAATATGTAAATAAGTCTCCCTAATACATTGTTGGGTCATATGCAACAATGATCTGCATAAAGTGCAAATCAAAAATGGAACAAGTTGTTATATATTTAAGTGGATGTCGTGTGATCTATTTCATCTCATGTAAAAAGTTATGTTAACTTATGGTGTTAATAATGTATAACACTTTGAATTCTTTTGAACACAGGACCCCCTGGAACAGCTGTCCCTCCACCTGCAGGCTACCCAGGAGGCTTGCCTATGGGATACTACAGTCCACAGCAACCCAGTACCTTCCCTTTGTACCAGCCAGTTGGTGGTACCCATCCTGTCCAGTATCAGCCTGGCAAATATCCTGTGCCAAATCAGCCTGTTCCAATAACATGGATGCCAGGGCCAACTCCTATGGCAAACTGTCCTCCTGGTCTGGAATACTTAGTTCAGGTACTCCATGAAAATACAAATTATTTTCTTATGAAATGTGACCATAGGGACCCAATAAAAAGAGAAAAAAAGCAGAACAGAGTGAATAAAGGTAGTTGGGTCAGTGATGACAGATGCCATTTGTGAAACTATAAGAATAGTGATACCAGTTTCAGAAATGTGAAAGAGAAGTAGCAAGTACAAGGATGTTTATAGTGGGATGAGTATATTTTCATGAGGATTTATGTTGAGCTTCAAGGCATACAAGATGTTTTCTTGAAAGAAGTGTACAAGTAGGAATCGAAAAACTATCATAGAGGATAGTTGTGTTATTTGCTTAGAAGTAAAGAGTTAATATCAATAAAAGCAGCACAAAAGAGAACAAAACACAACACAGTGGGTAAATTACTGAGTGCCTTAGCCCATTGCTTTTTACTACCACCCATTATTTTCATTAGCTACTCTTGCCACCCCCAAAAACATACAATATAAATAAAAATAATGAACCCTACAAAGAATATTTCTTCAGGCCAAGTTCCAGAGACCCCCTTTGTACAACACAGTAACTCCCTAATTAACCTCTATATAGATATTCTGCTGCCACCAGGGCATCCAGATCAAAAACTGGGCAATATGCAAAGTTTGTGTACAATTAGTTTTGTTTAAGAACCCATGTCTGAAACTAAAAAACCTGCTTAATGAAAATAAGATAAAGCTGGCAGAGTAGTTGCCTTTTATTTGTGGTGTTGATTCCTATGGTTTCAGTTACCCATGGTCAACCAGGTTCCAAAAATACTAAAAGGAAAATTCCAGAAATAGACCATTCATAAATTTTAAATTTATTCTGAGTAGCATGATGAAATCTTGCACAGTCCCTCTCTGTTCTGACTGGCACATGTATCATTCCTTTGTCCAGTGTATCCACGCTGTACATGTTACCTGTAGTATACAGACCCAGAGTCACATAGTAGCCATCTTGGTTATCAGACTGACTGACAGTATCATGGTGCTTGCATTGAAGTAACTTATTTTACTTAATTATGTCTCCAAAACACAAGAGTAGGAATGCTGGGAATTTGGATATGCCAAGGAAAGACCAAAGAGAAGCCATAAGGTCTTCCTTTCCATGTAAAGGTGAAGGTTTTTGACTTAATAATAAAAAAATTCCTATGCTAAGGTTACTAAGATCTACAGTAAAATTAATATGTCCATGAAATTCTAAAGAAGGAAAGAAAAATTTGTGCATAGAATATACAGGATTTGGTACAATCTGTGGTTTCAGGTATCCACTGGGGGCTTGGAAAGTATCCCCTGAGGATAAGAGGGAGACTACTTTATTGGAGATTCCATAGAACCTTCTGAATCTTTTTTGTTGTTGTTTTTAGAGAAAGGAGTACTGAAATACATTATAAAGAAGAAACTTCCCAATTCAATACTTACCTCCCCAGGTCGACAGCCAAGTATTTCCTGGAGATATGTCATTTCTCTTTTCAATTCTGTATATTGACAGGGACCCTGATAATCTTCTGTGCTGAAAACTATTTGTATAATATTATAGCATTGGTGTATAGAAGTCAATATAGTTGGATCAGCAAAATTTGGATTTTACAAAAGCCAAAATTTATCCTAAATTATTATTTGGACAAAATATTGACAAAATGTAAAGCCACTCATTCAGGAGAAGTGCTAAACATCTACATTATTTCAGAAGATAATAAAATGTTTGTAGCTTATCAAGTTTAGAAAGTCTCATTTCCATACTTTGTGATAAATACAGAAGTTGTTCTTGGGAAGTTAACATCTTCTACAGTCAATTCTCTTTTCAAATTGTATATCTTTGTTTATTTAAATATTAAAAACCTGTTTCTTAATTTCTTTAATGATTCTTACAGAGGTTAATTTAACATATTTTATGAATTGTCCCTTTTAGGAATGTTTAGAGTTAAAGAAATAAGTGAAAAAATAAACAAAACACAGATTTGGACCCAGACAAACCAGGTTTTTAATTCTATCCTACTCTCTAGTAACGCTAAAACCTTGATAAACTTTTCTAACCTCTTGCTGCTTGAATTTTGTCGTCTATAAAATAGTATTATCAATACGTACCTTATCAGATTGTTAAGAGAATTTTTAATGAGATAAGGGTCACAATGTGCCTAATACTTTTTGAACATGTAGGGCTGTCCCAATGGATGAAAGCTGTGTGGCTGTTATTAGCTTAAATACCTTCTTATGGGTGAATGCAAGACATAGAGCCAATCTTTTTCTGCTATCTACCCTAGTCTTTTTGAGCTCTCACATGAAGTTTACATAAATCTTTATCAAGGTTACCAAGAGTCCTAAAACATCCAAATTAGCACGATTATATTATTTCCGGAGTCTTGGCTTTGCCAGTGACTTTACCAATTTGTCAAAGAACTGCCCCTTAACAGACACGTATTACTGAGTTCCAGGGAGGGACGTAATAATATTGAAATTAGGCCAGTTAATAACGGTGTGATGGCCTCTGAGCGTTCAAGTGAAAGAAACAATTTCACATCTCATTGTAAATAAAAAAGCTGGAAATTATTTAGCTTCATGAGGAAGGCATGTTGAAAGTTGAGACAGGCCAAAAGCTAGTCTTCTAGCACCAATTAGCCACGCTGTGAATGCAAAGGAAAAGTTCTTGAAGAAAATTGAAAGTGATATTACTCCACTGAACATATGAATGGTGAAAAGTAAAAGAGCCTAACTGCTGATATGGAGGAAGTTTTAGTGGTTTAGAAAGAAGATCAAGCCAGTCACAACATTTCCTTAAGCCAAAGCATAATTCAGAGCAAAGCCCTATCTCTCTTAAATTCTATGTAGGCTGAGAAAGGTGAGGAAACTACAGAAAAAAAAGTTTGAAGCTAGCAGAGGTTGGCTCACAAGGCTTAAGGGGGGAAAAAAGGCACTTTTGTAACATAAAAGTGCAAGGTGAAGCAGCAAGTCCTGATGTAGAAGCAGCAGTAAGGTTTTCAGAAGATCCTAGCTATAATAAGATCACTGATGAAGGTGACTATACTAAACAACAGATTTTGAATGTAGATGCAGCAGCCTTCTGTTGGAAGAAGATGCCATCTAGGACTTTCATAGCTAAAAAGTAGAAGTCAACACCTGACGTCAAAACTTCAAAGGACAGACTGACTCCCTTGATAGGGTCTCTTGCAAAACACTACTACTCACTGACAGCACATCTGGTCCCCGAGAGCTCTGATGGAGGTGTATAAGGAGATTAATGTTGTTTTAATGCCTGCTAACACAACATCCATTCTGCAGCCCATGAATCAAAGTGTAATTTCGATTTACAAGTCTTAATGTTTAAAAAATGAATTTCATTAGGCTATAGTTGTCATAGATGGTGTCATTTCTCAGATGGATCTGGGCAAAATAAATTGAAAACCATGTGGAAAGGATGGTCACCATTCTAGATGCCAGTATGGACATTCATGATTCATGGGAAGAGGTCAAAATATCAGCATTGAGAGGTGTTTGGGAGAAGTTGATTGCCGCTTTTATGGATGATTTTGAAGGGTTCAAGATTTCAGTGGAGGAAGTAATTTCAGATATGGTGGAAGCAGCAAGAGAACTAGAATTCCAAGTGGAACCTGCAGATGTGACTGAATTGCCACAACTCATGATACAACTTTAACAGATGAGCAGTTGCTTCTTTTTTTTTTTTTTTTTTGGAGACGGAGTCTCGCTCTGTCGCCCAGGCTGGAGTGCAGTGGCCAGATCTCAGCTCACTGCAAGCTCCGCCTGCCGGGTTCATGCCATTCTCCTGCCTCAGCCTCCCAAGTAGCTGGGACTACAGACGCCCGCCACCTCGCCTGGCTAGGTTTTTTTGTATTTTTTAGTAGAGACGGGGTTTCACCGTGTTAGCCAGGATGGTCTCGATCTCCTGACCTCGTGATCCGCCTATCTCGGCCTCCCTAAGTGCTGGGATTACAGGCTTGAGCCACCGCGCCCGGCCGAGCAGTTGCTTCTTAAGCAAAGAAACTGCTTCCCTGAGATGGAATTTACTCCTGGTGAGAATTCTGTGAACATTGTTGAAATGAGAAAGGTTTTAGAATATTACACAAATATAATTGATAAAGTAGTGGCAGATTTTAAGTGGACTGACTCCAATTTTGAAGGAAGTTCTACTGTGGTAAAATACTATTAAAGAAAATCACGTGCTACAGGGAAATCTTTCATGCAGAGAAGAGTCAGTCAATTGATATGGCAAACTTCATTATCTTTTGTTAAGAAATTGCTACCGCCAACCTGGGCTTCGGCCATCACCACCCTGACCAGTTAGCAGTCATTAACATAGAAACAAGACCCTCTACAAGCAAGAGGATTGTGACTAGCTGAAGTCTCAGATGATTGTTAGCAGTTTTTAGCAATAAACTTTTTTTAAATTAAGGTATGTACTTCTGTTAGAATTAATACTCTTATGCACACTGTAGACTACAGTATAGTGTAAACATAATTTTATATCCAGTAAGAAAATAAAACATTCAAGTGACTCACTTTCTTACAATAATTGCTTTATTGGCCGGGCGCGGTGGCTCAAGCCTGTAATCCCAGCACTTTGGGAGGCCGAGACGGGCGGATCACGAGGTCAGGAGATCGAGACCATCCTGGCTAACACGGTGAAACCCCGTCTCTACTAAAAAATACAAAAAACGCCGGGCGAAGTGGCGGTTGCCTGTAGTCCCAGCTACTCGGGAGGCTGAGGCAGGAGAATGGCGTGAACCCGAGAGGAGGAGCTTGCAGTAAGCTGAGATCCGGCCACTGCACTCCAGCCTGGGTGACAGAGCGAGACTCCGTCTCAAAAAAAAAAAAAATAATAATAATAATAATAATAATAATTGCTTTATTGCATTGGTCTTGAACCAAACTTGTCATATCTTCAGAGTATGCCTGTAGTTTATATTTTTACTTTTCACTTCTAGATTTTAATATCCTAGATTTCTAAAATGAACTATAAACAATTTTAGTAGCCACTTTTGGTATTTTATGGGGCATGTTTAGGTCTCCTTATGTAATTGTGTTTTTATAAAAGAAAAAGGTTTTAATTAAGCATGGATTGTGCCCTTTGTACCCTCCTGTAATTAATTACACCATAAAACAGTCATGTTTAGGTACGTTATTTTAATTTCATGTGTTACTGCATTCGCATATTATTCATTACTTAATGTATTTAACCAATGTTTGGTGAAATATGGCACTTCAAGCAGCGTTCTGAGCTCAGGGATTAGGAATAGTCTAATGGTCTAAATGATGTAAAATTGTCCAAATATAATCAAGGTATCCTCAAGAAGGTTTATTCTCTTCTGCTAGAATGTTCTCACATGTAACAGATAATGTGCCCATCAAGCTACTCATCTTTAGAATGATTCCTAAGATAGATATTTCTCAAATGGTATATACCTAGCCATCCTTTTCATGGGTTGCCATCTAAGAATGTTTCCTTTCTCTTCCCCTAATCCTATTCACATGCTTCCTGGTGTCATAGACCCTTCCCTTATTAAAGTGTGCACTTGGGGAAGACCCTGGTATTTGTAGATCAAGTGAACGCAAGTCAGTGTATAAACCTCTGCTGGAAGTACCTGTAAAATAATATAAAATGGGACACTTCATGTGAGCTTCATCCTGGCTTGTTTGTTCTCCTTAAGCCACTGAGAGACTTCCCTTCTCTCTGGCTGGTCCATGTTAATCGTTCTGAACTTAACTAAACAACTGCAGGCTATGGATGACATGTGGAGAGACCAGTGAGTAGGGACTTATCTAGGAACAATCTATAAGTACAGCTTCTTCTGATGTGATTACTACAGCAAGTAGATGTTTTGTTTTTCTGATGTAGCAGACAACTTTTTTAAAGTGGTACTGAAAGAAAGTGTTTTTCTAATATGGACAGCTCTGCTAATATCCATCTGATCAGATGCAGATAAGCTGATTTTCAGTTGGTAAAATGTTTTTGATTCTATCGACTTTCAAAAATATATTTTGGTATCAATTGATGCATTTTAATATCTATTTCATCAGTTTATTTTGCAAGGTTATTTTATTTCTGTTATTTCTGTCTTCTAATTGCTTTGTTTTATCCCAACAGTTGGACAACATACATGTTCTTCAGCATTTTGAGCCTCTGGAAAGTATGTATAATTTTTGTAGTGCTCAGCAGTATTTTAATCAGATGGAAATTTGCATTATCCAATATCTAGTTCCTTCTTTATATTGATCATGTTTTAGTATTTCAAAGAAAAAAAAACTGCTCTGTTACCCTATCTTCAAGAAAGTAATAAAGTGAATTATTTTGTATAATTGTATCCTATACATCATATAATCAAAGCTCTTAGATTTGAAAAGGGCTTACGTTTTATCTGGTCAATTGCCCTACACTTTACTCATTGTTCCTACTCCACATTTGCCATTCAAAGATGAGTAAAAGAAGGAGCCAAGAGACTACATGAGTTAGCCAGGGACACCACAGTCAGCTAATCACCTCCAGAGCAGGAAGTAGTATTTAAACCACAGTCAGCTAATCAGTGGCAAAGCTGGAAATAGAATCCAAATCCGCTGAATCGTAGTCCAGTGCCCTTGCTTTGGAAGTAAGAATAAAAGATCTGTCAAAATGATGCCTATTCTCAGTTCATTCTACAGGATTACGGACCCTCACTAAACCAGCTATGCACATTCATTTGGCCACCACATAGGGCCCTTGACTTTTCTTGGTTTGTTTTTGTGTTTGTAATGAGTAATGACCCTACTCCTCAAAGCATGTCTTATGAACTGATTAATTAATGGTCAAATGTATAATTTCTTTTTAATGGTTTTATAATTAAAGTTTTCTGAATTCAGATACTCCAGGAATTGAAACAAAAGGGTTGTTTCAAACTTTTCTTTTATGTAGAAATTTTGTTAATGTTTACGCTGAACTTCTTAAAAGAAATGTTTTCAATTTTCACAATTGCTTAAATACTTTTAGATAATATGATTTTTGGGGTACTCTAATCAATTCTATATATTTCACCTGAAACTTTAAAAAAGCTATGTTGCTTTAAGCCCTTAAGAAATACTAAACAAGGACTTTCTGAGGCCCATTTTAAATGTTTCTAATTTAAGATGACTTTCTCATTTTATTTTTTAGTGATGACACGTTTTGAAACTAATAATAGATATGATATTAAAAACAACTCAGACCAGATGGTTTACATGGTAACCGAAGACACAGATGACTTTACCAGGAATGCCTATCGGACACTAAGGCCCTTCGTCCTCCGGGTCACTGATTGTATGGGCCGAGAAATCATGACAATGCAGAGACCCTTCAGATGCACCTGCTGTTGCTTCTGTTGCCCCTCTGCCAGACAAGAGGTCAGAGAATGGAAGTCTGATTCACAGTTTGCTTCTGATCCAACTCTTCACGGCACAGTATGCTCCTTCCACTACACGGGGAGGACTTTCCCTGACCCTGCCAGCCAGAATAGAAGAAGATGGTTGGGAGGGAGAAAACCAAATTGTCTCACCTAAGGAAAATCATAGAGGATTGTTTCTTTTTGTTACTACTTTTTAGTGCTTAAATAAGTGGGTCAAGCACGATTGGCATTGTGTAGTCAATAATTATGATTCCATCAGTTGCATCTACTTAATTAGAAATTTACCTACCACATTTATCTAAATGTACCTACCCATCACCAGATAAACATAAACATATGCTTTTAGAATTGGAAGGGACTTAAATACATTTAGAGTACCCATCACAACCCATACCTTGCCACAGATAAAGAGTGGCTCAAAATTACTAAATGGCTGAGGTGTTACACTTGGCTAAGGACAAGGCGGGAACTAGAATACAGATGTGCTGAGTTACAGTGTGGTTACTCATTATCTGTGCATTTCTAAGAAAGTTATTTGCTGTAGGGAAAAGAAAAGCAGTTTTGGAGAGAAACCAAACGGAATCTGAATTGTAGATATGTCAGCTACTTAAATCTGTAAAATTTAATTAACCTGTTTGAGCCGTAGTGTTCTTATACATAAACTGGGTAGTACAGTACATCATAGGATAACAGGAATACTTACATGATCTGTTAAATAACATCGTTTACTAAATATTAATTTTTTACAACCTTCTCTGGGCCTTATTTACCTGTAAAATAGAAATATTAATAATACTTATCAGGTAGAATGATCATTTTAGGGATGAAGTCAATTCCTCGGCACAGTTCCTAGCGAATAGTATAGTACTCAATGAATATTTTCTGTTATTTTCAGATATCTTACTCCTTTGTTATTATTATCTTTGTGATAACAACTTTATATCTGAAGTGAATACCTATTATCCTTGATCCTTTTGGATATAGTAGGCATTTATCTTTGTATTTATGAGTTAGATTTTTTAAATCAAAGCCTATAGATACAGCCTTCTGAAATTATAGGAAGCCGGAATAAAGGAAAGCAAATCAAAATTACATCTGGGCAGGATGGTTTACACCTATAATTCCAACACTTTGAGAGGCTGAGGTGGGAGGATCACTTGAGGCCAGGAGGTTGAGATCAGCCTGGGCAACATAATAAAACCCCATCTCTACAAAAATAAAAAATAAAAAAAACATTGGCCAGGCCTGGTGATGTGTGTCTGTGGTCCCAGTTACTTGGGTGACTAAGGTAGGAGGATCACTTGAGCCCAGGATGTTGAGGCTGCAGTGACCTATGATTGCACCACTTCACTCCAGCCTGGGTGACAGAGAAAGACCCTTACTCCTAAAAAAAATTACAAGCCTAGTCCAATTTGTGACACTTTTGTCTCATAACTTTACCCAGGATTTTTCTTCAGATTTATCCAGTTTTACTTGTATTAATTTGTATATGTGTGTGTGTGTGTGTGTACATTTAGTTTATGCAGTTTTATCATTTGTGTAGATTCCTGTTTCCATCAGCACAATGCAAATACCAAACAGTTCCATCGTCACTAAAATCTTCTTTTGTCACCACATCCACCTTCCTCCCTCCTCTTTGTCCCTAACCCTTAATAACCACTAATCTGTTCTCTATATTTATAATCTTGTCATTTCGAGAATGTTAATTAAACGGAATAATATAGTATGTAACTTTCCAGGATTGATCTTTTTCACCCACAGTAATTACCTGGAGATTGAAACAAGCTGTTATTACTAGCTCATTCCTTTTGATGGCTGAGTAGTATACCATGGTATGCATTTTTACGGAATTTATTTTTGTACATTTTGATTTTTATCTCATAGGTTTAAACTTATATGAGATAGTTCTATGATGGTCTCAAATTTGTATATTTGTATATAGGTATGAATTTATCCATATGAACAATAATACCTTAATTTAACAATTTATGAATCTGTGCAGTCCTATTCCATGTCCTGGGTAATCCTTTCCCCAAATTCTTATGAAAGTCCATGTAACACCAGAGAAATAGTCAGTAAAACTTTAACTTTGGGCTTTTACCAAATAATTTAATCTTTATGATCTATTA
Organism: Papio anubis; assembly: GCF_008728515.1. NCBI lineage: Eukaryota > Metazoa > Chordata > Mammalia > Primates > Cercopithecidae > Papio > Papio anubis. Next base: position 145,734,720 of record NC_044977.1, read on the forward strand.
TTATTAAACAGGAAGATCTTAATTCTTCACAAAATAATATTATTGAAGATAAATAGCTAAAAACAGGGTAGTGGACAATATTTTAAAACTTAAAAAATGGCTTTATAAACGCATACACACATTTTGTTGTTTTCACAATATGTAATTTTCGAAATGCCTCTTTTGTCTTTTGTTTTCTGTTATAATTTTCATGTCTGAGATTTGATTTTACCCTTCAAATCTAAAAAGTCAGCTTGTTACTGTTTCATAGACTGAGTCAGAAGAAATGAGACTGCTAGGAAGGAGACAGAGAACCCTTTTACAGCACAGCAAGCAGCATAAGTGTGTAGGGTCCCCTCATCTCCAAGTTCTGAGGTTGACTTGGAGAAGCCCATTGCTTCCTCATTGTAAGCCTTTTATTTTTGAGTTATCCTGAGAAAATTATTCTTTCTGATAGAGAAGCAGTGTAGTGTAGTATAAAGAATAAGCTTTGAAACCAAGCCAACTTATCACTGTGCCACTTAGTAGTTACATGTTTTAGAAAGTGTTTAACACTTGCAAGCCTCAGTTTCCTCTTCTGTAAAATGGAGATTAAAATACTTATATTTTTCAGGGTTATGAATATTAGCTGTTTATGCAGCTTGCCAAACACTGAGCTTGGACAACTGTCCATTATATAACAAGCTATAATTAAGCCAGCTGTTTGTCCCAGAGGCAAACATGACCTCATCCATTAAAGCTTTTCGCTGAAATACAACCCGAAGAATGGCCTGGGTAAAATGGAAGGCTGTCACTCCCAGCAATAATTTCCCTGGTCTTTGAATGAGTGAGGACACATCTAAGTTGTGTATGTGCATATGTGTATGTGTATGTGTGTGCATGTAGCATCCTAACTTCTGTCACTGTTTTATTTGCAGCTGGAGGTGCAGTGTCCTCCTGGCATCACCATTGGCTTTGTTGCGGAACACTGGAACCTGTGCAGGGCCGTGTACAGTATCCAAAATGAGAAGAAAGAAAATGTGATGAGAGTTCGTGGGCCATGCTCAACTTATGGCTGTGGTTCAGATTCTGTTTTTGAGGTGAAACTATGTAAAAATAGTGTTTCTGATATTTTTCCTATCCATATTAACAGACTGTGAAAAGATCTGGTTGTAGACAATTTTTTTTTTAATGTGAATGAGTAACATAGTGTGAGGAAAGAGTTAATTAACCAGTTGACATCAAAAGATTTTAAAATTATTGTTAGTGGATTGTTTGAGGTTTTCCAAAATGAGAGCTTTTTTTATGACTTCAGTGCTTGATAAAAATAAAAGGAAATCATTTAAAACATTAAATATTCTGAGAGTAAATAGCTTGACCTAATTCATTTATTCTATTCTCGGCTATATGTAATTAAACATTTTTTCCCGTAGATTTCTAGGCTGGGAATGTAGGCTGTAAGTAATGCAGGTGCCCAACATGTCACAGAACATACCAAGTACTCCTAAGGCTCTGGAAATACTTATTTGCAGGATACAGGTCTGTCAGCATCCTCAAGAAATCGGATAACACTAACAACATGGATAAAACTTACAATAGTTATAACATTTTTTCAATAAAAAGAAAAATTATTTTATTTTGCCTTTATCTCACTGGCTACAAAATGTTGGTTCATTACCCTGCAAGTCTGACAAAGGAAATTCCTAGAAATATTTCCTAGGCTTCTTAAAGAATGTTTTTTGAATGCCTTGCAATTAGGCAAAACTCATCATCTTCAAAACCGGTTGTTCCTATGTTTCCTATGACACTCAAGAAACTTTCCTTAGTTCTTATTTTCTATCACTATATCATTAAGTATTGCTTATGTATTAAAAGAGCAATGTAGATAAGCCAAATTGCTAGGGCAGGGTGTGTGTGATCATTCCTGTTACCAAGTGACATTAGAAGTCAGTATTTGGATATTTTCCCTGTGACAAGTGCCAGGTTTCCCCTTTTAGAAACTGAAGCTCTTTGGTATCTGGCCATATATTAAGAAGACAAGGTATATTTGGCTCACAAAAACTTAAGTGATGTGAAGTGCACAGTACTTTTTTCCTGGTTTTTGCTCATAGGTTTCCCTAGATTGGAAGTGATTCTCTCTCAGTTCCTACCCTTTGCTATATTGAGAATAATTTCATAATCAGTTCAAATCATACCTCTTCTTAAAAAGTCTCTTAGTAACTCATTTGAAGATGAAGAAAGAGCAGCAGTCTGAGACTTTTAAGATATACCCCAGCTCAGTTATTAACCAGTTGCAAGGCACTTAACCCTTTTTGGCCATTATTTTCTCATTTCAAATTATATAATTACATAGTCTTTTTCTGCATTGTATTTATGTTATTTGATACCATAAATACATTTATGTTATCTCCTATGTTATCTGACAACATAAATACAATGATATGCAGAACATTAAAACCTGTGCTTCAATGCGTTTCAGTCATCATAAAGGCACATTCTTGTCATTCCAGGTCAAATCCCTTGATGGTGTATCCAACATCGGCAGTATTATCCGGAAATGGAATGGTTTGTTGTCAGCGATGGCAGATGCTGACCATTTTGACATTCACTTCCCACTAGATCTGGATGTGAAGATGAAAGCCATGATTTTTGGAGCTTGCTTCCTCATTGTAAGCCTTCTATTTTTGAGTTATCCTGAGAGAATTGTTCTTTCTGATGGAGAAGAAGCAGTGTAGTGTAGTATAAAGAATAAGCCTTGAAACCAAGCCAACTTATCGCTGTGCCACTTATTAGTTGCATGTTTTAGAAAGTGTTTAACACTTGCAAGCCTCAGTTTCCTCTTCTGTAAAATGGAGATTAAAATATTTACAATTTTCAGGGTTATGAAGAGTAGCTATCATGAGTAAAATGACCAGGAGAGTACTTGGATAACACTAGGTATCCAGTGGGTATAATTGTCATCATTGCATGTTATTTGTCATTCTCACTACTTAAAAAATGCCTAGCCTATGATGTCTTAGTGAAATAACTCTAAAGAAGGTGTCTCGTATCTCCTTCCTTTGTGCCTGTCAGGGTTCTCCTTGGGGTTGTCCAATCCTTAGATTATGAAGTTTTTCCTCTTTTTAATGATGAGATTCAGTTAATTGGCACTTAAAATGGAAAACTAACAGTTCCAAATCTGTAACTGCTGCTCTTTAGAGTAGGTCCTCTTCATAAATATTTCCCTAAATTGATTTATTTTAACTGGAATGGGGGAATCCCTAATAAATTACAAAGGCTAATACTGCATGCATTATACCTAATTGTCTATATATCTACATATAATTCTTTTTCCAATTTCAGGACTTCATGTATTTTGAAAGATCTCCACCACAACGTTCAAGATAGAGAGACACAGCAAAGCCATCAACTATGGTTAATTTTGAAAAATGGAAAAGTTGGATTGGGCTTACAGTTAATACTCAGTTATTTGCAAGTGTATTTCTTTGCTTTGTAGAGTATTTTTATTGGGTGTTAACTTTGACAGCTGAGAGTGTGCTTGCAAGAACACAGTCTAAAAGTGTGTTGCAATTGAGTGTCTCTCTAGTAGAATAGGAGTTCATCCTAAAAAGCTGGGACTCATTAACCCAGTAAACATATACAAAGTAAGCTTAAAACACTATAAACATGAGATAAGGGAAAATGAATCCAGAGTTCTCATATTAATAGATAGTGAAATAATAAGGCTTTTTAGAGCAAACTTTGTTGGGACAAAACAACCTGGCTCTGTCCCTAACCCTTTCCTACCTTCCCTCTCCGTCAACATGTCCCCCTACTGAAGACAAACTTGTTTCAATGATAGTCTTCATCTTTAAAAACAAAAAGGCAGGCAGACAGAAATAATTATGTTTTCTTGTACTAAGAAGGTACTACTTATACACATGTATCAAAACCTCATTCTGCAAAGTTTTTGAAGGTTTCAGTGGGAAATTTGATTTTATTACAAAATAAAACATTTCATTAATGTTAAGGTTTATATATTCCACACCTGTTTTCTCATTTACTGGCAGGATGATCAGGAGCTGCCTATGTATGAAGGCAGAATCAGACTATCAGGAAAGGAGCTGGCCAGGGCCACAGCCAATCAAGATCTCTAAGCAACTTAGAACTTTGGTGTCATTATATGAAGCTTGCATTTAATACATTTATACATAATACATTTGTAAATTCATAACCTCTCTTGGTCACAGACGCCTTATATATAAAATAAGTTCCCAAATCTCTAAGATTGCCTGGTACACCTTTTTATCTCATTTGATGTGATACCTAGAAGAGATCTTTTTTTTTTTTTTTTTTTCAAGAAGATACTTGGTGATCGCCATGCTGTTCTCATGGTAAGAACTGGAGTTACAATTTTAAATTTGGAAATATGACATTTTATGTAGCACTTTATAAAAAGTGAAAGCGACAAAGTCCACTGCTGCTTAATACTGCTTTACTTCTTTTTATTGACGTGATAGATAAATATGTATATACACAGAGTAATAATAATAAAACACAGCAAACATTCTATTTCTTTATGGTCTACAGCATGCCATAAATAATATGTAGGACCAATAATAAATTATCAATTACACATTTTTGTGTTAACTAATTAAAAGCATAGTGTATAAGTGAGTACACTTTAATTAACTTGCTTCTGTTGCACTTTAGTTTTCTACCTGCATATGGACTGCATTTTTTCAACACAGTCAGTATGTAGAATGGGATGTATTCTGCTGCTGCTGCTTATTAAATAAAGCCTGAGTGTTCTTAGATGGGGTTATTCTGAGATGAGGGTCTTAGCCTACAGTTCTTTTTGAAATGAAAGAAAGGTGCTTGGTTTTTTAATTATATTCATCTTTTCAGGGTAAATTTGTTTTGCTGAGTTTCTTGTAATGCTCATTTTTACATGCTGCTACTAGCTTTTTTTAAAAAAAGTAAAAGTTGCTGCTTTCTAAAATATTAATTGCCTTATATTTGAAAGTGCCGTTGTAATCGTACGTAGACTATGTATTTCCTATAATGATATTTGATATTTAAATAGGAAATCAGGCAAACAATATTCACAAAGTTTAACCATATAAACTTTTTATTTTTAACTTGCCTGAATCCCTATATTCCAAAACCTGCTGCATCATAATAAATACATCTATATATATTTAGCATAAGATGTGATATTTTAAATTTCTTTTTGAAACAATTATATATTTGTCTCTTAGAGTTAAAATTTTCTTTCTTTATAAAATATTGTCATATGTCATAGTTTTAATACAATTCACATAATTTCTATATTTCTTAATGATATTGTGTAAAATTGATCAGGTTGATTTAAAAAAACTCTGGAATTTGTGCTTTCATGCTTTTTCATATTGTTTATGGCTTTTAAATAAATATGCAATGCTTCATAGTAAAACACTGTTTTACTTTTTGACTTTGAATCTTCACATACTTTTTTCACATGGATTTGAAGTAATTTGTATTGATTATTAGGTTTATTCAAGGCCTTTGCTTTCTAATATAAATGTAATATTATTAAAGTCATTTCTGTAGTGTTGCTTAGTAGTAACTAGCTTTCTTATAGTACCAAGTTATTTGTAAATGCTTATTTCTAATCCTCCTAAGATACATTTAAATTTCAAGTGTGATTTCAGTGTCTGTACATCATGAAGAAAAGTTACTAGAATTTGTAACCATCAGTGAAGGATGCATTTTAAAACATTTTTTCTAAATGACCAGATTTTCCAGAAATTATACAAAGATCAGGTTATAAGACGTATTTAATAGCCTACTTTTGTGAGCAACTAGATATTAAATCAAATTCAGGTATAGAATAAGCAGAGTGATTCTAGAGTATGGTATATTGCTCCTGTTGGAGCAGCTGGCTACTTTTCAGTCTTTTTTTCCCCCAATGTTCAAGGTTGGATTTAATTTATATTGAAAGAAGCAAGCTTGGAAACCCATAAGAAGTCTGGATTTAATAAACTAATATCAAATTCAGCTGTTTGGCTAGTGATAGCTAATGTTAAAAATGGATCTTTTTCCATAACTTCACAGAATGCATTTCCCATTTTCTTCTAGGGCTCTTAAATTGTAAATCTCAAAAAAGAGAAAAGCAGAGTGATACACTCCAAAGTAGTCAAAGTAAGGCAGAATAATATACTATGTGATAACATTTGGCATGGTTAATAATAGCACATGGTAGGTATTTACTCAGTGTCTGCTAAATGAATAAAAATATAGTAAGTTGATATATATTTGAAATATTTGCTATAGTTCTCAGTAAAACTTTTTGTTATCCTTTCCACTATTTCATTCCATCAATACTTTACTGAACATTTACTAAATTCAGACACTGAGCTATTTCTTAAGGCAGAGAGAAATACAAAAGTTAAAATATGTAATTACTACTCTCGGGCTCACGGGCTAGTGGACAAGATAGACTTTAAACTTTTCTTTTTTTTTTTTTTAGACGAAGTCTCGCTCTTGTCCCCCAGGCTGGAGTGCAATGGTATGATCTCAGTTCACTGCAACCTCTGCTTCCCGGGTTCAAGCGATTCTCCTGCCTCAGCCTCCCTAGTAGCTGGGATTACAGGGGCCCACCATCACGCCTGGCTAATTTTTGTATTTTTAGTACAGATGGGATTTCACCATGTTGGCCAGGCTGGTCTCGAACTCCTGACTTCAGGTGATCCGCCCGATTTGGCCTCCAAAAGTGCTGAGATTACAGGCGTGAGCCACCGTGCCAAGCCAAGACAGATTTTTAAACAAACAAAAAACACATTTTTGAGGACAACAATGAACACATGCTCAGTGGAATGTTGGCACACTCTATAAAGGCCATATCATTAGCACCATCTCAAGTGCTGCGTAATATATTTTTGTCCCAATTAATGAAACAGTTAAGGCAGGCTGTTTGTGTCATATGCCCAGAGAAACTTCCTGTTCCTGCTGGAGGTAAGTAAGATGCACTTTACAGCTATATCTTCAAGCTGAACGCATGGTGGGTGTAACTGAAAATGTCAGTTTTTCTAATTTCATCAAGCAAAGCAGGGATTGATTGTTTATTATGGTAAACTGTGAGTACAGGACAGTGTCTGGTATATCTAAGATGCTCAATAAATATTGGTGAATGAATGAAAATTTCAAATATGTGTATGACACGGTGCTAGGTGTTTGAGAAGATAGGAGCATGTAGTCTATCCCTCAGCAAGGATAAAGCAAGTAGATAAATAATTGTAGCACAAAGCTAAGTAATTATTACATAAAACAAATACAGTGATTTTTCTTTTATGTGTATTACTGGATTCTCGCAACTATATCATGAGGTAAACATCCATCTCATTTTTCAGAGGAAGAGGAAACCTCATCAACAGGTGATAGTACCAAGAAGATAGAAGTGCTATAAGGAGTCCCTGCTGTAATTGTAATGAAGGAAAACCAAAGGGTTGGATAAAAGGTGAGATACATGAAAGCTCCTAGAGCTAGAGGAGCTGCTTCCACCTAGAGGTGGAACTTAGTTAATGCAAGAATTTGTAGAGCTGCCCAGTCTCAAGGTTCCAACCAGAAATCTGATGAGGCCAATTTTCCTAATCCTGTGTCCCAGCTGCCCAGAGTAGGTTCGTGGTGAATGTTCACTAGTGTGTGTAATGAGGGTGGGGAAGGTGCTAGAGCTGGGGAGATGGTGATGCCTTTGCACATAATATCTAAACAAAAAAATAAATTGCAAATTCTAAAAATGTGCTGCCATTAGCTGGCTTAATAGTTGCCCATTACATTTCTTGCTGTTCTTACTTGTACTGCTCCTCAGCAAATAAGCCAGTTGTGAAATCCTGTAATTTGGGGATATATAACTGCTATCTTTACCCAAAGATTGAATTCTAGGCCAGACGTTGGATATACATCTGGGGCATATATGGAGAAAAAACAACCTAATTATGAGATAGGTGGGATGATGCAACTACCTATAATAACTAGTGAAAATGACGAAGACTATAAAACCAGCCAGCTCTATTTAATGCTTCCTATAAGCCAGACACTGTTCCAGTTCTAAAGACTTTCCATATATTAACCCATTTAATTCTCATAACCCTATGAGATACATTACTATAATGATTCCCATTTTACAAAATAGAAAATGAAGATTTAGGTATCTTGCACAAAGCCACTCACCTAGCTGTATATCCACAAAACTGTTATTTGACTGCCCAAAGCACTGAGAAGCAGAAAGAATAAAGCTGGAGGCATTACATTACCTGACTTCAAATTATATTAGAAAGCTGTAGTAACTAAAACAGCATAATACTGGTATAAATATCCAGAGGCTACACTCCAAATTTGTATGCCCTGTTTTTCTTTCATCTCTGTAATCTTTTATTTCTTGTCTGATAACCCAGAAATACAGGGAAACAGAAATAGAGAAGGGTGGCATGCTACTTCATGTGTTTTAAAATTTAGGACTGTGCCCGGGAAACCTAAGAGACTCGGAAGTCTTGTCTGAGGGTAGTTCTCTCCAGAGAGGCTTACCTTTGCTCCTACTGGTGCCTCAGTGGTGTTACCAGCTGATGACCATTTTTTGTATTATTTCGTCCGTTTGGTGTTTCCCAAGTCATGTATATGTTTCAAATATGAACCCCTAAATGATGTGGACAAATCCTGGTTTATGAATTCTCAGGGAACAAATTTTTCCCTACCTGTAGCAGAGGTCAAAACAATCAAGTTTTCTCTTAATTTCTATTTACCAATTTTTCCATTTCACTTTTTACACTGGAGTGTGTCCCTTTGAGACTTTCCACTTTACTGGGGGTCTCTCTTCTAATACCAACCCTTGCCTAAGCCCAAGACCTCACTTCCAGCCTCATGGTGGTGGATAAAATCAAAGTCCCTTGCTAACAAACATTGGTGACTCTTTCTATTTGAGAAGCCAAAGAAAACATCAGACTAAGCTTAAGTAAGAAATTTCCAATTATTCTTTATTTTTGACTTCTGCTAAAATCTTGTACTCTCCCAAATCTACACTTTGCATCTAAATGCCCTTTGGTTATATTTCAGCCCAAATTTAGGTGTTCTATGGAAAGAGGGTTTTAAGATTATCTAGTCTGCAACATTGCTAGCAATGTGAGTGACCTATTTTTTTAAACTGCATATGATGTTTACAGTGAAATATTCAGAGGAAAGTTCTTTAACACAAAATCATATAATATGGAAACTTGCAACTTATTACTATTTGTTATACCTAACTTACAGCTAAATCTTTATTCTTCGAGTAGAATTATCTATCATCATATTATTGAGTTCCAGATTCTCTTAAAATGTTTAATATTTCTAGTACTACTGTTAATTAAAAGACATTTATTTAAAATTGTGTCAGCTCTTCTATGACCCAGGCTAAGGCAAATTTATTTTAGGAAATTATAGGAGCAATCTTTTCCTTAAACAGTTTTGAAAACATGATGCTTAAATTACCTTAGCTAACAATCACTAAACATAATTTACATGAGTTTTAACTTTTTTCATTATGACAGATAAAAGATAATATAGTTAGAAATCAGACCATTTTAAAACCGCTTGATTTTACAGAAATAAACGAGTAGAGAGTGCTAGAGAGAAGCAAGTAGAGTGACAAAATATTTATTTGGCTTTGCTACTCCGTGCTCCATGTCAGAAAGCTGAATAAAACAAGCTACAATAGGGGGCAGCACCAGCTCGTGGATTTTTTTGTTAAACTATGCTCATTTTTTAATCCAAGAATTTATCAGTACCAATCTATAAATTTTAATGAATAGAATCAGTGAATTTTAAAATCAGAAGTAGTATTAAGGACCATCTGCTCTACATTCTAATACACAAGTGAAGGAAGTGGGAGAGGCCCAGGTTACGTGTCTAAAATTACATTGAGAATTAACTAGCAATCAAACCAGAACTAAAAATACAGATCGCCATTTTTATTCCAGTTTCCATGCCGCCAGAGCAAAACTTTAGCAGAGATTTAAAACATTTTAAAGCAACATCTTTCATAACATTGAGATTTTAAGCATGAAAAAATTAAAACCCAGTTTCAAATTATTCTAATGTTCAAAATCTTTTTTAAGCACATACTCATGGTGTCTACCTCCATGAATCATTTTAATTTCAGAGGTTTTCTAACTATAAAGGAGAAACGAAATTACTATGTTATAGAAACAGCAACAAAACATTTAAAATGTGTGTGTCCCAGGTAACATAATTTTTTATTTATTCCTCCACTCATACACTGATAAACCTTTCTCTTCTTCCGTAGTCACCATGCACATCTGAGTTCAATTTCTTTATTCAAATATGTGTTTTTACATTTTTTGTTAAAAACTATTAATTGATAGCTTTTCCTGCTTTGAAGAGATGTAATTATTAGTTAAAATGAGAATGTCAGATGGGCACAGACAGAATCAAGCCATTATTTGAATAGGAAAAGGAAAATATGGCGCATGGGCATGGAATGCAATCTGCCCAGATATGACTCAGCCTGCCTAGTGGCCTGACAGATGACATCAAATGGACAATATAGCTGGGGATGTGGGGGTATTTTTTTCAAAAGTCTGGTAAATCAGATGACAGCTATGAAGATTTTTCCTGGCCATGCTCAGGGTCTATTTTATTCCTTCTAATTACTTAGATACTATTATTTTTTCTAATATTTATAACATTTCTATTTTGTTTTCTGTTTATTGTGTTTGTGTATCTCTCTTAATTCTATATGGCTTAATGCATTTCTGTTTACAAAGTATTCATGCCACCTGTTTGAGTTAAAATCAGAGGGCCTGCCTGGACATAGGAGTCAGGGAGAGATTATGTCATTGACTTCAATGATAGCTCTGTAACTTTCTAAAGGAAGCTATGTTTATATTGCTGGTATTTTGAGAGATTACTTTGTCAATGAAATCCCTTGAGAAATAGATATCAGAGGAAAACAGAAATCATTTTTATCCTGATAAGGCTGTTTTAAGGATATGCCATATATTCCGGCAACAATAGGTTTGCAGAATGACATAGAATCAGTTACCCTCCCTGTCTCAGGCAGAGATGGAAAAGCAGAGGGGTTCCTAGTAGAGGCTTGTCTCTGTAATATTATCCCCTGGAGGAGGTAGGACTGTGTGTGCCCTTCAGATAGGCTGCCTCCCCAAAGAGAGGCAAAAAGAAGGCGTTGAACTACTCATGCTCAGTTTTTTCTTTCAGAGGGCAGAGAACGGTCAGGAGTGTTCTGTAATGCTACTATCTCCCATGGGAATGTCAGGGGTGAGGAATGATTGTGGGAGATGTGCGCTTGTCTGTGGAAGTTTTCCCTAATGGTACAGCTTCTGAGTTCATTGATTCACATTGAAGCCTGGAATAAACACAGTATTTCCTTTCAGTTAGGTGTGGAAACATGGCAAAGTTCTGGCCCATTAAAAGTGAAGTGTGGCAACTTCTTTGAAAGTTAAGTGGCGTATATCTTTTGCTTCTATTTATTCTTTCCTGCTTGTTGTGGACTCCAGTGTCAATGTAAAGGCTAACAGCAGAATACCTTTCCTGGACCATGAGCTGATCTTGGGAATGTAAACCATGAATAGTAGAACAAGTTAGAAGAAACTTGGATTGCTGAGGATTTCTTCGATAAAGTAATGCCACCACAGAGCTGCCATATGATTCCTAGACTGTTTTCAGTTAAGAAATAAAATGTTTAAATAAAATTTTTTGGAGGGGCCTCTTATCTGCATCTAAACCCAATGATAAAATACTTATCTCCCAACATACAAGCTTTTAAAATATGTAAGCCCTACAAGACAGGGATGCCATCTCACCACTCCTATTCAACATAGTGTTGGAAGTTCTGGCCAGGGCAATCAGGCAGGAGAAAGAAATAAAGGCTATTCAATTAAGAAAAGAGGAAGGCAAATTGTCCCTGTTTGCAGACGACATGATTGTATATTTCGAAAACCCCATCATCTCAGCCCAAAATCTCCTTAAGCTGATAAGAAACTTCAGCAAAGTCTCAGGATACAAAATCGATGTGCAAAAATTACAAGCATTTCTATACAACAACAGACAAACAGAGAGCCTAATCATGAGTGAACTCACATTCACAATTGCTTCAAAGAGAATAAAATACCTAGGAATCCAGCTTACAAGGGATGTGAAGGACCTCTTCAAGGAGAGCTACAAACCACTGCTCAATGAAATAAAAGAGGACACAAACAAATGGAAGAACATTCCATGCTCATGGATAGGAATAATCAATATTGTGAAAAATGGCCATACTGCCCAAGGTAATTTATAGATTCAATGCCATCCCCATGAAGCTATCAATGACTTTCTTCACAGAATTGGAAATAAAAACTACTTTAAAGTTCATACGGAACCAAAAAAGAGCCCGCATTGCCAAGATAATCCTAAGCCAAAAGAATAAAGCTGGAGGCATCACGCTACCTGACTTCAAACTATTCTACAAGGCTACAGTAACCAAAAGAGCATGGTACTGGTACCAAAACAGAGATACAGACCAATGGAAGAGAACAGAGCCCTCAGAAGTAATACCACACATCTACAACCATCTGATCTTTGACAAACCTGACAAAAACAAGAAATGGGGAGAGGATTCCCTATTTAATAAATGGTGCTGGATAAACTGGCTAGCCATATGTAGAAAGCTGAAACTAGATCCCTTCCTTACCCCTTACACAGAAACTAATTCAAGATGGATTAGAGACTTAAATGTTAGACCTAAAACCATAAAAACCCTAGAAGAAAACCTAGGCAATACCATTTAGGACATAGGCATGGGCAAGGACTTCATGTCTAAAACACCAAAAGCAATGGCAACAAAAGCCAAAATTGACAAATGGGATCTAATTAAACTCAAGAGGTTCTGCACAGCAAAAGAAACTACCATCAGAGTGAGCAGGCAACCTACAGAATGGGAGAAAATTTTTGCAATCTGCCCAGCTGACAAAGGGCTAATATCCAGAATCTACAAAGAACTTAAACAAATTTACAACAAAAAATCAAACAACCCCATCAAAAAGTGGGCGAAGGATATGAACAGACACTTCTCAAAAGTAGACATTTATGCAGCCAACACACACATGAAAAAATGCTCATCATCACTGGCCATCAGAGAAATGCAAATCAAAACCACAATGAGATACCGTCTCACACCAGTTAGAATGGCAATCATTAAAAAGTCAGGAAACAGCAGGTGCTGGAGAGGATGTGGAGAAATAGGAACATTTTTACACTGTTGGTGGGACTGTAAACTAGTTCAACCATTGTGGAAGACAGTGTGACGATTCCTCAAGGATCTAGAACTAGAAATACCATTAGACCCAGCCATCCCATTACTGGGTATATACCCAAAGGATTATAAATCATGCTGCTAAAAAGACACATGCATACATGTGTTTATTGTGGCACTATTCACAATAGCAAAGACTTGGAACCAACCCAAATGTCCATCAATGATAGACTGGATTAAGAAAATGTGGCACATATACACCATGGAATACTATGCAGCCTTGAAAAAGGATGAGTTCATGTCTTTTGTAGGGACATAGATGAAGCTGGAAACCTTCATTCTCAGCAAACTATCACAAGGACAGAAAACCAAACACCGCATGTTCTCACTCATAGGTGGGAACTGAACAATGAGAACACTTAGACACAGGATGGGGAACATCACCCACCAAGGCCTGTCGTGTGGTGGGGGGAGTGGGGAGGGATAGCATTAGGAGATATACCTAATGTAAATGACGAGTTAATGGGTGCAGCACACCAATATGGCACATGTATACAAATGTAACAAACCACGTTGTGCACATGTACCCTGGAACTTAAAGTATAATGATAATAATAAAAATAAATAAAATATGTAAGCCCTAAGTCAGATGTTCATTTTTAAAAATATATCTAAGGGTTGATATATTTAACCTAATTTATTGTTACAATTTTTCTATCTAGGACACATTCTTTTCAGAGTATAAGCATATAATTCTCCATATTTTGGTAAATGATTAAAAATTTTGGTAAATGATTAAAAATGATTAAAAAGTTAAAAATAGATCAAGGTTTTAATAGCAGTTACCTCTGGAAAGTAGATTTGGGGAGTTCATATTTATTTTAGATTTTTCTGCATTGCTTGAATTTATAAGAAAAATATTAAATTCAAAATATATTAATTTCAAAAATATAAGAAAAAAATTAATTTCTTTTGAGATATATTATAACTAGAAATCCTATACCTGGAAAGGCCAGGGGATGCCATTTTTAGGCTATAATTTAGGGCTCTCTAATGAAGAAACATTAAAATTTCCTGAAAACTTTTTAGTAATACCAATATAGGGGTCTTGCCTGTAGACATTGATTTAATTGTTCTTGGTGGGATCTGGACATGGGTATACTTAAAAGTTCCCTAGATGTTTGTTACGTGTAGGGCAAATTAAGAAGCACTGGACATCAGTCACCAGCTCCTCACTGTTGTACATGAGTCACCTGGAATTCTTTGAAAAATCCCACACCCTGGCAGAATTCCAGAGCCACTGCACTGGCATCTGGAGTTTTTCAGGTGATTCTAATGTGGAGACAAGTTTGGCAACAGCTGTTACTGCCTGAAAGCCTCCAGGAAACTTTCCCTCAATTTGCATGTAAGCCAAAAAAATAAACTGTCTTGCTTTTATCTGTGTTTTTAGCCAAGTTGCTAGATGAAATACAGGTCCTATTAAATGTGAATTACAGACCTCAATTTTTAATAAAAGAATGTCACATGCAATATTTAAGACACACAGAAAAATTATTCATTGCTTATCTGAATGTCCTTGAATGCAATCAAATTTAATTGGGGTGGGTACTTCCTGTATTTCTCAATATTTTTATTTGTCAAATCTGACAACCCTACAAACAAAACACAACAGTACTCTAAAAATCACTAAAAAGCAATGTAAATTTTTTCTGTATATAAAGGAGTGTTAAGGAGACCGAACATTGAGGAGAAAGCAAAGAGAAATCACCTTGCTAATGCCCAGTAATATCTCCTAAAAGTCTTCATCTCCCTTCCTGAATAATGCTAAGCTTTATAACAACTGGCTTAGTTTCTTTGCTGTATGCCCTCACTCAACTCAGTAAGTAGGCAACTCCCAAACTCTACTCCTATTACTTCCATCCCTACCCTCACACCTTCTTCCTTTTGATCAATTCAACCTATTACAGTTTTTGCTAATAATTTTTTTCCTGAACCACACAAAAAAGTTGCAAATCAAGAAAATGCACATATAGGCTAGCTGGTGTGTTTGCAGAACTATTGGGACCCCTTTTCCATGTATCATACCACTTTTATTGATGTGGAAATGTAAGCTTAAGAGGACAGTGAAATTCAAGTAAATTTATCTCCTGACTGATGTTTTCAGTGCCATTTTCAAATATAAACCAGAGAGTCTCTTTCCATAATAGTCTAGAGAGAGAAGGAAGGACTATTATCTCTGCCAACTATTACATTTCATTTTCTGGAATTCTCCATCAACCACACAAACTTTGATGATAGATAACAAATATACAATAAGAGCACAACAAACACTTAAATTATAAGTGTCTAATACTCATTTTGGGGGTAGGAAAGAATATATATGTTAAGTTTTGGATGTGTTCTACAGAAACATTGTGATGTATTAGAGTGTATTAAATTTTGTGGGGCCCAAATGTTGGCTTGAGTCCAGCAGCCAGCCTTACTAAGTAACCTTAGGTGGGACATGAAGCTCTGTGCTCTTCCACTTTTGCATCTGTAAATTAAAGCCATAATGCCTGAATTGTTTTGATAATAGTGTGATTGTGAGAACTAAAATGAGATAATATATGTGGATAAGGCTGGCCCTTGGAAACATTAGCATTTTTACTAAGTAAAAGCAAAGAAGTGTAGGAACTGCTCTAGTTTTGTTCTATACAAGGTAACTTAGGCTCTTGGATAGTCTTTTATGAGCTATCAAGGCAAATGGACCCAGAAATATTCTCAAGGAATAAAAGAAATGTTTGGATAGCAGGCCACATGTAAGCAATGATTTTTTTTTTTTAAGTAAAAAGAAAAGATGAAAAATGCCAAGCCACAAGATTAGCCCTCTTAGAGGCTCCTGGCATCCTAACCGGGGATCATGGATATGTTAAATAATCATGTTCCCTTCCCTTGATTAGATGGAAGCATTAAGTCATCTCAAACTAAAACTGAGTCACAGACAAACTTACGGGAAGATACTCAAAGTCTGAGTGGTAAAGTAAACAAAATGGTAAAACAAAAAAAGTATATGGATTCCATATTTCCGTATGTCCATGTTAGCGAGAGTTCCCCTGGTGAACCATGACCCATTTCTGTTTTTAGAGTTCAGGTGACTGCCTTTACCTTGGGCCCCTCTATGTTTGAATGTGATCATTTAGACAGACTCTACACTCTATATGTCATTAAAGTTTTCATGAAGAATTTTTTTTAAAATCAAACATCATATTTAACCCTCCAAGAAAGAAAAGAAAAGCAATGTGAGTAGCCAAGTTACCTAGCTACAGATAACTCATTTGTTTGGTTTTTAAACACACTAAATTATTTGCAAACCTAACCGCCCTCGTGTGTGTGTGTGTGTGTGTGTGTGTTTAACAAAATACTTATTCTTTGTCAGGACTTAGTTGCGGTGAGAGCCCAGTGAGCATAATTTCCTAAGGTTTCTTTTGTTAATACAGTTTTGGAAATCATCTTTTAGAAATGACTCCCTATCCTGCAAACTACAAAACTGAATTCGTGTCATAAACTCTATGCTTCAGTTGAAACACTCACCATATTCACTCACTTATGTTAAACCTATCTTTACCAAATTAAATTACTCCCCTCCGAAAGCCACCAGTGGCTTTCCATTTACTCACAAAGCTTTGTTTCCCAGAAGGGTCCTAGATCATTCTTATGTCTTAAGGTAGCTTACTCCTTTTCTTCATGTCACCACCTCAGAAAAGCATGCCCAGATCCATCTCCAGTCCCTCACGTCATTCTCTCTTTCTTCTTAGCACATAACACCATCAGAAATATAATTTGTTATACTTTTAGTTCTTTAAGGAATCGCCAAACTGTTTTCCACAGTGGCTGTACCAGTTTACATTCCCACCAGGAGTGATGTGTTCCCTGTTGGCCGTCTCCACGCCAATATCTCCTGTTTTTTTATTTTTTGATTATGGCCATTCTTGCAAGAGTAAGGTGGTATCACATTGTGGTTTTGATTTGCATTTCCCTGATCATTAGTGATGTTGAGCAATTTTTCATATGTTTGTTGGCCATTTGTATATCTTCTTTTGAGAATTGTCTATTCATGTCCTTAACCCACTTTTCGATGGGATTGTTTGTTTCTTTCTTACTGATTTGTTTGATCCAGCAATCCCACTACTGGGAATCTACCCAGAGGAAAATAAGTCATTATTCAAAAAAGATACTTGCACATGCATGTTTATAGCAGCACAATTCACAATTGCAAACTTGTGACACCAACCCAAATACCCATCAGTCAATGAGTGGATAAAGAAACCATGGCACGTATATACTATGGAATACTACACAGTCATAAAAAGGAATGAATTAACAGCATTCATGGTGACCTGGATAAGATTGGAGATACTATTCTAAGTGATGTAACTCAGGAATGGAAAGCCAAATATCATATATTCTCACTGATATGTGGGAGCTAAGCTATAAGGACACAAAGGCATAAGAATGATACAATGGACTTTAGGGACTTGGTGGGGGAAGAGTGGGAGGGGGACAAGGGATAAAAGACCACAAATATGGTACGCTGTACACTGCTCTGGTGATGGGTGCACCAAAATCTCACAAATCACCAATAAAGACCTTACTCATGTAACCAAATACTACCTGTACCCCAATAACTTATGGATAAAAAGAAATATAATTTGTTTGCTTGTTTATGCATTCTGAAAAGGCAGAGATATTGTGTGTTATGTTTACCTATATCCTCACTGTCTATAACAGTAACTAACAAGAAGTAGGGACTAAATAAATGTTGAATAAATGCCATTGAGTATAAGCAAAATAATATGATGGTCTCTATAAAGATAACTTCAAATGACACATTTAAAAGGGTGTGGATAAGAATAGCATCATTAGAATTGTTGTGTTCCCAGTCATGATAGTTACTTTAAAACAGACATTAGTTATTTGGAAATATTCATTGGCCAAAAGAAAAAAAAGCCATTTTTGTTTAAAAATGCAACACGTTCTATATTCAGCTTGACTACTCTTCTTATGCTCTTCTAAGCCTTTTAGCAGGAGACGTTTAACACCTGGCTAAAGTTTTGTCCTCTGATAAAAATCTAGGAATAATTTTTCTCCTAACCAAATTGTCCTGCAGTTCATGCTTTCGGAAGGGTTTAGGAGGTTAGGAATGGAGCAAGTGTTAGGAAACGAGCAAGTATTAGGAATGAAGCAAATGGTTAGAAGGTTAGGAATGAAGCAAGTGTGTCTCAGAAGTCAGCACAGGAAGCTTAGGAGCTGTTAATTGGTCACTTTTCTGTCTCATAACAACTGGTTGCTGGTAAATGAGGGTACCAGTTGAGGAGATGGGAGTCAATTATGTTGTTTTAGGCATTTGTTACAAGGAGAAAACCAGCTAAGACCTTAGGTGGCCAAATATGTAATCTGGGGCCTTCTCAATATTTCTGGAAACAATAAGCAATGGTTGTAGTAGCAGTTTGTTTTTTGTTTATTTGTTTGTAATCATTGCTGTTGCTGTTGCTTCTGCACCAGGAATGGTGCATTGGTGCAAGATGGTAGAGTCTGCTTTATAGGGCCGAAACTTTGTTTAATGTATTAGAGGCTTTGGCCCTTAGGTTTATGGATGGGAGTAATTAATGACTCTGTTCCTTTCTTGGTTGGAAAGTCTTTTTCAAATTGGTAAATACTTAAAACAACAATAACAACAAAAACCCAATGGCAAGTTGTTGGCAATGGACAGAGAAACTTAGGCACACAGGAAGTCTATCAAGACTAACTTAGCTGATTTAGCAGAAGTGAACAGAACTGAAATGTAAATCTGTTCAGGGTGGTATGCCAATGAGAAGTAAGCCAATTCTTGAGTTGAAAGATGGGACATCAAATTGATTATATGGTATGATTGCAATGTTGCTTCACATGCATATTCTTTCTTGCTTACGTACACATACACACAACATAAATCACAAATATACATATATGCAGACACAACACTAAAACACATCAGAATGTAAAGACTGGTTACTTCTGGGGAGTTGGATTATGAGTTATTTTGTTTTCTTTATTCTCTGTTCTCCAATTTTTCTTGCCAAGCTTCTGCATTCAGTCTCTTCATATCCAGCTCTACTACCAAAGAAACTCTGATGCTTTTCCAGCCCAAGCCAGCCAAGTCCTGAAGTATCCAAGTTAACCTCTGACTCCCTGGGCTCAGAAATGTTTTGTTGCTTCTGTTTGTTTCCCGTCCCCGGGTCCACGCTCACAGGATTAAATTGTTCTTTACATTAAACTGTAATTAATAGTTTCCTTGTCTGGCACTCAGGTAGTTTTAAAACATGGCCAAAAATTATTTGACACAACTCCTAGCGAGAGATGGGGTCTTTGTCCCCTCCCCTTTAATATGGGTAGTCTTGTGATTGTGAATGTTTGAACCAGGTGAGTGTGGTGGGAATGACACTGTGTGGCTTATGAAGCTGGGAC
This sequence comes from Papio anubis, assembly GCF_008728515.1. NCBI lineage: Eukaryota > Metazoa > Chordata > Mammalia > Primates > Cercopithecidae > Papio > Papio anubis. The sequence continues at coordinate 145,754,425 of NC_044977.1, forward strand.
ATGAAGGGCAGCGCAGTTTCAAGCTTGTTTCTGGAACACTCACTCTTGGAACTCTAAGCCACCATATAAAGTCTGACTACGTTGAAGCTGTCTGCTGTGAATTAGCTCAGGCTCCCTGGAGAGATTATGCGTAGGCACTGAGCCCGACTGTGAGTGAGTGAGCCTTCAGATGATTCCAGCTTTTTCAGTTTTCTCTCAGCCTTTGAATCTTCCTGGCTGACACCACAGACAAGGAGAAGCAGGGTGAAGCTGTTTTTCCTGTGCATTTTCTGCATTTCTGAGGCCAGAATCTGTGAGCTTAATAAAATGGTGGTTGTAAGTGGCACTGCCAGATTTTGGGGTGATTTGTTACACAGCAGTCGTAACCGGAACAAGAAATTTGAATCCAACTTGAGCCAGACTTCCTACAAAGGACTGAAGTCAGCTATTTTCTTTCTATGGCCCAGGAGCTAAATCAACTATTCTCCCAGGCTAACATCATGCCCTTCACAAATGTTCCATTAACTCAAGCAGCCTGAAGGAGAAACTCTGCTTCCTATCACAGATACGCTCAAGGAGCCTCTATACATAGTTAGAGATTTATCTTAATAAGTCGTATCCTTCCCTTAATAAGTCATATCCTTCACCTGTGAAACTTCTGGATCCTGAGATTAAAGGACTCAATTTGCTTTGCTTCCCATGTTCTAGAAATTGTCTCACTTCTTAACAAGCATGAATGAATTTGTCTCCTGGTCCAATTTGGATTTAGCTGAAGATTATAACCTGAATGTTTTCTTCAGTTAGGATCTAAGGACACATATACCCTGAATGTCAGATCCCAGAAGAAAGGACAAAGTAAAGGTAGAGAGAACATGAATATAAATTGAAAGCACAGGAGAAAATCAGAACTAAAAGGAAATGTTAAAAAGCAAAACAAAACAAAACTGTCATTCTTGGTCATTTACTGTGTGCCCTTATGTTACATGTGTTATGTCATTTCAACATAACAACAGTTCTAATGATGTAGGTATTTTATTATACCCATGATAAATAGAGGCATTTATCTTTCTTAAAGTGGGCAGAGCTTATAGTTGTACATATTAGTCTGAGACCAGATACTGCTCTCTTAATCACTAGGCCCTATAGTCTAGAAATAATCAAAATTATTTTTATACTAATATTTAAGTGTTATTTGCCTTTTTTCACTTTCATTATCTCATGAGTATGTGAGGGAATTTTCCAATGTATATTTGGAAGCTCTGTATAACTAAGTGAGCCAATATATTGGAAACATTTGATGCACAAAGTTACAAAATCATACATGGGTAAAAGAGCCATTCAAAGTGCAAGATGCACGAATTGATTTTAATTTAATATAACAGAATACCAAACACAGATTTCACATCACAACCAACCTTTCAGAAACTGCCACTTTTCAAATTTTGGTATGTCTTCAAAGAAGACTATCCACGCTTATCTGAAAAGGCTGTTAAGATAAGCTTATCTTCTTCTTTTTTTTTTTGCCACATATTTGTGTAAGGCTAGATTTCTTCATTTACTTCAAAAACCCCATGAGGAATTAAATGCAGAAGATATGAGTGTAGCTGTGTCCTCTTAACCCAAATACTAAAGAAATTTGCCATTCTTTTAACTAAACGTTTTGTTATAAAATATAGTTATCTTTGATATGTTATTGATGTTACCTAGTTAACATTGTTATTTTAAAATGTATAAATATTATTTAAATATCTGTTTTAACTTTGAATACAGTACTTTGAATACAATAACTTTGAATACAGTAAAAATCAATGAATATAACCCTTACAAATAAAAGGTCTTTGGGGCCTTTAATAATTTTTAGGGAGGGAAAGTATTTCTGAGACCAAATGTTTGAGAATCTCTGGCCTAGAAATTTGGTAAATGAATATGTAGCGCCAAAAATATGAGCCTTTTGCTTTTATAATAGAGTTTTTATAATAGACTCTTTTATAATAGAGTCTGTATTGTATTTAAGTGCTTTTAAGTATAAAGAGAGAGAGGTGAGTGTATAGGAGAGAGGGCCATTGATAAGGTGCCGTGTGTGAGGAAATTCCAAGTGAGTGGATCCGGAGCAAAATTGGAGAGACTTTCCTGGGAGAGGCAGTGATGACAATAAATGCAAGTCCATCTATGGTTGGAGCAACAGAAGTAGGAGGGGAATTTAGTGCAAAACCTTTATACTGATGGCTTCTGCTTTTTCTATAAAGTAAACGATAACAATTACTTTAAGATTGACGCTGTGGGTTGGATGTTGAGGAAAGAGGTAGGTAGCTGTACAAGCCGTTCAATTAACAGAGAAACCTTCCGAGGATCAGATAGCCCTACGCTGGCAAATGATCAAAAATGAATTCTTGCATTCCTGAACGTCTCATGGAAAAACATAACCGTTTTTTGTTGTTATTTAATATTGTTTACTCAGATTGTACTTAGCTCTTGCAAAGAGCAAAAAAAATGAGAAAAAGCTTATCTTATAAAAAAGGTAACAACTTGGAGTTAGGCATCTTAGGTAAATCTCATTAAATTGAACAGCAAATTAAACAGTTTTTAAAATTTTATTTTAGGAACGGTTGTTATATTCTTCTTTATGTCCACTACAGAGTAAAAACAATGTGACTATTTCTAATGTAGTATATGGTTTACAAGTACAGAACAAGAGTTATTACATTTATGAGGTTGGAAACTAACACTTGATCAAAAATCATTCATCAAACTAACTTCCAAAGTTCCCTAAAACAGAATCTCACCGATGTAACTTTAAAAATAAATATTGGGGTTTAACCTGTTTCTGATTCAACCAAGGAAGACATAACCCTCTCAAGCAATTCAATGAAAATATTAAACAATGCTATATCAACTTAACTCATAATGCAGGTTAAGACGTGCTTTCCTGGGAGTTCACACTATGAGGTAGGTAGAAAGCCTTGGTGTAGCTCTGGACCTGCTATCTGTCAGGGGCCCAGGAGGTAAGAGAAGGTACTTTCTGATGAGAACTCATTGGAGAAGCAGAAGATCTCCATGCATAATGACCTTACACAACATCTTCCTTTTTACAATTACTACATTCCTTTAAGAGAAGCTAAATGTTTTATCTCTGAAATGCACACAGCGATTATTGGCACTATGAATGATGCCAAATTGTATTAGCAGATCCTTGTGACAACTCAGGGAAATGTAAAACCTATGCCTCACGTTCCATAGCTACCTCTTCACACTGTCATGAGACCAAGACCGAACTTTCTTCAAATGATGCACTAAAAAAGTCACATAATTGTAGGTGGGCATATGAAAGCCACAGCAATATTTGATACGAAGGGAACAATATTGATTTAGATTGTCTTGATGCTGACCTTAGTATCTATGAGTACTTGATTCTCAGTTATGTTAGTCTAGTACTGCAGATCATCCACAGATTTATTTTACAATTTGAATACAATTGGTTTCTTAGTTACGTTGAAAACTGAACTTTGTTCAATTTCTAAATGTATTTTCTCAAATTGCTGCAGAGAACAAATTAATGCAAAATAAAGTAGCAGATGTTTTGTGGACCTTCTCTCTTGCATTAGTGCTTAAAATCATTATAGGAAAAACACTGGATTGAGTTTAGAAAAATGAAAAACTAATTTCTCTTGGTTGTAAAGATTATATGTTTTGAGAGCTTTTATTAAAACTGATATTGAATTTGAACTACTTTGATAGTTTTACCTTTCGTTTAAATTTTTTTGACTTAATGCTAAACTGAATTTCATTTAAAATAATTTAAATATACTACAAAGGTTTCAGAGTATACAAATGCAGTTGCAAATTATATGCTGTCTAGAAAGCATGCTAGGCATATTGTTTTACATGTTTACATATTGTTCATGCTTTACATGAACAATTGGAGGTTCCAGTTTATTTATGGACGTTTTCAAAAAGATTTAAATTATTTCATAATCAAGCTTTTAAATTTTACTTTATGCAAAATCTTATTAAAAGCAATCTTAACAGGGCTATAGTTCGATTTAAAATCTTTCTAGTTTTTATGTGTATGATATTTAATTTTTTGTTTTGTTTGTTTTGGTTTTTTGAGACAGAGTATGGCTCTGTCGACCAGGCTGGAGTGAAGTGGCACGATCTTGGCTCACTGCAACCTCCACCTTCTGGATTCAAGTGATTCTCCTGTCTCAGCCTCCCGAGTAGCTGGGATTACAGGTGCCTGCAACCACACCCTGCTAATTTTTGTATTTTTAGTAGAGACAGGGTTTTGCCATGTTGGCCAGGCTGGTCTCGAACTCCTGACCTCAGGTGATCCACCGACCTTGGCCTCCAAAGGTGCTAGAATTACAAGCATGAGCCACCGCACCCAACTCAAGACTTAATTATTTTTAATGCATGCACAAAATCTTCTACTTTTATGTCTGGGAGGATTTTTCATAATGTACACTCTGTGTTGCTTTATTGCTTATAAATCTTCCTGATACTATCTGTGTAAATTATTTTAAATATGAATAAAAATATTTTCATGCTATAAAATACTTTTTAGTAAAGAAGTTTTTGCAAAATTAAGTAAATATGGGATGCATTCCCATTTAAATAAAAATTAAGGAATCAGTGCCTCAATATTAAATGTAAAATTTTCATTGAAAACAAATGCCACTTGGTAATGTTTTATTTTCTAAGTTAGATGCTTCATTGCATTATTCTTAATAGATTTTTAAATATTATACATATAATTTATTTATAATATTTATATCCATTTTAATTCTGGCCAATTGTGATAATAGAATTCTCAGGAAAGTTATATTATTAGACTTACATAATTAAGTAGCTGTTTCTGAACATATTTAGACAACATGCATTGGACTGGTGCCCAGCTTAGGGTGTCTAAAGTCGGTTCTGTTTCATTTCCTGTCCTACCTACCAGTTAAACCTTCCTCCTATGAAGGTTTTTAGCAACTATTGGGAGAAAAAAGATCATTTCTTAAAAATATTGTTTACTATAAGGAAAACAAATAAAATCTTATTTTAATTCTATTCGCTTTACAGGGGAAAAATAAAAAGGATGAAATTGAGCTGTCTTTGACCATATCCAGGAGGTAGAGTTGCCTCCAATCCATTGTTTACATGGCAGTTGGTAGAGTATTTTTGAACAGCAAATCTGATTATGTTTCTCTTGCATTTTGAACTCTTCAACGACTTCCAATTGACTTTTTCATAAAAGCCAACTCTCCTCCACCAAACGTCCTTCCAACTCCACCCTGCCTCTTTAGTTCCACCTCCTCTCACACACTTTGCTCACTACTGGTGAGCAATTTGAGTCTGTCCTCATGCTTTATGATTTTCAAATCCCTGGAATACTCTCTCCCTAACTCCTCCTTCGTCTAATGAGTCTTACAATTTCGGTCTTCATTTAAACATTTTCTTATCAAACCCTTCCCTGACTATGTTAACCCTCCATACCAGCCCACATCCACACACTTCGTACTTCCTTTCATCACATTTACAATGCTTTTATTATTTTTTCATCATCATCCCCTATGACAGATTGCAAGTTCTCAAAGGACTAGAAATGCTTCTGTTCCCAACACACTCTATTCCCAGTACACACGATATATACAGTGCCCAAAGCTCTACAGATGAATCAATACATTTTTTTATTTAATAAAGCATCAAAATAGTTTCATAAAAGACATTTTCATCCAGTCCCTGAGAGCTGCATCTATTGATTTAAAGCACCCTTAGCACATTTTATTTCTTCAAACAGAAGCATGAATAAAGCAGAGTAGTTTAGTTGGAATCACAAGTATGTCCTTATCAGCAGATAAAACAAACACAGACTTTCTACAAAGAACCCTTAAAACATTTTCCTCCAGATCACCTCATTCCCACAGGTCAAGTTCAAATTTTATTGAGGTGTAATTATACAGATACAGTAAAATAAATATATGTTATGGAATGTTGACACCATCAAGCTCACTCTTTAGTGACTAAGTTCATTTTGATGATACAGTTTTTAAAGAATATATGTTTAATATGTTGACCATTCAGACTTTACATACAAGTTTCAAGAAGCTGAAATGTGTATGCCTGCAGACGAAAATTTCAGTAAGAAACAAAGCATTTCTTGCTAGAAAAAGACTCGTAATTTGGAGCTACTATGTATGTTGGAATGTGAAATTATGTGATAGGGCCACAAGCCAAATATAAAGTCTTTATAGAAAGTCTCTGCACCTCAGATCTTCTGTCTCTCCTGGCATAGACAGAAAACTATTCCTCCCTTGACTCCAACTCTTCAGCGAAATGGGGAATTATTTTCTGCATTGTAGAATAGAGGGAATTGACTAAGGAACTCACCTAAGATGAATATAACATAAAGTAATGCACTAAAAATATGGCAGCTAAATGAATCTCTACATTCTGAGTAGTAAGATCCACATGATTATTTTAGCCCACCCTATTCAAGAACTAAAATATAACAGCCAAACTTAAAGGCCATACCTCCCCTACATTCAGGAAATTGAAGGTTTCTTCTATAGAGAAGTTGCATCAAGGCCAGGCACAGTGGCTGATGCCTGTAATCCCAGCATTTTGGGAGGCCAAGGCAGGCGGATCACCTGAGGTCAGGAGTTCAAGACCAGCCTGGCCAACATGACGTGACCCCCCTCTACTATAAATACAACAATTAGCTGGGTGTGGTGGCGCATGCTTGTAGTCCCAGCTACTAAGGAGGCTGAGACAGGAGGATCGCTTGTTGAACCCAGGAAGCAGAGGTTGCAGTGAGCTGAGATCACGCCACTGGCCTGAGTGACAGAGAGAGACTGACTCAAAAAAGAAAAAAAAAAGAAGTAGCATCAAAAGAAAAGACAGATACTGACATCGGGAGCCTTCCCCAAACAAAATGTTTAGATGTTCTCTTCTCTCATCACCTTACAGAATGTATGCCAGTTGACAAACCCCACCTTTGCACATAGAGCTATCTGTCATCTTTTAAACACCTCGTCTGACTAGAAAGTCAAGGATAAGCAGACCATATGAGACAAGCTTTCACATAAATATAGTGGCCAAAACAAATGAACTGAAGAAAACAGAGTGCAGGCATGAAATTGAAGAAAACTATAAAAAAACCACTCTATTATATTTGAAGAATTAAAAGACAGTGTATTCATAAAACAATAATGGACTGACATTTAAAGATGAACATTCAGAAAATAAGAAACAACTTCTAAAGTTTAAATTATGAAATAAAAATTTGAAAGTGGCAGATAAATTTAAATAATATTCTAAATAGAATAAAAAGGCAAAAAAGTGAAAAATCAGAGAAGGTAAGGAAATTACAGGATCAATATAGGAGAGAGAATAAAGAAAATGGAGTGGAAATTTTTTCAAAAAGTGGTTCACTGAATACACAGAACAATGAATGACAGAAGATTTACCCCAAAATGCATCATTATCTCACTGTGAATTTTAGAACACTGTGAATACAAAATATTTTAGAGGGAGGGAGGGAGACAGAGAGAGAACAGATACAGGTTGTAAACACAACCTTGATCAGAAGTCATTGTAACAATGAAACAATCTGAAATTCTGAAGGAAAGTGAAAACCAATCTAAAGTCTTATATTCACTAAAACTAGCATTTAACTTATAAGAGTGGAATGAGGAGATTTTTAGGCATGAAAAGTTTCAAAACATTTACATTTCATGAACGTTTTCTCAGAAAGTTACTGGAGGATGTGTTCCACCAAAACAATGGAATGCATCACAGGAATGAGGATCTACTAAAGGAGAGAGGCTAAGGTATTCCAATGATTCCAATGATGAGAAATCCCATGGGAATTTCAGCTCCATCAATCCAGGTAGGAGAAGGATGAAGGTTTCCTCTAGGAGAGTCATCTCTAAGAAAAAAGAAAAAGAAATTGCTTGATATGATTGACCACATTGGTTGAAGTTTTACAGCTTATCCCAAAGAATTAAAATGTAGTGATGGCACATAGAAAACTAAGTAACTGAATAAATAATTTAATGATAATTTATTACACAGTGAATAAATTTAAAAGGCAATTATTAATTCCAGGAAAAACAGAAAACATATAAGAAAGGAAATTAAATTATGGTAAATTACTTAGCTTACCAATAAATATTATTTATACAACCACAATCATGCAAACACTACATATTAATCTAACTAAAATTGTGACACACGTGCAGAAGATTGGCAATGGTACGTGTGTGAGTGTGAATGTATGTATGTTTGTGTGTGTGTGTATGTGAGGGGGAGAGGAAGACACAGAGAGAGAGAGAGAGATAAACAGAAAGAGACAGAGAGAGAAGACAGACTTCTACCAATCTACCATCTTCCTTGGCAGGCAGTCAACTAATAGGTAATGGACTATATTGGTTACCCAACCATTCATAATTCTTCCTTATGGAGCCGAAATTTTATTTAAGTTTCCAAATCAAACTGTCTCTTGTGTGATTCAGAGAAAGCTGACATCATCTATAGCTCTAGGGTTAGATAGGAAGCTAAACATGAATGGCAATCATTTTCTTCTGGCATGGTTGGTTTAAAAATGGCCACATGACCTAATTCTGGCCAGTAACACAAGGAGATGTCTTCTGGGCAGTTTCTGGGTAAAGACAAAAATAAAAGCACTTCTTTTTCTTTTTCTGGGTAACTTCCTGTCAACATAATGCCCAGGACTTCTGCAAACATGTTGCTACCAGTACAAGAACCATAGGAGGGCAGGGTCAATAACATCGGAGAGAAATAGAGGCAGAGACCTAATAGACTGTGCCTGGGGACTTCCCTATCTCTGGACAACTTCATATGTGCACTAATAAGTTTCATTTAATTTCAGCCAAATCAAGAGGCTAAGAAACAGCCCAGGGTTTCATAGATGATAAGTGGCAAAATCAGGATTGGAACCCAGAGTGGCCTGAGTCAAAGACCTGAGGTCAACATAATGTCATACTGTCGTTGTTGAGCAATCTTTAAAGTATCCTCTTAAAAACAGAAATCAAATTTGTGATAGAGAAAGAAATTAGTGCATGTGAAAGTGGGGGGATGTGCCCTATTGTCAACAATGAAGACTACAAATAAACTCTAATAACTTACCTTCTACTGATTTATTCTCACAATAAAAAGTGGCATTTTTGGTTTTAGGTGGTTGCAGTATCAAAACTAATTATTTTCTTGACTATGAAATAATTATAAAACTTTAATTACTTAATTATAGACCAATGTCAAATACACTTTAGCAATATCAACAACAAATAACAACAAACTATTACCATAAAAAGATAATTCAAATTATTATTTTATCTGGGACACTGCAATATATTCAAAATAATCCAGTTTCCCAAATTGAGAAAATTTATTTTTTCTTTAATACGTTTTAATGTAGATATATTACAGACTAAATCAAGTTATAACAATTTAATTTATTATTTAGCACAGTGATTTGCTTTTGTATGTACATATTCAAAGAGAAAGCAGGAGCTAATGCATTTTGAAAGCCGAAAGACAAAGAACAATGTCTGGAATGTGGTCCTTGCACTAAAACTATTTGTTGAATGAAAAACTGTGCATCTACTTTAAGAAAACCAAGAGTGGAATAAAGATAAAAAGAGATTTTTGACTTTTGGGATTGATTTTGGCCAGTCTTGCTGTGTGGATACTAGTTGTATCATTTATTTATTTTGATTTAGAAAATAAGTTATAATTATTGAAAAACTGAAGCATTCAAAGAAGGCATTAAAGTAGTTGATTTGATAATATTTCTCATTTCTTTAAATTTAAAACGTTTAGGGAAAAAATTTTTATTTAATAACCTGTTGTTCATATAAGTATTTATCTTTTATTATAGCTAAAACCTTTTTCGGTAAATACTGATAATCCTTTGCACTTAAATAATGTTTTTAGGATAAAATTGGTGTCAATAGTCTCTGAATTCCAATTTTTAAGAATCATGTTAACAGCTGGAAAAAAAAAAAAAAAAAGAGTGCCCATAGACATTAACAAAGTAACACTGCAACAGTAATTAAGAAAAATACTGTGGTTGAAGTAAAAGATAAATTAGAGGGCAGTAACCAAATGGTTACCTTTCAATACCAGAGTGGCATAATGTAATGTTAGAGAACTTTGCAAAATAAGATGTCTGCAGGGAGTTCACCCACCATTTCACATGCATTCAGCAAATGGGCTGCATGATCATTATAGTGATCTTCAAAAAGGATGAAGTGGCTCTGTGCATTGTGATCTGTGCCTATAATACAGAAAATTATACCTGATAGAAACCATCCCTTTTAGAAACCTGTTATGAAAAAATACGTTAAGGAAGACAACACTTATAATTCTAAGGTGCTGCAGTCAGACTGGGCATGGTGTGGCACGCTGGCCAATGCCATGCTTTTCTCTACTGGTATATACTTTAAAGTAAATTCTCCTTCCTTTCAGTTCTATTGCAAAAATGTTTCCTTTTTTGGGAAAAAAAAAAAAAAAAAAGCCACAGAATGCATTACCCAGATTTTAAGAGTGTAGATTAAGAATACCATTTGTACCTTTATGCCATATTTCTGAAGAATATCCACTTCCCTAAGGCCAAAGTTTTATAATTTTCTATGATTTTATCCTCTCTGTTCTTTATATAACATCTAATATTAGAGTTATTTACATCTTTAACAAAATAACATCTAATATTAGAGTTTTACAACTGTTTCATTACATAATAGATCTCAGTATTTTCTTAGGTAGACTATACTTCATTTCAAGAGAGCATCCTTAGAGATCTCACCAAGTAGAATTATAATACAATTGTTTAACTGAAAGTTTCTGTTTGAATCAAACACTTGTGATCAATGTATGTTAATCTCATGTCTATCATAAAAAGCTCTGCCAGAATAGGGAGGACCAGAACCAGCAGACTAAGAGGCATGGGCAGGACAGGTAAAGAAATACTTAATAGCAGATGGTAAGACAATGCAGGCAGGAGGCCTTGAGGAGGTTCAGGGGTTCAATTAAGTGACAGAACTCCATTTTCTGGAAAACTTAGAAGAAGATCAGGAAAGATCTCAGTCTGAGATGAATTAGGCAATCAGACAGGGATCGAAGATAGTGACTAAAATACTTGAACCAAGGTATATAAGGACATGCTTAATCATAGAGGAATAAAGTAACAATATCATTATCGGAAATTGAGCATAGCATACAATCAAAACTGACTCAGAAAGATTCAATTCCATGCTGAGCCCAAGAATTATTGCTCATAGACTCCTTGTATTCTCAATACTTACGGAAAGGATTGGTTTTAGATTCTAGGGGTAGGAAAAGAAGCCAGTCAAAATTTATGGGGGTCTAAAGCATTAGAGATCCTTTTAAAAAATTATATGAGTTACAAATATAAAATAAAACAAAGAAGTAAGTCCTCATTTAGAATAAGAAAAGAAAACCTAATAATTTAGAGAATCCTTGGAGCTCAGGCACCTTTTTTTCTAAGATTTCCCCAGGCAGTTTCTGAGAAGTGTTTTCTTAGTGATTGTTCCTGATTACAGCCTGGCTTCCCTTCCAGCCTAGCATATTGTACAACTCCCAGACACTCCTAACTCTCACAGGGACCTTTGCAAGTGAGGGGCATTGACATTTAAGCTTCAATAGTTCCAGGGTAAATCTACCTCTGGGCAGAGCAGATGTCAGAGAAAGGAGCTAAATGGTCCCAAGAAGCAGGAGAATGAGAGATTATACAGGCAGAGAGTCTTTCAAAAAAAATCATTAGAAACTACTGTTGAACAAGAAAATGTTGACGATACATGGTGATTAATCATAATTAATGCTAATCTGGTGTTAGCTATGCCAACAAGTATGTCATCTTGTGGAACTTTGGTCAAACATATTTGGAAGACTGAATGTGAATGCCACAATGATTGCTGACCCTGTTGGATGACTCATGGCCTAGACAGTTCTGCCCAATCGTTTTGACTAGTCACAAACATCTGCTAAAATCATCTTCAAAATACTTGTGTTTGCTGGCATTCTTTCCTATCCTGGCATGCTCTTCTTACTTTGAACTTGACTGAGTTTCGTTTTACATCTGACATCATTTTGCTAGGTACAAGGGTTTCACAACTCATATCCACCTAAAGAAGATTCCAGATAAGTACACTAAGATGACTAAAACATAGAATTAGTGTTATTTTAAAAATATACTGAAAAGTGTCCTTATCCTCTCTTGAAGACAAATAAGAAACGAAAGAAATAAAACACCTCAGAAAATAAACCATGCTCATTTTCTCTGGGATAAATCACTGTTTATGTTGCACCAGGAAACCTGTTTGACTTATGGTTAAACAGGTCATTTTAATGTTTAAGTCTAGCTCCTAGGAAGTTCTTCCCCTTACTATTTGTGTTTGGTTCTTTTTATTTCTAATTTCTTAATGTAGTTGGTCTCATACAGGCTTCGTTTGAAAGGATGTTCAGCCTTGAAAAAGTCACCTGGTAAATCATTCCTGTCAAATTACAGCTTAAAGAATTTAAAGGGAGGCCGGGCGCGGTGGCTCAAGCCTGTAATCCCAGCACTTTGGGAGGCCGAGACGGGCGGATCACGAGGTCAGGAGATCGAGACCATCCTGGCTAACACGGTGAAACCCCGTCTCTACTAAAAAATACAAAAAACTAGCCGGGCGAGGTGGCGGGCGCCTGTAGTCCCAGCTACTGGGGAGGCTGAGCCAGGAGAATGGCGGGAACCCGGGAGGCGGAGCTTGCAGTGAGCTGAGATCCGGCCACCACTCCAGCCTGGGCGACAGAGCAAGACTCCGTCTCCCGTCAAAAAAAAAAAAAAAAAAAAAAAAAAGAATTTAAAGGGAAAACTGCTGGGGCCCACAGACTATACTGCAAACCTCTCATATGTAAAGGGCAGCTTCAGATTTGTGGCAACTCAATCATCCTAAAATTAGAGAGGTCATCCCCTGACATCTGCAGCAGAGGCCTGTTTAGAATGAAGAGTCACAGCAAAAAAGCTCTGCTTCATGGTGTTCTCTAAACCCTCATCTCCAGTTTGTATCTTATATTTGCTGTTGTTTCTGCTTCCATCTAAGTTCTGATCTTAAACTATGTTTCCCGACGCTACAATCAATGACTTCTCTGAGGCTTCCTCCTATTGCCCAGTCTCTCTTCTGTAAGACTTCTCCTATTTATCTGAGTTTAACAGTCTCTTTTGCCGATTTCTTTTTTCCTGTTTCCTCAAAAGGGTCCGCCTTCTCTGAGTTTCAGCTCTTGGATGTCTGGTGGTTTTTCTTTGTCCTCTAATTCATTTAACATCCCCCTTCATCTGTACCTCCAGGGTTATTACACAAATTCCCGAAGCTTTACTTCTTATTCACTCCACAAATATTCATTGAATAAATATTCGTTGACTCCTTTTTCTCTCTTACGCCCGCATTCAAACATCAAATTTTGTTGGCTCTACATTCAAATCTATCTGGAAATTGACCTTCATTTACTGCTATTGACTTGCTTAAAGCCTCCGTCATCTCTCTCCTGGACCACTACATTATCCTTCAAGTTGGTCTACAGGTCTACAGGCTTTCTGCTTCATTTCTCCACTCACCCTCCCTTATCTTCCTCTAATGTGGCAGCTGTGGACTCTGTCATCCTTTTTAAATCCTACTTCAGATCATGTCACTGCTCTGCTTACAACCATCCAAAAGGCATTTCAATTCATCCAGGGTAAAGGACAAAGTTGTTACCAGGCTTTACCCTTATCACACTGTTTATCTGCTTGTCTCCGCCCTGCTTATTACCTCTCAGGCTTCATCTCCTACTATTCTTACCCATAGTCACTGAACACTCAATTGCCCTCTTGCCTCCTCATAACACTCCAGATATTTCTGGTCTCACGGTCCTTGCATTTCCTGTTTCTTCTGCCTGGAACGCAGGTTCCCTGTACAGCATGGCCCCCTCTTTTTCTCACCACTTTCAGATCTTTGCTTAAGAATCATCTTCTCAATGGGGCTTTCCCAGGATCCCTTACTAAGGTTTCAGTATACCTCCCCTCCTTATTGATCCTTCCTAGTTACATTTCCTGACTTACTTTCTTTCTACCACTTACTACCATGACATGTTTATCTCTGTTTCACCTGAAACTAAAGCACAATAGATTTTTGGTTTTTTCTGTCACTAATAAATTTGTTTTTACCAACATCTATCTAGAACAATGCCTGAGATATAGCAGTCACGGAATATTTTTTGAATGAATCAATGAATAAACAAATGTGCTACTATGGTACTTACTCTTCAATGATGAAAAATAATTCAATCCTGACCTTAATAGATAGACTGTCTAATAATAATGCTAAGAAAAGACCCTGTCACAAATGAGAGAGGTCTGCTTCAGAAGTTAAAAATCATGGAACAGGGACATCTCTACCCAGCCTGAGGTAGGGCAAGGTACCCCAGCTGGGCTTCCTGTAGGAGGTGGCACTTCAGCTTGACAGATTTTAGCCCGATGAAGGAAGGAGGACAGGTTTTGTCATCCTTTTTTTTTTTTTTTTTAGATATAGGGATAACATGAACAAAGGTATGGTTGCTGAGCAAATGCTGCTTCTCTCATTTCTCCTCAAATTTCCTTACCATTTCTGAGCATGTCACCCTGAATTCTTATGATCAAGAGTTATATCATTGGAGTGGCTGCTACCACAGCAGGTTGGGAATGCCTGGGAATTAATGAGTGTCCCTCAGCCCTTAAGTCAATGACTGATAGGTGTTGGGACTATATATCCCAGTTCTCTGACCCATTGACCAGGATATTTTTGAGTGATATATAGTATATCAATTTTGCGGGATTAAGCTCCAATTACCCACTGTGGTTGATTTAATTGGATATTTTCCCCTTCCTGTGTCATTTTAGTCTCACCTATCCTGTTTTCTCGAAACTCTCCACAAACTGCTAGTCACTGAATTTGGGCTCATGCTCGGAGGAACCCAAATGATTCCTACCTAAACTTTAGAGAATGCAAGTGACAAAGTATTTGGTCTGCTTTAGGAGATAATAAAGCAAACTACATTGGTTGGGTCTAGTTTGGCATGAAGGGATCTGAATACTATGTTAGGGAATTTGTATTGTTTCCAAATCTCTTATGAAATCTGTTTGGGGATGAAGCAAGCAAAAGGACATGAGTATGATTCATCTAGTTGTGGTATATAGTGGTATTATACTGGTGGTAGGGAAAGTCTACAGGAAATGGCCTAGGATACACTCAAGAGTGCATTAGTTAGTGAGGTAGTAGTGAGAATGGAAAGGAATAGATGAAGACAGAACATAAAGGGGAAAAAAATGACAAAATTTGAGTCCAGCTCTGTGAGCTGGCGGGTGTAGGGGATAGGAAGAGAGAAGTAAAAATGTCTGAGGACACATGAGTTAGAGAGCAGTAGTATCAACAGAGATGAGGGAGCTGACTAGGATCTGGATTTGATGAGTTAAAAGACATATCGGGCCAGGCGTGGTGGCTCACGCCTGTAATCCCAACACTTTGGGAGGCCGAGGCAGGTGGATCACGAGGTCAGGAGATCAAGACCATCCTAGCCAACACGGTGAAACCCCATCTCTACTAAAAATACAAAAAAAATTAGCCGGGCCTGGTGGCAGGCGCCTGTAGTCCCAGTTACTCCAGAGGTTGAGGCAGGAGAATGGTGTGAACCCGGGAGGCAGAGCAAGCTTGCAGTGAGCAGAGATTGCACCACTACACTCCAGCCGGGGTGACAGAGCGTGACTCTGTTTAAAAAAAAAAAAAAAGACATATTGAGTTTGTGCCAATGGAACATCCAAGTAGAAATGTTCAGCAGATGGCTGGAAATATAAGAAAGCAGGAAGGATTTGGTTTCAGAATTGGGGCTCTTTCAGACTGTGTTAGAAGTGTCTAGGTATTTTGAAAATCCCAAAGAAATACTTGCTTTATATGAGTCTCACAGTACAGACATTGTGATTCTTAACAGAGAAGGAAGAATGTCAAAGTAACCTGAAATTATTAGTGGACTTTTGGAGTTTAAACACACACACACATACACACACACTCACATACACACACCCCTGTAATGCAGAGAAGCAGTTAAGCATTCATGAGGGGAAGGGGGGTGCCAGGTTGTAGCTCTGCAAGCTCTTAAAGATACTGGAGAACCAAGGAAGCAAGAAGTCAAGTTCAAGGAGTTTGGCAATTGCAGGTTTGGCTTTCTGGAGACAGATTTGGCCAAAACACCGGCCACTCATAGCAGAGTCCTTGGACTCAGAGGACTGATGCTGTTTGCTTTGTGCCTAGTTTTATGAAGCTGTACTTGCCACACATGAAAGGCTGTCATTAAGGAATCCATCTTTTAGCTTTTTTCCCCCCTTCAGACTAAATAAACCTTATTTTATTCTTCTCACAGGTCATAGTTTCCATTTCTTTAATTATTTGTTACTCTTCTCAGAACTTTCTCCAGTTTTCCTCTTCTTTTAAAAAAGTGAGACCAAACCTTCAAAACAGAGTAATAACTGGCTTAGTTGTGGGCACAGGAAGTGATTCTTTTTTAAAATGTCACATCCCAGGCAACATTTCTTTGCAAGTTTTCCACCTGTTTCTAATGCTACCAAGATAAGATGAAAGCATTAAGTTCATGTTATCTTGATATGTTAATTTTAGACAAAATGTGATCATAATGGAATACATTTTTCCATAATTTTCGGTTTTAATTTCAAAGGCTCAGAGTTATAACGGGTGTTGTCTCAATTCTGTTTTTTTTCTCATTTCACGAAAATTGAGGCAGGAGATTCCAGAATGGAAGCAGTTTGGTTCTCTTTCTCCTATAAGATAGCGTACGTCATTAAATGTATGAGGCAAAACTGTCAAGCTTTTTCTTAATTGTTCATTTGCTCCCACTCATTCCAACAAATTAAACCCTTGGCTAGTTAAAATGTGAGAACATAAAAAAGAGAATTTTCCTAGACATCAGTCAAAAATGGAAGGAGTGGCGGCCAAGGCTCAGAGACCTCGACCTCTCCGACCACGTCTTTAGGAGTAATTTTCCATGCGGACTGGAGGAAGATCTTGTAAGCACAGCCCTGGCATTACACACGTTGGGCTCTGATTCCGCAGGATTTACAAGCCTCATTACTGGAAAGAGTCTAAGGCTCTCTTGGCACAAGCGGCGGAACAAGAAATGTTCACTGGACAATAAAACTTTCGGTTTACGGAGTAAAATAAAAGCACGGCCTTCGTTTTACAGGGTGATGAACCTGCCCCTGAATTAATGAGGGGCGATCCATTTCCATGGCTTAGAGTCTGGCAAGGTTCCATTCAGACAAGATTGCGGCAGATCTGCAGTCACTTCAGACTGGGTGGGGTATCCAAGGCCATAGAAGAGCAAATTCTCACCCTTAGCGGCTGCTGTGGAAGCTACTGGGGCTGGGACAGCAGAGAACCCAGACGGGAGCACCGCCCTCCCGCCAGATTCCCGGCGGCTCCTCCTCTCTCTCCCAAACCCACTCCCAAAGCTAAGGGCAGTCTTCCCCGTTCCAGGCAGAAGCGCTGCGTGAGTCTCCACACGTAGCCGCAGGCAGCTCCTTAAATAGCGTCCGAGCTGAGCAAACAGTCCAGACGTGGGGCCCAGGAGGGCGAGTGGAGGCGACCGCACCGGGCGCGCGGCGGCGGCGGGTCAGCGGGCGGCCAATAGCCAGGGCTCGGCCCGCCCCGTCGCCTCCCCTCGGGGAGCCTATAAGGCCACTGCAGCGCCCCGGGCGCCTGCTGCTCCGCGCCTCCGCCGACGACCTGACTCTGCTGCGTTACGCGCAGC
Organism: Papio anubis; assembly: GCF_008728515.1. Taxonomy (NCBI): domain Eukaryota; kingdom Metazoa; phylum Chordata; class Mammalia; order Primates; family Cercopithecidae; genus Papio; species Papio anubis. The sequence continues at coordinate 145,772,239 of NC_044977.1, forward strand.
TCACGCTGCCGGCCCCGCGCCTTGCCCACCCGCTCCCGCCCGCAATCGCTAGCCCAGGGCGGACCCGGGTGTCTGCGTTCTCGCGAGAAGTGCGGCGCTGCGGGGCCGTGGGCGCCTGATCCCGCGCGGCCCTCGAGGGCCGAACATGGGGGTGCGCACGGTGAAGCCTCAGCTGCTGCTCCTGGCGCTCGTCCTCCACCCCTGGAATCCCTATCTGGGTGCAGACTCGGAGAAGCCCTCGAGCATCCCCACAGGTGAGCACCCTGCGGTGTGCCGCTGTCCCGCGAGGTTCGGCCGGCGGGGGGGCAGTTCATTCATCCACCAACCCTTCCGCGGGGCTGGCCAGGTGAGTAGTGGGGGCCTGTCCCTCCTCTCCAGGACCGCCGGGGTCTTCCCCAGAATTGCGGTCGGGCGGCGCTGGTCCCAGGGGAAGTGTAGGGGCACCCGCGCTCGTTGACTCCTTGGAGTTCTCGGTGAACTCAGCTTGTCCGAATTTCCCTGCAGAACAAGTTGGAGTTTCCTTTTGGACTTGCAGGTCATGGGCACAACACCTTTCCTGCAGCTGTCCTTTCTCTTTCCTCCTTTCTGAGAGTTGGCATGGATTTATCCGTGGTGGACGAGGCAGTACTCCTTCTGTGACCTAAACACGGGGCTTAGTGTACTTTCTAATTGATGGTGACACATTCCTTCCAGCACCCCAGGAAGCAGCCGGTAACACCTCCCTCTTGCCAAAAACAACGCTTGCTCAGAAACTTTAGTTGTTTTCAATAAGGCTGCCTGGCTACCCAGTACCTCCAGGCGGCAGCTTTCCTCCTTTGGGATCTGAAGGGGAAGCTGTGGATACACGGCTGCTCCCCTTACCTACCCTTTTCTAGAGCCGGGTCCTGTTTCTTGTTTTCAGAAGCTGGAGCTGCACGAGAGTCTAGTCAAGTTCTTGTAAAACAAAACTTTTTACATTTAGCCAGATTAAAGAGAGTTTCACAACGTTTGTCTAAACGTGCTTTGCTGCCTTTTGTGGCACATGAAAAATCCTTGGAGTTTTCCACATTTGTGCTCTTTGTGCTCAACTCTCTGAAATTAGATCTTGCATTTGAATGACCTTCTAATGTCCTTTTGTTGTTGTTGTTGTTAAGTCATTTTGGCACCTTTTTTTCTCCCAAGTTAATAGAGTGCTTTTCTACTTGAACTTTTCTTAAGCCTAAGGACAGAAATTTCTATTTCAGAGTTACATTCAGAAAGTGACATTTGGTCTGCTGTCCAGCTCATCCATGTAGCAATAGTTTTGTTTTCATCTTTAAGTGTTTCAGATAACGTCAGCAGGCTGAACTGCCCATCTTTCTACAAAACAGTGCTTGCTTTGTTAGCTTGAGAAACTTCAGCATTCAGATGGATTTCTATCAGTTACAGGATGCTTTTCTTTCTGTTAGGTATATGTGACCATTTAAAATGGATTTCTGAACCCCTGTGAGTCCTCTAAATTTGAACTAAACTTTTGCATAATTTAAAAATATTTCTTCTAGCATAATATCTAGAAAGTAGAAAGTAAGTGCCTTCAGCAAATTTGAAAGTAGAGACAGAGACATTTAAAAAGGAAAAACAAAACAAAACAAAAAGACTTCTCCAGAAAAATGTCTTTCTTTGTTGAAACACCCAAGGAAACTTTAATTGTGAAATAAAACAATCTCTAAGGACTTTGTTATATTTAGAGAGGCCTCTTTGGCCTTTGTATATTTTATTCCACTTGATTGCCAACACCCCTTACTTTTTAATAGAGGACCTCCCTTTGTAGCTGCCTTTGTGTTTATAGTCAAAATCGACTTCCCTTCTCACTCTGGATTTTAAATTTCATGGAACTGGACAGTAAACTTTTAATGGATTGTGATATCAGAGAAAGAGAATTTTAGATATGAAAATTTCCTCAGGAAAAGACCACATGAAACCCACTGTTTAAATCTGAGGACTGGTCACTTTTGGTAAGCAGGCGGGAATTCGGTTAGGATCGAAATGTGGGGAAATACTAATTTGTGATAGGTGAAGCCAGCACTAGTCAGTTTGGTTACAAATTTCGGTGTAGGTAGATGTTCTTGTAGGTTATGTGATAAACTAATAAACGTAGAGGTGAACTGCTTGATAAGGTGGGCAGAATCACGGACTGTGGTCTATATTATTCTTTACATATTTCAACTGAAAATTACTGAATAGAAACTTATTTGTTGACATAAATATCAAGATCTTCTATAGGACCCTAAATTGTCTAGCTTAATAGTTCTTTAAGAAGAGTGCTTATCATCTCTAACCCTGTATATTTGTCAACATGTCCCAACTAACCAAGAAGAAATGGTTTAGATCACAATTTCTTGGCCCTATTGACATTTTGAGCCGGACACTTCTTTGCTTTGGGGAACTATGCTGTGCGTCGACGTTTAGCAGTACCCTTAACCTCTGTGCACTAGGTGCCAGTAGTATTCCCCTTCTAATCTGAGCACCAGAAAACAAAACAAAACAAAACAAACAAACAAACAAAAAAAGGCCAAATGTCCCCAGAGGGACAAAATTTTGCCCAGGGTTAAGAATCATGGGATTAGACAAATCTATTTGTATTTGAGGCAGTGTGGCATTATAGCGTTACTGAAATGATAACAGCAAATCATTTTTGAAAACAAATATTTATAATGATTTTCAGTTTACCCACTGTAGCTGGGAATGTGACACACATTCATCAATTTTTGGAGTGTAATTTTTCCTAGCTCTGGTGCTTTGTTGACCAGAGTTGAGATCTTAGCTTTTTGTTACATTTTTGAGAGTTCTGTGTGCTGTGTTGGTTCCTTTTGGTTGCCACTTTATTCTTAGCATGGAAAGACTAAATAAGATTTTGGTTAAAATGATCATTTTCTCTGAAAATAATGTATAGGAATTGTTACCTGAAAATCATATCCTTATGGGAACTTTCAGAGGCAGAACCTTCCTAATCAGTGCCAGTAAATCAGGTTCATACCCTGATTTATCTTTCCTGCCTTTTCTGCCTTCTAGGTGGAATAAGGAGAAGGTGGACATATTCCTGCCAAGTCTTTGCCGTCAGGTCTCTAGACGTGAATCAAATTTGTGTGTGTTTTCTGAGGCACCTTACTATTCTATGATCCAAATTGGGCAGAAACCAAGTTTTGGGCAAAAATAAAGGAAATGGTCTCAAATGTTTCTGTCAAGACCAGTATTTTTCTACCACATTCATTCATTTATAAACTCTCTAATTTACTGTGGTACATTCAAGGAAAAAAGGAAAGATTTGTCCCTATCTACTGATGCAAACCAGCAATTTACGGGGTGGAGAGGAAAAGAGCAAGGGCCTGGAGAAACCTCTGGAAGAGAGAGGGTCTTGTCCTCTGTACTTTCTGTATTCTGTGCTTCAGCCACACAGAATGACATATCATCCATAAACAGACTGTGCCTTTTATTTCACATGAAAGCAGACATATAAAACAACTCTAGAGAATGTGAAGACAAGAAATGAAAATTAAATTGAGCTACACTTTTCTATCCATCACATGGGACAAAGCATCTTAAAATAAACTCTGATTGTACCAAATGTCAGGATGGGAATTGACCATTGGTGGAAGCACAGTGTTTTTGGAGAACAATTTAATAATGTCTACTGGAATTGAGAATCCACATGTTCTGTAATCCTAGATATGTACATGAATAGCTGTCTCAAATTTCTGTTCCTTTTTAGTTTTTTGAAATCCTGTTTATTGTTGAAGTCTAGCTCCTAGGAAATTCTTCCCCTTGCTGTTTTTGTTTGGTTCTTTTTATTTGTAACTTAATGTGGTTGGTTTATACATATCGTATTTACTTTGTACTGTAGGTCCTTATGTTAAATACATTATAAACTCTTTAAAATGAAGGGCTGAGTTTTATTCATTTTTATGCTCTTCAGGGTCTACACTGTACTTTTGCCACAGACATCCTCAGGTTTTGTTTACTGAGTTTCTGGCCTGTTCTGAGAATTATGAAAAGTAGCATGCAATCGATGAGGTTGCTGGTTTCTCCTTCCCCCAGAACTTTATCCGAATTCACTGAGCTTCCTTTCTCTGCTTGGGAACCCATACGCTACATGATTTAACAGCTTACAAGTGCAGTATCTGCTGCCTTGTTTCTGAACTATGTTTGGCAACCCTTCTCCATGGGTTATATTTCTCCCTCTACCTGCTTTACTCAATACAAAGTGGCAGCTGCACTATTACTTTCAGGTAGTTGGGTGCCGTAATTTTTTTTATTGGTGGTGAAATGGAGATTTGGAATGGTTGCGTAACTTGCACAAGCTCACATAGCTGGAAAACAGTAGAAGAGGAGGCTGTGCCCCTTCTTCAGGCTGTGCTTGTCTTTCCTGACCTCTTAATTGTTCTTTTGGACTTCTGGGACCTACGGGAAAGAAACAGAAACTGGCCATCAGTGACTTAGAGAAAGAAAAGGAAAGCTTTGCTAAAAGGGAAGAGACATAATTTGCAGGTTACATAAAAGGAGGAGAAAGAGTAGGCACAGGCTGAAGGAAAACTGGGCCTTAGGCAAGAGTGGCAAATTATGGCCCATAGGCCAAATCTAGCAGACCCCTGTGTTTGTGTGGTCTGTGAACTAACAGTGATGTTTACATTTTTAAATGGTTGAAAAATATCAAAAGGAGAATAATATACTCTGAAACATGAAAATTATATGAAATTAAAGTTTTATTGGCTCTCAGCCAAATTCTTTTGTTTACATATTGTCTGGCTGCTTTGGTGCTACAAGGCAGAGCTGAATAGTAGTTACAGAGACTGTGAGGCCTGCAAAGTCTGAAATATTTACTAGCTGGTCCTATACAGAAAACTTTGCCGAACCTTGCCTTAGGAGATGACATTCCCACTTAAGCTGTGGCTCATGCCGATCTGCTGCTCTGTGGGAAGGAGCTGGCTTCTGGACAGTAGCAGCTGGCTCTGGGCATTTCAGAGACCTGTTTTTCATTTTAGAATTTGCCAGTGATTCCTATGGTGTTTTGCATTCAAACATAGAGCTTCTCTGTTACATCTTTTTAAACACAGCACTTGAAGCTAACAAGACATGTTCGTTGGTGTAAATAGTGTTCTCATGATAAAAAATGATTAAAATACTGATGGCTAGTTGGAAAGGAGATGCAAATTTCTTCTTCAGAGCTTGAGTATATTCTAGAAATTTGTTCTTGAAACTTCGTTATGAATTTGTGGCTGAGCTCCTGGGAGGAAATAGTTAGCATGTTGATCAAAGAGTATTTTTATTTTTCTTTAATCATTGCTATAAATTAGGCTTAGCTGAGAATTTGGTGGCTTTTAAAGTGACATATTCTTTTTAATTTACGTTTTACTCATTTGCTTTTGCTGTAGAATGGTTGCCTCACCAAACTAAACTGAAGAGAACTAATTTTCTTTCTTTCTTTCTTTTCTTTTCTTTCTTTTTTTTTTTTTTGAGACTGAGTCTCACTCTGTCGTCCAGGCCGGAGTGCAGTGGTATGATCTCGGCCACTGCAACCTCTGCCTCCCAGGTTCAAGCAATTGTCTGCCTCAGCCTCCTGAGAAGCTGGGATTACAGGCGTACGCTACCATGCCAGGCTAATTTTTGTATTTTTTTTAAGTAGAGATGGGGTTTCACCATCTTGGTTAGGCTGGTCTTGAACTCCTGACCTTGTGATCCAACCCCTCGGCTTCCCAAAGTGCTGGGATTACAGGTGTGAGCCACCACGCCTGGCCAACAAAACTAATTTTCAAAGCTATTGAGACTGCAGTTAAAAATGGTTATCTAGAATAGTATAATTATAGAGACTGTGTTATTTTATTTATTTATTTATAGACAGGGTCTCATGCTGTGGGTCAGGCTAGAATGCAGTGATGCTGTCATAGCTCACTACAGCCCTGGGCTCCGTGATCCTGTTTATCACCTCAGCCTCCCAAGTAGCTGGGACTGCAACTCTGTTGTTATTTGTTATCTTTATTCTGCTTACCACCTTAAAGCCTACGTGTTGCCACCCATATTTGGTAATTACACTACTAAAGATGGTGTAGCAGTACAGAATTGATTACTGCCCGACTGTGTCACAAAAATACCTCTTCGAAAACTACTGTTTGTAATTTAAAAATATAGTAACTTCAAATAAGTTTTTGTTTTCAGAGTAACTTTACAAGCTATTCAAAGAGCAAAGATATATTGTTTTTATACACAGAAGGAAGATTTTCATTACAGATTTTCTTTTGTGTATTAAAAGAGGGAAATGTACTTTTGTTAATTTTAATTTGGTTTTCTTCAAAGCAATACAATCAGGTTTATGCATTTACATACTTAGTTACTGATTGACTCATGCATTTTTTTCAGGCTTTGATTGTTTTAGTAGCATATTGTGGCAGATTTAGGGAAATAATAATATTTTGAAATTTCTAATAAAATATGGATATACTTCCCCTTTCTTGCATTTATTTCTTAAATGAGATGTGATTAAGTGAGAAAATGCTTAATTTGTTAGTGTTGAAATATGCTTCATGTTTACAATTTCTTTTCTGTTATAAGAAATTAGGTTTAAATGAGAACACTTGGACACAGGAAGGGGCACATCATACATCAAGGCCTGTCCTGGGGTGGGGGGAGGGGGGAGGGATGGCATTAGGAGATATACCTAATGTAAATGACAAGTTAATGGGTGCAGCACACCAACATGGCACATGTATACATATGTAACAGACCTGCCAATTGTGCACATGTACCCTAGAACTTAAAGTATAATAAAAAATAAGTAAATAAATAAATAAATAAGAAATTAGGTTTAAAGTTTAGTTTGTATAGGTTTGTAATTAAATTTTAACCAGGGAAAAATCTATAAATAGCAACTGGATAACCTTTGCTCTTCATTTCAAGAGCCATTAACACTAATTATTATTATTATTTTTTGCTGTTCTTTTTTATTATTAGTCTTCTCGCAAGAGAGTATCAGTTTCTGTGCAAGTTTGTGAGTGATGGGGATACTCCCCAGGCATTATCAATACAGAAGTGACAAGGTATACTACATTGGAGTGTCCTTTCCTTTTTTGGCTAAAGAACTGTATTTATAATAAAAGTCAACACCAGAAGTTTAAAGTAAAAACCTTATTTCAAGTTTGTATACGCTAAAGAACATGATTATTACTGTAAATATATTCAACAGACTTTTAATACAAATAAAAGTCTTGGTGAACATACGGCTAAAATGAGGGGCTACTTGAGGCAGGGGAGTGGTCAGAAAATGTGTTTCATATAAACATTGGTGAATTTGCAAAAACAGGCCAGAGTTGAAATTAAATATCATTTGTTATACTGATAGTTTATTGGTTTTAATATTGCTTTTATTATCTTGTGTGCATAAGACATCCTGGTGCATTAACTAATCATCTGCTTATTTAATTTGGGGTTATATTCTCCAATTTTTGCAAAGAACTTTCTCATTTGCTTTCTAGTTACTGCTAACCTGTTTTAGGGTTCCTTCCTTAGGGTAGTGAGAGACAGGAATTTCCTCTGATTTAAATGCTGTTTTTCTACTCTTTAAAAAAATTTTTTTTTTAAATTTTTATTTTTTGCTGTGGACAGGTAAAAATTCTATATGGGACAAAGGAATTTTTAAGTACACATAATTTGTATTGTTCTTGACAGTACTCCTGGTCAGTCATGAACACTCAAGTGCAGTAAGGAGATATTGAATATGCATCATGCTCCACAACTTGACCCTCCCACAGGCACAGCAACAAGCAGAATAGATAATGTGGATTTTGGCAATCTTGGCTTTCTGATGCTAGGGCATCGATCTGGCTTGGGAGAAGAAAAGATCCAGAAGCTATACTTTATTCCAGAACCCCAGCACACAGTGTCTCATAGGCAAGGCTACTCTGTCATTGACTATTCTGTTTTAAATGATTTGGAGCCACAGCTTTTGTGGGCTTTCAGGTGCAAAATACTTACAGATGCTGCACACAGGGCTAAGAAGGGAGCCATAACATTTAGGTCTTTTTAAATGCCTTCTCTAACAGGTTCTTTAAGCATTTAAATCTTTCCTTCCTGTTTCTAGCAATGTACTGAATACCAACAGCTATTTCATCTTTAAAAATTTGGCAAATGTAGAATTTAAATTATTTCTTTCTTAAAAAGGGAACCAGGTAACAGTTTACTGGTAGACTAAAATGATCTCCTTAATTTGATCACCTGGAGAAGTCTTAGAGCACTGTTGTTATGAAGAGGGTGGATGGGTTCTTTGATGGGATTTTCCAGTCTTGTCCAAGCCAGATCTGAGGCTGCTTGTCTTCAGAGGCCTCTTCTCCCGCTCTGGCTCTACTGGTTCTTTCCTGGCCTCCAGCTGGCACCACAGTGGTGACCAGAATGTCCTGCTGGTCCAGGGCCTCTGGAATTCCTGCCGGCCACGTCTAGAGAAGGACAATCCTCCTTTTCTTCTTAGTTTGGTTTAGACAAGGTTGGAATTTTTTAAACAGTGACTTTACTAAGTAACCAAGGGCAAAACAAAACAAAACCCCACACTGGAAAATCACCGAAGCAAAGAAATGAACAGACTTACCAAGTAGAGATTCAGAGTTCTTACTCTCCTCTGACTTTCGTATAGTTAGATACCTGCACACCTGGCACATTTTGAGGGTTCATGAGTTCTGTGCCTTTGCGCAGCGTTTCTTTCTCTTCTCTTCACTCTCATTCCTCACTTCTTCCTACCACTTTCTTTTACACCGACTTCATGGTTGGGGTCCATGAAATCCATGGGTTGACAAGTGCTAATAGGTGGTCTAGGTATATTTGTCATTTCTTAGGGACATATCACAATACATATTAGCATAACTCTAGCCATTGGGCACTTTATTTTCTTCAATAGGTAGAATCTTTTTTTTTTTTTTTTTTTTTTTTTTTTGGTGAGGGGGAACAGAGTCTTGCTCTGTCATCCAGACTGGAGTGGAGTGGTGCAATCTCGGCTCACTGCAGCCTCTGCCTCCCAGGTTCAAGTGGTTTTCCTGCCTCAGCCTCCTGAGTAGCTGGGTTACAGGCGTGTGCCACCATGACCAGCTAATTTTTGTATTTTTAGTAGAGACAGGGGTTTCACCATGTTGGTCAGGCTGGTCTCGAACTCCTGACCTCAGATGATCCGCCCGCCTTGACTTCCCAAAATGCTGGGATTACAGGTGTGAGGCACCGCGCCCGGACAATAGGGAGAAAATTTTTATGCTATTGTCCATAACAATTTTTGTATTGCATTAATTCTTGATTTTAGTAGCAATTTGTGTATGCTTTTATAATGCTACATAATTTAGTAAATCTACGTTAATTTAGCTAAGCTTTATAAATTCTCTCATAATACAATTTTTTTAGAGGTAACTAACAGCATTTTAACTTTTTAGATGCAAATGTATGCCAACAATAATTTCCATTGTGTAATACTGTGAAATTTTTGTAATTAATTTTGTTTTTTTTTTTTTGAGACAGAGTCTCACTCTGTCCCCCAGGCTGGAGTGCAGTGGCCAATCTCAGCTCACTGCAAGCTCCGCCTCCCGGGTTTACGCCATTCTCCTGCCTCAGTGTCCAGAGTTGCTGGGACTACAGGCGCCCACCACCTTGCCCTGCTAGTTTTTTGTATTTTTTTAGTAGAGTCGGGGTTTCACCGTGTTAGCCAGGATGGTCTCGATCTCCTGACCTCGTGATCCGCCTGTCTCGGCCCCCCAAAGTGTTGGGATTACAGGCTTGAGCCACAGAGCCCAGCCGGTAATTAATATTTTAAAATATAATTGGAGTATTTATTGACTGGCTAGTCTGTGTTCTGTTGCTTTGTGTGAAGGAAAAAGAGAGAAAAAACAAAGCCAGAATGAACAAACAAAAACCACACAAGGCTCAGTTCCTGTTCTGTATTGAAATTCTAAGATTCTCACAGGGAAAATAATGTATATGTAAAACTGAGCAAATCAAAGAAGCACTTACGGGTAAGCAGCCTGGGCTAGAGGGAAGAACATACACATCTGGCATTAGGAAACCTACATCTAAGTTCTCATCCTTCCTCCTTCCACTCACCAACCTTGAGCCGATTCTTGAGCCTCTTCAGACTTCACTTGTAATTTGTGATCCTTATAGTGTTGTGATTTGATGTCTCTTGACTTTTTTGTTTTTGAGCTGGAGTTTCATTCTTTTCGTCCAGGCTGGAGTGCAATGACGCGAGATCTCGGCTCACTGCAACCTCCGCCTCTGGGGTTCAAGTGATTCTCCTGCCTCAGCCTCCTGAGCAGCTGGGATTACAGGCATGCACTACCATGGCCAGCTAATTTTGTATTTTTAGAAGAGACAAAGTTTCTCCATGTTTGTCAGGCTGGTCTTGAACTCCCGACCTCAGGTGAACCGCCCACCTCAGCCTCTAAAAGTGCTGAGATTACAGGCGTGAGCCACTGAGGTTGGCCAATGGCTCTTGACTTTTAAGTGTCAGAATGGTGGTAGAGACAGAGTGCTGCAGGAATCAGAAAAGAGGTCTCAAGAAAACTTACTATTATTTGTTAGGCCAAAGAAGGCATAGATATAAGGTTGTTTTGTGTTTTAAATTCTACTTTTTCTACTGGTTATTGTATCAAGATCTGGAGTTGACCAGGACTTGGTGTTACTTTTTTCTCTAATTAGATTTGATTTAGATGCAGGACAGTAGGCCAAGAATAACTAGAATTAAATTTACATTTAAAAATATTCCAAGTGTTTTTATATGAGAAGAGAAAACAGTCTGGTGTTTTTATGAAGCTATTTTCTGTTTTCAGAGAGGAACCATATCCTCTTTAGTACATTTAAATTTTGTAAGCTGTTAAAAAAAATAAACTTATATTCATCTGTTTCAGTCCTGAACTTTAAGTCAAATAAATTAATAACAACTATGCTGGTAACTTTTTTTTAACTTTTATTTTGGGTTCAGGGGTACATGTGAAGTTTTGTTACACAAGTGAACTCATGTGATGGGAGTTTGTTGTACAGATTTTTTTTTTTTTTTTTTTTGAGATGAAGTCTCACTCTGTCATCCAGGCTAGAGTGCAGTGGCCGGATCTCAGCTCACTGCAAGCTCCGCCTCCCGGGTTTACGCCATTCTCCTGCCTCAGCCTCCCGAGTAGCTGGGACTACAGGCGCCCGCCACCACGACTGGCTAGCTTTTTGTATTTTTTAGTAGAGACGGGGTTTCACCGTGTTAGCCAGGATGGTCTCAATCTCCTGACCTCGTGATCCGCCCGTCTCGGCCTCCCCAAGTGCTGGGATTACAGGCTTGAGCCACCGCGCTCGGCCTATTGTACAGATTATTTCATCTCCCAGGTATTAAGCCCCAGTACCCAGTAGTTATCTTCTCTGCTTCTCTCTCTCCTCCCACCATCACCCTTAAGTTGAGCCCAGTGTCTGTTTTTCCTTTCTTTGTGTTCATGAGTTCTCATCATTTAGCGTCCACATATAAGTGAGAATATTCAGTATTTGGATTTTTGTTCCTGTGTTAGTTTGCTAAGGATAATAGCCTCCAGCTCCATCCATATTCTTGCAAAAAAACATGATCTCATTTTTTTTTTTAAATGGCTACATAGAAATTAAAGCGAAGTTTTACGATATGTGCTACTTAAAAATTGGGGACCCTTGTCTAACTTATTACATAAATAGTCATCAGAATACCTAGATTCAACTTTTAGATTCATTATCTTTAAAATATGATTGCATTTAGTGAACTGAAAACATGGTAAATAAAAACGAAATCAGTTTGTGGGAGAAAAGTATTTATGTGCATATGTATACGTGTATATGTGTATGTACACATTTGTGTTTCCTAGCCATGGAGATTATTGTTGAGCCTTAAGAAAGGAATAGAAAGTAGGAGTACCTTTTAATCTGGACTTTTCTTCTTCGATATATAGCTAGGTTATTGTCACAACAGCATTTGTTCTACATGTGTTTGCATCTTTGAATGGAGCATATCTAGTGAGTGGTACACTCTGCAACTTAATCCTTGGAGAAGATGGTGGTATGCAGTGGTTTTTCTTCTGGCTATTTTTCCTACTGTTTCCAGATGGATTTTATGTAAATTGAAGGAAGCAGTTCAAACAGAACAATTGGAAGGGAAAGAGGGTGACTTAATTTTAAAAACGTATATAGTTACTTATACAGTTGTTTTCTAAGTGTAAGATTAGCAAATATTACAGAAGTATTTAGCCTGGGTGTTGGTTTTTGGAAATTAACAATTATTTATTGAATAAGCAAATGAAAACCAGTAGCTGTTTCTTTTGTACAGTATATTAGGTTGAAGAAAAATTTGGTTTATTAAAATGATAACTAACTTTTATCTTATTTAGTATCACTTGATATTTTATGTTCCTCAGGCATAAACATGGTTTTTTTTTTTAAAAAATGAAGTATTACATTTTAAACAACTAGTGTAATATCCTAAAAAACCGAGCTCCTCCTCCCTGAGTGGCTGTATGACACCAGTACCATCAGCTCCATGAGTTGTGGCAGAGTGGATAAGTGAGATTTTTTTTTTATGTTTTGATAAAAGATAAACTAAGAAGTCTGCTTTATAGACACAAACTTAAAAAATAACTATGATTGATAATTATATCTCATTTTCTGTAACCAGATTTAAATTCTTTATTGATGCAAGGCATGAATTTTTCTTAATAATTCTCAGAATATCCCACACTTAAATTAGTTTCGAAGCATATTGGGTTTGTAGAAAATTCTTTCGAAAAAGAGTCCTATTCAGTTTGAAGAGGTGATGGGAGTGAGAGGGTAAGTGAAACAGAGGAAGGGAAGTTGCTTTTAAGTGTGGTACAGAATTACAAAATATGTGACTTGAGTGAGTTTACAATTAATTCAGAAAAATCTGAACTAGAAGCCACTGCTGAGTGCTGGCAAGGGAAATTTTGCTTATGTAAAATGTGGCACTGAATTCTTCCCTGAACAGAAATATGGTTTGGGTAGTTTCATCCTTGGGATTTATTTATCTGGATTATGCTTATTGTAGTTGTAGCATTTCATATTAACTGCAACAAATGGAATATCTCAGCCATTCTTTGCATGCTATGACTTTCAGCCTGTGGTCCAGTGTGCGTGGACCCCGATGCAGCATATACACTGAGACAGTGTATAGTGCTGAATTTGTTTTTTATTTGGTTTCAGGAAGTCAGCTGATTACTTCAGTAATCAGCAGAGATTCAGAAATATAGATGCTGTAATATTATGATGCAGCCATGGATGTGTTTCATATCACTTCGCATTTCTGATAAATTGAGGTACAAATCTGTTGTGCTTTGAATTATTGGAGATTTGTGTTATTTCCTCTTTTATTATGATTAAGTATATTACAAAGAATTTGGGATGATGTTTTTAAAATATTAGGGCAAATGCAGAAACAGTGCAGAGGAGTGCTTGCTTTCTTGATATAGCTAGAGGGTGCTCACTATACAAGGAGACTAGAGACCTCTAACTTTGAACTTCAAAACTTTGAAGTCATTTTTTCTCATTCCTCTGATTTATTCTTGGTATTCAGGTATATTGCTTTGCTCATTATTTTGTCTCCGTCTTTGTTTGTTTCATCTCTAGTGGAAAATGTGTGTGTGTGTGTGTGTGTGTGTGTGTGTGTGTGTATGTGACTCCCTGCCTGCCTGTATAAATAATTAGATATCTGAAACAGGTAAAGATTATTTTTAATATGATTTTAATATTGTTATTGCATTCAGCAGTGATTCCTTAATGTTATTTAATACCTATCCAAATTCACCTTTGCTCCTTTTCCTCAAAAATGTCTTTTTATAGTTGATTTGTTTGATCTGGATCCATAAATGTATCTTCCTAATTACCTTCCAAGCTGTCACTATCTTAGTCTACAGTGCAGGACTCTGGTGGCCTCAGGGTCAAATCTAGCCTGCATATTGTTTTCCAAAGTCTCAAATTAAGTTCTATGTTTCAGGAAATTTTACTTAAAAATCAGAATTTTTCTTGCCTTGGAGGAAAAAAAAGGAAAAAAAGGCCTGGAAACCCTGGATTTTCCTTCCCATGTGGCAGCAATAGTTGGCTGGCTCTGAGGAGTCCTTTCCTTGTATGGGGTACTTTTGCACTCCAGTCACCATAGCAGGGGCCTGGCCTCTTCACTGATGTGTTTGCAGCCCCCTGTCAGTATACATCACTGAATTAGATAATTATCGTTGTTTCCGAAATTATTTTTCTCGTCTCATCTTTCTTGAGTTCAGTGACTCTTAACCAGGAGTGGTTTTGTCCCCCCTGGAATGTTTGGTAACATCTAGAGACTTTTGTTGTGAGCAGTGGGTGCTCCTGGCATCCTGTGGGTAGAGTCCAGGGACATTGCTGAAACGTCCTGCATTACACAGCATGACCCCATCACTCTCTCCCACCCCCACCCCAAGAAAGAATTATCTGGCCCCAAATGTCAATAGTGCTGAAGTTGAGAAACTCTGCTACAGTCTGATGGCACACTTCTGATTTCACTGCCCTGCTTCTAGTGCCCTCTCTATTTCCAAATGTATTTATTATCATTTCCCAATTTGCGCTCTGTATTCGTACTGGATTCCTCACTATCCAGTCAAGAGATCATGCTTTTACCCATCTTTTGGGGGAGGGGGGATTATATTTCCAGGTTCCTTGACTGTCAAAATACTGTTTGTCATTTTTTAAGGCCTCTATCTAGCTCATTTAGCTAGTTGTTTCTGATGACACTTTATCGCAGTGTTCTCAAAAAATCATTTTGTTATAACTGGAAAATTCCTTGAAAATTTATTTGAACTCTTCCCCTCATTACAGTCTCTGCTTCTCCAGTACTGAACATAGATATATTAAATCTTATATTCTAGTTATTTTTTTTTGTAGATTTTTATTGTCCCTTCAGTGTTGAACTTCTACAGTATTCTCTGCAAATATATAATCTGTGATTTAAATTAGTATTTAGTATGTTATCCTCAGTCTTTTTATATGAACTGACTTTACATTCTTAGTTGGATTTTAACCGGCAAGAGGATAGAGATTGTATCTCTTGAATTGCTATGCCTTAGAACTCCCAGCCTCTGAAGCTTCTCTGCCTATAGGCCTTACAGAGGGACAGTCCATTAACCCTTGGCTTGCCCTAGTCACAACTAACAAGATAAGTGGGCACCCTATGTTGGTCCGGGTTCTATTCAAATGAAGAACCCATTTTAGATATCTTGAACAAAAGTAGATTTAACAAAAGTAATTACAAGCTTATACAATTATTAGAAAGCCTGGAAGAATGGGCTTTAGCAAAGCTTCAAACTGTGACTTCTAGAAGAGCAGAAATAGCTGACCATACTAGGAGGCTACTACCTCTGTCCCAGCTGGGAATTGGGAACCCACCATTGGAAGTATTGAATTCAGAAATAGGCTTCCATAAATGTAACCCAGGGATGGAGAAGCTGTCTCCATTGATTCCTTATGCCCATGAGGCTGGTGACTATACCAACAATGCAGAATTCAACCACAGCCTTTGCTGCTGTCAATATGTCTGTCTGTCTGTCTCTCTGTCTGCCTCTCTGTCTCTCCTTCTCTCTCCTTCTCTCTCCCTCCATCTCCTTCCCTCTCCCTCCACCCACCCTCCTTCCCAGTTCCCACAAAGTGTGAGATTGACCCTAGAACACTGGTGTAGGGTAAACCATATCCTTCTGACCATGCTTACCAATGGAAATGTCCAAAAGTGGTAGGGAGAAGACCATCTGTTTTTCTGATCTCATAGGAACACATCTTGGAGGAGGGGTATAATTTACATCCAAATGTTTAGCTCCAGAGAACTTGGAGAAATGCACCTTTAATATTTGATTTTTCTTATGACTTTCATCAGTAATTGTTCTTCTTGAAGGTTGGCAAAGCTTTAAATTATTTTAAAATTTTATGGATGTTTTTGACAATAGGGACCCAGTAAGGGCTTAGCATTACATGAAATATATGCTTTTTAACATGGAGCTCTATTACAAAGTTCTAAGCATGTTGAATACTTTCTCAGCTTCTAAGAAGAGCAATTTCTAAGAAAGTCATGGGAAAAAATAAACTAAACTATGAAATAGAGGCAACTAAGTAATCAAAATTTATTGTGCCTTCACCATCCTTATTGTTTTAAGGTCAGTGGATCATAACTTTTATGGAAGAGACAGCATGGTACAACTTAATCCTAATTACAATTTTATGATATTTGTTTGACTTATAGTTATTCATTTCTTATTCAGTAGTGCTTTTATTTTATACAGCACCCTATAACTTTCAGTAAATTCTTGGCTGACTAATGTCACTTTTCTGAGATAAAGACAGTGGGGCTTCCTCACAGCTTCTGGATTTTGAGAATGTCAATAATAATTCTGGCTCATTAAGGAAGGAAGGATTTAATTTGACTCAGCCTTTTAAAAATTCATGATAACAAAAGTACAAAAGAAAACTTTGTGGATTACCGTAATTGTACTTTCTAATTGTAAATTTATGTTTCATGATTTTTATTTGAAAGTTTAGTTTTTATGTAATTGTTTTTTACTTTTGTAGTTTCTTTGCTCATAACAGTAACGGTAGTTAAGCTTATGGCTGAAACTCCTGCTGAACAAATCTACAGAGGAGTATCTTACATTCAAATTAGAATGTTGATCTTCCTCACATTATTTGGAGTTGGGACACCCCAAGTAACGTGGTATTTATTTATTTTAAAATTTCATTTGTTTTGCTCACGGTGACAATTTCAGGTGCTAAGTAGATGTACCTTAGTGTTCAAATTAACACACAGACAAAACTAGATTGAGAATGGCTGGAATAGAACTAATACATGTCTATCTGTTATAATGCCACCATGGCAGTTTTAGTTTTTGGTTTTGTATTTTGGTTTTGTATGTGTGTGTTTAAAATGATACAGCTAAAAACATTTGCTTTTATTTTGATGAAGAGAAAAATATTTGGGAAATCTGGATTTATTTTGATGATATGCTTAGGATGTAGTCTGTTTAGCCCTTTAAATGACATTTTTCATCTAAATTGTTCTGAAAGCTCTGGTAAGAAATGACAGAGCTCCTATAAGAAATG
Source organism: Papio anubis (assembly GCF_008728515.1). Taxonomy (NCBI): domain Eukaryota; kingdom Metazoa; phylum Chordata; class Mammalia; order Primates; family Cercopithecidae; genus Papio; species Papio anubis. Next base: position 145,789,330 of record NC_044977.1, read on the forward strand.
TTGAAGCACCAGTAGAAATCAGTAAGAACTAGGATATAGTAGATCTAGTGAAGATGGCGTAACTTCGTTTAAGAGTTGTATTTTCGGTTACAATGACAATAATTGCTTGTAACTGAAAACAAAGATAGTTAAGAATAAATTTAAATTTGTCCATGAACTCACTATCAATTAGTAAACAATGTAAAACACTGTGATGGTATTCATTTTTTTCTGTTTGTATATCTTCATATATTTTCTTTATAAAATCAGGATATACATACATATTGATAAGCATACTGACACAGTTTTGTATTTGTCTTATTTACGAAATAGTATATTTTAAGCATTTCCCATGGCATTGAATACTCTTCAAGCCATGATTTTTAAGTAACATTTTTATATCTGTCATGGGATTATACCATAATTTTTATAACCATTACCTTATTATTCAATATATAGCTTGTTTGCCATTTGACGCTAATAGAAATAATATTGTTAGGGGTATTATTGAAAATAGGTTTTGGTTTCCATTTTTACCTATTTTTATAGGAAAATTTCAAGAAACAAAATATTTAAATCAAAAGATATGTACTCTTTTTGTATCTTGTTACATATTGTGGAGTTGATTTCCAGAAGGTTTTATAAATTTTCACTTCCATGAGCAGTGTACAAAATGGTATGGAAATCTTAGCAAGCATTACTTTTCAAAATACTTTCTTCAAGGTTTTAAGGGAAAATTTTGTCTCTCTTTATCCTCCTTTTTTATTTCTTAAATTTATAGTGATTTATTTACTTGCTAAAATATTTTTTGCTACTTCTGTTTCCTCTGTGAGTTGCATATTCATATCAGTGGTGTGTACATTCTAGTGGAGTTAGAAAGGGCAGTAAACAAATGTATTGGGAAGGTATAAATCTTAAAAAGAAAAATAAAATGAGATTAGAGTGATTAGGTTGAAGAATACCAATATAGGTACTGTTTTCAGGAGAGCCTTCTTATTTTTGATTAATTTGAGCATAGAAGGGTGGAGGCTTTCTGAGAGAGGAGGGTTACAGGCAGCAGGGACCACGATATAAATGCTCTTGGCTGAGGATGTGTTTGATGTGTCTGCAGAGCAGCCAGGAGAACAGTGTGCCTGCAGTAGGGACAAGGAGGGTATAGTGATGGAAGAGATCAGATTGTCAGTCAAGACCAGATCGCTTAGGTACTTGGAGTTTGCACTAGGGTAAGGAGTTTGGATTTTATTGAGAACAAGAGGTAAACCCTTAAAAAAACTTGGGGAGAAACGCAAGATATGTGTGTGAATTAGAAGAGGTTATCTTATCTGGACTTTTGGTTGGTGAATGTAATACGTGCTGATTTCAGTCCCATTTTCCCCTTTAGCCTCTCTAAAGGGTGGCTGTATTATATAGTTGCTAAACTATGTACATTGTGACCCTGAATTGATAGAGTTGTAGCTTTATCATTCTGACCAGTAGAAAGGAGAGATAGACAGTGGCCAGGGTAGATACAGGGAGATTCTCTAACAGATGATTTCAGTAGTCTAGGGAGAAGAGGATAGTGCCCAGGTTTAGACTAGTCACAGAAAAGATGGTTAGGAGAGAGGTTGGATCCTGTAATGCTGATAGAATTTGTGGTCAACTTAGATGGAGAATGTGAGAGAAAAACAGGAGTTAAGGATGACTCCAAATTTTATTCTTAAAATTTTACATCTTAGAAGTTTCAATTTGTTTAAGTCTTACACAAATTGGGTATATACTCTACATGCTATTTTTTTAAATATTCTCACTCGTGTTTACATAAACTGGAACAACTTTGAGGGACTCTGGTGACTGTTTTACTCTTATTTTGATAATTACTATTAAAATTTTTAGTCTTCTTCGTGTCTATAATGTTATCTAAATGTTTATTCAGTAGAATGCTAGTGGTGGAAAACAGGACCCTAAAAATATTTTTACAAGGGCAGTCGGAGTGTTTAACTCTAGGAAGTAGGCCAAAATAGCTGCTGTGATTCACTGAGCCGTGAGTTTGGGAAAAAGCATTCTGCAAAACGTTAGCCGATAGCATTGAAAAATAACAGAGCTGCTCGAAGCAGATTTTTCAGTTTACAGAAATTGTTTTATAACCAAAGCATGGGAGATGGGAACAAATGGCAGGGAAATCTGGCTACATGACTCTAAGATCAGTGCTGCTGCAAAGAGTCCCTGAGTCAGCTTTGGTTTGTACCAAGGCATCAAGTGTATTTGGTTTGACAAGAGATTGGAATGTGCTGACAATGCCCCTTTCTTATAATCTTAGGCAGTATATTACAAAGCTTTATTTTCAATGTAGCTTTTATTGTTTGTTGTTTATTGTACTTAAATTATGGTTAAAGGCAAGCACTGGGATATTTGTGTGCTTCAACTTTGTTTAAGGGCAAGAACTGGAGATTTATTTGCCTGAAACAGACCCTGCTCTGCCTCTAGTTTCCATTTAGGTCAGTGGGCAATTAATCTTGTAATATGAAAGGTTTCAGGTTTGTAGTGTTTTGATTGACCAACCTTTACATGAAAGTACACCTACCACGTAACCGGAAAAAGATCCCTGATGACTTTTCTATGTACCACCCTTAGTTTTTGGAAATAGGTAACGGAAGAAAAACTGACAGACTGAGAATGAATAGGCAGAGAGGTGGAAAAACAGTAGACAGAAGTACCAGGAGGGGTAGATTCATACAGCTGGAGGGTGAATTTGGCACTGATCCATTTTGCTAACTTAAAACTTGTTGGATTACATAAATTTCTATTAAAAAAGAAAACACTGCATCCATATTAATTTAGGCAGTATTTCTCTTGATGACAAAAATCTGAACAGAAAAAAAATAATTTCTTTTAATAAAGGACATTAAATATCAGTAGATAGTAGCTTTACTTGTAGTTTATTTGGAAGTACTTTCAAGGGAAACTTTCCTCATCTTTTTGAAAGTTATAATTTGGCAATTGTTTTCTGACAGGAACCTTTGGTTAATGATACAGTAGATGATGTTTTTACCAATATTCTAACTCTCTGGGAACAGAAATGGAGAATGTTGAATCCCGTTCCCCTGTTACACACATTTCTTCACCTGGTGAACTCATGTGTCCTCAGTTTTAGTGTGAATTCCTCACAATTTTTTTCATAAACTTCCAATTTAAAATAACTTCCTCTGTTAAAACCTTTCACCCTCTTTTTGTTTTTGAACTTATTCTTAGTATTTACTGAAGTTTCCACTTTAAATTGTTTGTGGAATTATTTGCTACTCTCTCCCGTCACAACTGTATTGTAAGACCCATGAAGACAGGGATTGATTTTTCCAAAAATGTTTATTGAGTGACTTCCTTCCTTCCAAACATATTTATTGAGTGCCTACTACGTATCAAGTAGGATTCGGGGATACATGAGGTTTACATTCTCTTCAATTCTAGCATTTACTTTGTTTACCATTATATCTCCAACATGTAGCACAGTGCCTGATGAACAGCGAATGTCAGTACCTGTGGAAAGAATAAAGATGAAATCCCATTGAGGAGTATCTGCAGGGCTCAAATGTGGTGTGGAGTCAGGGGTTAAATCTGTGGTTGAGGAACACGAACTTCTCCCGAGGTGGGGGATGTGTTTCCCCATCTCAATCTGAAATTTCCAACTGTCCCTGTTCTAACTTTTCTTTCAATAAAAATGAGAACTTCCTTAGTGTTAGATCCATTTTGTAAACTGCATGTGGGGAATGTATGCAGTTTAAGTAAACTACAAGATAAATCACAGAAGAGTTAATGCAGTAGTGATCATTTTATTAGCAGTCCACATTAATAAAATACAGCAGTTTAAATTTTAATGTAGTTAACTTTGTACTTTTTTGGCTGTAATTAATCCAGCCATTTATGTTACTTATAATTAAAGGTAGGAAAGCCATTAGAGAACTCATTTGTTCATACTGTGTATTAAATTATCTAATTTATTATTTATCTAGTTTATTATGTACTGAGGGTACATAATAAAACTTAATAAAACCTCATAATAAAACTTATTAGGGGGCAGTAAATGAAGAAACATGTTGTGTTTTTGACAGAGCAGGTACGTGGACACTCAGACATTAAAATGGAGGCCAAGAAATTAAAGGTCAGAAGCAGCATGTGAAAAACATTGTGTCTGGGGCCACTTTTTATAGGAATAAACAGCTCTGTAGATTTGGATGTTCTGGGGAAGTACCCTATCATTGGAAAGTATGGAAAGTGTTCATGAGTCCTCAAGAAGAGGTTATATTTGTTTGGTATTCTTTGCTTAATTATCACATTTTACAGAATGATTTGCCTTATTAGCATCATTAATAGAAAATGTTTAGAGAAAGTTGAAAGGCACCATGGTTTAATTGACGGGAATGCTTTATGACTAAAAATGCAGAGAGTAGTTTGTGAATTTTTAGAAACTGATCCTATTCTTTATTAAAGTGTATTGTGTATTTCTGAAAAAGCACACATAGTATAGTTTAATTCAGATTCTTTGAGCTGTGTATACTTCCAATTATATACTAGTTTATGAAATTATTGAGTTCCTTCTACTTTGAGAAATTCTGGAATTAAGAATAAGTGAGGATTGTTGGGGAGAGGTTGTTGAAGCTGACAGAACACTGAATGCTTACCCTTGTTTCTAGGTCACAGTGAAATCAGACTTCACTGGGGAGCAGTTATCTGATGAGGAATGTCATGAATCCTTTCAGAAATGGGAATGTCTCTATGTTTGTCTCTGTAATGTAGAGGCATCTTGAGGGGCTGGACTTTTGATGAATTGTCATAAGAACTGGCCCCATATAGCACTGGCTCAGCTTTCCAGCAAGGGGATTCTTATTTCCTGCTACACAGATTCCCCAAATGAACCATTGACTCTTTCAGATACAACCTGACCCAGTGCACTGGAGCATCCTGACCCTGTGTGGATTTATACTGCTGAGAATAAATTGCATTCAAAAGAGTGCTATTTTATGAACATCTACTTTAAATATGCATCTCGTTTATGACTAATTAATGCCTTGCTATGTTTTTGTGGAGCAGTCTTGAAGAACCAGGTGGTGAACCATTCGTTTCTAATGTGTTGTAGCTAGAAATTAGTTGAATATGACTGTATACGAGATGGGGAAAGAGAAAGGGAGGAAGGGAGGGAAGGACCAGCTTTTACACAGTGACATTCTTCAACCATTTTTTTTTTTTTTTTTTTTTTGCCAGCAGCTGATATTTCTTCCCTAGTGCTGTTTCAGTGCACATATTCTAAGCCTTGTAATAAATTTCTTGCTAATGACTTAAAGTGATGGCATTTGTACAGGAATGTGTAACTGTTGGCTTGATTTTGTTTTACAAACTGGTTTGAAAAAGAGAGAAAATCCTCTGAATATTCATTTCAGATTAAGTCCAGTGGAAATCTCAGTAAAATATTGGATGTGCAGAAAAGCTTTACACTTTAGAATGAGCTGCGTTATTATCTTTTTCCTGCATCCTAATAAAACCCTTAATCCAACATTTAGGTTGTTTGATAGTTGGCGTTTATAACACTACCGGGGTGAGCATTTATCAAGATAAATTGTAGAGATTTATGTTCCTTCAGGATAGGGAATGTGGCATTTAGAATTCTTATTGTTTAGAAAGTCACAGAAGATACTTTAAACATTTTCTTAAAATTTTATTTATGTAACAGACTCATCTTTTCAGGTTAGTTTTATGAGATAATTTGGAGTCCTTCACTACTTTAAACATTTTCTTAAAATTTTATTGATGCAGAGACTCATCTTTTAAGATTAATAATTTGGAATCCTTCTTCACTGCTCTTTTTCACAAACCCCATTTAATCTGTCAATCAATGTTGTTTAGTCTGCCTTAGAAACATATTCAAATGGATGACTTTTTACCTTCTTTACTACTACTGTTCCTTGTCTGTGTCACCTGGTCTCTAACGTAGAACACTGTTTGAAACACTCTTCAACAGACTTCCTAATTTTATCCTTGGCCTCTTTCTGTGATAGCAACCAGGGTAATCCTGTTAAACTTGAGTCAGATTATGAGATGCAGTATTGCATAGCAGTTAAGAGCACAGCCTCTGGAGCTAGTCTTTCTCAGTTCAAATAGGGCTCTGCCACTTACCATATATTTAAATTTGGGCAACACAGTTAAATGTAATATTGGAAGAGCAGTAGTACTTGGATTAAATGAGTTAATAGTCTCTATATGGTAGACATTGTTATTATATTGTTATTACTATTATTTTAGTAGCTATTATGTCATCTCTTTACTCAGAATCCTCTACTAGCTTGCTATTACATTTGAAATAAAAACCAGAGTCTTTACAATGACCTCCTAGACCGTGCACAATCTATTCATTCTGACTTCCGAACTCATCTGATTTTCCCTTGCGTAGTCTCTTCTGGCCATTCTGGATGCCTACTGTCCTCCCTTTTCTTCCACTGCTAATATATGAGGCCTGAACCCAGCTCAGTCAGATTCTCTGTATTTGTTGTTTCCTTTTACTGGAAAGATGTCCCTCAGATATCTGCATAGCTCACTTCCTTTGCTTCAGGTCACCCTCTCAGTGAAACTTGGTTATGTTATCCAAGATAGCAACCCATTCAGGACTCCCTGTGACACTCTATGACACTTTGTTCTTTCTCTTTAGCTGTGAAAGTTAAATGCAATTTTTTTTTTTTTTTGTCTCTCTGTATTGGAATATAAACTCCATGATGGCAGAAGCTTATTTTTGGTCTCTTGTCCAGTCTTGAATGCTGAGTCTCTAGAACAGTGACATGTAGTAGGCACACAGTAACACTGAAGGAATTAGTGAACTTATGGCACCTGGTTAATTCTCTTCTCAAACCCTCATGTGGTATCATCTTTCCCATATATACCCAGCATTCTTTCAGCTGTGCCCTCTGTGGTCTGTGATCTGCTCCATCTTGGCTTCCAGCTATCTGCTCTTAATTCTAAATGGTAATTTGCAATTAACCATTTCCTGTCTTTTGAATAATGAAAACACGAATCCCTCTCCATTTCTAACTAGCAGTGTTTCTCATGTCTTTGAGACCCACTTAACTGTTTCTTCCCCCTGTGGTTTTACCTCACCTTGTCTTGATTTCTTCCTCCTCTGATTTATTGTTGCCCTTCATTGTTTAACCTCCGCATTGTGCTGTTATCTAGAATCAGAAATACCAATTTTTTATTATTTGGCATACCTAGGATGGTATTTTTTTTAGGGTGATTCCTGTTGAGCGTCGTCTGCATCTCTTCATGACGATGCCTGGTACTCGGAATTTATTCCCTAGGAGCCCATGTATACTGAATCAGAAACTCTTGCTGGGGTGTGACCCAGCAATCTCTGTTTTTACAAGGCTTTGGGTAGTTGTTCTAGTCTATGCTAATGTTTGAAAAGCACTGAGCAAGGACATTGGCATGATAGGCCAGTTTCCAGACTGGGAATATCTGAGATTAAGGGTCTAGTTGGGGCCAGCACTGTGGCTCATGTCTGTAATCCCAGCACTTTGGGAGCCCAAGGCAGGCAGATCACTTAAGACCAGGAGTTCTAGACCAGCCTGACCAACATAGTAAAACCCTGTGTCTACCAGAAATACAAATTTATTAGTGGGGTTTGGTGGCGAGCACCTGTAGTCCCAGCTACTCAGGAGGCTGAGGTGGGAGTATCACACTTCAACAGTGGGAGCTAATTGAATCAGAGGTCGTTATGTCTTAGGAGAGTTTTTGTGAATGTGGCAGATAGAGCTTCTTACTGAATCAAAATGATGCTATAAAGCCAATTATTTGGAAACAACATTATGGAGCTGTATTATCTTCCTGTTATTTTCAGAATTTTTATGCTTTGATATATAGAAAATACCTTTCAGTCATTTCCATCTTTTTTAAAAACTCACAGGTCATCTTGGAATCATAGTTGAAATAAATAGTATTTCTCATTAAAGCATTAACATGTGAGTTCATCATAAGTTTGGTAATTCAGAATGGAACCAAAGCACTTCATTGTTTGGAATACAGGTTGGATATCCCTTATCCAAAATGCTTGGGACCAGAAGTGTTTCAGATTTCCAATTTTTACAGATTTTGGAATACAATCATCTTGCATAATGACAAAGATATCTTCTGAGAATTGAGTCATTAGGCGATTTTGTCATTATAGAAACATCATAGAGTGTACCTATATAAACCTAGATGGTGTAGCTTACCACACCTAGACAATATAGTATACACTGTTTCTACACTACAAACTTGTAAGGAGTGTTACTGTACTGAATATTTAGGTAGTTGTCACACAATGGTATTTGTGTATCTAAATATACCGAAACATGAAAAAGGCAACCCATTGTGCTATGACTGCTACTATATCACTAGATGATAGGAGTTTTTCAGCTCCATTGTAATATTATGGGACCAGTGTTGTATATGTGGCTCATCATTGATGGGACCATCATGTGGCACATTACTGTATTTATATACACATAATGAGATATCTTGGGGATGGGACCCAAGTCTCAACATGAAATTCGTGTATGTTTCATATATACCTTTTACATATAAGACAATATTATATAATACTTTAAATAATTTTATGTAAGAAATAACGTTTTCACTGTCCTCCTCACATTAGGTCAGGTGTGGAATTTTACACTTGTGGTCTTTCAGCACTCAGAAAGTTTTAGTTTGAAGTTTGGATTTCTGGACTAGGAATGCTCAACCTGTAATATGAATTAGTAAAGTCTTATCAGGTTCAGTATTTCATTTATTCAGTATTAAGCATATGACAAGGTATCAGTGTAAAAAATGAAACTATAAAAGTACTGGAAGAAAATATGAATAATTATTTTATAATTGCAACATGTAGAAGGCATTTCTGAAGTGTGAGAAACAAAACCCAGAAGATGTAAGAATTAATGGCTGATTTTAAAAAGTCATACAAATAAAAATTCTGTCTGGGAAAAAATCATACAGTCAAAACAAAGTTGAAAGATAAGTGGTAAATGGGGAGAAAATGTTCAACCCACAAGGTTTACTTGGAATTTATTGTAGAGATACAATCTTACATGTAAGAAAATTACTTGTGAACATCATTATCAATTGCAGCATTTTAATATTTAATTTTTATTTTTTTAGCACAGCAGTGGAATGGAAACAGCCTAAATTTTTACCAGCATGCTGGTTAAATTATGCTTCATTCATACAGCAGAATATTATATGTCTGTACTCTATTTGGAAATGTCTCAAAGAAATACAAAATTTTTAAAAAGATGCACAGTGGAATAGAGAGTATGCACATGTATGAGAAGTATTCACTTGTGCATGCATTAAAATATCTCTTAAACCATACATCAGAACCAGTATTATTGATATTTTCTGTGGGGAAGCCAGTTAAATGTCTGGTAAAGATTATCACTTTCTACTTCACCTAGTCCAAAAGTTAAATTACAAATAAGGAAAGATCAGCCATGTATATAAATACATGTTTTAGATCTCCAGCTTGGCACAGTGGATGCTAGAATGTTTTTTGTATTTTCTGGGATATACTCCAAAAAAAGATGTCTCCTTACATAAAGATGAGAATTTATGACAGTTTTCAACACGGAGTGAATAATAAACTTTTTTGGAGTCTTGTGGTAATTCTATAGAAGATATTTGTAGTTGTCTTCATCAAATCATCATTTAATTTTATGTACTGAAAATATATAATATACAGATTCAATTTTCTAGTAATCTTTTATATTGCAACTTCAACTCGTGGAACAATGTGGAGAACTAGCAACTTGTTGGGGGAGGATTCTGAGCTTCCAAAACTGATACCATAAAACTTTCAAGACAGTATGAGGATGAACTGCTCCTCAAGTTAAATGTACTTATTTTATGCAAGGTAGATAACAATGGAAGATATCTCCTTATAAAAATCATATTATAATGTGTTCATGGCCATGTGGAGTAAAGTAAGCAAATATTTCACTATAATTAAAGATGGTAAATGAAAGTTATGTCTTCTCTCCATTTTTGTTCCTGTTTCAGTCACATCACACTTTATCAGGTCTACATTTAGTTTTGTGTACCTGATTCATTTGTTTTCATTGCTTTCGTTTTGGCAGACTTGTGCATAAAGGCTGTTCTTTTTCCGTTATGAAGAATAAAATGTTATCTTGATTCAGGCACCTCACCCTTACAACTTTCTCTTAGAGCATGGCTTGCCTAAGCGTAAGTCTAACTCAAGCTTTCTGTTCCTGGGCAACTCTCCTTATTCATATGCGAATTGGCAGGAATATATTACCTCAGCCTGTGCTTGTTTGTCCTGGTTCCTAACTTTACTATTGATCCCCTTTTCATATAAGCATTGGAAATATTTTTAATGTCTGTGTAAAATATGAAATAAACAGTAACAGATCGTATGTGTTTCAACAAGCTATGTAACCTTGGTACCAGATTTCTGGCAGGCAGTTCATATTATCTAATAAAGCATTTGGCCAGCAGATGGGTTACCCCATCCCACTCAAAGAAGGTTTCTCATTCATTTGTGGAGGTTGCTGAAACCTTTGAACCCTTGGAATTCAACAGATTAAAGTACTGTATTTGTGAAGGGACAGATCCATTTTCCTTTGACGTTAAAATTATATCTAGTGTATATATTTTTATAACATTTGAAGGGATCAATTGTATTTTCCAAGTCATAAATTTTGGAAAATGGTCCTATACTCTTTGTTTTAATTTTTATAAAGATAGGAAACATACTGCTTTGCCAAGATAATCTTTTCATTTTGGATGTTGTTTATTATACTTTGTATTGATAGGTAATCCGCACTCCTCAATTAATTCCTTTCTCTCTCTCCACCCCAGCCAGTTCTTTCCACTAAAATCATTTAGAGAAAATCTAGTATTGCTTTCTCTAAAAATGTAATGAGTTGGTGGGGAGGTAGTGCATCTTTCTTTTCTTTTTTTCTTTTTTTTTCTTTTTTTTTTTTTTTTTTTGAGATGGAGTCTCACTCTGTCACCCAGGCTGGAGTGCAGTGGCCAGATCTCAGCTCACTGCAAGCTCCGCCTCCCAGGTTCACGCCATTCTCCTGCCTCAGCCTCCCGAGTAGCTGGGACTACAGGCGCCCGCCGCCTCACCCGGCTAGTTTTTTGTATTTTTTAGTAGAGACGGGGTTTCACCGGGTTAGCCAGGATGGTCTCGATCTCCTGACCTCGTGATCCGCCCGTCTCGGCCTTTTTTTCATGTAGAAAAATTCTCAGTCTCTCAACTATTCAATAATGATATGATTGCTAGACCCCTGAACCTACTGGTTAAACTCCTTATTTGTCAAAATTCACCTTAATTTAGCATCCCAAGTTCTTACAGTTTCCACAGATGGGCTATACAGATTGCAGTGTAATCATCACTTCTGTTAAGATAGCTTTTGTTTTTGTTTGTTTGGTTTGGTCAGCCATCTCACATATTGGCTCATTTTTGAGTTTGTATTCAAGTAAGGCCCATAGCACACTTTTTTCCCCAACTTCTTAAAATCAAGTTTTACTCTGATTGAACCTCCTCCCTGCCGTGTGTGATCATTCTTTGCTGTTTGAATTTTACTTTTCCCTTCTGAACTCTGGAAAGAATTTGCTGAAACTCAGTGTATAGTCCTTGGCTGCAATCCATTCATTTCATCTGTGTTTCTGGGAAGGGATTGGCATACATGTGGAGGAGCAGCTCCCCCTTTTTTTAATTGCTTATCATGTTTAGGTTGAGTTCTTAACTTTTAGGTCATGGACAATTGTTGAGAGGCAGAAGTAGAGAAGTACAGAGGTGATGAGGGCCTGTGGGATTTACTGAAGGGAGTTATTGCAAGCAGTTCTAAGTAAAGTGGTTTTTTGTACAGATTGGAAAAATTATATGGTTCATATGTATATATTAATGACTTTCTAAAGTATATGGATACTGTTGAGATTGTGAGAATGTAAATTTATTTAAATGTCACTGTATTTATTTCAACATTTTCTCATAATTTTCTTGATCAGTTGTTGCTATAATATGGCTATAGAGCAGACCACAATGTTTTATATTAAAAATTACACCTCATATTAGGAAACTGGAGCCTTTTATTTTATTTTATTTTTATTTTTTTGAGATGGAGTCTTGCTCTGGCACCCAGGCTGGAGTGCAGTGGCACGTTCTCCGCTCACTCTAAGCTCCGCCTCCTGGGTTCACGCTATTCTCCTGCCTCAGCTTCCCAAGTAGCTGGGACTACAGGTGCCAGCCACCACACCCAGCCAATTTTTTTGTATTTTTAGTAGAGACCAGGTTTCACTGTAGCCAGGATGGTCTCGATCTCCTGACCTCGTGATCCACTCGCCTTGGCCTCCCAGAGTGCTGGGATTGCAGGCATGAGCCACTGGACCCGGCCAGGCTTTTATTTTAAGATTCAGATCTTTGTCTAATATTTATTCAAGTTTTATTGACCATAAATATACTAATTTTGGTATTTTTTGCAGTATAATCTGTATGTTTTAAAAAAAATGTCTTGAAGCTTTCATAGCATTTTGAAAGTAACTACTACTAGAAATTCTTAATCATAATATTCCTTTGAGTTCTGTCTTGAAATTTGTCATCCATTCACTATTAGGTTACCTAACAGACAAAAGCTCACATGTGGGTATATCACTGGAAAACATGAGTATCCAAAAGGACGATTGGGAAACCTAAATAAAAAGTTCTTAATATTTGCGTGTATAACATTTTTATTTCAAAAAATGATAAAGATATATCATGGCTTGGTTTGAAGTATTTATAAAGGATGGGGATGGTCTCGGTGCACTTGGTCTTTCACATACCTGTTATCTCTGGAAGTCTTGATCTATTTTTCTTCATTTGGTATCTAGTTAGTGTCGGACCTTATGGTTCTATAAGAGTTTATTTTTAACTTCATGACTCTTATCCAGGACCATTTGTCTTACAGCCTTTCTGTAAATAACTGGCAATACTTGCCCTCTCCATCCCACTGCACGTACTGCTGTGGTGACCAACTCATTCCAGTTTGCCTAGGACTTTTCCAGTTTTAAAACTGAAAGCCCTGTATTTCTGGAATCTCCTCAGCCCTGGGCATACTGGGATGGTGAGTCATTCTGCATACTACCCTCTACTTTTCAGCACTTCTCTTAAGTTGTGGTTTGTCTGTTCATTGTCCAGAGTGGGCTGTGGAAGCCCAGGCATCCATCTGAAAGCTAATGTGTGTGAAGATGCCTTGTATGTAGCGTTAGAGGTTGGAAGTGACTTTTTTCTTTAAGCATTCCATTGACCCTCTTTTTCTACAAAAATGGTAGGAAATCATTGGATATCTCTTGACACATCCTTTTTAGGTTTCTTTTTTTTCTTGTTGAAATTGTGACATGAATTACCCTTGAGGAATTTTTGTCTTGAATTTTTTTCAACAATTCTGCAAAATAAAATTAATTATCTCCAACAATTCCACAAAATAAAATTAGACTGCATGGCTTCAGTTTGTCATAGTTTTTGGTGACTCAATACTTAACAAAGCAACAAAATTGTGCAATAAAATCTAGGAAAACCAAGTTTTTTAGTAATTGTGAATCCCAAGTTATCTTAGATTGGTTACCACTTAACTGCAGGATCCTGGACAAGTCTTGTTTTCTCTTTAGATTATGGTTTCCTCCTTCATGAAAGAAGCGGGCTTTGCTAGACTGACCCTGAGGTCATAATTTACGTTAAAGGAAATGACTTTCAGTCAGTGGAAGAGCAGGGTATAATTGCTTTATGTACCAAATACTTATTTTCTGGAGTCCATTTGGAGTCATTTTTGTGTCTCTCTAGCTTGGCCTCTGAGTACAGAACACAGCATAATGCACTATCCCCATAGTACCTCTTTCAGATAAGACTTCCTGACTGTAGCTAGGATATTATGTCAGACATCCCCAAGACTTATCCTGCGGGTTCAGTGATTCACCAGGAGGACCTACAGGATTCGGCATATAGTTGTACTCATGACTTATTACTCTGAAAGGATACAAAGCAAAATCAGCAATGAGAAAAAGCACATGGGTGAGGTCCAGGGAAAACAGGAATAAGCTTCTAACAGTTATTTTCCAGTTAAGTCACAGAAGATGTGCTTAATTCTCCAAGCAGCTAACTAGTTGTGACAACATGTGTGAAATGTTGAAATGTTTACCTACTATGAAAGCTCATTAGAGATTCAGTGCCCATAGCTTTTCTGGGGAATGGTCACATAGGCAGCCTCTGTACCAAAATTTCAAGCACCCAGAAGGAAGGCAGATGTTCAGCATAAACCACATTGTTTGTATAATTTAGCCATAGTGAGCCATCTTATCTAGGAATGATGGGAACCCTTCCCATTGGAAAACCATCTGGAAACCATATGGAATCCAACTTTTCAGATGCCTGCCAAGGACCAACCTTACAAGCAGATCTTTCTAAGGATAGAAGTCTTAAGTTGCTATCTCTTTTCTGAACATAGTAAAACTCAAAGATTGCTTCAGCCCTTAACCTGTTGTCCAAGGGAGGCCACATGACATTGAGGAGTAACTCTGAAGTTCTCCTTCTGGCCCTACTAGTAATTTGTTAGGTGACTTTGGCTAAGTTGAGAGGAGCTGTACCTTCTTCACCTATGAATTTGAGATGATTATGCTAACTACATAGGGATTTTGTTAAATTATTTTATGCACACGTACATGCAAGATATATGATATTACTTGCCCCTGAGTCCACTCATTCTGAAATGTTTTTTAAGAACCTACTGTGTGCTTAATATTGTGATAAGCTCTGGGGGTCAAACTGTGAGCAAAAGAATGTTCTCTGCCTTTCTGTAACTTATAGTCTCGTTGGAGAGAGAAACTTTAATCTCACATAATTTGAGAGTATTCATAATTTGAGATTATGCAAATTAATATGTAATTACAATTTGTGGTGAGTGTCCTGAAAGAGAGTTAGAAAGTGCAGTGAAAAATTTTATGGGTACTGACCTATTCTAGTAGGTCAGAGAGGGTCTCTCTAAGGAAATAGTATATGTGTAAGAATCTCAAGTTTGCCTGGGCAGTGGCCACATCAAGATGTCAGGGAGGAGTATTAGATAATGGTCTTGAAAAGGCTCTTCTCTTTGAATGGGAGGGTGCAGACATTATTAGAAAATAAAACACAGGCCAACATGGTTGAAGAAGAGAGAACAAAGGGGAGAGAGAAAGTGGATGAGACTGGAGAGAAGTAACCTAGGGCCACATTGTAGTAATGGAGTTTCTCTACTATCCTAAGAGGGTATTTACCAATGAAGTGACATGATCAGATATCTAACTATTTTGAAATGATCACCCTGGCTGCTTTGTAAACAAAGGTTTAGAATGTACAAAGTTGGCTTAAGAGGCGATTGGAGAAGCCTGAGCTAGTGCTGATTATAACTTGAGTTAGAGTTATTATAGCTTGCTGGGAGATGCAGAGGAATGTAAAGATTTGAGAAGGCCTATCTAGAGTTACTTGCTAAACTGTTTGAATAAACAGTTTCATGACTGTTTTTCCATAATTTTTAAAAACAATCTGTATAGCATCTCTGGTAGAGAAAGGGATGGGAGTTATAACTTGCTGAGTTTTGCACATCAGCTACAATCTATCTTGCCCATGCTTCCTTTGAATATATATAAGATACTGTCTAACACATACGTAGGAGTTTGTGTCGACTGCTTCATATATACTAACTCATTTTACTTTCATGGAAATCTTGTCAGGTAGATGCTATTATTACAGACATATTACAGTTGAGACACAGAGTTTAAGTAACTGACCAAATCAAAACAAATAAGAAATAGTAGAGCTGGGATTTAAGCTAACTAGTTTGCGTTCAGATCCATATGGCCAACTATATAGATAAGTAGCAAACTTATGACCCTTAGGCCAATTCTGACCCATGGCTGTTTTTGCACAGCCAGCCAGACAACTACAAATTTTTAAAAAATTAAAGGGTTGTAAAATATAAGGAAAAAATAAAATTTTGTTAGTGTATGTGGCTCACAAGGCCTGAAATGTTTACTATTTGACCTTTTGCAGAAGAAGTTTCTCAACATCTCTATTATACTAACTTTTACTACGAAAACATTTTTCTTTAGTAGAAAATTGAGAAACTTTCTACTTTACAGATAAAAGATGCGTCCAGTCATAAAATCAGTTAGTAGTAGAATGAGAACAGTGTACTCCCTGTTACTTCTGTGACACAATAATTTGTTTTTTATTGTTGCCAGTTTAAAATTAAGAACTGTGTTTAAAGTTACTTGAGAAGATATGGATAAAAGGCAGCTGGGCTAGTGCTGAGTTACTTAACTGTGATGCCCTCATTAAGAAAACGGATTTCAGCGCCGCTGAGACTCCGTCTCAAAAAAAAAAATGGATTTCAGATGGATTTTATAAGCTGCTTTAGCATTTGGTGACATGATATATTAGCAAAAACAGTTTCTGTTTTGAAACCATGGTTTGTTTTTAAATAGAAAAATTGTGTCACTACTGAATATTGGTAAATTCTGTTCCGATATCAACAGCTATTTGGAGAAAAAAATGACTCCAACAATGCATTTTTTTTTTTCTTCCAGACCTTTGAGGACATAGCATGTTTTAGCCTTTCTAAGCAAATTGACCTCTTGATTTTTGGAGAAATTATAAATTCATCTGAATTTTCAGACGGAGAAAAATAACCATTTAACAAATATTTATTAAATCTTACTGTAATGTTAGGCATTTTGGAGGATTATGTAAAGATGATTACATAGTCTGCCACAGGTTTTCATTTGGTAAGTGGTTGTTCAAATCTACCACACTGTATAGATGCATCACCTGTTTCTTATGCATGGAAACTGTATTGATCTGTTGTCTAATAGAGTCTGAAGGTGGCAATAGAGGTTACATTTGGCTACTGATGAGCTTCCATTTGCTTGTTTTTTTAACATCATGGTGCCAGGTATCTTGCTGAAACCAAGAAAAAGAGATAGCTGTTGCTGTTATAGATTGATGGTAGCAGTGGATGGCGGGTGCCTGTTATTGAAGCACCATTCCTCAGTCATCTCACTTCATCATTCATTTGGCTGGTGGAGGGTGGATTGGAAAAGGTATTAATTATAGTTATTTAAATTATAATATTGTTTGGTTAAAGAACTCTGTATATTGTATGTTTCATTATCCTTAGATGATTCAGTCTGCTAAAAGATTCACATTGCAGAATTTTCTATCATTTTTTTTTGATTGGAAGTTTAGAGATTTTACCTAAAGTTGTACTCTGTCTTTATAGGAATTCTGTATTTTTAGTTATTTGATAACTTTCCATACTATTTTCCATAGAGGTTGAACTAATTTACATTCCCACAAACAATGTGTAAGCGTTCCCTTTTCTTTGCATCTGTGCTGACATCTGTGGTTTTTTGACCTGTTAACAATAGCCATTCTGACTGCTGTGAAATGGTATCTGATTGTGGTTTTGATTTTCACTTCTCTGCTAATTAGTGATGTTGAACATTTGTTCATGTATTTCTTGGTCACTTGTATTTCTTCTTTTGAGAAATATCTCTTCAGCCATCCCAATACTGGGTATCTACTCAAAGGGAAAGAAGTCATTATATAAAAAAGACACCTATACTCATAAGCTTATTGCGGCACTGTTCACAACAACAAAGTCATGGAGCCAACCTAAAAGTCCACCAGGAGTTGACTGGGTAGAGAAAATGTGAAATGTGATATATATAGACCATGGGATATGACACAGCTACAAGAAAGAATAAAATCATGTCCTTTGCAGTAGGATGAATGGAGCTGGAGGCCATTATCCTATGTGAGCTAACTTAGAAAACCAAATACCACATGTTCTCACTTATAAGTGGGAGCTAAACAATGGGTACACATGGACATAAAGATGGAAAAAATAGACACTGGGGACCCCAAAAAGGGGGAGGTTGGGAGAGGGTTGAAAAGTTACCTGTTGGGTACAGTGTTCACTATGTGGGTAATGGATATACTAGAAGCCAAATCCTCACCAATATGCAATGTACCCATGTAACAAACATGCACCTGTATCCTCTGAATCTAAAATTAAATTTAAAGAAATAATAAAAACAAGAACTATTCAGCTGAGCTCATATTGTAGAACCATAAGAAAATAAAGTTTTATATTTTTTAACACTGAATTTTGTGTTTGTGTGCAACAGTGAGTAACTGAACAAGGGACTTGGAAAATATGTGTTGACTCAATAAGTAAATGAATGAATAGATGGAAAAATAATAATTATAGGGATTTTTAAACATACAAAAAATGCAGTTTCAGTATTTATCACATATGACCAGTCTTGTTTTAATCTGTCTACCCGAATTAACTTTAAAACACATTGTAGGCCCGATATCATTTGATTGGATATTACTTCAGTGTGTGTCTCTAAATTATAAGGACTCTTTTTTTAAAAAAAGTAAATGAAATTAGCATGCTAAAAAATTAACTAATTTCTCAATATCACCAAATATCTAATTAGTATTCAGATTTCTCTAATTTTCTCACAAATGCTTTTTTATAGTTTTTACAAATCAGGTCCGAACTCAAGTCCATGACTAACATTTGTTTGAAATGTCTCTTATGTTAATATTCTATATATTTCCCTTCCCTTTTGTGCCTTTTGCCATCGATTGCATAAGTCATTTGTCCTATAGAATTTTTCATGTTCTGAATTTTATTGCTGACATCTCTTTCCTGTCACCATATCTTTGTCTCTTTATTTCTGGTAAATTTGTAGTGTAAATGGTAGTGAAATCCGAAAAGTATGTATCCAGTTTAGGTTACATTTTCTAACAATAATACTTCATAAATGGTGAGATGGTTGAATTTTTGAATTGGTTGATAAAAGCATGTGGGTGATACATGTCAACACTATTGTTTTTTTTTTTTTTTCCTCCAACTAAGATTTATTTCTTATTGCAGTCATGATGATACTGGATAGCAAGTTAGAGGAAACAGCTGTTCATGTGTAATGTTACTAACCAGACCTTTCTTTAACAAAATTACGTATTTGTGATTTGGTTTAGGTTATTTATAAAGAGCAACAGTACTGTGAAACAGTAGGAGTTCTTATTTGGCATAGGATTGCTAGACATGGTCAGACTACACATGAGTAAGCTTTGCCTTCTGAGTCATTGGATTTGGTTACATTTTTGTCTACTCAAGGGTCTGGCCAACTTTACTTTTCCTACTAAGGATGATGAAATCCTTGCTGTTAACTTTATGCTGGAATTGTAAGTGTGAAAATTCATCCAGTAAAACCCAAAACTTGTAGTTAATTTTTATGATTTATATAGAAGAATTTAAGTAAGAAATGTAACTTTAAATAGAGTAATTTTATTACAGATAGACTTTAAAAGCCTCTTTGTTCTTATAAAATAAAATGTGGTATTCCCTATTTTGAAATTTATTCTGAATAATGTTAAATTTTCATAATCAGTTAAGCTCTGTTGGAAACTTTATAAACGAAAATTTTTTTAAATAGTTGATTTTAAAAAATATTCTTAAAATATATTTACTTGGGCCTGATCACCCAGACTGGAGTGCAGACATGTGATCTTGGCTCACTGCCATCTCTGCTTCCCGAGTTCTAGTGATTCTCCTGTCTCAGCCTCTTGAGTAGCTGGAATTACAAGTGTGTGCCACCATACCCGACTAATTTTTGTGTTTTTAGTAGAGACGAGGTTTCACCATGTTGGCCAGGCTGGTCTCAAACTCCTGCCCTCAAGTGATCTGCTCACCTCATCCTCCCAAAGTGCTGTGATTACAGGCATGAGCTACTGTGCCTGGCCAGGAAATACCTTTTTCTTAGAAAAAATTCTAAGACTGTTGATGTTTATCTTCATGGAATTTTTTTTTTTTTTTTTTGGTTGACTAATGAATGTTTGAATTTAGTATTTCTTTGTATATTGTACTGATTTATATTTTATTGTAGTTATTTTCAAAATTTGATGGATAAGTATATTGGTTCATCTGCTGTAATTTTTATAATGCATTATTGCCATGTTTGGTGATTATTGCTTAGGGGATACTCAAAACCTGTATTATTTTCTTATAAATGGAGTGCAAGTGAGAAACAAATGATGTTACTCAGAGAATATTGAAAAGATGTTAGTTTTGCTTTCTTAGAGTGTGGGTCCTTCTAAATCTTTAGTTAAAACAAAAACAACAACAATAATAACAACAAAAAACTGTTCCAGCCCTTTTGGCATTTGTTGATGCACTTGTTTCTTTTGTACATTTTCCAACATGCCTTTTCCTATTAATAATAATCATTATCTGTAGTAGCTTATTGTAGGTGTTTTGAGACAATCCCTTAACTCTGTCTACTTCTACTGAAAAGTGTTATGTGGGACTGAAAATAATAATTTATTATAAAATGGTCGTTAACAGTTGTGTATTTACTAGGGCAGTGATTATTTTGATTTCATTTATTCTTTAAAGATAAACCAAAACACAATAAATAATGTTGTTGCTTATAAGAATTTTCATAAAAAAGCAATCTCGGATAGTAGAAAAAAATTAAGATTTTGTTTTTAAATATTTGCTCCCAGTCGTCACAATTTATTTTAGAAAATTGGGATCAGATTTAATGGTTGTATTGTTTTTTGTATATGTCATTATTTTGATGAATATAATTTGCTGATATCCTCGCTGATGTCATAAATCAGGAATGCTTTATAGATGATGGTGAAGTTTGTTAATTAGATAATGTCAGAGAATCTTAATCATTATGGATTATAAAAAATGTTCATTTTATGGAAGTTTTTCTCAATGTTGAAATACTCTATTGATGGCATGCTTTTTCTTAATCATCGGTGTACTTTTTTGCATTGAAATAACTGTCATTTGAAGGTTCATCATTTGTCAGTAATACAACCAATTTGAATCATCTGTTGTTTCAACAGCTCTTTGTTTAGTCTTGTATAGATCAACAAACCAGAATATTTCCATGGGTTTAGTGAGGTCTCTGATTATTGTAGTGAGTTGTAAAATGTGAGCATTTGATCTCTTGGTAAATCTTCTTGTGTTTCCTTTTGTCTTTGCAGATAAATTATTAGTCATAACTGTAGCAACAAAAGAAAGTGATGGATTCCATCGATTTATGCAGTCAGCCAAATATTTCAATTATACTGTGAAGGTATGGTATATCCTTTAACCTTTAAAGATCCTATAATGTGTGCCTAAAGTACAGTTTTCATAATAACAGCACTACAGTCTGTAATCCTCACAAGGAAGATAGCATTTGGTTACATAATTGCTGTTAGTTCATATAGTTTTTGGCCTTATTAATATTTCCTAACACAAATAAATGGTAAATGCTTGAGGTGAGGGGATAGCCAAGGTATTCGGATTTGGTCATTACATGTTGTATGCCTGTACCAAAATATCACATGTACCCCATAAATATGCAACTATTATGCACCTGTAATACTTAAAATAATACTGTGCCACTTAAACAATAATTTCTTAATTTTTGCCAATGCTTTGTATAAATATGTTCTATAAAACAGCAAAAAAAAATGTTAATATGTATTTGCATATATATATAATTTCTTTCTGGCAGGTCATATACAAATACAATGTAAATAAGATTTGGCAGGGATTTTTTTCACTGAATAATTTTTTCTGTAATGGACTTCGCTATCATAGGATGATTCTTTGTTTACAGAGAATTAGAAATATAAATGTGAAGAGGGTGCCTTTTCTGTCTGTTGAGAATTTTCTTTTTTTTTTTTTTTCTTTGGTTCATTTGTTTTCATTTAGAGGAATTTGGGAGCATTGTTACTGTATTTTTAACCAAAGCGTTTTAGAAAATTTATCTCCAGGTGAACATCTCATTGACAAGTGATCAGAGGAAACTTGGGGAAACTGATAGAACTATTAAACTTAGCTATGAGAGGTCTGCCATTTTATTTACTTACTTGTTTTTTCTAATAGAAAGAAGGATCTGTCAGCCAAGTCTTTTCTACAAATAAGAGGAGAACAAGGAGATACCTAGGTAGGAACACAAAAAGCAAAAAAACTTTTTTTTAAAAAAAGAAGAAAGATTACTTTTTGGAGAAAAAACTGATCCATTTGAGTATATAATGTATTAAAAAGGTAGTTTTTATTAAATAACCACTGGAATACTAAATGCAGATGTAAATATAGAACAGCTTAATGTTAATATAGAATAGCTAATAAACAGCTAAACTTTGCTGAAAAGGAGATGTAGTGGTAATAACTAGATGTTTAATACAGGATAAATGAAAAACATGTTAGAAATATGTTACTATGGTAGAAGAAAAATATACGTACCAATAGGAGACACTGTGGAAATAAAATTAAAATTAAGATAAAATAATGCTGAAATCTAGTTGGGGAATCATTAGGGTTCAGACTGGAGAGAGAGTGGAATGTTTCTTATATGCAAGGCGCCTTGTAGGGAAATTTATATATGATATGCTGTTAAGTCACTATATGAACCGCGTAAGGTGGATACTACTTTATTTCTGGATGAAGAAAACTTGTCCTAATGCAAATAACTATAAAGTATAATATCAGATCTTGGACCCCATCCCCACTTAACTTACTGGAATTTATGATCCTTTTGCTTGTCTCCTCATGTAATGCAGTGGTTCCCATTAAGTGGTTCCACAATAAGTGTGGACCTTAGACCACCAACATCTGCATCACCTGGCTGCTGGTTAGAAAGAAAAAATAGTCAGGCTCCACCTCAGACCGACTGGATTACAAATTCTGGGAGTGATACCCTGAAGTCTGTGTTTTAACAAGGCTTCCATGAGATTCAGATGCACACTGAAATTTGACAACCACTAGTGTAGTGAAACGAACATAGAGGGTGGTGCTTAACATGGTGTATTGCACAGAGCAGATTCTCAGATGTCATTGGGTCCAATATTGCTTTAGAGTTAGGGATTCCAGATGGGTTGTGAAACAAATCTCAGGGCCAGAGGAGGCCAGTTTTTAGAGCAAGTACTATTAATGCTTCAAGATTAGCCTAGTTTGAATCCAGATCCAAAACAGCTTGAGTTTTCTTGGGTTGTATTTTTCCCTCAGCCTTCTGCAAAGGAAGTGATAAGTTTTAACAAGACATTTGAGGCTGGGAGCCCCACAGGCTTTCCCAGCAAGACTTATCTCTGACTCAGTATTAAGTAAAGTTAGAACTAATGGTATTTATTATTAAATTTTATTTTATCCTTTTCTTGTGTGTTTATTTTTAATTTCATTCTCCATTAATTTCCCAGATCTCTTAGTAGATTATTATAATGGCAACTTCAGACTTTGTTTTGATGAAACGAAGAGAAAAGGTGTGTGTTGTGTGGGGGAAGGGTCATGTATTGTACTTTCTGTTCCCTTAGAGTCAGTGTGTCATAATGCATTTCCAGTTCAGGGAGCAGCTGCTGAGGCTCAAGCAAATAGTGAAGAGAAAGGGTACAGGGTAATTAAAATGAAATTTAAAATAATCGTACTTAGGCAGTTTTTTGCATTGAAAAATCCTTGTTAAGCTTTAGACAATTACATAAGTTTAAGAAGTATAAGGCAAAGAAGGTGATTTTTTTTTCTTGATGCCCTCTGTAATTCCCTGAAAAACCCATTTGGGTTCAGTAGGAAAATCACTTAAAGGCCTCTCATCAAGGAGTCACTGAGCTTCAATATTGATCATAAAGATTTCTTGCCAGATTAAAAAAAGTGATATGGGAAATTTATTCATTTTTCTTCTTTTTGGTCTGAACAAATAGGAATAAAATGATACAATGTGAGAAATACTTTCTGGGTCTACTTCCTTGGGTTAGACTCACAACTTTTGAGATGGTAAAATTGAGAAGGGCATTTTGTGGATGGATAACATTAAAGAATTATGGTCTCACTTAGGCATCTAGATTTTTTTTTCTAACATCATGATTTCATGAAACATTAGAAGAGTGGTTATTGTACAGTAGTGTTCAAGTTGATGATGTCTTTAAGTTTTTCATAGTACTTTCATAATTTGAGTTTTGCTCAGGAATGAAATGTTTTGTTCATAGGTCCTTGGTCAAGGAGAAGAATGGAGAGGTGGTGATGGAATTAATAGTATTGGAGGGGGCCAGAAAGTGAGATTAATGAAAGAAGTCATGGAACACTATGCTGATCAAGATGATCTGGTTGTCATGTTTACTGAATGGTAAGAGAAACACCTGTGAATTTTAAAATCTGTATTAAATTACTTTTTAAAGAGCTGAGATTTGTATTTGTAGATGATGTATTAAAATATGGTTGGATGGGTGGCTCACGTTTGTAATCCTAGCACTTTGGGAGGCCTAGGCAGGTGGATCACAAGGTCAGGAGTTCAAGACCAGCCTGGCCAAGATCGTGAAACCCCGTCTCTACTAAAAATACAAAAAATTAGCCGGGCATGGTGGTGGGCACCTGTAATCCCAGCTACTTGGGAGGCTGAGGCAGAGAATTTCTTGAACCCGGAATGCGAGGTTGCAGTGAGCCGAGGTTGTGCCACTGCACTCCATCCTGGCGACAGAGTGAGACTCCATTTAAAAAAAAATTATTGACAAGGAATCATTGTTTTAAAAAGTAGATATTACTCAGTTATAAAACTGTTGTATTAATTAGTTCTCATGCTACTATAAATTCCTGAGACTGCATAATTTATAAAGAAAAGAGGTTTAATTGGCTAACAGTTTCACAGGCTGTATAGGAAACATGATGCTAGCCAACTTCTTGGCTTCTGGGGAGGCCTCAGGAAACTTAGGATCATGGCAGAAGGCAAAGGAGGAATGAAAGTCTCACATGGTTAGAGCAGGAGGAAGTGAGGGGAGGTGCTACATACTTTTAAACAATCAGATCTCATGAGAACGCTGTAATGAGAACATCACTAGGGGGTTGGTGCTAAACCATTAGAAACTGCCCTCATGATCCAGTCACCTCCCACCTGGCCCCACCTCCAGCACTGAGGGTTACATTTCAACATGAGATTTGGTTGGGGATGTAGATTCAAATTATATCACCCATGGTCTGACATGATGTAATGCCATCAAAGACAATGAATTATCACGAACACTAATGAAACAACATGGCAAGAGCTAACTAACGTTTTTGTGAAATTCATACTTTAGTCTTGAGTTAAGAATAAATATCATATTGAGCTTTACTCTTGAGAAGGGTGACTTAATGGATTCTGGTTAAACAGAAGAAAAAAGACCACGCAAAGTTATAAATACAAGTGAGACATAAGAAAGCCTGTGTTACTAAGAAAGAAGAACCTTTTTAATGTAAATGTATTTTGTGTAATATTTCCCTCTCCTAATTAAAATATCCACTGTCTTTTTTTGCCATCTTCTTATAATTTTATAATAACATCAAATTGTCGTGAGTTATGTTACTACTTCCTTTCTTTTATTCTCTGTATCTTATTTGTTTTTGTTATTGATTGCTCATTTTAAGTCCTCGTGAATTTTCCCCTCTAACTTAGGAAAGTCGTTTTATATGTTTCTTCTCAACTTGAAAATGTAAAGACACAAATTATTTGCAGATGAAAAGAGTAATATTTTTATGCATTAATATACATAAGAAAGTTGTAAATTATGAAATGAAAATAGATATTAGTATAATGAAGTGTGCCATACACACTTAAAAATTTTAAAAAGGTACATAACACTTGCATCTGTAAAATTTTCATGTTATATTTTACGCAAAAAATTAAGTTCTACCTGTGGTTACCTATTTTGCAAGATGAAGTATGGTAAGGCAAGTGTTAACCATAGTGTCCTGGCAATTTTTCTACAACATTTGTTGTTTTTTTTACACTTAGAAAAAGAATACCAAGTTCATTAAAATAGCTCTGTAGAATAAATACTGAGTATGTTTTGGTTTGAAATTACCATGGATTTCAAACAACCATATTAGTCAACTTAAACTTGTCACATGTACATTTTCACTTTGGCTTTGAGGCAGATTCTCCTTGTAAGAATTACTACATACGAGTCAGTAAAGATTTTAGATCCCCAAGGTTCCTTTTGGGTTTTAGGAAGAACTCCTTTTCTCTACCATTACTCTCACATCACCATCCGCCACCTCTGGCCCCCTATCTAACGTTTATCCTTGTGGACAGCTGGTATAGTGAGGGACCTATTTTTTTCTCATGAGAATTAGGACACTGTGAGATACCTAAAGCCAGCTTGAATTTGAGTTTGTTGATTTAGATGATACTTTAAGACCTAGCTTGACAGAAAAGATAATAAAATTTTAATGGAAGACACAGTGTCTTCCAGGCACTGTTAGTGTTTGGGATATATCACGGAAACAAACAGATAAAATTTCTTACAACTCCTGTGAGAACAGCCAGCTAACTGAAAACATGGGTGCCCACTCAGCCAAATAATTGTCTAAGAAGAGTCATTAACATTTTCTCCGTCATTACCTACCATGACTACCCTGTGGAAAAAACCTAGGGGTCATGAGAAAGTAGCCAGGGGAGTAAAGAAGGATGAGCAATTGAAGCCACATAAGAACTTTTTTTTAACCCCACTTATTTTTTAAAAACAACACACTTTTAAAAAAGTATATACAGAGTGATGAATTTAGTTGAAAATTGTAGGTAATCTAGGGCCCGGGAGAATGAATTAAGTGAACTAAGCTGTTTGTAAATGGTTTGAAATATGATGCCCATTCTGTAACACAATTCTTAAACTCTTAATTAAGGTTAGTTCTGGTAAAGGGCTGGAATTCAGGATATATTTATTTTAATAAAGCAAACACATTCTTATTTTTTACGTGGTATTTTTAAGGACAATTCAACTGTAATAATTAGTTTTATGGAAGCATAGGTCACTATTATATGAAAATATACAGAGATTTATAAACTTGGTGGTTTAGATGAGCTTTTTAAGAAACACAGCTTTGTTATGGTATAATTTATATAACATGCCATAAACATTTGTAAGTGTAAAATTCAGTGAATTTAATTAAATTTACAGAGTTGTGCAGTCATCCCCATTATTCAATTTTAGAACGTTTCCAATACCCCATAATTATCCCGTATGCCATTTAGACATGCTAAAAAGCCCGAATTAATTTGGAAACAATTTTGTCACATTCCTTCCATGGAATATGTATACTAAAATTACTTTTGGATGAACATTTAAAATTAGAAACTGGCTCTTTATAAATATAATGTGTAGGGTAAGATTTATTATACTTAATTTAGATAAAAATAAATATTTGGCAAGGTTTTAGGTTATTCTCAGAACAAAAGGAAAACTGAAGATATCCATATAATAAATTCAATCTTTTTTGCAAGTTATTTCATGCTTCAGTGTTTGTGTGTTTCCTTGCAATTAAAATGGCTTATAAAGTTTGATAATCTCTCCTTGATTAGAACACCAAAAAATATGAATTTGGTGATTTTTTTTTTTAAATAGGCTAATGAAAATTTTGGGGACAAATATTACAATTTGGTAGCTATCAACTCCTTTATGGAGAAAAATGATGTCATAAATATTTTATAGTATACCTTAATCAAGTGAATGAGCATGTTGAGTTTTATAACTGGGTACTTTACATTTGTTTTAGAATTAAGTTACAAAGCTTATATTTCTTCTATTATCGTCATATTGAAGAGAAGTGATCAGACCTAATCATTATATGTTGGCTAGTGCTTATTATTTTTGTAAGGATAATATATAAACCAAAATATAACAAATTATTTGTGTTCTTGGGAGTAAATTTGATACATACTTAATATCCTCACACAACTTTTGCTGTGCTGCTTACAGTAAAATATAAACTAGCAGAGTCTCAGGCCCTAAAATAAACCTATGGTGAGGTAAGTTTTCCAGATTTGGGGGCATCAAATAAAGTCGCCTAATAAAAATTTTGACTGTTCTTTTTTCTTTTTGACTAAAAATTTCTTTTAGATTTAAGGAAATTTAGAAGAAAACCAGTTAGAAATAATGTTGGCGTAATTAATACTTGAGTTTGAATTTGAGACAGGACAGACATTTACACTTTCATTGGTGGCACTTTGTGTAACTCAACTGATTAGAATGTAGATGTGCACCATATTGAAGACTCCCGGTATATGAAATATTTGAAAGACATTTGGTGGTGGTTACTGGCCTTACAAAAAAGGAGTATTTCTTTTATGGAAATATCTACTCAAAGATATTGATATATAGAAACCTCCCAGTTCTTTGAATTATTTGTTTAAAGATGATTATGAGTTTGAGGTAAGATAAAAGAATTGGCTGTTGCGAATTTAAGTTACCAGTAGGAAAGACTAAACAGAAAAAAAAATTGGAATGGTAGTCAATGGTATACTATACAAGTTGATATATATAATTAAAATAAATGTAAAGCGTAGTCATTATTTGAGCAGTTTCTTAGGCAGCTCTGATCTGCAAAGTTGATCCAAGATAAATAAATACTGGTTAAAATGGAGGGATAATTTCAGTCACACAAATCCCTGCTGTTTACTAGTCTACCTTATCACTTTGATTGTATATGCATAGTTTCTTTTCAGTTATGCTGAATTGTAATTGTGTGTTTCACACAGTGAAGCTGGGGCTTGTTCCTCAATTACATACATTCAGGGTGCAATAGCAAGAAATCAGTTGAGTAATGGTGAATTGCATTAGAAGAAGAAACAGGCCTCTTAAGAAGGGAAAATAATGGTGGATGCTTTGAAACTATTTTTTGAGATTTTTTGTTGTTCATTTGGAGAAATAAGATGACTTCTAAAGGCAGGAAGGTATCTGAACTTTTTAAATACCAAAGGATGGAAATTATTTAAAAGTTGAATTTTGATTAGAAAATATGAATATGAGGATATTGTTTCTGATTTCATATGTCAGCCAACTTTTGTTTTCCTTTTGGCTTCTCATTGATCATTATTTTGCTGAAAAAGTGGCATCAGTGAACAGGTTTTCCACTTTGCATTCAGGATACATATGTTGAGCACAAAATGTAATCCAGGCATTGAAGTTAATACTATAGAAAAAGAGATATAAATAGATGCCACCCTCAAGGAATTCTCATGTATATTGTACTAATTCTACAGACAAAACAGAACAAACATTGTGGAAAAAGAATGCATAGCTTTTAAAAAACCTGAATGTTGGCATAATCTCTTTAGAATCATTTATTTTTGGGAAAGTTGTGAAAGATTGTGTTTTATTGAGTCACTTAGATATTATTTTGAAAATAACATTTTTATGATTTTGTTGTTATGTTGAAGAACAATTTATATGTGTTATTCTAAAGGTGACCAGATCTTACTTGTATTTAGGATACATTTTATACCTCTCATAATTCAGGTTGCATTCCTAACATACTTGACTTTTATATTGTCTTACATGATTTATAGAAAAGACAAAGTTTTTTGAAAGAAAAACTTGTAAAATACAATATCTATAATTTTAACTAACAGCGGCAGATTTATTTGACGCTTTCTTGGTGGTGATGACATTTTAAGTGTGCAGATGCAAGGAACTTAGTCATTAGTGAAGGGCAGCATTTCATTATATTAGTGTAAAGGAAAGCCAAACCACATCATGGATCCTAGTTTCTGTACTGCTTTCTTCTTCCTCTTTTTTTTTTTTTTGAAGGAAAGATTGAAATTATTAGCTGTACTTAAATATATTGCACTGCCTTCTGGTTCATCTAGAATAGTGTGAAATGTGTTTAGGAATTAAGTAGAAAGTGAGTGACGTTTCCTTTCTTAAATTGTTCAAATGTTCTTCTTAATGTTTACTGAGTATGGACAAGCATATTCGCGAGTAGATTGAAATGAGGGAAAAGAAGGTAATGTACAGAAAAGTGTTAGGTGTTCACATATGTGTAGATTGGCCCTGGGTATTCTTATATGTGATTATTTTGTCTGACTATTATATGTATGTAGGTGTGTATTCCCAAAATGGATTGTCTGCTTGAATTTTATTCTTCTTAGGAAAATGTACTAGGCATCAATCATGTTCAAAATATGATGCTGGCTGCTGTGGCTGGATCTGTAAAATATGCTTCTAGCTGCTATGGCTGGGGCACTGACTGGGGCAGAAATTCTCATCTCTGGATATATTTCTTTCT
Source organism: Papio anubis (assembly GCF_008728515.1). NCBI lineage: Eukaryota > Metazoa > Chordata > Mammalia > Primates > Cercopithecidae > Papio > Papio anubis. Next base: position 145,819,437 of record NC_044977.1, read on the forward strand.
CAGCAACTTGGTATTTGTTGTATCTGGCATGTGGTGGCTACATCATAATAGATGATAGGAATTTCAATTTTTTTCTTAAATGTTTATTTCTTCGTTATTTATTCATTGATTTAATGAACACTTATTGTGCATTAAATATGTATCATATTTGAGACTTCTAATATTGCAGAAATAAACTTAACTGTCATTTCTTAACTAGAGGGAATTTTTCATTTAATTTATTCTATCGTTTCACAAGTAAAGAGACTGACCCCGAAACAAGTAGATATTGCTTATGGTCCTACAGGTAGATAGCAGCTTGAGCAGCTTGCAGTCCTTGCCACCATTTTCTCTTTGGCTGCTCTTTATCTTAGATGGTGTTATAGCTCTTGGACCACTCTCAGAAGTCATTTTGGAGGAAGTAACCCTCCAGCTAGACAGTGTCCTCATTGACTTCCACCTCTGCCCAGCTTCAGTCAGGATTTCATATTCAGCAAATGAAATTATATACTATTCCAAGGAACATCCCCCACGTAATATTTAGCTTTTTTATTGATGCATAATATTTATACGTATGTATGTGGTACATATGATATTTTGTTACATGCATAGAATGGTAATGATCAAGTCAGAGTATTTAGGATATCCATCACCTCAAATATTTATCATTTGTATGTGTTAGGAACCTTTCAATACCTATCTTTCAGCTGTTTTGAAATATAGAATGTGTATTTGTCCATTTTTATATTGCTGTAAAGAACTGCCTGAAACTGGGTAATACATAAAGAAAAGAGGTTTAATCGACTCACAGTTCAGCATGACTGGGGAAGCCTCAGGAACCTTATCATCATAGTGGAAGGCGACGGGCAAACAAGGCACCGTCTTCACAAGGTGTCAGGAAGGAGAAGTGCTGAGCAAAGCGGGAAGAGCCCCTTTAAAGCCATAAGATCTCATGAAAACTCACTATCATGAGAACAGCATGAGGGAAACTGCCCCCATGATTCAGTTACCTCCTCGCTTGACATGTGGGGATTTTGGAGATTATGTGGATTACAATTCAAGATGAGATTTGGGTGGGGACGCAAAGCCTAACCATATCACAGTGTGTTAACTATAGTCACCTTACTCTGCTATAGAGTGTTAGAACTTACTCTTTCTATCTAACTGTGTGTTTGCATCCATTCACCAACTTCTTTTCATCCCACTTGGCCCCCACACACCCTTCCCAGCCTCTGATAACTATCATTCTGCTCTCTACCTTTAACTTTTTTTTTTTTTTTAATGGAGTCTCACTCTGTTGCCCAGGCTGGAGTACAGTGGCGTGATATCAGCTCACTGCAACCTCTGCCATGCGGGTTCAAGCGATTCTCCTGCCTGAGCCTCCTGAGTAGCTGGGATTACAGGCACCTACCACCATGCCCCACAAATTTTTGTATTTTTAGTAGAGACAGGGTTTTACCATCTTGGCCATGCTGGTCAAACTCCTGACCTCGTCATCCACCTGCCTCAGCCTCCCAAAATGCTAGCATTACAGGTGTGAGCCCCTGCGCCTGGCCCCTTTAACCTTTTTAGCTCTCAGATGTGAGTGAGACCATCTGATACTGTCTTTTTGTGCATGACTTATGTCATTAACCTAATAACCTCCAGTTCTAACTATTTTGTTGTTGCAAATAACAGGATTTCCTTCTTTTTTATGGATGAATAATATTCCATTATATATGTACTCCATATTTCCTTTATCCATTCATCTGTTGATATATACTTAGATTTGTTTCATATATTTGCTATTATAAATAGTATCGCAGTAAACATGGAAGTATAGGTATCCCATTGATACACTTATTTTCTTTCCAACAGCACAACAAAAATACCCCATGATCAAGTGGAATTTATCCCAGCAATGCCAGGATGGTTCAATATTTAGCTGTTAAAATAATATTCATTTTATGCCAACTAACTCCCTTTCCCTCCCTCCAAAATTTATAAAATAATTTTAATCAATTCATTGCGATTTTTATCATAATCTGTTGTGCAAGGTCAGCTGGGTAAGTGGGTACTTTTAACTCTGTGTGTGTGTGTGTGTGTGTGTTTTGATGGTGGGTGGTTAGGAGTGGATCCATAGTATTGGTTTATGGTGTTAATTATCTCTGGAAATACAGACATATGTTTCAGGTGAAGATATGATGAAAGAATTATCAGGTGTGAAACTACTTCTGTGCTGCTGATAGTTTGGATGATTATAATTTTTCACTGAAGTTTATGCCTATAATGATAAAGGATCAGGGCTCAATGACAAGGTTAGGGAGCACTTCTGTTGCTTTCTTTTTTGGCTATATGGGAGCTTTTGCTTCTTGTTGAGACTCAAGATGATGGATTCTGTGGCTTGTAACACTGCCTGTTTTTGCAAAAAGTTTTGTTGAAATGCAGCTGTGCTCATTTGTTTACATGTTGTCTGTGGTGGCTTTTGCAGCACAGCGACAGCGTTGTCACTGTGACAGACAGTATGGTCATCAAGACCTAAAATATTTTCTGTAAAAGGCCAGAGAATAAATATTTACTGACTCCTGCTGTAGGCCATAGTTGAGAACCATTGATATGGTCTGGGAACTGGCACAGAATGATTTTTAAAAGAGTTTGTCAGACAGTCTTAATTATGAGTGGGGAAGAGATAGGTAATGTGGAGGTCTCTAGGGTTTTAAAATTAATCTAGCCTTGTGGCTTCTAGTGGGAGTGGAGAGGATTTGAATGCAAAATAAATTAAGTAGACAGAATCAATAGGATTAGGGAAAAGATTCCATGAGATAGGCCATGGAAAGAGAGGAGTGAAGGCTGAATGAAAGATTTTCAACCTAGTTAACTATGTGGTTGATGGTGTCACAGAAGTAGGGAACACAGAAGGACAAAACGGAAAAACACTTAGGAAAATCTCAGTCATGTATTGAGATAGAGCACTGACATGTCTGGCAGGGTACTCAGTATGACCACATCAGGTAGAGTCTTATGGTTTTTGCAGGACCCAGGCATACTTACCACAGTTATATATGGCAAGTTTTATTTTCTTCATATGTAAATGGACTCAGTTTCTGTGAGAATATTTTTATGACCTGTGTGCATTTTTAAAAATTTGACAATTTGACTTTTTGTAGCCAAAATAAATTTAAGTAGGAAACCTTTCTTGCCTTTTGAGAAGTTTTAAATAAGTTCAAATAACTTTTCTAAAGTACTTAAACACAGAAATAGCAGTGCTACTAGAATGAGATAGGAAAAGTTTCAGCAATGTGAAATTTTTCTTCAAAGGCAAATTTTTAATTCAATTATGTGATAACTTTTGTCTTGACTTTTTGCCTTAAAATAATTGTGTTTTGTTATAAAGATAATGCAGGCTTATAAAACGCTAAATTATAAGAGTTGCCATAATTCCTTTTCAAACAACTGACATTTATTAATAGTTTGAGCTGTACTATTTATATAATCTGTATCCATCATTAGGGTTTCAGAGACAAAAAATATTCACTCACATTCCGAAGTGCATTTATAACTTTTTTTAATTTTTAAATTTTATATTTATTTTACTTTAAGTTCTGGGATATATGTGCAGAACGTGCAGGTTTGTTACATAGGTACACATGTGCCATCGTGGTTTGCTGCACCTATTACCCTATCATCTAGGGGTTTTTTTTTTTTTTTTTTTTTTGAGACCAAGTTTCGCTCTGTCGCCAGGCTGGAGTGCAGTGGCACAATCTCAGCTCACTGCAACTTCCACCTCCTGGGATCAAGCAATTCTCCTGCCTCAGCCTCCCAAGTAGCTAGGATTACAGGTGCACACCACCACACCCAGCGAAGTTTTGTGGTTTTGGTAGAGATGGGTTTTCACCATGTTGGCCCGGATGGTCTTGATCTCTTGACCTCATGATCCACCTGCCTTGACCTCCCAAAGTGCTGGGATTACATGCGTGAGCCACTGCGCCTGGCCTCATCTAGGTTTTAAGCCCTGCATGAATTAGGTATTTGTCCTAATGCTCTCCTCGCCGACAAGCTCTGGTGTGTGATGGTCCCCTTTCTGTGTCCATGCTGTTCCTCATTGTTCAGCTCCACTTATGAGTGAGAACCGTGGTGTTTGGACGGTTCACACCAATGTTGGATTTTGCTGAGGTGCGCGGGTTTCACGTTGTCCCGCCCGCAGGGACGCCAGACCAGTCGCTGGCGGCGGCGCAGACGAAGCGTTGCGCTGTATGTCGCGCGGACGCTCCAGGTTTATCGTGCGGTGGACGTTGCAGGTTAGCTGGGAGTCTTTAATGCAAACAGACATGACAAACATGTGCGATTTATCTTTATAGAAGAATGATTTGTAATTGTTTGAGTATATACCCAGCAATGGGATTGCTCGGTCAAATGGCATTTCTAATTCTAGATCCTTAAGGAATTGCCACACTGTATGCATGCTGCTACCTGCAAAATTTCATATTCAGTTTGGTCGGAGTCTCCAGTCATAAGATGCTCTGACATCACAAGCTATTTTTCCCCATCTCCAGGCAATGCACAAAGGCTCTGTTTATCACTCGCATGGTAGTCTCTGTTTCAGAGACTGGTTTATTTGCCTCACTTCTCATGGCCCAATTACCCATAAAACTGGTCTTATTTCCCAGTCTTCGTTATTAAAAAAACAATTATCAACAACTTACAGTCTTGAGGAAAATACTACCATTAAATCGAGTTGAGGAAATCAGTTGTACTTAGCAGAAAAAGTACAGTGTTATGTTTTGTAATGTCAGATTAATCAGTTTTTTTAAATATACGTGGCAAAGTTTGGGGTTTCAGTCAGAAAAATTTTATTGTAACTTCAAGTTCAGTTTCAAAAGTACAAGTATTTGGCTAAAAATAAAATTATTTTAACCTACAGATTTGTAAAAGCTTTGAAGTGAGTTTTCCTCTGTCTCTCCCTTCACTCTAGTCCCTTTCATGTTAATTTTTAACTTTGTTCAGTGTTTACAGTGTGCCAGGAATTATTTTTAATTTTTTAAAATTTTAACTTGAGGATATAGATACTACTTTTCCCTCCATTTTATACTTTACACTTAAGTAGTAAAGTATAAAGAGGTTTAGTGACTTGCCCTAAGGTTATTCGCATATCAGGTGGCAGAGCTGGGATTAGAAACCCACCTGGCAGACTTCAAATTGTATGATGTGAGTGGCTTTACAATTATGCTATTAGCTACCTGGGATGGTAAGTCATTAATTTATCATTACTGGAAACGTTTGGTCTTAAGGTGCACTGATGTAAAAAAATGTAAAATAATTTGTGATTGTAATGAGTAAATAACTTATTGCAAAGTAGAAAAATTTTGATAGTGACTTTTATATTTCACATTTTGTTAATTCATTGTGATTCTGTGAATGAACTATGAGGAAGAAGGTCATCAGAAAAATCAATGAAATTATAGATATTAAATGGTAGTGTCATTTTTCATAAAAATTTCCCCCGAGTATATTGAGCTTTAAAAACCTACAGTTTTCTGTACACATTTATTTTAAGATTCCGTGCTAAACAGTCATTCAAATATTCAACATATATTGATGACATTTGGCAGTTAAACACATTTTGTCAAAGATAATTCTTCAGAAACTGTAATGGACTGGTACAAATTTACTAGAAATATTAGGCAGTTATGGCAACTTCTGTAAATGAGTGTATCTGTATTATTAATTTATACAACAAGTAACTGCATTTCTAACATTTCAATCCTGTTTTAGAATTTCAATTTGGGAATAAGTGATTATTGAAAAAAAAATTAAGGCTAACACTAAAAAAGCTGTCTTTCATTTGGACTTCATTTGCTAATGTAATATTAACACTAATAATTCAATACAATTCATATAATTTGAGAGAAATTTTGTTTGGTGTTCTGTGTAAATAGTTGGCACAAGTATTAATCTTGCATTGTATTCTAGATTCTGACTTTTGCTAGGGAACTTTTCATGGTTTATGTGCCTAGATTCTGACAAGTGTATTTTAAAACACCTTTTTTCCTCATTGAACAGCTTTGATGTCATATTTGCTGGTGGTCCAGAAGAAGTTCTAAAAAAATTCCAAAAGGCAAACCACAAAGTGGTCTTTGCAGCAGATGGAATTCTGTGGCCAGATAAAAGACTAGCAGACAAATATCCTGTTGTGCACATTGGGAAACGCTATCTGAATTCAGGAGGTGAGTTAGATACTGGAAGAAAAGTTTAATGCAAGTTATAAAGACTAATGAAACAACCATGTTTGTAGATGTAGTAACTTTAGATATGAAGTTTTAAATAACCCTTATCTTACTATTACTATATTGACAAAGCATTTTCCCATTTATTATGTGAGTTGGTGTTCCTAAAAACACTAGGTAGTATGAATGTTATAATTTCCACATTATAAGTGAGGAAACTCATGTTTTTCAAATTTAAGTGACTTCTAGAGAAATTCTGTTGTTAAAGGAAGAAAATTACGGATCCAGTTCCTTTAATTATGACACACTGAGAATTTTCTTGCTATAGGATAATAAGATTAGTAAGTTTCCTTACTTGAAAAAAATTATTCTCAGTCTTCAATCAAGTAGCTTTTAAGAATAGGTATTACTTAATATTATCTGATTTTAAACATTTTGGGAGTAAATAAATGATCTGTCTTGAACTCAGTAGTGAAAAATATCTAACATTGGGTGTCTGGGTATACTTAATATTGCATTAGCTGTGTTACCATGGATTAAAGGAACGAACTACCACATTCCTTAGTTCAGCCTTTTGGAAATTAAATAAAATTAGGCTTTGGACATTGCAATGGCTACAAATTTATTTTAACTAGTTTGAGATTAATGTAAACGTAGGGACAAAAGACATAACCAAATGGGATGAAGGACATGTTAGAGAAACAAATTGGGTACAAATTGCAAACCACATTGGAAAAATGGATTTTGGGGATGGTCTACATGTATATAACCAATACTTTCCAGGCTAGTTAAAATAAGTGCTGCTCCAGGTTCTAGGCTTTGCTTAGCCACTAGGGTGTGATTTAGTTTCTTGGTAATGCCTCAATTTCAGCTCTTTGCACCTGCACTTTATTTTATCAACCTGTTCTCACAGTTGTACGTTGGAACTTTGATAGCTCATATAGATTTTGTACTTTTGAAACCTTAAATTCCAATTTGTACTGCCTGGCTTCAAATCTCTTTTCCTCTTTGTCTCAATATTTCTACAGGTAATGCTTTCTGGGATCTCTTGACCATTTTCTTTTCTCCAAATCTATCTACCACCTTTGGATTTAACTTCCATATTCAAGTGAGCACCCAGGGTTTATCATATTGGTTACTCTGTGCTTCTTGCCTTAGCAGTCTTTCTCTGTTGGACTTCCAGTTCGTGAACCGTCAAAGCCTCTCCCTAATACGGGTACCCACTCTCACTTCTCTGCTTGAGCATTCAGCTCATGGATGGGTGCTGCTTCCACATCATGGCCTCCATACTGTCAAGACTTCAGTAACATATGTCTAATCTTGCAACTTATTCTAAGTCCTCTATTGTTTAAAACCATTTTTTTTAAAGGAAATATGTAGCTATGGAACTCTGAGACATGTTTTATTTATACTTGTTGAACATTTTCTGAAGATGACTTGCAAGTGAAATCTCATGTAAATTTATCTCAAATAGTGATATATGTACTCAAGTGGTTAGGTTTCAGACAGACTCACAATGCTTTGGAAACAGCAAGAAATTAGCAAGCAAGTACAGTTGTAAGCCAGTTTAATTAAGGAAAAGGTGTTTATAAGTGGGAAAGTAATCATAAAAGGATATCAAAGCATCATCCTTATGCTTTCTATAGTCAAAATAATTAGAGAATGGCAGAAAATATAAATGTTTAATAAAAATTTGAATAATTTCACAGATCACATATTTACAGTTATTTAAGGAACATGAGTTGTTTATGGGCATACTATTTAGTTTTTAAAAGTAGTTTTAGGCCAGGCACCATGTCTCAAACCTGTAATCCCAGCACTTTGGGAGTCCTAGACAGGAAGGTGACTTGAGCCCAGGAGTTCAGGCCAGCCTGTGCAACATAGGGAAATCCTATCCCTACTAAAAAAATTTTTTTTTAATTATCTAGGCATGGTGGCACATGCCTGTGTTCCTAGCTACTTTGGAGACTGAGGTGAGGAGATTGTTTGAGCCCAGGAGTTCGAGGCTGCAGTGAGCCATGAGCGCCCCATTGCACTGTAGCCTAGGTGGCAGAGTGAGAGCTCCATCTCCAAAAATAACACAAAAAAAGTTTTTAATAGAAAAATATAAATCAGATAAAATATGTAATGTGAAAATAGATGCTTTTTTTTCATTTATTGAGGACATTTAGGATCTGTCAAATAAGGAAACAATTTTTGAAGAACAGTAATATAAACCATTGGAAAATGTTGCATGTCTCTGTGTGGTACATTTTTCATCATAGAAGATTGGCCATGGGATTTAAAAAATGTGTTATCTTCTAGTGTTATAGAATTTTTTTTATTTGATGCCGGGCCTGGTGGCTCACACCTGTAATCCCAGCACTTTGGGAGGCCGAGGCGGGCAGATCACCTGAGGTCAGGAGTTCGAAACCAGCCTGACCAACATGGTGAAACCCCATCTCTACTAAAAATACAAAAATTAGCCGGGCATGGTGGTGGGCACCTGTAATCCTAGCTACTTGAGAGGCTGAGGCAGGAGGCGGAAGGTGGAGGGGAACTCGGGAGGCAGAGGTTGCAGTGAACCAAGATTGTGCCTTTGCACTCCAGCCTGGGTGACAGAGGGAGACTGTCTCCAAAAAGAAAAATTTTTTTATATGGCAAGAACCAAAAAATGAGCAACCAGTGATTGGTTTTGGTCATGTTTTCTTTTTTTTTTTTTTTTGGTAACAGTAATTTCCCTGGACCTATTTTTTAAATTCTTTTAAGAAAATTTTAATTTTGACAGTTAAAAAGGTTTTTCTTCAACTTACAGGAGTAACATTGGTTCCTTTTTCAAAGTACTGAATGTCAATGAAACATAGCAGCTTGGCTACATTTCCATAATTCAGAGGAAGATTCAGACAGGAAAAATGATTCCGTTTGTGTCTTTAATAGACAAATGTTATTGGCAGTCTTAATGCTTATGCTCTAAGGCCAAGGAGAACAATCCAATTTTAGACTTCCTTTTTCCAGACTATGACACAAAAAACCTAGCCAGAAAATGGTTTAGCAGGCACAATGATGACTGGCCAAAGTAATGGAAACATTTCCAAAATGTCTTAGATATAAAATTTCTTTGGGATGTTTGCAGTTAGTGACAAATCCAGCATTCCTTTGATTGCATTAGCATCTCTGGCACTGACAGTAAAACTATCGTAGTAGAGATTTTATCCTGTAAGAGAGTTTTCTGCAGAGAATCCAAGAAGAGCTTTGTAGAAGGTCAGAGAAAAAATTCTTGTCTCAATCTATTCTTTTCCTAGTAAATCTGTTTCCCTTAGGAGCCTTGGAAAACATTAGTTCTCCCTCCTTTGTCAATTAATTTTGGAGACACATTTATTTAAAAAGAGTTTGGTTATTTTCTGTTTTGCAGTTGGTAGCAAACACTCTATTGGAGTTTATATATAAAACAAGTGGCACTCAATAATTCATATTTCTTTCATGATGAGGTGTGAAATTCCAACATAAGAATTAGACTTCATGACTTCACAACTCTGATCAACTGGTCAGTGAAATTAATATGACACCAGTTTTGGTCTTTGAATCCTAAATGATCTACTTTCTCTCTGCTGTGTTGCAGGATTTATTGGCTATGCTCCATATATCAACCGTATAGTTCAACAATGGAATCTCCAGGATAATGATGATGATCAGCTCTTTTACACGAAAATTTACATTGATCCACTGAAAAGGGTGTGTAACAGCTGCAATTTTTTTTCTTTTATTGATTTGGTTTTGTGTGTTATATTGTGTTAATGTGGAGTGGTCAGAAACAAAGGATTTTATGATAGTATGGCAACTGGTAAACCGAATTTCAAAATGTTCTTGGTGATAACATATTTTTAATAGGTGATATTGGTTTATGTCACCTGACTGGATATCAGCACTAGCTTAGTGTGTCTTTATGGCTTCTCTTTTGTGGCCAAGTCAGCACACTCGCCAAACTTGGTTGGATGAGGCAGAAGGAAAGAAGAACTATGTAATGCAGTGCTATATGTATTGAAACACATATTGAAATGACTTGATACTAAAATGAAATGGCAGCCCTCACACCGTTGTCATGGCCCTACCTCCACTGCATACTCACTTAGGCTGCCTTAGAATAACAGAATAAATTACATTATCAAAACTTCTGAGCTTGGAGATTTAAAGAAACAATAATGAAATCCTAAAGATTCTAGAGAATGTCTTCTTTCATAATCTTGAGTAAATAGCTGTCATTTATCAACGTAGAGCATTATAAATGTGTATTCTTGTATTCACTCCATCTTGCAGCTATAACTGTTTTCTCAAAAGCTGCACCAAGCCATTTGATACCAGAATGAACTTCTGCGGTTTAAAAAATGCAGTGTATTCTCACTTGCAGTCCTTTAGCCTTGCAAAGCCCTTTTATAGCTCTCTGAGCTTCTTTGATCCTAGATAGGCTAGATGCTAGACTCTGTATCCACACTTTATCCATAGAGAAACTGAGACCACATAGTCAGTGACATTGTAGGGACTGGATCCTTGGTTCTCTGAAAACCAAAATCTGGACTTAATTTTCTATTTCATTTGATAATAACATAGACTCTATGTGTTTAATTGGCTACAATTGTAAAAGAACACCTTTTTTGATATTTTGAAATGACATGTGACTAAAGCCACTCAAAAGACAGTTTTTAATTTGAAAATTACCTGTAATACCCCTGAGGACAGAGACCTTCCTCTGAGATTTGGAGCCTGGATATCATGGGTGCTGAGAAAACATTGAGGCCAAAAGCCCTGGTCCTTGTTCAAGTGTTTGGTGGCCCAGAGTGGATAGAGCCTGTAAGGATGGGTATGATCCTTTTTAGGAGACTTTATAGCCAATTTGTGGATTTCAGATATTTGAAAATATGGAGCCTGAAGATTTAAAGAGATGATAATGAAATCCCTAAGAGGTTAGAGCCTGAGGATCCATGGGACTATGCTATAGACACAGGCTTTTGCTTTTTATTCATAAGAATGCTTAAACTGTAGTAAATAAAGCAACGCAAAATAGCAGTGGTCTAAATAAGAAAGATGTTTTTATTTATTTTTCCTTCTCCCACATTAAAAGTAATTACAAGGTAGGGAGCACAAGGCTGTTAGGGAGGCTTTATGCTGTCAAGAGGGATAGCTCTTTTGTTGCTCTATCATTGGCCCATAGCTCCCAGTTTTAATCTTACTTCCTTGTCCAAAATGACTACTTGAGTTTCAGTTATTGCATTCATATTCTGGGCACAAAGAGGCACAGTAATAAAAACAGGCCATCTCAGTTTCATCACTCTCTTTAAGTAGCCTTTCTAGAAGTCTTACCGAATGGTTTCTCATACTTTGATAAGAACATATTTATGTGCCTACTCATAATACCCAAAAGAAAATCTGTTGTTTCTTTTTTTTAATTTTAAGCAGATGTGTGCTACTAAAATCTGAATTCCCTTATTGGGAAGTTGAGGGAATGTTGGGTACAATAAGCAGTCTCCCATAGGCCCTAGATAGAATATTCCTGAAATTGATGTAAGTGAAACTTTGGAGAACAGTAAAGCAAGATTTTCTAATTTGGGAATACTTTTATAATATTTACCAATATAAGTTGATATTTAATAAATTTACTATATATATGGATACAGATATAAAAGTTACTTAATTGTGTGTGTGTAGTTGCTGTCATTAGGAAACAAGATTTTCTTTAAGTGTATTTTGCAATGAGTTGCAACCATAGCAGTTTCTATGTTTTAGCTAAATACTTTAGTCATCTAAATATTTTGCTTAGACACTTAAGATATAAGAATATTTAACTTTAAATTCCCTCAAAGAACAAACTGTATTAATAATGTTTGCTGCTTTTGTTGTCATTTTCAGTATCATTTCTATTCTTATGTTTTAGGAAGCTATTAACATCACATTGGATCACAAATGCAAAATTTTCCAGACCTTAAATGGAGCTGTAGGTATGGTTCCTAAATACCGGATTGCTTAAGTACACAAACACCTGTGTTTTCAACTATCTTTCCTTTGTTATGTCCATTTGGGGGCTGTGACTAAGGTTGACAGTGTAAATATTGTAATTATTGTAACTTAAAAAAAAATACTGGACTTGAACTTAACTTTGGTACATTAAATTAAAATCATTTCCTATGACTAGGGTGAAAAAGATAAGCTTCTGGCTTTAGGTAACTTAAAATTTAGTGTGTCACCATTTGGGAACTTTAGATAAGTTTATGAATTGATTACACTTTATCATTACACATTTTCCAGTGAAATTCTTTGTGTCACGAATTACCCAGAGTGTTAGGGTAGATCCTTTTGACCCAACTGAAAGATAACTGGTGACAACTAGACAGGTAGACCAGGGAAGAGTGTGAGTGTGTGTGTGTGTGTATGTGTGTGTGTATGTGTGTACATGCTCATGTGTGGATATACATATGTGCCTGTGTATTGTAGCTACATATATCTTGATAATACATTAAAACTAATCAATACAGTAAAATTTAAAATATTATAATTAACACATAAATACTTTAAAATATATGCATAAAATTGAGAATATATTGTAATTCAATCAGTACTTCAAGTCAGTTCATTTAGTAAAAAGATTCTTAAAATCTAGTCAGGCATGGTGGTGCGTGCCTATAGTCCCAGCCATTTGAGAGGCTGAGGATTGCTTGATCCCAGGAGTTTGAGGCTGCAATGAGTTGTGATCATGCCCTTGTACTCCAGCCTGGGCCAGAAAGTGAGACCCAGTCTCTTAAAAAAAAAAAAAAAAGGATTCTCACAATGCAAAATGTTTAGTTTGGATTGCTCAGTAAATTTTAAAAAGATGGCTGTGCTCCCCTCTGACTTGAGTTTTATCTTAATTAATGTGCTAGGTCTGATTTTTAAGAACGGGAAATATTGTCATTGGTAGCCAATTGCAGAAACCTTGCTTATGCCGGACAATATTCTACTCACCATGTAACCCTAAAAGGCAAGCATGGATACCATTTGATAGATGACTAAACTGAGATACTACTTTAACTTGGCAAGAATAACATTACTATGAAGGGGCAAAGGCAGGATTACAAGATGAATTATTCTAACAGACAGCTCAGTGGCTTTGCACCTCAGTCATTTTACTGGTACCAGGTTGGAGTGAGTTTGGTATCAGTATCTGTTGTCACTGTCATCCTTCATTTTGGGTATCTGCTGACTTGGAGTAGATGAAGTTACTAGAAGTGTTGTAGCCCTTGGAATATTACGTTCATGAGAAATTTTTTAATGATGACACACACACATACACACACACACACACACGAATACAGACACACACACACACACATATATTTTAAATTACTAAAGCCTATTTTCTCTTTTTAACCCAGATGAAGTTGTTTTAAAATTTGAAAATGGCAAAGCCAGAGCTAAGAATACATTTTATGAAACATTACCAGTGGCGATTAATGGAAATGGACCCACCAAGGTAAGTAACAGTTACTTTCATTTGGCTCTTTCTTGGAGATAGACTATGGATTGATATGTGGAATTTCATCTGTTTTATTTTTAAAAATTTCTTTCAAATACTTTATTTTGGTGCTAAAATAAAGGCTTCATCTTTTACACAGTATATCATCTGGGTTTATACTAATTAATTAATCAAACTGATGATTTTTCCTCAGCAGAGTGATAGCCTTTTATTGTATTTATAGCACATTTAGTGTTTCATTAAATAATAACAACTAACTTGGGAGTGAGCCACATTTCTCTATACTCTGGGTATCCTTTCTCATTAGGAATTGCTCAGGACGTTAAGAGATCATTTGTTTCACCTGACTTGCCGTTTTCTAAGTTAACAACACTGTTAAGATTGGGGTATTACATATGTCCAGAAAGCTTCCTCTTTTTCTTATTTCATTAACTACAGTAATGAAAGTGACATAATTTGACCAATAAAATTTTGGATCCTTTCTGTTTCAAATGTATATAATTGAGCTTGCTAAAAATGTTATTGACTGCAAAATTTATAGATGAAAAGTTTGTTTTGGGTGGTCCAATCAAGCTGGAACGTAAGTTGCATTGAAAAAATATAGTAATACTGTGCTTAAAACAACCTTCTGACATGCTGAAATGCCTGGTTTAAGTACCTAGAAAAGGGATTTACAGATTTTCATTGTGGGAAGAAAATATTGGGGGATGTGGGCTTCTGTTTTAACATTTGAAAATGGAATGAGTGATCTGAATTCCAGGAAAAGATATGTGAATGGAAAGAAATGCAAGGAAAACCCATGCTGGCAACTTCTGCTCCATCAAACTGAAAGAAGTAGATTCTTGTCTCTTCTAGTTAATCTTTTCCCTTTGGTTTTTATCCCATTCTAGCCTTCCTACAAAGCAATCTCTATCTTGTGCCCTCCTTCAGTCTCTATCTTATAATCAGTTTCCCCAACTCTGTCATCTCCTTATTAGCATTTTGAAGACCCTTAAGTCTCCTCCATCTTACAAACCAAACCCAACCAAGCCAACACAAGGTAAAACATCCTCTTCAACCCACACTGCCTTCCAGGCTGCACCTGACTTTTTTATTCCCCTTCACAGCCAAACTTTCTTAAAATATAGATAACTCGCTGTCACTATTCCACTTCTTCCCATCACACTAAGAAATGCTCTTGTTAAGGTCTGTTGTGAAATCTTTGTTGAGTAGTGGACATTCTTCAGCCCTTATTTTTATTTCACCTAAAGACAGCATTTGAAAATTTGTTGATCTCATTTGGTCCTAGTTGAATGCTCCTTCCTTTTGCTTCCACGATGCTCTGCTGCTTTGTCTATTAATTTTCTGGGCTTTCCTCTTCAATCTCTATTGTTCTTTAAAATACTTCTTTTTAAGTTTGTGTGCATGTAGTGACCCGCATCCTTACTGTTTTAGTAAATGTTCACAGGGGCCTGTCTGAGGCCTCTTCCTTTTCTTTTCCATATACTTTGTTGGGTAATTTGAGTCATTCCCTCATCAGTGAATTCTCTAAATGCTGGTGGTTTTCAAATCCTTGCTCTAACTCCTGTGTCTTTCCTAAACTCCAGGTCAAAATACTCAAGTGGTAGATTTCTGTGTTATATATATCCAGAAATTAAGACTCGCAGCCTTACCTTCCCTTATAACCCAGTGGTTAACCAGAACCTCTGTTTTGTTTTGGCTTTAGGCACTTCCCACTCCAAAAACCCTCTGTTCCTAACTCCTGTGCATGCTGGTTTTATCTGATTTTCTCAGTGGCCATAGCAACTTTCTTAGTTCAGGCCACCTGCAGCCTCCCAGTAGCAGCAATCACACCCCCAGGATCCTGAAACTAGAGTATTCTGCCAAAGCAGAAACCCTGTCACTCTACTCACCTATATAATGACTTTCTGTGAACTTAGGTATAAAGTTGAAAATCCTCAACTTGTCTTACAAGGCTCTTTATTTTGCTCCTGCTTTAGTGGCCACCAATCTACCACCCCATTCACTGTCCCACTCCCAACACTGCTCATATTCACACCCTCTTCACATTCATTTTCTCCTCCTTTCTCCCTCTCTGCTCAACAATACTACATTACTTTCAATTTTGCAGAAGTTTCATGTTGCCCACCTGCTGTATCTCTACCTGCTAAGTCCTCCTTATCTTTTAGGTGTCAGTGTAGTCTTTACTTTTCGGGTCCATTGTATGCTTTTGTAATATCTGGAACTACTTCTGTTACAGTACATATCACACACTGGACAGGAATGATATTTGCCTGTTTTCTGGTCTCTCTTACTTATTAGGCCTTTGGTCTAGGAATTACAGAAATCTTACCTGTCTTGTTTACTTTTGTTTCCCCAGGGTCCAGCACATGTGAGGCAAATACTAGGCTTTCAACAAATCTTAATTGAATGTTAGAGTCAATAATCTAATGACCTAGCATTATTCTTGGGAGTAGTAAGGCAGATTATTTTCTGGCAGGGCAAACGCATTATCAGATTACTATTGGTTGGCTGGGCACGGTGGCTCATGCCTGTAATCCCAGCACTTTGAAAGGCTTAGGTGGGTCAGATCACTTGAGGGCAGGAGTTCAAGAGTGGCCTGACCAAGACAGGGTGAAACCCTGTCTCTACTAAAAATACAAAATTAGCCGGAGGTGGTGGCACATGTCTTTAATCCCAGCTACTTGAGAGGGCTGAGACAAGAGAATCGCTGGAACCTGGGAGACAGAGGTTGCAGTGAGCCAAGATCGTGCCATTACACTCCAGCCTGGGCAGCAAGAGCAAAACTCTGTCTCAAAACAAACAAACAAACAAACAAAAACTACTCTTGGTCACTGTAACTTTCCCTAGGCAAATCTGATAAATGAATCCCTTTACTATGTGTGTGTAGTCACTGTTTTAGCTTTCTGTGATACTGTCAGTGCCAGTTAGTCAAGAGTTGGTAGAATCCCACTTTTCCCATAACTACATAGTGTTCTGTTCCTCCTTGGTAATATAATGTTTTAATCAAGTTTAGGCCAGTGCAGTGGTTCATGCCTCGTGTCACAGCCTGGCCAACATGGTGAAACCCTGTCTCTACTAAAAATACAAAAACAAAACAACAACAAAAAAAATTAGGCAGGTGCTTGTAATCTCAGCTACTTGGCAGGCTGAGGCACAAGAATCGCTTAAACCTGGGAGGCAGAGGTTGCAGTCAGCCAAGATCGGGCCACTGCACTCCAGCCTTGGCGACAAAGCAAGACCATGTCTCAAAAATTTAAATGTCTTTGAAGAGTGATTTTGGTCCTGAGAATTTAGTGATTATGGATAAGGCCTTATGTTCAGTGATTTCAACGTGATCACCAATTCCTTCCAAATTTCCAGGATGATGCTGACTGGAGCTTTAAAAAGTAACTAAAGGACATATCACAAGAAAAGGAGCACGAATCCTTAATCATTTAGAAAGACCTAGGTGTACTAAGAAATATTAAGTCTTCCTGGAAACATTTTCAGTTTGCGCTATCACTGTTTCTGGCGTTTCAAGCTATATGATGCTCATATTATGTTTTATCTGATATGATCATATCTAGTTCATTTTATTATTCTATTAGACAATAAAATATGAAGTTTTATTATAAATATTTGGTATAATACAAAAACTCAAGAAAATTTGAATATGTAAACGTTTAACTAACACTAATACTTTATAATATTAGGTTAAAATTAAATAAATTCAAATGAGTTTGTCACATATTCTTCTTATCCAGGCTGATGGGAAAAGAAAGCTGATCACTACAAACATTTTTTAACCTTTATAAAAAGTGGAAGGATTTTTGGTATGATTTTTTGTAAGTTAGTTTTACTTATTATTTTGTTTAGTAATGGATGTTTATAATGACGGGGTTTTGAGCCATAATATTGAACTAAACATTTAAGCAATTTTTTTCATTAAAAATATAAACAATCTATAAGTGGTGAAGTGATTATAGTGTGTTCATAATACTAAACTATGTAAAATGAGCTTGTTTCCTACTTTCTCCAAATTTTATGCCATCAGAAAAAATAATTTTAATAATTTTAAATAATTTATACTGCCCTCCCATATGGTTTTAATTCATAGCTGCTTTCAATTTTTATGTTTCCTCAGTGTATATCTTTGAACATTTATATTTTCATTTGTTTTCATAGTAGTATATAAACAATTTTGTGTTTCTGAATTAACATTTTATTTACAACGTGTTTAGGTACTTTAAATAATTATTTTCATACTTGTCTGTATAAATCTAACATGAATCAATTTTTAGATAGAAACTGGTTTCTAGTTTGAAGCTTTACTTCTTTACTTTTTGTTCTTGAAACCCATTTATTGTTAGTAATGTATAAGATGCACATTTTAATGTTCAACCTTTTAAATATCAAACAATATACATCTTAATTGTTACGAATTTGGTTGCTTTTTAAAATTTTACTTTAAGTTCTTGGATATATGTGCTGAACGTGCAGGTTTGTTGTACATAGGTATACATGTGCTATGGTGGTTTGCTGCACCTGTCAATCTGTCATCTAGGTTTTTAACTTCGCATGCATTACGTATTTGTCCTAATGTTCTCTCTCCCCTTTCCCTCCACCCCGTAACAGGCCCCAGTGTGTCATGTTCCCCTCCCTGTGTCCATGAGTTCTCATTGTTCAGCTCCCACTTATGAGTGAGAACATGCAGTGTTTGGTTTCCTGTTTCTGTGTTAGTTTGGTGAGGATGATGGTTTCCAGCTTCATCTTTGTCCCTGCAAAGGATGTGAACTCATTCTTTTTTTATGGCTACATAGTACTTCATGAAATACGTGGTATTTCATGCCACATTTTCTTTATCCAGTCTATCACTGATGGGCATTTGGGTTGGTTCCAAGTCTTTGCTATTGTAAATAGTGCTGCAATAAACATACATGTGCATATGTCTTTATAGTAGAATGACTTATAATCCTTTGGATATGTACCCAGTAATGAGATTACTGGGTCAAATGGTATTTCTGGTTCTAGATCCTTGAGGAATCACCACAATGTCTTCCACAATGGTTGAACTAATTTACACTGCCACCAACAGTGTAAAAGCGTTCCTATTTCTCTGTATCCTCACCAGCATCTGTTATTTCCAGACTTTAGTGGTTGCCATTCTAACTGGCTTGAGATGGTATCTCACTGTGGTTTTGATTTGCATTTCTCTAATGACCAGTGATGTTGAGCTTTTTTCCATATGTTTGATGGCCACATAAATGTCTTCTTTTGAGAAGTATCTGTTCATATCGTTCGCCCACTTTTTGATGGGGTTGTTTTTTTTCTTGTGAATTTGTTTAAGTTCCTTGTAGATTCTGGATATTGGATGGATAGATTGCAAAAATTTTCTCCCGTTCTGTAGGTTGCCTGTTCACTCTGATGATAGTTTCTTTTGCAGAGCAGAAGTTCTTTAGTTTAATTAGATCCTATTTGTCAATTTTGACTTTTGTTGCTATTGCTGTTGGTGTTTTAGTCATGAAGTCTTTGCCCATGCCTGTGGCCTGAATGGTATTGCCTAGGTTTTCTTCTAGGGTTTTTATAGTTTTAGGTTTGCCTTTAATCCATCTTGAGTTGAATTTTTATAAGGTGTAAGGAAGAGGTCCAGTTTCTGTTTTCTGCATATGGCTAGCCAGTTTTCCCAGCACTATTTATTAAATAGGGAATCCTTTCCCCATTGCTTGTTTTTGTCAGGTTTGTTGAAGATCAGATGGATGTAGATGTATGGTGTCATTTCTGAGGCCTCTGTTCTGTTCCATTGGTCTATATATCTGTTTTGTTACCAGTACCATGCTGTTTTGGTTACTCTAGCCTTGTAGTATAGTTTGAAGTCAGGTAGCATGATGCCTCCAGCTTTGTTCTTTTTGCTTAGGATTGTCTTGGTTATACGGGCTCTTTTTTGGTTCCATATGAAATTTAAATTAGTTTTTTCTAGTTCTGCGAATAAAGTCAATGGTAGCTTGATGGGAGTAGCATTGAATCTATAAATTACTTTGGACAGTTTGGCCATTTTCACGATACTGATTCTTCCTATCCTTGAGCATGGAATGTTCTTCCATTTGTTTGTGTCCTCTTTTATTTCATTGAGCAGTGGTTTGTAATTCTCCTTGAAGAGGTCCTTCGTGCCCCTTATAAGTTGTATTCCTAGGTGTTTTATTTTCTTTGTAGCAGTTGTGAATGGGCTATAATAATATGGCTATTATTAGTTTATAGGAATGCTTGCAATTTTTGCACATTGATTACAAAAGAGAAAGTAAACGAGGGAATAGCCAGTGACCTGATCTGCACGTGAACATAACTCATTTCTGAAACTGATTTGTAATAAAAATAGAGATGTTAATTTTGTGTATAAAAACTGTAGTACTTCGGTCACTGTGACCTTGAATAATTGGATATAATTCTTAAAAGGAAGAAAGAGGAAAGAATTTGGGTGGAAAAATTTCTTTGTCAATGAAAATGACATCATACTTGGAAACATTTTGATATTGTGAAAGAAGAATCAGGAAAATACCACCACCTAGTAGCCCAAGAGTGCCCATAGCAGCCTAACTGCATAAACAGCCTTCTGCGCCGTCTAGAGCTGCCAGCAAAAATGTCTGCAGTTTTCATGAGGAAAACAGATGTGAATGGGAGGTGGTGATAGTGGATAACCTCTGCCTGTGTGGTGAGAGGTCCAAAAGAGGGAAGTTTCTAGTCAAAAGTAATGTTTCTAAAAGATCTTAGTTATCTAGGAAACAAATTGAGATAAAAAGCAGAAGGTAGGAAAGTGACAGGTTTAATTCTGGAAACAAAGTGCTGTCTTTTATGCTCTAACATTTTAAAACTAGTGATCATTTTAATATTCATATAGGGATTCTAGTAGACTGATCAATAATTCATGAAATAAATTTTACATTTTTAATAAGATTTCTGAGGTGGTGGAAATACCATTCTTTATACATAATGGAGATTTTAGATATAGCCAAATATTTGGGAAATTTTTTCTGTCTTTAAAAAAAAACTTTTTCTCAGGATATTTTAAACAAAACTATGCTTTTCACCCTTGCATATTCTTCATCTTTTTAAAAAATAATGCTAAACAGGAATACATTTCCACATAGATATTTTTCCTTCAAAACGGTGATATTTTGTAGAACACAAATGATTAATGTTTGCCTTTGTAGAACGCAAATGATTAATGTTTGCCTTTGTCATTTGACAACAGTAAAATATTTATTTTTGTTTTTATTATCAAGACACATTAAAATGACCACATCGACTCTTGAAATGTCATTAATATCATGACTACATATTTCCTGCCTTGTAATTTGTTTCCTGAATTATCCTGTAGTCCAGAAGAAATTTTTAAATGGCTTACTTGTCCATGTCTTCTAATTTTGCTGTAGAGATTCAATGTAGCTATATCTGTACAATGCAAAGTTTTTCCCATTTTAAAGTTCTTGTTTCAGCAGTATTTGTTTCAGTGTTTCAGTACAATAAGAATATTTGAACAGGATCCCAAATATTTGAGAGGAACCTGGCAAAATGGTACCCAACTACTTCATGTATTCCTCACCTTAACATCTCCTTTAGGACTTTAAGAAGCTAGAAAACTATAGTTGACATTTTTGTCCATTTTTTTGATCCCCATGTTTAACATGGACTTTCTTTCTTTTGATTTCATTTTACCTTTCCAATAAAAAACTATTGACCATATAATCATAATAGGGATTTTAGGTACTTCTTTTTAATAGCATGAGGCAAAATTATAGTTTGTGGAAAGAAAATTTGAAAAACCTATTAATATAAATGCTCAAATCACTACTGAGTATTAAAATTGCGATGTAGTAATTTCACTTATTATTTACTCAGCAGGATTTTCCCTAACGTGTTCAAATTCTAGGGATATTAAAGATTTTGTTTGAGGGTTCAGAGCAAATCTAAGTGTGTCTACCTCCATCACCTATCCTTCCTCCCTGACACCATCCCTCCCCAAAACACACAGAAGAGCACAGATTTTTTTAACAGTTAAAATGAATGCCAATAGCTGTTTAAGGACTGATACTTCACAAAGGGAATCCTCAGACAGATTTGAAAGAAGATGGGTAGAGAAATAATATTGTACTTTAGCTTACTTTCAATAGAATTTGGCAGGTGACTGTTATTAGGGGTTGCCCTGGATCTATTTTGATCTGCAAGCTGTCTTTTCCTGAATCAGTACCCCTGAATCACTGCCCAGAAGCTTAGCTTATAGCAGCATAGTTTCCTGGAAGAGCTTAGTATCTTTTGGTTAACAAAGCTTACTTAGTATTTATTTTGTGTGGCGTTGTGCTAGTTAGAGGTCACATTTACTACTGCCCCATTTACTGTAGGTGTCTGTGCTCAGCTTTAAACAGGTTTATCTTATTACTAAATTACTATTCATGTGACTCTTATTTGTATTTGTATTTTTCCTAATAAGTCTTACTAGCCTATTTAAAACACCGTTTCATTGTTTGCTTTTTCTTTTTGATCATCCTTTCCAGTATTATATCTTACATAATATGAAATAAAATGACCTTTATGATTTAGAAGACTTTTTTGGCATTTCTAGACATACTTTTTCCTGCTTTACAATTCATATTCTGGAGAAAACTATTCAGTGTGCACTACAGATGATATATTAGTAGAATTACTAAAGGAATATGCCTACTGCAGAAAACATGCTTTTAAATTAGATGATTATAGAATGAAACCACATTGATGAAAGGCCTGCTTTCATTAATAACCTTTTCCTTCATTTACAAGATTCTCCTGAATTATTTTGGAAACTATGTACCCAATTCATGGACACAGGATAATGGCTGCACTCTTTGTGAATTTGATACGATCGACTTGTCTGCAGTAGATGTAAGTGGAATTGATTACGTGTGAAATGCAGTAATAGAAAGTACTTTGTCATGAAATACGGTGATTTGTAGGAAAAAAGGCAAATTATTTTATAGTTTTGATTTTATGATAGATAACAGGTACCTAGTTTTAAAACATGGTGATTCAGCCAATTGATAGATTTGTGTTTCGGAACTGGTTTTGAAAGAAAAACCAGCTAATAATTGAACCCAAGGAAAGAGTCCTATGGTTAATATTTAATAGCTTACTACGATTGGGTGCTCTTATGTTCAGTCTGTTAGCTTAGGCAAAGCATTGAGAAAAAAATCATTACAAGGCTTCAGTATTTTTATTGACTAATTTTATCTGTGCTGGATTTTCAAAATTGATATGTAAAAATTAATATTACCTGATTATATAACACACTAGTGTTCTAACTACTTTACGTATAATAACTCATTTAAACTTCACAAAACTCCTAAAGTAAGTAGTACAATTGACTCAGTTTTACAGATGAGAAAACTGAGGTGCATAAATGTAAGTAACATGTTTAAGAGCACACAGTTTTAAGTGTTGGAGTTGGGATTTGAATATAGGGAGTCTGGCTCCAGACTATGTTCTTGACACTGTGCATTTTTACCTGTGTGATGTGTATATTCTAGGCATGGTGTTACTTGTATGTATTTCATAGACAGATATAGTTATATTTTATCATTCATGTTTTGAGGGTGAACAAAGAGTTGCAAATATTTATTATTAGTCTATAAAACATTTTTATGTATCTTTGTTCTAACATCAGCCAGAGCTGATGTCTTACAGTAACATTTTTCTTCCAAAAAATTGCTCTCATAACTTGGAAGATTATATGTACGAAGCATTGATTCTAGGGAGTTATTTTGTCATTAAGACTGATTTTTTTCCTTCATTCACCATAGTTTCATTGAGTACCTATAGCAGCCAGAAACGTAGAAGCTATATAGGCAAAAATAAAGCTCTTAGGAATATAGTACTACTAACTCTGGAACCCATGCAAATGCAAAATACTTTTACTGTAATATGTTCAAGCTCCTGAATTAAATAGTTTCTATTCTTACCATTGTCTGAAAGGAGTATAAAGAGTAACTCGTGTACATGTAGGAACTTATGAATAGAGCCCTATTTTACTTGAAAGTAAGGTTTTTGGCCAGTCTCTCAAATAGCAAACTGTTTCCTATCTGGAAAGAATGCCAGAATATTTCTGAATGAAGCTGCATCATGAAGATATTTAAAAATTTATCCTGATCTTTTTTGCTGAAAGTAGTGTTGTCTTCTGGAGGGCAAGTTAATACTTTTTGTCTATTTTATATAAACTTTCTAGTGCAAAGATAGAAAAATATTTATATTAACATTTTTTCTTTTTGCATGTTAGGAGTATGTGATTTAATACTTAAGCTATTTTGTCTTACAGCTTGTTAAAATGTGCTAGAAAAGAAAACTATTCATTCCATTATGCACAATAAAATTATGTGCTACATACAGCTATTTTTCAATAGGGATATAAAAATTAAAATTGTGTAGGTAGTTAAATCCCAAGCCTATCGTAATGTTAGATGTGGGCCATAGGCAAGTTTCTTTATATGTAAAGTCGTAGTGACTTTCTCAGAGTGTTGGTAGGAATGTTAAATGAAATTTTATACACATATATATAATGAATATATATAACAAATATGTAAATAATACTTTATTTGTATAAATTTAATATACATATACGTAGTGGTCAGCCTTCAATAAATGTTAACTGTTATATTGTTGATATTATATAAACATGAACTTAGGTTGATAATGGTGATGTAGTGGATTGAAACCCAGCACTTTACCCTCAAATATGTGTGTTCTGGGTTACTTAAATTTCTCTAAATCTCATTTTCCTCATGTGCAAATTTGGGAAAAGACCTCTAAGGCTTTTATGAAAATCAAATGAAATGCATCATCTCATTTGATAAAGGACAGTGTTGACCTACTTTTTAAATTATTTTTCCTATTAATTTGAGAACTACTAGAGAGTAGATATTTTGTGTTCTTTGTATTTGTTTATTCATTTAATAAATATTTGGGCAAGTGAATGAATAAATAAAGAAGTATGATAGTGTACAAGGTGTACTTTTATGCAAGCATATGTTATTAGACAGATAATGGAGGAATGTGTGAGGTACTGTGTATGAAAAAATGGAATAAGGTTGCTAATTCAGCACTTAACGTATAAGGTATTTAAAAAAATTTGTAGTTCTTTTGTTCAGACTTTAAGACATGGCTTTGGTAAGACATTGTAAACAAGTCTTCCATAGATTTCTGGTCATGACACTGTTATGTGGGCATTTACTTGTGTTTCTGTCTTCCCCATCTACTTGAAAGTCTTTCAAGCCAGGAACTTTGATTCCTTTTGCTAAATATTGCCCATGATGTGGATTGGAATGTATAATGGCTATTTCAGAATTGTTTGTGCAATTAATGAAGGATAAACTCCACACCAAAACATATCTAAAGAGAACTTAAGAAAATATATTAAAACATATACATTAAGATAAGATATATTAATATTAGTGAAAGAAGATAGCTCTCCTTATACATAATATAATAATGAAAGGAACTAAAAGGATAAAGTCTCAGGTCTCCCACGATTGCTTTTTTTGTGCTCTAAATTAAGCCCTGAACTTTAAGCCATGGAAACAAAAAAGAGAAACACAATTAGTATTTTGTTTCTTAGATGAAGCTTTCAAAATAGCTTTCAGATGTGAAGAAGTTTCGGCAAGGGCTATTTTAAAGGAAGCATTGACTAGTAGTGTAAGCAGTACCATGAATTACATTCATGTAATAAATATGATAATTTCATCTTTAAACCTAACTCATAACCAAGATGGGATTCAGAAATATGATAATTTCATTTTTAAACCTAACTCATAACCAAGATGGGATTTAGTAAAATCACTTTGATGAGAGGGCCACAAAAATTTGTTTCAAGTGTTAGAGAACTGCCATGGGGCAATTCAAATTTAGCAGATTATGTTGAATTGGTATTCTAGTATTTTTTGTGTCATGGTGATTAAGATTTGAATAAAATTTAAAATAAAACCATACTAATGATAATTTTTTATGTTTGGTGTAAAACAAAGGTCCATCCAAACGTAACAATAGGTGTTTTTATTGAGCAACCAACACCTTTTCTACCTCGGTTTCTGGACATATTGTTGACACTGGATTACCCAAAAGAAGCACTTAAACTTTTTATTCATAACAAAGTAAGTATTTGAGAAAAGAATGTTTTATGTTAAAACTATTTCTGGTCTTTTTTGGAACTATTTGTTATTTATGTCTAATAAAATTCATTGGGTTAAGTTCAGTGGAGGATTTTTGGCGTAATTATAGCCCTGCCTTTTTAGGACCTAAGGATTTTAGAGTCTAGAGACTAGCACCACAATATTGATAGGAGCCACATGAAACTGCCAGTTTCTGTAGATCAAAAATGACTGAATATTAGCCATCATCATATAGCTTAAATTAACATACAGTGAAGGAGATTCAAAGGGTGTTAAATCCCTTTGCCTTTGGGTTAGTTATGGTACTTTCTTCTATAGAATTGGTCATTAAATTGTTTGCAATTTAAAACAATAACATATCATCAAAACTTGAAACAATTTCCAGATAGAGTATTGTTTTGATGAATCACACAAGGGCATGCCATTCCCCAAAAGATTTTGATACTGTCATTTTCTTCAAAAATATTCAGAGCCTCCTACATACCTCCCACATATTTCTAAACTTGAAGATATTTTTCCTCAATATTTTTTCAGTTATTTTTCATCTGCTAAAATGGTTAGTATTTAACATTGTCTAGAAAAACTCAATAGCTGTGAATTGTGCGATTTTCTCTATTCTGTCCTAATACTGTTTGTTTACCATTGTTCCTTTTTCCTAATGTAAATGTCAGCTAACCATTCACATTGTCCAGGGAATATTTTAACTGCAGGAAGCTAGCTTAAATGGATTTAAAATGGGGAAAAATTGAGCATTTGCTTTGTAAAATATGTTGTAATATATATACTTTCACTAAAGTATTTTGGTTTTATGTATTATCTTTTATTTATATTTTCCCTGCTTTCATAGGGCCTTAAAATCCTTGATGGCAGAAGTTTTTTCTTATCTTCAGTTATTTAGTATTAACTCTATGTTGCTTTTGTGTGATAAGTTATTTTAAAAATCTGCAAACAACAACAGCTTTTCAGAAAACAGAGACTTGACAAAAATCTCTGAAATACTCTAATGACGGAGACAGATACTCTTATGTGAATTTTAGCACAGTTGAATCACACTAAAATTGGTAACTTTTATGTTGATGGTTTTCCCATAGAATTTTGTTAAATTTTTCCTTTTTTTGGTAAATAAACAACTTTATTGTATATGACCATTTATTTTGCTCTCTGGTTTCAAAGAGTATTTTGTAAAATGTGATTATTTAAATTTATAACTTAGATTGATGACTATTATGCTTGGAAGACATAGTTTTCTAGACATTTTACAACATATATCTAAGATTTCTAGGCTACAGGCCATATATTTCTTCTCCAATTGGAAACATTTTATATTACTCAGGATTTAAGTATTTATGCAAACACCTATTAAAGATTTAAGTATTTATACAAAGACTTGTCTAGCAGTAGATGTTGACAGATTTTTGAAGCATCTTTAAGAATATTGATATATATGTATTTAAGATTATTCATGTGACATTTAAGTGATATCTAAATATACCATGTTTAGTGTGGTTATTATTTTATATGTAATTGAATATCTGAATTGTAGAATTCACGACTTTGAATGTGAAGCACTCTCTACATATGAATACTTCAGTCATCTTATTGTCTTATTCTCTAATTTTTGATTTTTAAAATATGTTACAGGAAGTTTATCATGAAAAGGACATCAAGGTATTTTTTGATAAAGCTAAGCATGAAATCAAAACTATAAAAATAGTAGGACCAGAAGAAAATCTAAGTCAAGCAGAAGCCAGAAACATGGGAATGTATGTTTTAATAAATTAAAATTAAATTATTCTACTAAGGAAACTTTAAGAAAAAATAAACTTTTAAATTAAAATTGTTATGCTAAATTTGGGTGTCTCAAACTATTTGTGTGTGCAGCAGCCAACTTAGACTGCGTTTATATTTGTACGTATTTATACATAAAGGGCTGTAGAAGTTACTTATGTTTTTCTTTTAATGGCTACGAGCCAATATGTTTAATCAAATGATGACTCAAAGTAAGATCAAGATTTTTTAAACTGCAGATAAATGAATAGTATGACTTTCATAGCAGTGACTTAAAGTTACATGTACGCTCTGAAGGTTGTGTGTAGTAAAAGTGTGTTTTTAGACTGTGGGGGAAACAGGTGCTTTTACTCTCCAGTTGCTCACTGATCTAGATAATACTGTAATCCCAAGAAGGGGTATTGTAGGCCTTTTGTTTAGCCCTGTTAATACTTCATTCTACTAATAAAACTCTAGTAGTAGTAAAAACAATCGTGTATTCAATGAATGTTAATTGAATATGCCAGGAAGTGTGTTAAGAGCAGCTGATAAAAAGGTGAAGACATAATCCATTCTCATCAGGAATTAGTCTTATCTACTACAAACCCTCATGCCTGTGCTGCAGAAGCTGAGGTCCCAGAGGGTTGGATTCTGACTAGGTTGGGGGTGTAGGGATAGACAGAAAAGAGGCCTCTGAAAAACCAAACTGATGTTATTACTAATGATTCCATAATTTATTCATTGGAGAATCCTCTGGGTCCACATTCAGAACATATTTTCTTTAATTTTTTTTCATGATTGTACCAAGTGTTCCTGTCTGGTATTTTGTTTGACAGTTGCTTGGAACAAATGTGGTGTGGAGACACACACTGACAACAGCAAAAAGTGCTGACTGGGACTGACAGGGAGGGGAGCTCAGAGGTAGGAAGTTGATAACCCAAATGTCATCTGGTATCTTCAGTTGTTCATTCCTTGATATTCCTGATGATAATGTTACAAACTGTACCAGGGAAAGCAAAAATAGTCACTGCCCTTGGTGAGAAGGCAGGGGAATAACTATCTTAGAAAACTTGATGCAAATCAAGTTCTTAAAATATTAATACCTGAAAAATCATATACTTATATCTCCAACATTCTTTTAAAACTGAGTTGTGGGATATACAAGTTGCATTTGTGTGCATGTGTATGTATGTGTGCAAAAACATTTTGATTTGTGGATGTTTTATGCCTTAAAATATTTACTGGCTTGAAAATATATTTTAACTGGCCTAAAATTTTAGAGGTGATCTCCTTATGAATATCTGTGTTAAATTGAACATTTTGAAATTTAAGACAATATATATATATATCCTTTCAGCTATTGTCTTTCTATTTTGATTAGAAAAGTATGCTAGAGAACCATATTTTACGTATAAGAATATTTATGTTAACATTTTTCAGTCAGCAGATACTTATTTTATCTCATGCCCATTTCATTTTCTTTTTCAATGTTAGGGACTTTTGCCGTCAGGATGAAAAGTGTGATTATTACTTTAGTGTGGATGCAGATGTTGTTTTGACAAATCCAAGGACCTTAAAAATTTTGATTGAACAAAACAGGTACTGTCTAAAATTCAATATCAATTTATGGTTAAAATGATCATTTTTCATATTGATGTGAACATAGTGTAGTTATTGCATGTTTAGTAAATTGAGGGAACTTAGTTATATTCTACAGCTTATAAACTTTCAATTCAAGTTAATTATTTTTCATTTTAAGAGTCATAGAAAACAACCTGAATACATCTAGAAATATTTAATATTAGTTATAATCACAAATACAATTACTTGGCCCATTTTTCTGTTTAAAGCTAGGTGAAATTATGATATATCTGATACTAAAATTTAGAGTTGTTTTATTCTCTATAGATATTTTTAAAGTAGAATTTCACAAAACTTCTGACCAAAATAGTTATTGCATACAGAGTTGTAGTCCTTAGTATCAGAAAGAAATTTCAGAGGTACAAATCATCCCACAGTCATATTTGTAGCTTTATTTACTATTAAACTAATTAACACCTAACAGCGCCTATTTGCTCATTTAACTCAATTGAAATGGGAAAAAGACACCACGTATATCAGTTTATAATGATATTAATGTTTGTTTGTCAATACTACTACTAATACTACTAATACCATTTTTACTACTCTTGCTAAGAACTCACCATTAAGAAGTGCTTATTAAGTGCCAGGTGTTGTAAGTACATGTATTAACACAATTATTTCTCATAATAAGTAGAGTGTTTAGCAGATGAAATGTTAGAATGACTGTTTTTATTTTGTTAAGTAAGATACATGAGAAATCTAGTATACTTTATTAACCCACCCTATATATAATATCTATATCTATATCTATATAGATATATCACTAGAATTTGTAAATTTGAGAATTTAGTTTTTACTTCAAAAATCTAAGACCTCTCTGTAGCAATCTGTATATACAACACAACTGTATAGCTGTGTTATAGATACTCAATATCTAAGTTAACTATCTATACATTGTAGGTAATTTTCCAAAGCATATGAATGAGGTTTTGATCATTTGGCAAGGAAAAGCAGTTGTGATACCCTAGAGATACGAAATAGTGTATGATTTGTAACTCTTGAAACCTAGTTTAATTCAGTACTATTTTCTTGAATTTGCATTGCTTTCTCTTAATTTGATTGAAATGCTATAGTGTGTAATGCACATATGCTTTTTAATAATATTTAGATGTTATTCTTATATGGCCCAACGTGTGTTTATTTTATTTCACTTTTGTGCATGTAATAGGGCGCAGCTGGTCTTCACAAGATAGAGGTATTTAATAATATTTAGATATTTTCATTTTATGACTATAATTTAGATATTAATTATTCTCTTGGTGAACTATTTAATGAATTTACACCATGTATTTGGCATATATCCCCCTTAATATTAAACATTTTAAACCTTATAAAAGAAAAAAAAATTCCCTCATAAGGAACTTACCTGCCATCTGGGTCCTTGCCCCTTAAAGAGTAAAACTCAAGCCATGTCTCCATGGAATTCTGTTAGTCAAAGGTTTAGGTTTATGCAGTACCTATGGTTCTTGCTTCTGTATCTAGACATGCGGTTTCTATAAGCTATTCACATATGCCAGGAATGTTGCAAGATTTAGTAGATTCGACTGAAGGGTAGAGAAAGAGATGTGACACATCTTGGGCATGTGGCTTTCTAGCTTCTCATCGGCTCTCTTTTTTCCTCTCCTCTTCCTATCTCTATTTGCTCTCTTGCTCTAAATTTTACTCCTTAAATTGTATAATAATATAAATCGTTCCTCGGCTGCCATCCTTCCTTTTCATTCACAAAAACATCGAGATATACAGCAGATGGATTTTGGTTTCCCAAATTTGTTGGTTTAAACCTTTTCAGGAGGCAGCTGGGGTTATAAATTACAAGTTCTTTTTAAATTAAGTATTTGATAGTTATTCATATTGAATTATTTCCAAAATTAATGTATGTAGATTCTAATTCATGTTATTATTTCCAATATTGTAGGTATTCAAAACAAAACAATATATGTGTTTCTGATTAATAGTTTAGTAGGAATTTGGAAGAATAAACCAAAATTTATTATTTTGCATGATGTGTGTTTATTTTTATTTATTTTTTGAGACGGAGTCTAGCTCTGTTGCTCAGGCTGGAGTGCACTGGCACGATCTTGGCTCACTGCAACCTCCGCTTCTCGAGTTCAAGCCATTCTCCTGTGTCAGCTTCCTGAGTAGCTGGGATTATAGGTGTGCGCCACCATGCCTGGCTAACTTTTTTTGGTATTTTTAGTAGAGATGGGATTTCACCATGTTGGTCAGGATGGTCTCAACCTCCTGACCCTGTGATCCGCCCACCTTGGCTTCCCAAAGTGTTGGGATTACAGGCATGAGCCACCGTGCCTGGCCCGATGTGTGTTGATTTTATTTCACTTTTGTGCATGTAATAGAAAGGGCCCAGCTGGTCTTCACAAGATAGAGGTATTGTGAAATAGGGTTTTTTTTTTTTTTTTTTTTTTTCTTATAAAGAATAGTTGTTCCATAAATTTGCTTTCTAAAATAAAGTTTAGTGTTGCCAGGACTAGCTTACTGTAATCACAAGTCATTTTTTAAAGTCATGGAAAACTGGAAACATACTTAAGTAATTTGAGACTTAATTACAGGAAAATTGTGCCTATTTACAAACGTCTCAGTTCATTTTCATTCATTTTTTAAAAATTCAACAAATATTAATTGAATATCTTAAATGCATTGGGGCTGTTTGCCAAGTGACAATAAAAATATTTGTTTTCATTTAGTATAGGTTCCAAAATACTTTAATTAAACTTAAATATAATTAAATAACTAAAGTAGTTTCCCTCTGTTGGATGTAAGCAAGGCATTTTTAAAAGTCATTTTTATGTATTCATTAGCATTTTCAATTACTTTTTCCTTCTTTGTTACTCTTTTTAAGAAATATGGTTGAAAATTAGCAATATACTTATTTAAGCAAAGATGTTGGGAAAGAAGATCCTTATTTTATTTTTATTAACTGCAGGTTTGTTAAATGAGCTTTATTGTGTTATATGTCATGCTAAGCCCAAAATACATAATTCTGTGGTAATTTAAAAATAAATAATTATATAGGTTTCTCTCTCTCTCTCTCACTGTCTCTCTGTCTTCAGAAAGATCATTGCTCCTCTTGTAACTCGTCATGGAAAGCTGTGGTCCAATTTCTGGGGAGCATTGAGTCCTGATGGATACTATGCACGATCTGAAGATTATGTGGATATTGTTCAAGGAAATAGAGTGTAAGTTACTTGATTTAATATTTTAATGTGAAATATCATAATCTAAAGATGTAGTCTTATTAGTATTACTTGAAATTTTTTTTTATTCATCTCTTTTCTTTATAGTTAATGGGAATTTGGGAACCCAAGACCACTTGGAATCCTGAAATACCAGTATAAAACTAATATTTAAAAAAATTGTTTTAAAGTCCCAAATCTTCAAAGGAACAAGCTCATTGCTGTGGGGAATACTAAGAGATAATATATGGTTACCATACTCACAGTATGGTTGATAGAAGAGTAATACTCTTTATTTAAAAGTTTGGAAAGGGGATTTAGTTTACTGACTTTTTAATGGTTATAATTAAGGGTTGTTTTGATAGGTTTTAAAATTTATAATTAAGCCAACAATAACACTAACAGCCAGAACACTCCAGTATTCCTGATTGCATGTTGTTTTTGTGTGTGAAATAGCTATTATTCTGCTTTAAATATAAGTTTTTTCACAAATATTAGATTTTTACTTCTAGAGATTGAAAAGAATATATTTACTGAAAAGTGTGTGCATGATTTATATTTATTTCAGAGACAATGGTTGATTACTAAAAATAATCACAATTGAAATAGTTTTGCTAAGGTAATATTGGGGAAGAATGTCATTCTTCTTTTCATACATATGATGGACCAGAGTGACTAAGATATTACATGCTTTGCCTTAGTTCTCAAACATGTCAGCCTGATTACAAAGGGGCAGTACACTCTCAGGACTAAAAGGATGTGCCCTTAAATTTAGAAGAAAAAGAAGGTACACGTTTCTGTTCAAATAGTTGAGTGGTAAAAAGATGTGTTGCTTGTTGAAATAGTAATTGGTGTGGAAAGCTTCAATCTGAATGATGTAAATACAATAAAGGTTTTTGTTAGCTGCAATTAAAATGCATGGTAGAGGAGAAAATGCTATTAAGATTGTGTTCTGTTGTTTCTATGCAGTTGTATTGACTCTGGGTGAGTTGTATAGACAGTATACCTGATTGTATCTTGGGCACATCAGAAGTGAGGGTTTGTGAAGGAAGAATGGAAAATTCGTTTCAAATTGCTTTAGGCATTGGTGATTTTCTGTCCAACCTCCTATCATTGTTGTCTAAAGTATAAGGAAAAAAATATGACAGAGGCTTTTGAACTGGAATACACTTCATGTCCAAAAGCTACACGAAGGAGCAACTTTGTGTGTGTGTGTGTGTGTGTGTTTGTGTATGTGTGTAAGCTGAAGCACTGAATAATTCCCCAGAGATTAATTTCTGAATTTAGCTGATACGTTCTATACAGTAATTCCCCCTTATCTGTGGTTTTGCTTTCCATGGTTTCAAGTCAACTGTGGATTGAAAATACGAAGATATGTTGAGATAGAGAAATTGTAAACATTCATGTAACTTTTATTACAGCATATTGTTATAGTTCTATTGTTGTCTTACTGTACTTTATTTATAAATTAAACTTTATTATAAGTCTGTATGTGTAGGAAAAAACATAGTAGTATATTTGTAGGGTTTGGTACTATGTGCTTTCAAGTATCCACTAGGGTCATGGAATGTATCACCCTCGCATAAGGCGGGGACTGCTGTAACTCCTTAAGGCATTTTTCTTTGAGGCTGGTCTAGTAAGATACAATATCATATTTCTTTTAATATCTAACTACATTTCTTGGTCAAGATCTTGCCTTCATGTTCTCTAAAAGCAAGGCACACAGTCTTAGAGGCAAAACTTGTTTTGCAGTTTTTATGAAATGAGTCATTTTCAGAGTGAGAATATAGATGTGGGAAAGGATGAATTACAAAGGAACCTTCCAACATTCATGTGCTACCAGCTGTATTTCTTCATGTTTTCCTTTTTCTATAAAATATTTAAGATGGCTTAATGAAT
Organism: Papio anubis; assembly: GCF_008728515.1. Lineage (NCBI taxonomy): Eukaryota > Metazoa > Chordata > Mammalia > Primates > Cercopithecidae > Papio > Papio anubis. The sequence continues at coordinate 145,853,764 of NC_044977.1, forward strand.
GGTAAGAGAATATAGTTTTGGAGAATTTTAGGCTGTATTCAGTGGTATGCTGGTCAATGTGTAACAACTGGCTTCTGGAGGTGGAGGATTCCCTGGTTTAAACAGCTTGCCCATTTGTTTGGAGTAAATACTTCTACCATGGCTGATTTTAAGTTTCCAATGTGAAATTACTGAACACGGACTTGGCAGTAAAAGTTAACTTTGGGGAGCCAGTATGAGCTGTGTCTAGTGTACCACTGGTTGTGTGTTATGATTCATCCTATCAAATTCTTTAATTTTAAATAGAAACACCTTCTATATAACAGATTATAGTAGTCTAATTGTAACAACTGATTGAGATATGATAGCTATAATAAAAACGCCAAACAAACACCAACCCAAAATTGAAATGTATTCAAAGGGGGGGTGGTTTATCTCCTGAATCTCATTAAATATACTATAAAAAATGTAATCATATATATAGGGCAAATATCATTGAATACATTTGTATATTGATTCAATAATGTGTGTATACAAAATCTAAACACAAAGCATTTATTTTAAAAAGGTAAAAATGAAACTTAAAATTGTTTCTATTTGTGGTATTTAAGAATGTCTTCTCTTTGCTTTCAGAGGAGTATGGAATGTACCATACATGGCTAATGTGTACTTAATTAAAGGAAAGACACTCCGATTAGAGATGAATGAAAGGAATTATTTTGTTCGTGATAAACTGGATCCTGATATGGCTCTTTGCCGAAATGCTAGAGAAATGGTAAGATATGCAATGATGGCTTGCTTGAATGTTCTTGTAAGATGGCTTGCTTTACCAGTTGGTGTGTCACTGTGTTTTGATGCCCTTTGTCTTGCTAATTTGTAAGTACTAGCCAATTTTTTTGGTTCTGTATTAAAAATTGGGGAGCAATTTTGAAGATAATTTAACATTTACTTGTAGAAATGGCATGAAAAATGTTAGTTTTTGTGCTCAGGCTAACTCATAGGCAACAGAGTTGGATTTCAAAAATAAAGTTGTGTTTGTTACAAATCGGCTTTGCTCTTTTAAGAATACATCTTTATTTTAATTTGAAATTCTATAGTGAACACTTGACCTAATTAAAATTAATTAGATAAGCTTTGATGAAACAATATTTCCAGATTTAAGGATGTTTTTGTTCTAAAATTAATGTCTACATTTTCTCTAACCAGGTGAAATTTTAAAATTATTATTAACTTCACATTCTTAAAAAGCAGGATTATTATCACCAAACTAGTAGAAAAGTTGAGATACGTAGTATATTTACTCTAAATAAAATACTAATGATACTTTGCTGCACTACAAATAAACTTAAAATGACTAGAAAATTCAAAATGTATAGATATGGTTTAGAATATATTGATATGATTTTTGGTTTTGGAAATGATAGCGCTATTTTATTTCTGATTTCCAAATTTATATAAGCAATTGTGATTTGATGAAAAATCAGAAAAGTTGGCAAGTATTTTTTTTCTTAGTTTAACAAAGCATGTGTTGTTTGAATATGTTTGTTTTCTCTACAAACCTATGTGCATTATTATGTGATTGTATTTTGTGCTCATGTTTGGCTAATTTGACTCAACAGCGCATCATGGAATGGCCTCTCTCACTCATTTTTTCCATTGTCTTATGTGTCTAATGAAAATTCTGCTAAGGAATGAGCTTAGACTTATGTTTGACCCCCAACACCTCCCAAAAAGAAAAGAAAGGGCTGAAAGAGCTGGAGATGTTTCTTTGTGTGCGCTATAAGCTTTGCTTGTTCTGCATGTTGTCTATGAAGGACATTTCAGAATGTTAGCTTTTGATCAACAGCTGCTATTATTTTTATTTACCAAAGGATACCTGAGAGAGCGGGTGTACAGGTCAACTTACCCAATGCTTCTCTTCATTTTAGACTTTACAAAGGGAAAAAGACTCCCCTACTCCGGAAACATTCCAAATGCTCAGCCCCCCAAAGGTGTTATTTTTACTTATTTTATTTATTTTTGTTTATTTAATATTTGATATAGTATATTGCCTAGTAGTAAAGTTTCTTTAAGGGCCTTATTTGCATTTAGCTTGGTAAAATGTTGATATTCATCAGTCATCTGTTTATGTGTGTGTGTGTTTTGTGTGACTTGGGCATGGGTCTTGTGCGATAGTCAACTCTTGGCTCTTTGAGCTGATTTATATTTTATGGTTGACAGGTGAGAAAATTAAACCTAAGTCCCTTTCATTCTTTCTTTAGGTTTTTATTTCTTTTTAAAGGGAGAGAAGGGGATAGAAGTAGGTATAAAATAGAATTTGATTACAGTAAGGTTTAGGTGCACCTCATTGAGTTATTAATCACTAACTCTTTTGCCATTAAAACAGGTCCAAAAAGAAACAACATTACCTCGTGGTGTTTTCCACATTTGTCTGGTTTGGGGCAAGAATATGAGACTGGTTTTCTTTATCTGCCTTTATAATGCATAACTCCTTTGCGCGTTAGTCTTTAAACATCAGAAAAAGAAAGGAATGAAACAGACTGGTGAAATATGACTGGCAGTGAATTCTTGTTTAAAAATGTGATGCTTTCTTTGAAAGAGAAAGAAACCAAAAGAGGTATAATTCATTGCGCTGTGTCTCAAAAATATTTCTGCTTTCAAACAGGAATTTTTTTGCCTGATGTCTGCATCTAGGATCAATGAGAAAGGGACAAAAACAGTCCATTCTTTTTTTCAGTTGAGTGTCAGTGCTATCTACTAGTTTTGTGTGGTGTCTGAATTCATAATCAAAATTTTGAGTTTTTTATTTTAAACCAGGCACTTTTTATATGAATACTAAAAATGCATGTTCATAAATGAAATACAAAAATTGAAATTAATATCTTCTATATATTTTTCATATGATTAAATTTACTTTTGTACCTACCTCTGACATTAATGCTGTTATTTTCTGGCATATAGGGTGTGTTTATGTACATTTCTAATAGACATGAATTTGGAAGGCTGTTATCCACTGCTAATTACAATACTTCTCATTATAACAATGACCTCTGGCAGATTTTTGAAAATCCTGTGGTATGTATTTCATATTCAACTTTATTATTTTTCTGTAACTCTAAGTGGTTATAAATCAGTTGTTTAATAATATGAAATGTGGTTAAAGGCTTTAAAAAAATGACATAATGTGAAATGCACATCAAAACCACAATGAGATACTGTCTCACACCAGTCAGAGTGCCTATTATTAAAAAGTCAAAAACAGATATGGGTGAGGCTACACGGAGAAAAGGGAATGCTTGTACATTGTTGGTCACTATGTAAATTAGCAATTTGGAAAGCAGTTTGAAGATTTCTCAAAAGATCTTAAAACAGAGCTACCATTTGACCCAGCAATTCCATTACTGGGTATATAGCCAAAAGAAAATAAGTGATTTGACCAAAAAGACACATGCATCTGTATCTGTTCATTGCAGCACTATTCACACAGTAGCAAAGACATGGACTCAAACTAGGTGTTCGTTAATGATGGATTGGATATATAAAATGTGGTACATACACACCATAGAATACAGCCATAAAAAAGAACAATACTATGTCATTTTCAGCAACATGGATAGAGCTGGAGGCTATTACCCTAAGTGAATTAGTGCAACAGAAAACCAGATACTGCATGTTCTCACTTATGAGTGGGAGCCAAACATTGGGTACTTGTGAACATAAATATAGGGACAGTAGATGATGGGGATCACTAGAGGAGTGAGGGAGGAGGGAGGGGGACAAGGGTTGAAAAATCAACTAATGGGTACTATACTCACTACCTTGGTAATGGGATCAGTCATACCCTAAACCTTAGCATCATGCGATATGCACTTGTAACAAACTTGCACATATACTGCCTGAATCCAAAAGCTGAAATTATTTTTAAAAAGTAAATAAAAAGAAAAAAATTAAAACGACATAATTAATTGTATTTCATGATCTATACAGTAGATCTAAACTTGACCAATAACTTTCTTTTTTATTAGGACAGTTATTAGGTTTGGGGAAGGAAATTATCAATTTGTTGTCTTCCAATATTCTAATATTTTTGTTTTGTGTATTCAAAAGCAGCATCCAGTTTTAATCATAATTTTAGAAGCATGTCTACAAATAGCTCACATATTATAATAGTTTGATTTTTTAGAAGAAAATTCAAGAATTTTGTTTAGGAAAATACATTTTTTAAATTATTTTTTGGCAATTTTGTGAATGTACATCAAAGATAGCCAGAGAGAATTGCAGAGAACACTGATTCAGCATATGAAGAGAGTCTTAACTTGAAGAAACGGTTTCTTTTTAACATCTGTTTTCTTCTTTCTTTCTTTTTTTTTTTTTTTTAACAGAGTTGAATCTACAGTAATTAGCTCCTTTTGTGTTTTACAGGGACATCTTTTTGTTAGGCAAGTGGCACACTTATTCAGGGGAAAATACTCTCTTCAACAATCAGACCTGTAACACAGCTGTAATGATTTTCCCCTTGCCAATAGTAAAAGTTTTAAATTGCAGACTAAATCCACCTGAGGAGAGTTGTCCTTTGTTTTGTAGGAATAGTTAAGATACGGGGATAGTAAGTGTAGTAATCTCTGAATATTCTGAATAGGAATATAACATCTTTTGACATTTTGTTATTTTAAAAGTACTTTTGTACCATTTTAGCCACATACCTTCCTCTTTCACAGAAATAAAGTTGAAAAGAGGTGTTTTCTAGTCGTGAGGGTAGAATTCCATATTTCACTTCACCATTGAATCTCTTGGTGTTCTTAAGGGATAGAATTATTTGATTTCTTGGATGTCATTAGGTTCCTGGTAGGATGTCCTGAATTATATCCTGAATTGTAGATATTTGTGCAAGGATTCAAGTCTTTGGAAAGTAAGCAATGAAAACATCAGAACTGAGTAGGAACAACTTTTCTTTCCATGGCTTTCTTTGTTCTCTGTTAAATCAACCTGTTTAATATGCCTCGTGAGGGATACCCCGTAGCAACATGCATATTGATTATCCCATTATCAGAATATCTAAGAAATTAATAAAGTCACAGTTTACTCAATGATTTAAAAGGTGATCTAAAATGAAATGTTAATACTAATGCCCTAAAATAAAATCTTGGGGGATTTTTTTTACTTGAAGAAAAATCAGTATTGATGCACAGGTAAAAATGCTATAGGTAAAAATTCTTAAATCTTCTGGATGATTATTCAGTTTCTTCCCATATTTTAGAATCAGAAAGCTAATTAATATTAGAGGGAATAATGAGATAATATAGAAATCTGATCCATATATACCATATAAACATGAAATTTATTAAAATTTTGAAGATTACCTTTGTTTCCTCCACATGAAAAATGTTTGAGTTCCATATAAACAGATATATAAAACTAATGACATAAATTATGATATAAATATTCAGACCCTAAAATGGAGCCTCAAAAGATGTATTTAAGGCAAATATCTTTTGAAACATCTTTTGATTGGAATTATTTTGAATCTGTGTCTCACTTCCTCCCTGCTGGCTCTTTGTATTTGCACTTTGTAAAGAGAAAATTAACAATTTCTAGAAATATTCTAAATTTAAGAGATCTTTTTGGATACTTGTATCACTCCATATATTAATATGTTCACGTTTTAGTAAATACCCATATTTGCATAAAGAACTTGACCCAATAAAATAATTATTTAGCTTCTGTTGAAAAAAGTTTAGATATCTTTATATGTGGATTTTATGCCAGAGATTGGTCAAAAAGAATCAAATTCATGAATTAGAATAAAGAGGAACTGTTTTTCAGTATAGAGCCCTAACCCTTATTTTAGTAACTGAAAGAAGTGACAGTGCTAGTAAACTCATGTTTATTCCTTGATAAATATTAATGACTGAAGTGAAGGCAGAAATTTTTAAAATTCATTAAAGAAATCAAAAAAAGAATAATGTACTATAGACATATAAGACAGACCCTAGTTAATTAATTCACTAATTCATTTTTACAAATATTTTTGGTAGAATTTTGCCCCTTGTCTTTTACCTTTAAGCACGCATTTGTTTACCTACTCTGTGTATATATTAAAATACTGATGGTCCCCAACTTATGGTGACTTGATTTAGGAATTTTCAACTTTATGATGGATTTATCAGGGTATTGTGTGTTTTTAACCTCCCACGGGTTTATTGGGACATAACGTCATCGTGAGTCAAGGAGCATCTGTAAAATGTGTAAATCTATTCACCATAAGATTACTTAAGTTAAAAAATCCTGAGGTACAGTATTTCATAAATAAAAATTTTGTATTTCATAGAATGACATAAGCATATTCAGAACCAGGCAAAGATTAAACCATATACTGTGGCTTCTGAAAATTACTATTTTGTCCACTATACATAATCATTTATAAGTTGAATAATTTCTAAAATGCATATGCTTTATACTTTTCAGTATTTTTAAAGATATTTGTTTTAATATGTACTTCTTTTTATAGGACTGGAAGGAAAAGTATATAAACCGTGATTATTCAAAGATTTTCACTGAAAATATAGTTGAACAGGTTTGTATTAATGATTACAAAGTATAGAAAATTTTGCTGTTATTTTCCAGAAGAAATATTATTAATATAATACTACTTTCACAGAAGATGTGAAAGTGGAGAAACTACCTTTTAGGTAAAATTTATGTGACTCAATTACCGATTAAATAGCCTTAAGGAACATACACTTGTAAAATGTAGAACATAGAAATTAACATTTTAAAAGCATGCCTTTTTAAAAAGCATGCTCCTAAGTGTCATAGCTTTCTGACACCACTAGATATAGGAACTGTTGACAGATCTCTGATGTAGAACTCTTACAGTGAAAGCTTATCTTTGGAAGAGACTTGGCTCTCTTTCTGAAAGAGTCTTTTCTCAGAGACATCTTCAAAACATGAATTCTCTTTTAGCTTATTGTTCAAAACTATTGCTAATACCTAATTTTGAGAATGTAAGATGTCATCAATTCTGAAGTGCACCATTATTTATGTACCATGAGAAAAAAAATACTGTCAATAAACCATGAAAGAAAACTATGTTTCCTAGTCATATAGGATTTTTTATTTTATACATATTAAAATAACTATTTTAGACTATTAAGACACCGAAGTTATTATGTCTTCTAACAATGATGCATATTTTATAGCCCTGTCCAGATGTCTTTTGGTTCCCCATATTTTCTGAAAAAGCCTGTGATGAATTAGTAGAAGAAATGGAACATTATGGCAAATGGTCTGGGGGAAAACATCATGTAAGTCGTAATTTCACACTAAGAACTGAAATGTGTGTGTGGGTTAAGTAGATACTCAGATAATTCTGAGGGGTTATACACTTTTTCTCATATGTCTTTGAGTTCTAGACCTAGAAAAATTGGCTAGCCAAGGCTCTGATTTCAGTCTACTTCTCCCACCAACCAATTATTTAACACTTAAGTATTATTTCATCAGTCTGGGTGGGTTTCTCATTTATGCATTTGATTACACTGGATGTTTGCTAAGGGTCGGTGTCCTCAGGCCAGAGTTAATGTTAGGTAACACATGTCTTAGAGTGATACCACTGTTTTCCAAGGCCACTTTTTATTCTTGCATTTTCACAGTGAGCTGTGGTGAAAATTCTAAGGCAAACTTTATCTGTCAAAACTGTGTTTTTGTGTGTAAAGATAGGAAGGAGGGATCTGAGTGCCTTAGGTGTAATTCAGTTTTGCATTTGCATTCAATGTCAAAGACTTGGCAGGAAATACCCCTGCCAGTGGTTAGATGTGTTTGTTTTCCTCTGAGAACCACATGCCATTTTAGTAGAATACTCTGGAATATTACTGCCTCTGCACAATTATGTCCCCCAGCTAATGAGCTGATAAGGGAGAGGGAAGCTTAAAGTATAAGGAAAAACTTAAAGTTGGTAGGTGGTGAAATAATGAAAAGCAATCGTTCAAAGACTTTTGAGTGTTACAAATATAGAAGTGAGGAAGGGCGGGGAAAGCTTGTTTTCGGTATTTGGTAATACAGAAAGCAGATATGCCATCAGTATGCTCATCTAGCAGCTAAGACTGCCTAAAGGGTCAGTGTAAAAAAAGACTTATTTTTAAGAGGGGATATGAGGGCTTAGGAAGTCAATTTTATTTACTTTATAGTTAAACTTCACATATACATATAAAAAGTAGGAAAGGAGTCTACTGACCTTATTTACTTTGTTTCATCATTGTATCATTGACAAAGATGTTACCTAAGTTATTTTGATAATTTTACAGTTAGAGCAGATGATATGCCACATTGGAACTACTGTTATTTTTCTTGTCTATTATGATCTGTGGTTGAAAAAAACTATAATATAAATGGGAATTGCACGTGGACAACACCTATGATGTCATTAATGTTGTTTCTAGGATAGCCGTATATCTGGTGGTTATGAAAATGTCCCAACTGATGATATCCACATGAAGCAAGTTGATCTGGAGAATGTATGGCTTCATTTTATCCGGGAGTTCATTGCACCAGTCACACTGAAGGTCTTTGCAGGCTACTATACGAAGGTAGTTATCCTCCCACCCCTCCAGCCTCTTTCTTACCAACTTTTACACAGGTGTTCTTTTTAATGTTTTTATTAATAAGCAAATCCACTGGCTTACTTTGCTTTTTCAGGGATTTGCACTACTGAATTTTGTAGTAAAATACTCCCCTGAAAGACAGCGTTCTCTTCGTCCTCATCATGATGCTTCTACATTTACCATAAACATTGCGCTTAATAATGTGGGAGAAGACTTTCAGGTAATTATGACTTTTGTGTTTTTAGATTTTTCAAAAGAAATATGTCATTATGAAAAGGACTTTGCCTTAGGCCTTACTTTCTTTTTTAAATTTTGCTCAAATGACATAATTTGAATTTTGCCGCTGGTTAAATATAATCTGATGTATTCCTTCATTTTAACTTTTTTAGGGAGGTGGTTGCAAATTTCTAAGGTACAATTGCTCTATTGAATCACCACGAAAAGGCTGGAGCTTCATGCATCCTGGGAGACTCACACATTTGCATGAAGGACTTCCTGTTAAAAATGGAACAAGATACATTGCAGTGTCATTTATAGATCCCTAAGTTATTTACTTTTCATTGAATTGAAATTTCTTTGGACGAATGACTGGCATGAACACGTCTTTGAAGTTGTGTCTGAGAATATGAGAGGAATATTTAAATAGCGTCAACAGAACAACTTCACTTTGGGCCAAACATTTGAAAAACTTTTTATAAAAATTGTTTGATATTTCTTAATGTCTGCTCTGAGCCTTAAAACACAGGTTGAAGAAGAAAAGAAAGAAAAAACTTAAATATTTATTTCTATGCTTTGTTGCTTCTGAGAATAATGACAATTTATGAATTTGTGTTTCAAGTTGATAAAATATTTAGGTACAAATGACAAGACTAATATTTTCTTATTTAAAAACATGGGAAGATTTTTATTTATCAAAATATAGAGGAAATATAGACAAAATGGGTATAAATGAATTACCATGTTTTAAAACCTTGAAAATCAGATTCTAACTGGATTTGTATGCAACTAAGTACTTTTTTGAACACCTATGCAGGTCTTATTTACAGTAGTTACTAAGGGAACACACAAAAAATTACACAACGTTTTCCTCAAGAAAATTAGTACAGGGGCCGGGCGCGGTGGCTCAAGCCTGTAATCCTAGCACTTTGGGAGGCCTAGGTGGGCGGATCACGAAGTCAGGAGATAGAGACCACCCTGGCTAACATGGTGAAACCCTGTCTCTACTAATACAAAAAAAAGAAATTAGCCGGGCGTGGTGGCGGGCCCCTGTAGTCCCAGCTACTCCGGAGGCTGAGGCAGGAGAATGGCGTGAACCTGGGAAGCGGAGCTTGCAGTGAGCCAAGATTGCGCCACTGCACTCCAGCCTGGGCGACAGAGCGAGACTCCGTCTCCAAAAAAAAAAAAAAGAAAGAAAGAAAATTAGTACAAAACACAACCGAGGAGCGTATATAGTTGAAAACATTTTTGTTTTGATTGTAAGGCAGATTATTTTACCTTTGTATTAAAAATCAAACCCTATGTTTCTTCAGATGAATCTTCCAAAGTGGATTATATTAAGCAGGTATTAGATTAGGAAAACCTTTCCATTTCTTAAAGTATTATCAAGTGTCAAGATCAGCAAGTGCCCTTAAGTCAAAACAGGTTTTTTTTTTTTTCTTTGTTTCCTTTTTTAGAAAGTTCTAGAAAATAGTGAGGAAAAAGAAAAATTTCATTGAGATGAGTAGTGCATTTAATTATTTTTTAAAAAACACTTTTTAAGTACTTGAATTTTATATCAGGAAAACAAAGTTGTTGAGCCTTGCTTCTTCCCTTTTGCCCTTTGTCTCCTTATTCTTTTTTGGGGGGGAAGATTATTTGCTTTTTTATCTTCCTGACATAATTTCCATTTTATTCTTCTGAGTGTCTATATTAACCTCCCTTTATCCCACTTATAAAAAAATTCTCCAACAAAAATATTTGTTGACTTGATGTTTTATCATTTCTCTTAGTAAGGTTGAAATATCCCTATTGTAGCTACTGTTTTTAATGTAAAGGTTAAACTTGAAAAGAAGTTCTTAATCATGGTGCCAAAATTCACTTTCTAACACTGTGTGTTAGAAAATTATAAAAAATAAAATAATTTTAGAAAGTTTTGTTGTTATCTTATTATTGGTGTTTATCTTCAGAAGTGAATACATGATGAAATTGTCTGAAAGAATGAAACCTATGATTTTTCATTTTGCTTAGTAGATTTAATGATATGTGAAACTATTGAATTATAAATGAAATTATAAAATCTTCAGTTTTAGGATGACTAGGGATTTGATCTAACTTGTTTTACAAGTGAGAAAATAGAAGCCAAACGTTATTCAATATAGGTTTGTTTGTTTATTAATATTTTCCGAGTCTCTATTATGGTCCAGGCACTGTTCCAGGCACCAAGGATATGTTGATGAACAAGACATTATAGTCACTGGGAGATGGACTTTAAAAGATAAGAAAGTTGGGTTCTACCCCGTTCTCTTCTTTGGCGACACTTAATACCCAAAGAAAATTTCTACTATCCATCGACTAGGATGAGGAGACATTTTAGTAATGATTTGTGAATTATGTTACTATACATCAGGAATGGTTTTCAAAATATGTAACACCTGGTATGACGTAGATGCCAACTCATCAGAACAGACTCTGGTTATAAAAGCAGATCAGTTCCTACCAGTGCAAGCCAGCTTAATATCTCTTGTGGTACAATTCAAAGACATCTCCCAGATACTAGTTCTTTTCCATTTTGGTATCCATGGGTGGTTTCCTAGCGTAACTATTTCAGTCTCATGCCAATTTTTCAGAAATGGGATCCAGGTAGGCTATTGAGCACACTTTTTTGTCTTTTCTCTTATCCTACATTCCATGAAGTAATATGAAATGTGGCTTTAAAAACATGATTCATAATTAGTGAGGGAAAATTAGAAAAATTCCCATAAGTAAATTAAAAAATTTGAAAAATAGAAAACAAGTAGAATCGGGAGGATGGAGAAAAATACAGTTTGAAACACACAGAGCAGAAGACACAGAAAGTGTATCTATTGTTTGATTCATTCATTTTATGCAATATGATAAAGACTTTTAAAAGAAAAAAATACACACAGATACTCATATATATAAACAATTATCCCCTGTATAATGTGAGTGTTAGGGGCACTGATCCCGTGCAGTCAAAAATCCACATGTACCTTTTGACTGCCTCAAAACTTATCAACTAATAACCTACTGTTGACCGGAAGCCTTACTGATAACAAACAGCTGATTAACATTTATTTTATATGTTATATGCATTATACACTGTATTGTTACAATAAGCTAGAGAAAAAGTTATTTAAACAATTATAAGGAAGATAAAATACATGCACTATTCATTAAGTGGAAGTGGATCATCAGAAAGGTTTTCATCCGTGTTGTCTTTGGGCTGAGTAGGCTGAGAAGGAAGGGGAAGAGGAAGGGTGTCTCGGGTGGCAGAGACAGAAAAAACCCGCATATACATGAGCCTGCATAGTTCAAACACATGTAGTCAAAGGGCTTATTGTGTATCTACAACAATCAGATATCTCTGACAGATGAACCTGATAAAGTCACACTGTTTAGAGTATGATACCATTTATGTTAAAAACAAAAAAAAAACTATATATGTGTGCATAAACCTACAGCAAATTTCCGAGAGAGGAACAACTCTGGAGAGGTATGAGATCATGGAGGAGTAAATGGGATTTATGCCTTTTACCTTTTACACTTGTGTTTTTGAAATATTATAGAAATATATTTGTGTATTGATTAAAGAAAAAAAGACTAGAAAGGAGACATTCACGTAACTAATTTGAATAAATGAAAGCATATGGATGTCAATAGTAACCGTGCGCGTGTTTGTGCACAAGTGTGCATGTGTGTGTATGTATATACATACATTGCCAAGGTGCTTTAAATGCTCACCGTGGTGGAATTTTTTCTAATTCTGAATGTGCATAGGAATCAATATGAATATTTTCCTTAATATAGATACTTCAGTAATAGTCCAGTGCGTTAATCTTCATTCTGCTTCGTCTTTGAAAACACTAGTAATTTATCTGTATTGGTAACTTAACTAAGAAGTCAAATATCCTTCTATGGAATAGAAATGTGGAAAACAATGAATATATGAGTTGAGTGGTCCATTCTCGTCACACAATCTCGTTTTATACTCACTTCTATTTCCTGTCTGACATATGTATGTCTTGATTTATCTGCTTTTTATGCCCTAAAGCCCATTTTACATGACATGCTGGTAACTTGTCATTCATTTGGAATTTGGAATAGTTATTCAACAGATTTCTTAAAGTTGCAGAAGGGCCCAGTAGAATTTTTAGTCATAATTGAGTCTGTGTAAATAAATCCCTCTGACTAGATGTTAACTGTTGTGGAATATTGAAGTCTTCAAGACTTCATGAAGCAGTGTATCAAACAGAACTTTTGTATTGTGGTCTTTTAGAGTAGCAAGCTACAACATTGTTTAAGAATAATTATTAAGAAAACCATTAGGAAGAAAATTAGGGAAATGTATAAAACTTTTTAATGCAACGAGTTTTGGATTAAAATGGAAGAGAAGTACACTGAGAAATAATGAGAAGAGAAAGTTGTACATGTAGAAATGCTTTAAAAATGTGAAGTATCGTGTAATTACATTATTTTGATAAAAGAAATTAGAATGGGAAGGTAAGTAAACAGGTTAGGGATTTGTGAACTTTATAAGTCTTAAATCTTTCTAATAGCATTTAAAAACGTACTTAACATCATTGTTTATCAGAGAAATGCGAATCAAAACTACAATGAGATATTATCTCACCCCAGTTAGAATGGCTTATATCCAAAAGACAGGCAATAACAAATGCTTGAGAGGATGTGGAGAAAAGGAACTCCTCACACACTGCTGAGAATGTAATTCATTACAAACACTCTGGACAGTTTGGAGGTTCCTCAAAAAAAACTAAAACTAGAGCTGCCATATGATACAGCAATTCCAGTGCTTGGTATATACCCAGAAGAAAAAGAAATCAGTATATTGAAGCAGTATCTGCACGCCCATGTTGGTTGCAGCACTGTTCACAATAGGTAAGATTTGGAGACAGCCTAAATGTCCATCAACAGATGTATGGATATATTTTAGTTTTATTCTTAATATATTAAAATAAATTAGGAAACATTCATTTGGAAAAGTGGTTTCATTCCTGACAGGTATTAATGAAGTGGTGGTAATGTTTGTTTAATAAATCAAGAGACTGATGAGCTTAGCATGCTATTCTATCTTCACTGAAACTTGGTTGACTCAAAATCTGAATATTGTCTTTTGAAAATTAGAAATTTCTGCCTTTTCAACAATACACAACACAAATAATCAACTGCAAGAATAATTTTAGAAGATAAAATGGATGACCCTGAAGTCAGTATTAGAGTTCAAAATAAATTAAGCGATGGAGGAGAAAAAAAAATACATTTTATGATGGTTAATGAACTAGTCTGTGATTAATTATAAAATAATTTTAAAAGACATTATTTTAACACTGGTTTAAAGCCACTAAATCTGTTTGGGATCGTGATGTGAAATGACAAAATAATTCTGCACCTACTGAAGACAATTTTATATATGATAAAGCTCAATAACTGCTAAGTGAGAAGTGGACAAATTAAATGATAGTTTTCTTCTGATAATGTTTGGAGAATTGATTAATTTTAAATAGTGCATATTTGCAAGATGAGACTATCCTATTATACTTTGTTTTATTACATTATTTTCGTCTGTATTTACATGGTTTTTGTATCTTACAAATCTTGCCAAATTGTGACATCACAGCTCCACCTTGTGGTCAAAATAGCTAACGGAATCTAAATTTAAAGCAAATGCAAGAGCTTTATAAAATCATGTTCATCAATTTTTTGCCCAAAGGCTAACACTAATAAAATGATAAATATTGGATGCTTTTATTCAGGAATTATTTATATGTTTTTAAGTATGATACAATACAACATTTTAAAAGGAAGAATTATGACACCTTATTCTGAAATAAGGGGTAGCTAGCGTATTTCCAGTTAATACTGATGATTTGTTTTCTATTTTTATTTAATTTGTAAACTGCTTTAATCTATGTTCAATAGAGAATATTTACTTGGATTAATAATAAAATAAGCATAAGAGTAGTCAGATTCGACTACAACTGATAAAATAATTTGTTTAGAGTAGATAAAATTACTTAATTTACATAATATTAAAACAGTTCCATAGGATCTTATTGTAAAAACAAAATGTTAAAAATGTCTGTTTGTTAGGAAAAGGTAAATCATAATTTTTCTTTATTATCAGTACAGAACTGGTAAGTGCAACAATGAGGACAAGAGTCTTGTGGTACTCAAAACTGGGCGATTCAGATACTGTGAAAATTATAATCTTTGTTTTGACTTTTTGAAGATTAACAAAATTTATTCCTGCTGAAGTTATGCACCAAAGTAGTTCTAATTTATTCCAGCTGTTGCACATTTACTTATTGACCACACAGCCTCCTAGATCACCCTTTTCCTCCTTTGGGTCACTTAGTGTCTTAGCTGCTGGATGAAATCAAGGGGATCCTCAGCTAATGCTGGAGTAGTGTCATTGATTTTCATATTGTCTCAGACAGCTTTCCCATTGACCTTCTATGAGCCAAGAGGAGAGGGAATTTTAAAAATGTGTATTTTTGAAATGATTTTGTGCCTGTGATAGCAAGTCGACAAAGATGGTCCTCAAGGAACCATGCTTCCCAGTACTCGTACCATTGTGAACCCAGGTGGGTCCTCTGTAACCAACAGAATGCAGTAGAAGTGACTGCCTAATTTCCAAATTGAGTTATGAGAAGCTTTGTGGTTTTGAGCTCTTGGAACATTTACTGTTAGGACATTCTCTGTAGAATCCAGGTGCCATGCTGTGCCCATGCCACATGGCAAGGCCATGTGCAAGCACTCTGGCCAACATCTGAAACCAAGCTCCTGCATCAACTTCTACCACATAAGTGAATTATTTGGACATCAATCCCAGATGAATATAGCTGTTGTCAACTTCTGCCTGCAACCACATGTGAGACCCTTCAGCCAAGAAACACCCAGCTGAGCTAAGCAAACCCATACAGTGCTATAAAAGATGGCAATTTATTAAGTCACTACATTTCCACATGGTTTGTTAAACAGAAATGCATAACTGAAACAGGGTTAATTGCCTATAGTGTATCTCTAATAGGCTTTCCTTCTCAGAGCACTTTGCATACTGGATTGTTTACTTACCTTTCATTCTCCTCAATAAGTCCATGGGCTTCTTGAGGGCAAGGACTGGGTCTTATTCCATCTTTTCAGTTTTAGACTCTAGCATACAGTCTGTCATACAGTATGTATTTGTGTGTTAACTGGAAGTTGGTTTTATGTCTGAAATTTTATTGTATTTGAATCAAAATGATCCCAGAGGGGGAATAGGTGTTTTGAATTTAAGAGGTAGCCAAAAAATAAACTTATGTGTACTTTAATGGTGTGAAGTAAAGATGTGTGAAAGATTGTACAGTTTGTCCCTGAATAAAAGAATATGTAGGTGGCCTCAAGTTGGATAGAGTGACGCACTAAGACAGTATAAAAGGAAACTGCTGTCACTGTTATCCTCAGCATTCTAGGCCAAAGGACTGAGAGAGGGAGAGTTCAGTTTATGAGTAATTTGCTTAGTATGTGTATTAGTATGTGCTTACTATGTGTATTTGTATGAAACATTCAGTAAGTGTTTCAAATTGAATTTGCTTTTATACATCTTAAAGCAGTTTTCTAAAAGGTGCTTTAAAAAGTGTTATTTTATATAGTGACTACAAACTCTATATATTATCCTCTAACTTTAAACTAGAAAATAGTTCTAAAAGAGAAATATGTGAAGACAGTGGATTTTTCCAATGCCAAGGAGAGTGTAGCTTTGATAGTTACTGACACTGGAACTAGTGTTGTTACCCCAGTTACAGATTCGATTGTCCATTGGGTATGGCCTCTCTTGGTTTTGACCAAATGTCATTTTAACATCTATTCAGTCTGGTCTTATAAATGTGATAAATAATGGAATGAAAACTTTATAATTTCAGAATTATGAACCTGTAGGACTCTGTTCAAAATATGAATTATTTAGGAAAGTTGTAACTGCGGTGATGTCAGAAAAAATAGAACTTAGAACATCTCTTGAGGTTCTTGTGAAGTTGTGTTTTTTAATCAATATAGATGAGCTATTTTTAAAATTGGTAAGTGAATTGCCGAATCTGAGACATTTAAAAGGTACCAAAGAGCAAATTTAAGTGCATGAAGTAATAAGAATTAAGAGGGAGCAATGAGATTCAGGAGTTATGATTAATCTAATTATATTTCAAGTAGGTATGTAGAGAATGAACATAAACACATCCGGCCGGGCGCGGTGGCTCAAGCCTGTAATCCCAGCACTTTGGGAGGCCGAGACGGGCGGATCACGAGGTCAGGAGATCGAGACCATCCTGGCTAACACGGTGAAACCCCGCCTCTACTAAAAAATACAAAAAACTAGCCGGGCAAGGTGGCGGGCGCCTGTAGTCCCAGCTACTCGGGAGGCTGAGGCAGGAGAATGGCGTGAACCCGGGAGGCGGAGCTTGCAGTGAGCTGAGATCCGGCCACTGCACTCCAGCCTGGGCGACAGAGCGAGACTCCGTCTCAAAAAAAAAAAAAAACACATCCAATTTACCATTGATTAGAGGGGTTTCATCTAATAATTTGGGACATTTGTTTTGACATTAAATTTTCTGATCTATTATTTTTGGACAGAATATCATCTACACTGTATTCTAGACAGTTTCATCCTCCGATAGATTTTCTTGCAGATTTTTAATCCAATGTTACAGTATTTTTTTAAGTTCTAAAATGAAGACAGAACAAGAATTACAGAACGTGTACTTGTCTGTATGACATAATTAATGTGTACTTGTCTGTATGACGTAATTAATTTGTGTCCTCTCTCAGATGCTGGTAGCCCTGAATCTTAATCTTCATTGATGGTTTACTTGTGACAGTTGCATGTATAGCTAGCTGAATATACATGGGCTTCCCAGATTTCCTAGACATTGATAGTTAGGTGGAATTATGGAACTGCTTTTGGCCAGTGGCCAATGAATGGAAGTTATGTGGATTACTTGCAAAGCCACACATTTATAAGCCCATTTTAGAGACCCTTGAAGCATAGGTATTGAGATACCTGGATCTCTGAATCACTATTTGGGAGTAAGTTGTCCTTAATAGCTGCCAGGACCACAACAGATTTGTGCGAGAGAGAAATAAAGTTTCCTATGTTGAGCCACTGAAGTTTCAAAGCTTGCAAGACCGCTATTTTAACCTGACGAAAACAATAATCACAGGTGTGAGAAAAAGATAGATACTTTATTTGGAGAAGATGGATTTAAGTTTATGTTGATTTACAAATAATAAAAATCTAGAGTTATCTTAGGATTTTGTGATTGAATTTGTGTCATCTAACAATAGAATCTGAGAATTGGGAGTAGTGTTAAAAGCTATATAGTCCAAGGTCTGTCCTACCTCGACGCTAAATAAATCATCTTTAAGCCTACCTAGTTGTTGAACACTCAGGTTTACTTGAAAACTTCTTTTAGTGAATGTTTATGGGTATCAGTTACAAGCCCATCAATGTACCTGAAATTACAAACATGAGTTAGGTATCAACCCTGCGTTACAATCTGGTAAAAGGCAATTTATTGCATTCTAACATAGAAACAGCAAAGCGTTTTCCGTAACTGTAATGAAGACTGTCTTTTGTAAGTAAAGTTTATATGGATACACTTGGTTGGAAATTATATGAAAAACCTAATACCTTTTAATGTGGGTTTATAAAATATTTAACAGCTGTAATCACAGCAGTTGCTTCCCACCTACCACCCCTCTATGCCTCACCTTACTACCTTTTCCACATTTAGATATACCAGATTCTTCACTAGTCTTTCTCTGACCACCCTCACTGCTCCTCCCAGCTGACGGGCTTGCTGATTTTACGAAGTCCTAGTATCAGTATCACTCTCCTCTACATTTGGAATGGTTTATCAATATAGCCGTGGAAGGGTGGTGGCCAGATCTGAACTTAATATGCTGGGTAGTACTAGGTATAAGTGGTATAGAAGTAAAGAAAAGACTCATTCATATTTTGTATTTTTGTTAATAAAATTATCAAATTACTTTTGATGAGGGATGGGCAACTGTATTATACTGTTGATAATTTGCAGTCAGGAAAAATTTTGTTTTCTTTCTCATAACAACACTGTTAAGCTATGACTTCAGTTTATAGTACTTCTATCACATTTTTCTTGAGCCAAGTATAGAATGCTATTAAATTAAATTTTATTGGTTTTAAATTATAGTTTTAGCCTATTTCGATCTTTGTGAAAGCTAATTCTATCACTCAACATAATTTAGTTATTCTCCTCTTGGGCTCATACCACCCAAAATGATGAGCTAGCTTTCGACAGCTGAGTCTTGGTAATTTACAAAACTGTTCAGAAAGACGAACCAAAATTCGAATGGCTTGCTGTGTTCTTTATAAATTTATAATCAAAAGTCTGATCATGGCTACAGGTTTTTTTAACTTGTTCTGTTTTTCAACAAACAATATACTTATTTACAATTAAATGAAAATAAAGCATTGAATTCTGAAGTTTGAGAGAACGACCTTAGAAATTTTTAGTGGTTTTGGCCTTAGCCTCCTATTAAAATCATCTGGGAACTATTAAAAGCATTTAATGTTGTGACCCTACCTAGACCTATTAAATTCCATTCTCTGGTATGAAGCCAGGCCATCAGTTATTTTAAAAGTTCTCCAAGTGCTTCTAATTTGCAGCACAGGTTGGGAGAATCTGATCTAGTTTAGCACTTAAAGGTTATAGTGATTATTTCTACCACTACATAACACTTCTATACTGAGTTTACTGCAGTGTATTAATGGAACTATCTTAAGTGAAAAATGTCTGATCAATCATTAAATAACAATCTAGGTGAAATCTATAACTAAAATTAGTATTTTGAAAGACAAAAAGAAAAACCAACTTCTCTTTGAGGGTATGCTATACCCAGAGGCTTGGCTAGGGCTAAGGAGGGTGTGGTAGACTTCCTGAGGTCACACAAAGAACAAGCAGCTCATGCTTGGTTCTGTCCAATAGGCTGAGTCCCCTCAGTCCTTCTGTTGTAGCCTCTAAACCACTAGGACATGATTTGAGAAATTTCATGAAGCCTCAAGGTGTTCTTTCAGATTATTTGTATGATGGGGAAGAGAATATCTATAGTTCAACCTCTTTCCCATGTCCATGACAGATCACCTGGCCTGTGCTGGAGTATTTTATAGATTGTTCATCTGTGGCTGAAAAGCTCTTATCAAAATGCTCTTACTTTTATTGAGCTGATAAAGTTGCCATCCTAACTTCTATCCATTGGTTCTGGCTCTGCCTCCTGGAGGAACACAGACTATGTTGATTGTCTTTTCCCTGTGTTAGCAATGCAGATGGATTGTAATTTTCCTAAATCTGCTCGTCAAGATAAGATTTCAGGTTTTCAAAACCATATCATCATCCTGTCCTCAGTGACACCTGTTTCTCTCCTTTGTCAACAACACCTTTCACAATGTGTCACCTGGGTAGCAGATAGAACAACCTGGCTATAATAGTGGTTCTGATAGCCTCCTTTGATCTGGTCATTGTATTCTAGAAATGAAGCCCAAGGTTTTATCAATTTTTACCACCGTCATACCACGTTAATTTAAAAGATCAATGATTTTCAAGCCAGGCTGGACATTAAAATCACTTGGGAGAGCTTTGAAAAAATATAGCCATACCCTATTATACCCTTGATCAATTAAATCAGAATCTCTGAGGGTAAGGCCCAGGTATGGTAATTTTTAAAAGTACTTCAATGACCCTAATAGGCATCTAAGTAAGTTCTATTCTTAAATGTGGTTTCTCTCAACTTGTAGGTATATACAATATGTTGTTGTTGTTTGAATGTAAATATCAGGCTTTTGATCTGTTCTAGTTTAATTTTCTGATAATAGTAGTCCCAGAATTTTCAAATGCAATTCTTTAAGATTGCAGTAAAATTAGAACACTTATGTTACTGTTTATGTCCAAAAATGTTTAGAAAAATTTGAAAAGGATTTTGAAAAAGTAAAGATTAACTTAGTGTTAATATTTCTTATATTGCTGGGTTTATGCATAATATAATTTGGTTAATATGTATCATAAATAAAAGTATTTTAAGATTACATCATGAACTTGTATCATCATTGATAGCAAATGACATAGCTCATAAGCATGGGATCCAAAACTGGTTTTCCAAATTTAAGGACTTTCCAAGTAGAACAAATTTTAATGTTACGCTCATTGCTTCTCTTTTTACTTAAAGCATTGGGTTTTAAGACATAACCAAAACTACTTTTTATTCCTTTGATTTTAGATATCTTTCAGCTGTTAAAGGGAGTGCTGTTTCATAAAGCCTGGCAGAAAACTTTCAGTCTCTCTCATCTGAAATTAATCACAGTATTGACTAAGAGTTACCCGGAACAACTGCAATGATTTATGGTGACCCTGGATCATTTGGCAAAGGCATTTTTTCCCCAAAGTTTTTAAGATTGCCTAAGTATTTCAGCATAGTGAATAGAATTTTATAAAAATCAGTGTTATTAGCCATTTACATAAAAGGCAAATAGCAACCTTTGTGGTATCACCCATTATTCTTGAAATACTGCATACATTGTTGGTGAGATCAGGACGTATAATTCTAAAGGCACTGGTTCATAGGCTAAAGTATCATACATTGATATTTATACTATCTGTCACACTCAAAATGAATTAGAGGTAGTCCAAAGGAATAATGTAAATACTATTAAAATGAAGACAAAAAAGGTCAGAAAACACTGAGACAAAGCAGTGAGAGGCTTATTGTAATTACACACACACACACACAAAACTAACATTAAGCTCTTTTGATGCCAGCTCAAAAGAAACACAATGGGTTATGTATATTAGGCCTTTTTATATTGTCATAAAGGCATTCCTCTTAGTTAACCATCATCTTTTCTATGTATACATTAGAACTTCAACAAGAGATTCAGTCTTGCTTTCAGCTCTGAGTTCTAATCTTATCTGTGCTTACGGGCCTCAAATAACTTTTCACGTATCAAGTTAACACTGATGCCTGCTTCGCTTTGACTTTTTCTTTCAAATCTGTTAACATCTATTTTGAGCCAATGGATAAACCATGTACTCCACTTACTAGAACTGGATTTGTTTTGTTCCTTTTGTTGGAACATCTTCCTAGATATCTTGATTCTCATAGCTGTTACCATAAGACTGAAGTCCTATTAGGGATTAGAGGTCAGTTTTTGTTTATGAAGATTTCCATTAGCCTTTGACATGCAAAAGATTACATAACAAACCACCTCCAAACACAGTGCTTTAACATGCTGATAATTAATCTTATTGATCTATGGGTTGGTTAGGTTTAGTTTAGCAGGATTTTCTCCACTACACATCTCTCATCTCCCTCCCAGGGCAAGTGGGCTAACCCCAGCAATGTTTTCATCATAGCAACCTCAGAGGTAAAAGAGGGCAAATGGAAACATACAAGGCCTCTAAAGGTCTAGGCTTGAAACTGGCACATGATCACTTCTACTTTATTCTTTTGCTAAAACAAATTATATAGCTGAACCCAAATTGAGTGATGGAGAAATACTCTTGGAACTTTTACTAGGAGAAACTGTAACATCACATGGCAGAAAATACTGAACCTAGGAATGCTTTTGGAAGATACAAAGTGTTATTTAAATACATTAAAATTTGTGATTTCAATTTAAAAATTAATGTGTTGGCCGGGTGCGGTGGCTCACACCTGTAATCCCAACATTCTGGGAGGCCGAGGCGGGCAGATCATGAGGTCAAGAGATCGAGACCATCCTGACCAACATGGTGAAACTCTGTCTCTACTAAAAATACAAAAATTAGCTGGGCATGGTGGCGCACGCCTGTAGTCCCAGCTACTTGGGAAGCTGAGGCAGGAGATTCGCTTGAACCCGGAAGGCAGAGGTTGCAGTGAGCCAAGATCATACCACTGCAATCCAGCCTGGCGACAGAGCAAGACTCTGTTTCAAAAAAATAAATAAATAATAAAAATTAATGTGTTAATGTATTATCAAATTACCATTGTGACATCTACCAGGAAAATGATTTTTCCTTTATCAATTCATGTCTTTCAAGACATGCTTGAGGGTCCAGTCAGAAGACTATTTACTTTTACTTCTGACATAAAACTCACATAATCTTGGGCAATTCAATTAAGATTTTTTTCTCAACAAAACTGTTTTTTTGGTGTACAGTTTCAACATAATTTTAACATAAAGGTAGATTTGTGTAACAATCATTATAATCAGAATATAAACAGCCAAATCACACCAAACCATTTTTTTTTTTTTTTTTTGCCCCTTTGTAGTTAAAACTTCCCCTTCCTCATAGCACCTACTAAACTGATCTTGTATATAGTTTTGCGTTTTCTAGATTGGCATGTAAATGAAATCATATAGTGTGTAACCTTTTGAAAATGATTCTTTCACTCAGTATAATACCTTTGGAAATCAACAGTGCTATTGCATGGATAAATTTTTCCTTTTTATTGCAGAGTAGTAATCCATTACATGGTTAAATTACAGATTTAACCCATTTACCTACTAAAGGACATTTGAGTTGTTTCCAGTTGTGAGTAAATACAAACAAAACTTTTAGAAACATTCATTTACATGCTTATTGTGACTACAGATTTTCATTACTCTAAAATAGATAGCTAAGAATGATATTATAGTATCCTATGGTAAGTAGCTTCTGTTTTTCATTCTACTGTTTGTGCCTTTTTGGATTATTCAAATGTTTTCAGAATTCCATTTTATCTATTAGATTTTTGAATACCTTATTGTATATCTTCCCAGTGGCTACTCTAGAGGTTACTATATATATATATATATATATTTAACTTTTCACAGTTTACTTAGAATATTCCCCTTCGTGTTTTAATTGTAAGACTTATTAACTCTGTATATTAAACAACCTTCCAAAACGTTATAATTTTTGCTTTTAACAATTATACATCTTTTTGAAACTTAGGCATAAAACAGTCTATAATATTCATGTGCATGCTCCCATTTGTGTTGCTCTTCTTTCAAGTTTCCCTCTGGTACCTTTTCCCTTCCACCTGAAAAAATTACGCATTTCTTTCATAGCAGATTTGCTGGTAATGAATTCTGTTAGTTTTCATTCATCCAAAACCGTCTTTATTTCATCTTTGTTTTTTATTGTTGCTATTGTTTTAATTTTTGTGGGTACATAGTAGATGTCTATATTTATGGGGTATGTGAGATATTTTTGATACAGACATACAATGCATAATAATCACATCAGGATAAATGGAGTATATATCACCTCAAACATTTATCCTTTATTTGTGTGACAAACAATCCAATTATACTCTTAGTTATTTTAAAGTGCACAAATTTGTGTAAATTCTTGTTGACTGTAGTTATGCTGTTGTGGTATAAAACACTGGATCTTATTTATTGTACGTATCTATATTTTTGTTTCCATCGACTAATCTCTCTGAGCTCCCATGACCCTTCCTAGCCTCCGGTAACCATGATTCTACTCCCTTTGTCTATGAATTCAATTGTTTTAATGTTTAGCTCCTACAAAATAAATGAGAATATGTGAAGTTTTTTTTTGTGTCTGGCTTATTTCACTTAACATAATCACCTATACTTCCATCTGTATTGCTGCTAATGACAGGATCTCATTCTTTTTATGGCTGAATAATGTTTTATTGTGTATATGTACCACATTTTCTTTATCCATTCATCTGCTGATGGACACTTAGGTTACTTCCAAATCTTGGCAATTGTGAATAGTGCTGCAATAAATGTGGAAGTGCAGATATTCCTTCAATACACTGATTTCCTTTGTTTTGGATATATTTCTAGTAGTGAGATGGCTGGGTCATATGGTAGCTTTATTTTAAGTTTTTTGAGGAACCTCCAAACTGTTCTCTATGGTGGTTGTACTAACTTACATTTCTACCAATGGTGTGCAAGTGTTTCCTTTTCTCCACATCCTCATCAGCATTTTGTTATTGCCTGCCTTTTGGATAAAAGCCATTTTAACTGGGGTGAGATGATAGCTCATTGTAGATCTGATTTGCATTTTTCTGATGATCAGTGATGTTGAACACTTTTTCGTATTACTTTTTTTCTATTTGTATGTCTTCTTTTAAGAAATGTCTATGCAGCTCTTTTGCCCATTTTAAAATCAGATTATTAGATTATTTCTATTGATTTGTTTGAGCTCTTTATATATTCTGGTTGCTAATCTCTTTTCAGGTAGATAGCTCACAAATATTTTCTCCCATTCTGTGTGCTGTTTCTTCTGTTGATTGTTCTCTTCGCTGTGTAGAAGCGTTTTAACTTTACGTGATCCCATTTGTCCATTTTTGCTTTGGTTACCTATGTTTGTGAAATATTACTCAAGAAATCTTTGTCCAGGTCAGTGTCCTGGAGAGTTTCCCCAATGTTTCCTTGTAGTAGTTTCATAGTACAAGATCTTAGGTTAAAGTATTTCATTCATTTTGATTTGATTGTTGTGTATGGCAAGACATAAGGATCTATTTTCATTCTTCTGCATATGGATATCCAGTTTTCCCAGTACCATTTATAGAAGATGTTGTTCTTCCTCAACTTATGTCCTTGGCACCTTTGTTGGAACTGAGCTCACTGTAGATGTATGGATTATTTCTGGGTTCTCTATTGAGTTCTATTGGTCTGTGTATCTGTTTATATGCCATGACCATGCTGTTTTGGTTACTACAACTCTGTACAATAACTTGAAGACAAGTGATGTGGTTCCTCCAGTTTTATACTTCTTGCTCAGGATAACTTCGGTTGTTCTGGATCTTTTATGGTTCCATATAAATTTTAAGATTCTTTTTTTCTCTGTGAAGAATGTTATTGGTATTTTGTCAGGGATTACATTGAATCTGTAGATTGCTTTTAATACAAAAATTTTAACAATATTGATTCTTCCAATCCATGAACATGAAAACATTTTCCATTTTTGGTGTCCTCTTTAATTTCTTTCAGTATTTTATAGTTTTCATTGTAAAGATCATTTGCTTCTTTAATTAATTTCTTTATCTTATTTTTAGCTATTGTAAATTGGATTACTTTTTTCTTTCTTTTTCAGATTGTTTAATGTTAGGATATAGAAATGCTACTGATTTTTGTATGTTGATTTTGTATCCTGCAACTTTACTGAATTTGTTTATCAGTTCTAATAATTTTTGGTAGAGTTTTTAGGTTTTTCCAAATGTAAGATCATATCATCAGCAAACAAGGATAATTTGACTTCTTCCTTTCTAATTTGAGTACTCTTTATTTTTTATCTTCGTTTGTAAATGAAGGTTATTTTTACAGAATAATAATTCTAGGCTGACAACTCTTTTCTTTCAATACAGTAAAATTTTCACTCCACTGTGTTCTTTCTGATGAGAAATGTACAAAAATTTGAATAGTTATCCTCCTATATGGAATGTATTATTTTGCTTTGGCTCCTTTTAACATTTTTTCCTTTTTTTTGGTTTCCATCAGTTTGATTACAATGTGTATGGGCGTGCATTTCTTTGAGTTCATTCTCTTTTGGGTTTGATGAACTTTAATTTGTAAGTTTATGTCTTTACACAAATTTGGGAAGTTTTCCAACATTATTTCTTCAAAATTTTTTACTGTACCACCATCTTCCTCTTATCTTCCTGGAATTCTGATGATACAAATGTTAGACCTTCTGATATTGTCCTCAAGTTCCTAAGACTGTCCTTTTTTTTCAATTTTTTTATTCCCTTATTCAAATTAAATAGTTTTTATTGATTTATCTACAAATTTACAAACTCTTTCCTCTATTGTCTTCCTTCTGCTATTGAACCCATCTACTGATTTTTTTTTTAATTAACGGATTTAAAAGAACGTTAGTGGTTTTATTTCCATTTGGTTCTCCTTTATAAGTTCATCTCTCTGATGAGACATTTTTTTTCTTTCCATTTTTAAAATAATGTTTGTTGTGACTTATTTGAGCATGCTACAAAACCTTTTTTAAAAACTTTGTCTGATAATTCTCCATGTGTTTCCTATTGGGTTGGTGTCTGTTGGTTTTCATTTCTCTTGGTAATTTGTCAGACTTTTCTAGTTCTTTTATATGTGGAGTAATTTTGGATTGGATGCTGGACATTTTGAGTATTAAATTATGAGGGTCTGGATCTACATTAAATCATATGGATAATGTTTCATTGTTGTTAGGTTTGTTTTAGTAGATAGTTGATCCAGTTGGGTGCTGGCTGCAATTTCTTACACGCTTTATGTGTACTGTAGTTCAAATATCAGTATATTTTCAAAACTTTTTCAATGTTGTTCAGCTCTTCTGCATGTGTGCCACCCATGGGGCAGGCCTCAGATGTGTGTGGTAGTCTCCCTCATATTTTTTGTTCTCAAAGCAGTTTAGGCATACCATTTAAGATCAGATCCACCATTCAACTCAGAGGTGAGAACAAGAGTTCATATAAAACTTTTGGGATGCCTTTCTTGAATCCCCTTTTCTCCACAGCCTCCCCCAGACCCCAGACTGCCTCACTCCCAGAGTCCTTCCTTCTTGGTTGACTGGCTAAGTCTCCTCATCCTGCTTTGTACATTATTTGACTCATTCTGCCTCCAGATCCAAGTGGCAGGAAGAAGAGGTGAAAAAAGGAAGAGTTTTTTTCTTTTTGATATCTTTTTTTTTTTTTTGGTTAGAGAGACAAACTCCTCTTTAGAGTTTTCGGTACCTGCCTGGTTGCCATGACTAACTCCCACCACAAAGTTGAAGATTCAGGAGGGTTGCTGTAGGCAAAGTGGAGGAAACAAGAAAAGGTCAGGGAATTCCCTCAACTTTTTCTACTTCATAGAGACTCTACTTCCTATGCACAAAACCAAAATAAATAAAATCATAATTTTGAAAAAGTGTATCGTGGAGCTCTTCTATGCCTGCTACATTATCTATTCTGGAATATTATCCTTTAAGGCAAGGAGATATGGGTGGAAAAAGAGGAAAACAAGAAAACTCCCCACTGGATTGCATGTACTTTGGGTTCTGGATTTTTTCCCCAATCCAGCTGCTATCATTTACTTTTCAGAGTTCTCAAGTAGCTGCTTCATGCATTCTGTGAAGGGCTCTTGATTCCATTCAGTTGAGACAGAGTTCACTTACTTTATATCCATTGGATCTGAAACCATCGCTTAAGTCGAAGTTACTTCATCTTCAAAATGAATGTGATTAATACTTGCCCTTTCTGTCTCACAACATATTTATAGACGTAAAATAAAATGGCATATTTGGAAGTATCTCATAAATTGATTGTGATAGTGGTAATATATTGATCTTTTAATATATGTACACATAGTTTGAATTTATTTTTTCCACTTCATCTTTATCATTCTTGGCAATTTCCCAAGTAGAAACTGCCATGTTATGTAACTGCCATTATGTTGTCTGAAAAGTTGAGAAACCCTACGATAAACAAAGTGAAACAGATTTACTTACTGCAAGACTTCCTGAAGTCTCTGATAGGTTAATGTATATTTTGAATTCCCAAGTTATAATTCAACATATTTCAGAATTTATCTCTCAGCTGTTTTATCTCCTATTGATCGCTTAAACCGAAATACATGCAGAATGATTATTTGTAAACATTCTAGAAATTTCTTCATATTTAACATCAATAAGAGTATTGTAAGCTTTGGCAGAACCTTTACTCCCCCTTTAAGTCACCTTTCAAGCCTTGCTCATAGATAGAAATATGGCTAAAGAAAGAAAAGGTATTTCAGGGGTAACAGGGTTTTAATGAAATACACAGATGCAAAGCAAGATATTATATATCTGCATATCTTCCTGATGTTTCATCCAAATAAATATGTTCTGTGGCTTCATTTTTCAAACCATGGCCGATTAATGTGATAGTAGTTCAGGCATATTCTTAAAATTTGGTACTGCAATAAAAATCCAGGCCGCGCCGGGCGCGGTGGCTCAAGCCTGTAATCCCAGCACTTTGGGGAGGCTTCCAGACGGCTGATCGTACAGGTCAGGAGATTCCAGACTATCCTGGGCTGACATGAACCCTGCCTCTACTAAAATACAAAACTAGCCGGGCGAGGTGGCGGGCGCCTGTAGTCCCAGCTACTCGGGAGGCTGAGGCCGGAGAATGGCGTGAACCCGGGAGGCGGAGCTTGCAGTGAGCTGAGATCAGGCCACTGCACTCCAGCCTGGGCGGCAGAGCGAGACTCCGTCTCAAAAAAAAAAAAAAAAATCCAGGCCGCACACTTGTACTGCAGTATATTTCTTACACTAGAGATAAAACTTATGTATTTAGAAAAGTTTTATCTAAATCTAATATGTTTGTACTTCCTGCTTCTTTCAGTTAAAAATATTTTTTAGAATTTAAAAACATAACATAATAGGTTTCATGAATGTAACCTCACTTTCTTCATTGGACTTCTAATTATTTCCTATCTTTAAGAGTTAAAATTGGAAACATTTAAAAGAATTTATCTCTTCTAGACATTTGTGTAAATAAGTTTGTACTAAGACAAACTGCAAGTAGAATTTATACTTCTTAGACAAAGAAATGAAAACAATATAACTTTGGACAATGAATTTAACGTCTTGAAGATTAAGTATTGACGTCATCTCATAAATCAGTTTAAAATTTCAAATTCACCATGTAAGACAAATAATTCTGGAAAAGAGTCACTGAATTGTGAACATGTTGATCTATATGTATACTCTAAAAGGTGGTAAACAAAGAGAGGAATTTACATTCACAAAAGTCCTGGACTTTGACCAAGAATCAACTTAAACATAATTATTATGAATTTAGTCACATTATAATCCAATTCTAATTGTGACCCTTATTTGCAACTACTTCTTCCTGGAGAAACTTATCAGCCCCTAAATGCTTGTGGTCTTATGCCACGCAGACAGTCCTGGGGTTTTCCATTCATGCATATTTGAGAGTACAGACTACCATGTCTTGCAAATTTACAGATTTTGGTTAAATAAAGCATAAAGAGTGGTAATTCAAGCTTAACCACAGTAACATGTCACATTTGGGGTCAAGTCTGGATATATCTAGCATCTGACCAACATCTGTCCCGTATTATTGAGAGATCAACCGTACTTTCTGAAGAATAACATTTTATGGACAGTATGTTAAGGCACTGTGCAAACACTCCAGGACTTTTTCCCTAATTTAAACAGTTTACATATTTTGGTTTTTTTCTTTTTATACTAAGCAGGGGTCAAAACATTTATGAAAGGCTGCATTAGAAAAGGCTAATATTCTCCCTATTTGTAAAGAATATTTTTATTTCTAGATAATAAGTTGTGGTGTATTATTTGTCTCCTCATCAAGTCATCTAAATGTCAAAGTTTATGGGCAGATGTAGGCCTCTGGCTGCCTATAAGCCATTTAAATTTCTCACCTACTTCCACTATTGAGGCTGAAAAGTGAAAATATTCAATTTCCAATCTTCCTTGGGCAAGACATCATATCAGTCCTGAATTTAAAGTCTATATCTTTGAAAAATGGAATTTTAAAAGATTGTGGGGATGTTCTAGATTATGTGCTACGAAGAAAAGAGAATATAATGTTTTTACTTCTCATGATTGAAGCAATCAAGAAAAAGTTGTATTTTTTAGATAAAAAATATAACAAAAATTTTTGCCATAAAGCCACTTTTTTCTGTTTTTAAAATCAAATTCAGTTTTAGTTTGAAACTGTTGTTCAAAGGTAATCATCTGTGATAAGAGACACAAACTGTTTCAGAAAGTGGCTGCATCAGAAAGCAAGCTGTTAAGAATTGCAGGTTGTTAAATTCGCTTTGCATGGCAGTAGATAAAAAGTGTTGTTGCACTTCGGTTTTAGTTTATTTCAGAAGCTTCCTAAGAAATCAGACCTGAGACTATGGTAGCCTAGGCACTAAAAACAACAACAGCAGCAACAACACAACAAAAACAAACAAACAAAAAACAAGAAATCAAACAAAAAAATACTCAGCAAAACCTCAGGGAAATCTCCACCTGGGGGAAGTTTACTTTGTTGGCTTTTTATACAGATGGCCACTGAGTGATTCTAATCTGTTCTGTCATTTTCTGCCAATTGGGAAGAAAGGGTATGGGAGTTGAAAACTGGAAATACTAATGAAGAAGAATTTCTGATGTTTAGCAGAAGTATGTGATATCTCTTGTGTCTTGGGGCTTCTTTGAAGTCTGGCATTGCTGGCTTATATACCTCACCTGTCAGAGTTTGATTTTCTCACACAGCTAAAATGTACGAAGTATAAGCTCATTAAAACAACATAATGGCTTAATGAAAATTTGCTGAAGTTTACCACAATAAATTGCTAACCAAAGCAGTGATAAAAACTGAAAAAAAACCTGCATTATTTTCATGTTTTATTTAGTGCATGGTAAAGGTAATTGCATTTAGCAATTTTAATAGCATATTTTTGGCAATAAAAAAGAAATATTTTAATAAAGGAATAACTAATATGCAGTGAAATGCATACATTTTAAATGCAAAATTTGTAGAGTTTGAATATTTGCATACATCCAAATAATCCATAATCTATCAAGATATAAAATATTCTCAACATCCTAGAAATTCTTAGATTAATTCTTGTCACTGCCCTTACCTCAAGCAACCACTCATGATTTATTTCTCCATTGCTTAATTATCTTGCTCTAGAACTTTATATAAGTAAAATCATACAAGATATACTCCTTTGTGCCTGTTTTCTTTTGCAGAATAATATTTTTAAGATTCTTCCATGCTGTTATTGTGTATAAGCAGGTTTTTTATTTGTCTGTTTGTTTACTACTAATACTATTTCATTGTATAAAACACAATTTATCCATTCACAGTTGATGAACATTTGATTAATTTTAGTTTTTGGCTACTATGAATAAAGTGACTATGAGCATTCTTGCATACTTTTTTGTTAACATATATTTTTCATTTCTCTTTAGTAAATAACTAGGGATGAATTTTGTGGGTTATAAAGTCAGAACATCTTGAATTTTATAAAACATTTCAAAACCAATTTTCAAACTAACTTTACCAATTTATATTTCAGTAATGTGTGAGTTTTCCAGTTGTTCCACATTCTTGCCAACATTTGGTGTTGTCAGTCTTTTTTATTTTTTTAATTTTAGACATGCTAGTGGGTATGTAATGGCATTTCATTGTGACTTTAATTGGCATTTACCAGGAAACAAATGGTATTGAACATCTTTAATGTGTTCATTAGTCATTTGTATTTCTTCCTCAGTGAA
The DNA here is from genome assembly GCF_008728515.1 of Papio anubis. Lineage (NCBI taxonomy): Eukaryota > Metazoa > Chordata > Mammalia > Primates > Cercopithecidae > Papio > Papio anubis. The sequence continues at coordinate 145,885,847 of NC_044977.1, forward strand.
GTGCCTATGTAAATCTTTTGCCAATTTTTATCTTAGGTGTTTTTTCTTATTATTGAGTTGTTGAAATTGCTTATATATATAGTCATCTCTAAGTATCCATGGACGAATAGATCCAGGACTTCCCACAAAGACCAAAATGCACAAATGCCCAAGTCCTTCAAATAAAATAGCATAGTATTTGCATATAACCTATGTACATCTTCATGTATACTTTAAATCATCTCAGGATTACTTACAATATATAACAGAGAGTAAATGCTGTGAAATAGTTGTTATACCATATTTTACAGGAAATAATGATAAGAAAAAAATCTGTACATGTTTAGTAAACATACAATTAAAAAATGCTTTTGGCTTGTGGTTGGTTGATTCCATGAATGTAGAACCTACGAATAAAGAGGTCTGACTGTATTGTAAATGTTTTCTTGTAGTCTATGGCTTTCTCATTCAATTTCTCAGTAGCACCTTTTAATGAGCAGAAATGTGAACCTTGATGACATCGATTATATCAATTTTTTAAATGCTTAATAGTCAATAGTTAAAAATGTTAATTTTTAATAGGTTAGGGTAATTAATTCTAGATCTTGTCTTAGAAATCTTTGCCTACACAAAGTTTATGAAGATATTCTGTTATGCTTTCTACTAGCAACTCTATAGTTTTTTGTTTGTTTGTTTGTTTGTTTGTTTGTTTTTACATTTAAGTCTATAATCTATCCCAAATTAATTTTTCTGTATGGTGTGAGGGATGGGTGGAGGCAAATATTTTTCCTCATATAATACTGATTTTTTTTAACTGCTGAAGGAATTTCTTGGTTATCTACAATCTTTGCCTAACATAATACTAATTAGATTACTTAACAGTGATGGTAGGGAGTGCACAGTTACCCTAAGGTCATAACAGTCCCTCAGTGTCAGCCAGCTGGGGCCTTGCCTGAAGGCTGGTGCAGTGTTGCTTAATATTATGTATTTTTATTATTTTTAAAGAAGCAGAAATTCAAATACAAGTACAATTATTTCATTATTTGCTGACAGTTACTTTTCTTTCTTCAGGTCAACACTGAAGAAACTCAGATTTATATTATGAGGGCAATTTTCAAATTTCTGCTTAGACTATTGACTCAAGGTAAATGTCACTATTTCTTAATGGTTACAAAGAAGAAATGATTAGGCCACCATAAGGTGGACTGTAGAAACAAAGCCTATTAAGTACGTCTTGGATATAAGGTTATAGACACTCACGTCTTAGCTGGACACAAAATTTGTTGAATTAAACAGTTATCCAAATGGTTTTCCCAGTGGAAAATAACTGTTTTTGGTTTGTTGTTGTAGAGGTAACTTGGCCAGAGTCAGCATTTCCTCATATTCCCTATTCACATTGTTTTGTGTTTGAAAATTTAAATTATAGAGTCATTGGTGGTGATTCAGAAATCACCAGCGATACCCAAGGCCCTGTTCAAACCATTAAACTAGAAATTCATTTGTACATTCATTCACCAGATATCAATTATTGAATACCTTCTCTGTGTCAGGCACATGCTAGGCATAGACATTTAACAGTTAAGCAAAACTAAACAAAAAACAGGATCTGTGATCACACAGATTGATTTTAAGTTGTGATTAAGAGATGATATGGTTTGACTCTATGTCCTCACCCAAATCTCATGTAAAATTGTAATTCCCATATGTTGGAGGAGGGGTCTGATGAGAGGTGATTGAATCATGGTGGCTGATTTCCGCCTTGCTATTCTTGAGATAGTGAGTGAGTTTTCATGAGACCTGCTTGTTTAAAAGTGTGTTGCACGCCGGGCATGATGGTTTATGCCTGTAATCCCAGCACTTTGGGAGGCTGAGGCTGGTGGATCACCTGAGGTTGAGAGATCGAGACCAGCCTGAACAACATGGAGATATCCTGTCTCTACTAAAAAGACAAAGTTAGCAGGGCGTGGTGGTGCATGCCTGTAATCCCAGCTACTCAGGAGACTGAGGCAGGAGAATTGCTTGAACCCGGGAGGCAGAGGTTGTGGTAAGCTGAGATCATGCCATTGCACTCCAGCCTGGGCAACAAGAGTGAAACTCCATCTCAAATAAATAAATAAATAAATTAATTAATAATACGTTGCACTTTCCCCTTTGCTCTCTCTCCTGCTCTGCCATGAGAAGACATACTTGCTTCCCCTTCTCCTTTCTTGTAAGTTTTCTGAGGCCTCCCAGCCATGCTTCTTGCGCAGCCTGCAGAACTGTGAGTCAAGTAAACCTCTTTTCTTTATAAACTATGCAGTCTCAAGCAGTTCTTTTAGCAAGACGAGAATGAACTAATACAGAAAGTTGGTACTGAGAGTGGGGTATTGCTATAAAGATACCTGAAAATGTAGAAGTGACGTTAGAACTGGGTAACGGGGAAATGTTGGAACTGTTCGGTGGGATCAGAAAAAGACAGGAAGATGAGGAAAAGTTTGGAACTTTCTGGAGTCTTGTTGAATGGCTGTGACCAAAATGCTAATAGTGATATGGACAGTAAAGTCTAGGCTGAGGTGGTCTTAGGTGGAGATGGGGAACTTATTGGGAACTGGAGTAAATGTCACTCTTGCTATGTTTTAGCAAAGAGACTGGCAGCATTGTGTCCCTGCTTTAGGGATCTATGGAATTTTGAACTTGAAAGAGATGATTTAGGGTATCTGATAGAAGACATTTCTAATCAACAAAGCATTGAAGAGTTGACCTGGTTGATGCTGAAAGCATTCAGTTATATGTGCTCACAAACAGATAGTTTGAAATTGGAACTTATGTTTAAAGGGGAAGTAGAGTATAAAACTATGGAAAATTTGCAGCCTGACCATGTGGTAGAAGAGAAAATCCCATTTTCTGGGGCCAAGCCCAAGGCACCGTTGATCTGTGCAGCCTTGGGACATGTAACCCTGTGTCCCAGCCACTCCAACTCCAGCCACAGCTAATAGGGATCAAGCTACAGTTTGGGGCATGACTTCAGAAGGTGCAAGTCCCAAACTCTGGCAGCTTCCACATGGTGTTGGGCCTGTGGGTGTGCAGAAGGCAAGAGTTGGAATTTGGGAGTCTTTGCCTAGATTTCATAGGATGTACAGATATACCTGCATATCCAGGAAGAAGCCTGCCTCAAGGGTGGAGAACTCATGAAGAACCTCTACTAGGGCAGTGCAGAGGGGAAATGTGAGGTTGGAACCTCCATGCAGACTCCCTACTGGGACACTGTCTAGTAGAGCTGTGAGAAGGGGGCCACTATCCTTCAGATTCCTGAATGATAGTTCAACCAACGGCTTGCACTATGTGTGTGGAAAAGCCATAGGCACTGAACACCATCTTGTGACAGCAGCTGTGGAGGCTGTATCCTGCAGAGCCATAGGGGAAGAGCTGCCCAAGGCCGTAGTAGCCCACCCCTTACCTAAGCATGCCCTGGATGTAAGACATGAAATGGAAGGAGATTATTTTGGAGCTTTAAGATTTAATGAATTTCCTGCTTGGTTTTGGACTTGTATGGGGCCTTTAGCCCCTTTGTTTTGGCCACTTTCTCCCTTTTGGAATGGGAGTATTTACCCAATGCCTGTACCCCCATTGCATCTTTGAAGTAACTAACTTGTTTTTGATTTTACAGGTTCATAGGCAGAAGAGACTTTCTTTGTCTCAGATGAGACTTTGGACTTGGATTTTGAGTTAATGCTGAAATGAGTTAAGACATGGGGGACTATTGGGAAGGCATGATTCTGTTTTGAAATGTGAAAAGGACATGAGATTTAAGAGGAGCCATGGGTGGAATGATATGGTTTTGTTGTGTGTCCCCACATAAATCTCATGTTAAATTGTCATTCCCAAGTTTTGGAGGAGGGGATCTCATGGGAGGTGATTGAATCATGGGGGCAGATTTTCTTCTTGTTGTTCTCAAGATACTGAGTGAGTTTTCACAAGGTCTTATGGTTTAAAAGTGTGTAGCCTTTCCCCCTTTGTTCTCTCTCCTGCTTTACCATTGTAAGACATGCTTGCCTCTCCTTCGTCCTGTGTCCTGCTATAACTGATAAGTTTCCTGAGGTCTCCCAGCCATGTCTCCTTTACAATCTGCAGAACTGTGAGTCAATTAAACCTCTTTTCTTTATAAACTACCCAGTCTCAGATATTTCTTTATAGCAATTTGAGAATGGAGTAATGCAAGAGATTACACCTAGCTCAAATTTCAATTTATATACTCAACTATTACTCCACATCTCCACTTAGATCTGCAATGGGCATCTCAAACCTGCCATATCCTGAATTGAATTATTGATATTCTGCCTCTAAATCTGGTCTTTTGATAATCATCCTTGTCTCATAATACAGTAGTATCCCTTATCCATAGTCTCACTTTCAGTGGTTTCAGATACTTTCAGCAAACTGTGGTCTGAAAATATTAAATGGAAAATGCTAATTATACCAATTCATAAGTTTTAAATTGTACACTGTTCAGAATAGTGTGATAAAATCTCACACCATCCCACTCTCTCATAACTGGAATATGAATCATTGCTTTGTTCAGCATATCCTTGCTGTACATACCACCTGCGTATTAGTCACTTACTAGCCAACTTGTTGAGTATCACTGTATCACTGTGCTCTGTTCAAGTAGCCCTTATTTTAATTAGTAATGGCCTCAAAGCACAAGAGTAATGATGCTGACAACTTGGTTACACTAAAGAGAAACTGTAATGTGCTTCCTTTAAGTAAAAAGGTGAAGTCTCTTGAATTAAGGAAAGCAAAAAAGAAAAAAAAAAAGAAAAAAATTGTATGCTGAAGTTGGTAAGATCTAAGGAAATTGACATGGTTTGGCTGTGTCTCCACCCAAATCTCATCTTGAATTGTAACTCCCACAATTCTCACATGTTATGGGAGGAACCCAGTGGGAGGTGACTGAATTATGGGAGTGGGTCTTTCCTGCGCTGTTCTCATGAAAGTGAATAAGTCTCATGAGATTTGATGGTTTTAAATACTGGAGTTTCCCCACACAAGCTCTCTCTTTGTCTGCTGCCATCCGTGTAAGATGTGACTTGCTCCTCCTTGCTTTCCCCCATGATTGTGCAGCCTCCTCAGCCATGTGGACTCTAAGTCCATTAAAACTCTTTTCCTTCCCAGTCTTGGGAATGCCTTTATCAGCAGCATGAGAACAGGCTAATACAGTAAATTGGTACCAGTAGAGTGGGACATTGCTGTAAAGATACCTGAAAATGTGGAAGTGACTTTGGAACTGGGTAACAGATAGAGGTTGGATGAGTTTTGAGGGCTCAGAAAAAGACACAAAAAAGTGGGAATGTTTGGAACTTCCTAGAGACTTGTTGAATGGCTTTGCCCAAAATGCTGATAGCAATGTGTACAATAAAGTCCAGGCGTAGGTGATCTCAGATAGAAATGAGGAACTTGTTGGGAACTGGAGCAAAGATGATTCTCATTATGTTTTAACAAAGAGATTGGCAGCATTTTGCCCCTACCCTAGAGATTTGTGGAACTTTGAGCTTGAGAAAGATGATTTAGGGTGTCAAGTGGAAGAAGTTTCTAAGCAGCAACATATTCAAAATATTACTTGGGTGCTGTTAAAGGCATTCGGTTCTAAAGGGAAACAGAGCATAAAAATTTGGAAAATTTGTAGCCTCATAATGCAATAGAAGAGAAAATTCCATTTTCTGAGGAGAAATTCAAGCCAGCTGCAGAAATTTGAAGAAGCAATGAGGAGCCAAATGATAATCCCAAATAAACAAAAGAGGAAATGTCTCCAGGGTATGTCAAAGGTCTTCACAGCAGCCCCTCACATCACAGGCCCAGAGGCCTAGGAGGAAAAAGTGGTTTTGTGGGCCAGGCCCAGAGTCCCCAGGCTGTGTGTAGCCTAGGGACTTTGTGTCCTGCGTCCCAGTCGCTCTGGCCATGGCTGAAAGGGGCCAATGTAGAGCTTTTGCCATGGCTTCAGAGGCTGCAAGTCTCAAGCCTTGGCAGCTCTCATATGGTGTTGAGCCTCTGGGTGGACAGAGGTCAAGAATTGAGGTTTGGGAACCTCTGTCTAAATTTCAGAGACTATATAGAAATGCCTGAATTTAAAGACAGAAGGTTGCTGCAGGGGCAGGGCTCTACTGGAGAACCTCTGCTAGGGCAGTATGGAAGGAAAATGTGTGGTTGGAGCCTCCACATAGAGTCCCTACTGGGGCACTGCTTAGTGGAGCTGTGAGAGAAGGGCCACTATCCTACAGACCCCAGAATTGTAGATCCACTGATAGCTTGCACTATGTGCCTGGAGAAGTCACACACTCTCAACTCCAACCCATGAAGGCAGCTGGGAGGGAGACTTTACCCTGGAAAGCTACAGGGACAGAGTTGCCCAAGACCATGGGAACTCACCTCTTGCATCAGCATGACCTGGACATGAGACATGAAGTCAAAGGAGATAATTTTGGAACTTTAATATTTGACTATCCCACTGGATTTTTGGTTTCCCATAGGGCCCGTAACCCCTTTGTTTTGGCCAGAAAGCGTGAGTGATAGCCACATTGTTTATGGAATGGTTCCACCAATGCTTCATCCTGGACGTGAAAAATACTCGGAAGATAAGGGATTGGAATTTAAAGTCTTTTTAATAATAGGGAATGCACTGAAACATCCTGAATATTTGCTACAAAAATGAAAATGTTGAGGTTGCATTTTTATCTCCAAATACAACCTAATTGCTTCAGCCCCTTGACCAGGGTATCATCTAGTCTGTCAAGGCCACATAAACCTGCTTAGTATTTGATTGAATTCAGTTAGCAATTGACGCAGACCCTAATCTGGACATTATGCAGTACTGGAAATCACTCACTATTGCTGTCACCATAACATTAATTACATTGTAATTGGTGAATTAAAACCAAAAACTGCAAATGTCTGCTGAAAGAACATATGGAATGAAATTGTGAATGATTTTAAGAGCTTCCTGAAGATTGATGGTGAAGTTAGGAAAACAATTCCTGCAGCAAAGGAGAAGGATTTGCCAACATACTTGCTCAAGTGGAAGAACATTTTGAAGGCCATCAGGAAGTATTAACAAATAAGGAATTGGAAGAACTTGTTGAATCATCTACAGAGGAAGAGGGAGATGAAGAAGAATAAAGGACAGAAGCAGAATCAGCAACGTGGACATTACCAAAATTTGCTGACATGTTTTCCGCTGTAAAGACATTAAAGGACAAAATTATGGAATACAATCCTTGGATCAAATGCAGCATTAAAGTCACCCATATGATTATGATTACCAAGGGATTACAACCTCAGCAGCAACAGTTTGATGAGTTAAAAAGAAAGAGACAACACATTTTTATTACGGTTATAATGTTCTTCCAAAAGATTTTGGCAAAAAACTTCAATTATAGAATCCTCTACCATCACATTGTCTGCTCCAGGCATCCAATCATGGCTAAATGATCCAAGATCACCAGAAGCAGATGATCTTCTTTCTGACTTATTAGAAACTTGATGGCAGCCTAATGCTCCATCATAATGCCTGTCATTCACCTCACTTCATCTCATCATATACATAGGCATTGTATCATCTCCATCATCATCATCACCATAAGAAGGGTTAGTACAGCAAAATAAGATATGTTGAGAGAGAGGGAGAAAGCACATTGATATAACTTTCATTACACTATATTATTATAATTGTTCTCTTTTATTATTAGTTATTATTAATATCTTACTTTACCTAATTTATAAATTAAACTTTATCATACATATGTATGTACAGGAGAAAACATAGTATAGATTTTGGTACTATTCGTTTTCAGATAGTCACTGGAATTTCTTGGAACATATCACCTGTGGGTAAGGGAAGATTGTTATAATGATCAGCATACTTTGCTACTTGATCAGACAAAAAATATGGTATGATCCTTGACTACATTCTTTCTCTCACATCCTATATTCAGTTCATCTGCACTTTACTTTTAAAATATGTTCCAAAACATCTACTTCCTACAGTATCTAATACTGCACAGTAGTCCCAGGCACTATCATCTCTTGCCAGAACTACTGATGGCTACAGTCTTCTAAATGGACTTTTTCCCCACCTTATTTCTTACAGTCTTTTATCCACACCACAGACAGAGTGATCCTTCTAAGTTGGTTCATATCACAGCTCTATTCACATCTCTCCATGGCTTCTATTCCAGGCAAAATTAAACCCAAGTCTACATCAGAGCGTCCATGTCCCCCATGATTGTGCCACTGTGCCTCTCAGTTCACCACTTTGCCCTCATTCTATCATTCTTTCTCTTGCTTGTCCTTTCCATGTCTGGGATTATGCCAAGATCATTTCTATTTTAGTGTGTTTGTGTGTATTATACTGCCTGGAATCCTCTTCCTCAGAAACTCACATGACTTGTTTTCTCACTTTCATGTCTCATCTCCCCTGTTGGTTTATCAAAGAAGCCTTACCTGATTACTTTGAACTAAAGATTTCTTCTTGCCCCAGTCACACTCTATCACATTACCCTCTCCATACTTCTGACACTTACTCTCCAACATGTATTTCTTTCTTAATTCAATAGTGTTTGTTGAAGTATAAGCCCATGAGAGTGATAACTTGTCTGTTTTGTTCACCACCATACTTCCAGCATCTAAAACAGCACTTGGCGTATATAATAGACACTCAGTAAATCTTTGCTGAATAAAGAAACATGTAATTGCATTATAGTGCTATAAGTGCCAAGATACGGAAAATACATTATGCCAGTGAAGCACTTAGGAAATGTCAAAGAAAGCTTTCAAGGGAAGTGATATCTAAGCTGAGTTCTGATGAATAAATTAGACAATTAAGGTTGGGAGAAGGGAATAAATGGAGTGAAATGAGGAAGTAGTCCATGGGAGGTAGAAGCTGAAAGCTCAGTAGAAACACTTAGACTGGGGAAACGATGTAGGACTTAGACTTCACCTTAAGAGCAATGGGGAGTTATTGAAGTGCTTTACCAGATGAGTGCGGTCAGCATTACATTTTTTAAGGATCAGTCTCCCTAAGAAACAAATTAGTTGTATAGGGTTGAAAATGGAGAAGCTATCTCAGTTAAGAAGATATGACAATAATCCAGGAAACATATGGTGTCCTCCAATTTGAGTATGAAGAAAATCTGGTAAATTTTAGGCAAATGAGATTGCTGAATAAAACCGAAATGCACAATTGATTGAATATAGGGAGAAGATGGAGAGGGAGAGAGATGAACCAACACTTACTAGGTTTCCGTCTTGGGAAACTGGATGAATAGTAGTTCTACTACTGTGGTAAAAAGCATGTTTTTGTTCACTGGAAGATGATAGGCTTATCTGGGTATGGTGAATTTGATGGCCTTAGAGGCAGTTAGATGTGTGAGGCTTAAGGTCAAGAGAGAGGTTATACCTAAAAAGAGATAGATATAGGAATTGCTAGTGTAAAGGTGGTATTTACTACCATGGGCTTAGATGAGACCCCCCTAGCTCAGGAAGACTTTTAGAGCCTGAAATGAATTGAAGCTGTCTCCATCTCCATGGGATCAGGGTTAATAACAGAATCTGAGAAAATGTAGGATGGAGAAACAAGTTTCTCAATGATGGAACAGCTGAGGGGAGGGCCTCATGTGTATGAGTCATCTTAAGAAGTTCTGTGCTCCTACACAGGCTGAGGCTTAGACTGTCTTACAGGAATGCAAGGCAAAAGGAAAGGACTAGCCGGGCGCAATGGCTCATGCCTGTAATCCCAGCACTTTGGGATGCTGAGGCAGGCAGATCACTTGAGGTCAGGAGTTCGATACCAGCCTGGCAAACATGGTGGAACCCCATCTCTATTAAAAATACAAAAATTAGTCAGGCATGGTGGTGCGCACCTGTAATCCCAGTTACTTGGGAGGCTGAGGCAGAAGAATGGCTTGAACCTGGAAGGCCTTCTGCCTAGAAGTTGTGGTGAGCCGAGATTGTGCCACTGCACTACAGCCTGGGAAACAGAGCAGGACTGTTGTCTCAAAAAATAAGAAGAAGAAAAAGAAGGAAAAAAAAGGATTTCTCTAGGGAGGTATAAGATATTCTGCATTTTGAAATACAATAATGTATTATTTCTTCTATGGTAATAACACTTCTAGAAATGAATTTGATTATTGAAAAGCAGAAGCTTCAATAAGTAACACTAGTAGAGAAAAATAATTCAACCCCATTTTCTTGTTACTTTGACTTTTCTTTTTATTTCTCAATTTTAATTATAATTACTACACTTCCTGTTCCCAAAACTTTTGTGTCTTGTCTGCTGCTGATGCTGTCAATAACCTTAGACAACTCTGAAGATTTGGCTTAAAAATACAAAACATATTAGCCATATTTAATTAAATTCTGTTGGTTGAAAGCTCATGAAAGAATTTCCCATGTATGCATAGCTGATTATTGCCTTTACCCAAACCTCTTAGCCTTCAGAGGAGACTACTGATGACAATAATCACATCAGCTCCCAAGAGGAAACTAGGCCTCTGATTTCCAGGGATCACCAATTCTTTTGGAGTATTAATAAATATTTTCCTACCAACTCCCTCTTGTATATAAATAGCAAACATCTTTGGTATGAAAGCAGACATAATTTCAGTATTTATAGTTTAGATTAGTAATGATTCACACAATAATCATGATTGTGTGAGATTTCTCTAGAAATTCATGAAGCCAATTTTAGGGTATAAAATAGACTTACACGGTGTTGGGTGATTATAAGTGAGCTTTGACACTGAAGAAACTGCAAACTGATTTTACATAACTATTTTCAAATATTGCCTTAAAACTTCTTTTTTTATATGATTACATAACTACTTTTCAAATACTGTGTTAAAACTTCCTTTTCCTCTGTATGATTGAAGGCGTTTTGAGGGATGTCTTTATTACAAAAATACCTTTTAAGCCATATTTACAGTATGGTCAGGTGTCTCAATGACAGTGATACCTTCTTAGAAATGTGTTGTTGGGTGACTCATTTGTGTGTGGACATCATACATAAACCTAGATAGTATATCCTACTACACACTCAGAATATGTGGTGTGGCCTATTACGTCTAGGCTGCAAACCTGTTCAACATATTACTGTACTGAATACTATGGTATTACAGTGGTATTTGCATATCTACACATAGAAAAGATACAGTAAAAATATGATATAAAAGATAAAAAAAAAAAAAAAGGTACACCTGCATAAGGTACCTCGCATGAATGAAGTTTATAGTACTAGAAGTTGATTTGGGTGAGCCAGTGAGTGAGTGGTGAGTGACTGTGAAGGCCAAAACATTATTGTACACTGTTGTAGACTTAGTAAACACTGTGCACTTAGGCTACACTAAATTTAAAAGTTTTTTCTTCAATAAAAAATTAAATATAGGTTACTCTAATGTTTTTACTTTATAAACTTTTAATTTTTTAAAATCTTTTGATGCTTTTGTAATTACACGTAGCTTAAAACTCAAACACATTGTACAGCTGTACAAAAATATTTTCTTTCTTTATATCCTTAATCTAGAAGCTGTTTTTAAATTTTTAATTAATTAATTGATTTAAATTTTCCTTTTTGAATTTTTATTAAAAACTAAACTAAGACACAAACACACACATTAGTTTAGGCCTACACAGGGTCATATTCATGAATATCACTGCCTTCCACCTCCACATCTTGTCCCACTGGAAGGTCTTCAGGGTCAATAATATGCATGAGTCTGCCCTCTTGTATGATAACAACGACTTCTTCTAGAATATCTTCCTAACGACCTACCTGCAGCTGTTTTACAATTAGTTTCTTTTACTAAGTAAAAGGAGTACACTCCAAAATAATGATAAAATATAGTATAGTAAATACACAAGCCAGTAACAGTCATTTATTATCATCATCAAGTATCATGTACTGTACCCATTTGTATGTGTTATACTTTAAATAACTGGCAGTGTAGTAGGTTTGTTTAGACCAGCATCATCACAAATACCTGAGTAATGTGTTGCAATATGATGTTACGATGGCTACTAAGACACTAGGCAATAGAAGTTTTTCAGCTCCATTGTAATCCTTTTTTTTTTTTTTAGATGGAGTCTCACTGTGTCGCCCAGGCTGGAGTGCAGCAGCATGATCTCGGCTCACTGCAACCTCCACCTCCCGGGATCAAGCGATTGTTCTGCCTCAGCCTCCCAAGTAGCAGGGACTACAGGCATGCGCCACCATACCAGGCTAATTTTTGTGTTTTCAGTAGAGAGGGGTGTCACCATATTGGCCAGGCTGGCCTCGAACTCCTGACTTCGTGATCTGCCCGCCTTGGCCTCCCAGAGTGCTGGGATTACAGGTGCAGCCACCGCACCCGGCTGCTCCATTGTAATCTTACGGGACCACCATGTATAAGCAATCCTTGGTTGACTGAAATGTCTTTAAGGGGTGCGTGATTGCGTAATAAAATAATGTGACTCCTTAAGAGTGTGAATATCCTCCTTTATTCCTGGCATATGAGTTTTTCCTCTCATGTTCAATAAACTTTCTGTCCCTTTTACCTTTTATAATCATCTTATGTAGCATCCTTATGCTACCGATTATTTAGAATTTGCTACTTTCAGGGCATCTTTGATTCTAAATTTTATCTACACAAGTTAAGTCAGAGTACTTTTAAAAAAATAAAGATATTTAATACATCTGTATTTTTAGAGCTGCTTTTTTATTCAGTGCAACACCAACACTTTGGAAGTGTTTAATTGGAAAGAAAGAAAGATTTCAAAACATTAGGCCCAGGGCGCAGTGAATATTTTAGTTGCACTGACTCCAACTCTTAGAACCTCCACGAAACACCAATGTGTTTAACCTCTTCCAACTTGCTTCCCAGATCGAGAAAAGATTTACTTAATGGACCAGAGCAACACTGGATTTGGATTTTTTTTTTTCTTTTGAGTTTATTGGAGACTTTTCAACCAAGCTGCTAAGGAGAGGGAAGCACACAAGCAAGGCCACTGCCAAACTCTGGTGAAAAGGAAGAAATCAGTTTTGTCTGTGAGTACATCAGAATCTTCACAAGCCAGGCAGGCAACTGATCTGGGAACGAGGAAACCTGCCTCCTAACATGTTCTTGGCTCTACCAGTAACTAGCTGTGTGACCTTGGCCAAGCTCCTTTCATTTCCTGAGCCAAGCTTCTCACTTCTAAAATGTATGGAATCAGAGCTCTGGTAGCCCATAGATGTGATTTATTTGATTCACATGGCACTTGCCTTCCTTCCTTCTTGTTTTGAATCAAATAATCTTGAACATTAAACCAGCCCCTCGTGAGAAATTAGATCTGCCAATTCAGTGTCTGGGTGCTTACATGGCAAAAGCAACTGAAACTCAGTGGTGCTATCCCTTTTACATGGGACAGAAACTCCCTTGATTGCCACAGAGTACCCACTGGGTCCCCTACAGCATTCATGTCTCTGACCTCAGTAAGCACTTGGTTTTGTGACCTAAGGGATTTTAAGCTTTGTGATCTTTATGATGCCTTCCTTTCATCTCAATAAGCCTGTAATTCTCAATGGGCAAACCAATAATTACATCTTATTTATATTACCATTTCAGCAGCCAGGCAAATAAGCTGGAAAACCTTAGAACAAGACCAGACTTAATTAACATAACCAGAAATTATTTCTTCCCCAGATTTTCCTTGTAGGTGGCAGAATTTCTATACCATGTATCTTTCTACATCCTTCTTTGGAAATGCTAGCTTTCCCTTTTAACTATCGTATCCTCGTAACCAGATGATATACTTAAAAAAACTGGCCTCCTGCCCTCCCTTAAAACTGGTTCTTCTTTTGAACTGTCAATATATGCAACTTTAAAACTCACAATGCCATTGCTTAAAAATTTAACCAACTCCAGCTCACCTAAGTCCTAAAATGATCTCCTAATCCTTTAGGAAAAAAAAATAAAGAGATCAATAGGATTTTCTTTTTTCCTCGTTCCACTTCCCATGTATTACTGTATATCCTCCCCCAGTTTTCATCTCAATGCACTTGCTCTCCTTCCTTTTCCTTATTTTCCTTCCTGTTACCCGTACACACCTCCCCTTCTGCATGACTGTGGCCTGTCTGCCTCTACTCGGTCCATTTTGCCTTCTCATCTCCCTTAATGACAGAGGACAGAAAGGAAATATAAAAACATTACATGAAGCTTGCTTTCAAATAGTTTTTTTTTTATGTTAAGTTCAGTGTCACAGGGATATTTATCTTGTTTTAAATTTGTGTGTGTGTGTGTGTGTTTTAACCAAACAATGCACTCTGCAACATTATAGATTTAAGTGAAATTGAAGCTACAAAAAGTATTGTTGAAGGTAAGAAGTTTTCTGTTAACATTTTTCAAATACACCTTGTGGAAGGAATCTGGGAAACTATGATGAAAAGATTTTCTTAGTGTTTAGGACTGAGAATCTTATGGGAGCTTCTAGTTTGTTTAATTGCATCTAGGCTCACATTCTCTAACTGACTGACGTTCCTTTGTTTTTGAATAGTGATTCTTCGATGCATTGTAAAAACTAACCATTTCCTCTTGTCAGATAAATTACTATTTTCTATGTTGCTCTTTATTTTAATGCATCAGACTTACGCATTAGGAAAAGAAGCCTACTTTCTGCAAAGGAAAAGAAGTCTATTTGGGTTTATGAAGAAAAAGGCAAGATGAATGCGGATCTTATTGTTTCTTCTTTGATGTTAGCAGAGGTTAATTCTAGGGTGCAGATATTCTTTTCCTTGGAACAAGTGTTGATTTCTGTAGGTGCTGATAGTGGGTCCCCAGTGCCATCCATGGCTCAGTGGGAAAGGGTTACGTTTTCATAGCTCAAAGGGATAACAAAGCAGATGTGGGTCTCCAGGCAGCATTTAATCTGGAGTGATGTAAGGCTGTCTGCAGCAATTCTGGTTTGCAATCAGAATCAGGACTTCCATTTTGCTCTCAGGTAAATTCTACCCATTAGACAAAACAAATACAAAAACAAAACCATTTTTACAAGCCTCTCTCCCCCAAGCAGAAGAAGATGTTATTTTTCATTGGCTGGTTTCCTGATAAGTTACAAGTCTAATTATATTGACTTATAGCTTTACCTTATCTAGAAAGATAAATTTAACAAACCTTACTAGGTCTCCCAACCAGTGCACAGACAATTAATTTGTGGTGTGTCAAGAGAAAAAAAATGCTTGCATATTTTTAAAAATTGGGAAAGGCACTATCATGAGGTAGTAAAGGCCTAGGTTCTAGAGCCAGATGCCTTTGATTTGAATATTGGGATCATTTTTGGTTTTAATACGGTTCAGTCACTTATGAAATGTGTAATCTTGAGTAAGGAACCTGTCCTCTGTGGGTTTCAGCTTTCTAACTTGTAAAATATAGATAATACTACATTTATATTTCATAGGTTTGCTGTAATGATTAAATGTGCTTAAATTAAATAGATTATTGAGATAAAATTAACAAAGATTCAGGATCAGAACTCAGCTTTGGATAAAGCAGACCACCGGAAAAAAACATATACATTCTTCTCATTGCCACATGGCACTTACTCTAAAGTTGATCACATAATTCATAGTAAAACACTCCTCAGCAAATGCAAAACAACTCAAATTTTAATAAACAGTCTCAGACCACAGCACAATGAAATTAGAACTCAAGATTAAGAAACTCACTCAAAACCACACAATTACATGGAAACTTAACAACCTGTGCTTGAATGAATTCTGGGTAAATAGTGAAATTAAGGCAGAAATCGAGAAGTTCTTTGAAACTAAGAGACTAAGAGACGATGTGCCAGAATCTCTGGGACACAGTTAAAACAGTGTTAAGAGAGAAATTTATAGCATTAAATGCTCACATCAAAAAGCTAGAAAGGACTCAAATCAACAACCTAACATCTCAACTAAAAGAACTAGAGAACCAAGAGCAAACAAACCACAAAGCTAGTAGAAGACAATAAATAACCAAGATTAGAGTGGAACTGAAGGAGAGAGAGATATGAAAAACTCTTCGAAGGATGAATGAATCTAAGGGCTGTTTTATGCAAAAAATTAATAAAAGAGACCACTAGCTAGACTAATAAAGAAGAAAAGAGAGAAGAATCAAATAGACGCAATCAGAAATGATAAGGGGGACATCACTACTGACGCCAGAGAAATACAAACAACCATAAGAGAATACTATAAACAACTCTATGCACAAAAACTAGAAAATCTAGAAGAAATAGATAACTTCCTGGACAGGTACACCCTCCCAAGATCGAACCAGGAAGAAATTGAATCCCTGAATAGACCAATAATGAGTTCTGAAATTGAGGCAGTAATAAATAGGCTACTAGCCAAAAAAAGCTCAAGACCATACAAATTTACAGCTGAAATCTACCAGGGGTAGAAAGAAGAGCTGGTACCATTTCTATCAAAACTATTCCAAACAAATAAAAAGGAGGAATTCCTCCCTAACTCATTCGATGAGGCCAGCATCATCCTGATACCTGGCAGAGATACAACAACAGAAAAAGAAAACTTCAGACCAATATCCCTGATGAATATTGATGCAAAAATCTTCAATAAAATACTGACAAACCAAACCCAGCAGCACATCAAAAAGCTTATTCACTACGGTCAAGTTGGCTTCATCCCTGGGATGCAAGGTTAGCTCAACACACACAAATCAATAAATGTAATTCATCACATTAACAGAGCTAAAGACAAAAAATACATGATTATCTCAGTATACACAGAAAAGGCATTGGATAAAACTCAACATTCCTTCATGTTAAAAACTCTCAATAAGCTATGTACTGAAGGAACATAGTTTAAAATAATAGGCGCCATATATGACAAACCCACGGCCAATATCATACTGAATGGTGAAAATCTGGAAGCATTCCCCTTGAAAACCGGCAAAAGACAAAGATGCCCTCTCTCACCATTCCTATTCAATGTAATATTGGAAGTTCTGGCCAGAGCAATCAGGGAAGAGAAAGGAATAAAGAGTGTTCAAAAATAGGAAGAGAGGAAGTCAAATTATCTTTATTTGCAGATGGCATGATCCTATATCTAGAAAACCCTATTTTCTCAGCCCCAAAGCTTCTTAAGCTGAGAAGCATTGTCAGCAAAGTCTGAGGATACAAAATCAGTGTGCAAAAATCAGTAGCATTCATATATACCAGCAATAGGTGAACAGAGAGCCAAATCATGAATAAACTCTTATTCACAATGGCTACAAATAAAATAAAATACCTAGGAATATAGATTACATGGGAAGTGAAGGACATCTTCAAGGAGAACTACAAACCACTGCCCCTCAAAATTAGAGAGGACTCATACAAATGGGAAAACATTCCAAACTCATGGTTAGAATCAATATCATGAAAATGGCCATATTGTCCAAAGTAATTTATAGATTCAATGCTATTCCCAATAAACTGCCACAGGCATTCTCCGTATAATTAGAAAAAAACTATTTTAAAATTGATATGGAACCACAAGAGAGCCTGTATAGCCAAGATAATCCTGAGCAAAAAGAACAAAGCTGGAGGCATCAAGCTACCTAACTTCCAACTATACAACAAAGTTACAGTAACCAAAACAGCATGATACTGGTACAAAAACAGACACATGGACCAATAGAATGGAATAGAGAACTCAGAAATAAGACCTCACACCTGCAGCCATCTGTTCTTCCACATACCTGACAAAAGCAATGGAAAAAGAATTCCCTATTTAATAAATTGTGCTGAGAAAACTGGCTAGTCATATGTGGAAAATTGAAACTTGACCCCTTCTTACACCTTATACAAAAATTAACTCAAGATGGATCAAGACTTAAGCGTAAATCCCAAAACTGTAAAAACCCTAGAAGAAAATCTAGGCAATATCATTCAAAACATAGACACAGGCAAAGATTTCATGATGAAAATGCCAAAAGCAATTGTAATATAATCAAAAATTGTCAGACAGGATCTAATAACTAAAGAGCTTCTGCACAGCAAAAGAAACTATCATCAGGGTGAACAGGCAACCTACAGAATGGGGGAACAGTTTTGCAATCTGTCCATCTGACAAAGGTTTAATATCCAGAGTCTACAAGGGACTTAAACAAATTTACAAGAATAAAACAAACAACCCCATTAAAAAGTGGACAAAGGGCATGAACAGACACTTTTCAAAAGAAGACATTCATTTGGCCACAACCATATGAAAAAAAACTCAATATCACTGATCATTAGATAAATGCAAATCAAAACCACAATGAGTTACCATCAGTCAGAATGGTGATTGTTACAAAGTAAAGAAGGCAAGGTTAGAAGTCTAAACTAGTTCACCCATTGTAGAAGACAGTGTGGCGATTCCTCAAAGACCTACAGGCAGAAATACAATTTGACCCAGCAATCTTATTACTGGGTATATACTCAAAGGAATATGAATCATTCCATTATAAAGATACATGTACATGTATGTTCACTGAAGCACTATTCACAATAGCAGAGATACGGAATCAACCCAAATGCCCATTAATGATAGACTGAATAAAGAAAATGTGGTATATTTACACCATGAATATTGTGCAGCCATAAAAGTAACAACAAAAAACAAAACAAAACAAAAACAAGATTATGTCTTTTGCAGGGACATGATTGAGCTGGAAGCCATTATCCTCAGCAAACAAATGCAGGAACAGAAAACCAAACACCACATGTTCTCACTTATAAGTGGGAACTGGACGATGAGAACACATGGACACATTGGTGGGAGCAACACACACTGCTGCCTGTCAGAGGCCCTTGGAAGGGAGAACATCAGGGAGAATAGCTAATGGACGCTGGCCTTAATACTTAGGTGATGTGTTGATCTGTGCAGCAAACCACCATGGCACACATTTACTTACACAACAAACTTACACATCCTACACATGTACCCTGGAACTTAAAAGTCGAACAAAACAAAACAAAACATAACAAAACAAAAATAAATGTATTAATTCATGTGAAGGACTTAGAACGCTGACTTATGATTCATTAAATCAACTTTCATTATATCAAACCACCTCATAGTTTGGCTTACATTCTCTTTCTATTTTCTTGTATAGTGTACATTAAGAAGGTTAAGACTACCCATAATATTTTTAATTTATCTATGGTAAATGCTGCAGGTAACATGCTTCATTCTCTTCTGCCCCAGAAGACTTGCTTGTCTTCTTTCTGTGATTGGAACATAATTAGGTAATTGAAATACTTTCCCCATTTTCACTTGAAGCTGGTGTTGGACTGACCTAAACATGCTGTATCTTGAAGAGGATAGATATGACATAAACAATATATTTGGGGTCAAGGTGATTGAAACCTGGTAAAACAAGGAAAACCTGGAGCTGCATACCCAAGCATACTAAGAATCCACAGCAGAAAGATAAGATTTCTGGAAAACATCCCTAAGAACAAACACTTTGACCTGTAATGAAGTTCTTAGAATCACTTCTCCAGTTTCTCCTATAAATGGCTATCTCAACCATTTTTAAGTGCAGATTTCTAAAATGGTGACTAGAAGGAACTAAAGTGGGAGACAAGTGAAATTATCTTCAGTTATGGATGTGGATTTTTATCAGAAAATCTTGGTGAAAGCTTCTGCTCTTGGAAGTTGGTCTCGAGATGTTTAATTTATTTCCTACAACTCCAAGCTACATTGGTGTCTTTCGTCTTCACTTTGATGACTCCAGGGATGCCATACTATGAAGAAGTAACCCTAATAATGGTACTATATTTTAAAAAATGAAATTAAGTAATATATGAGAAAGGGCATGTCAAACTCTAAAATCTACACTGACAATTATGGCTTTTTTTTTTTTTTTTTTTTTAGTAATCCACCCTTTGTAGAGCTGCCACTCTCTTTCAAGGTATGCTAAGTGAGGGACTTTGCCTGTGTTAGTTCTCATCCATATGCTCAAACTTGCAAAATAGGAATAATAATACTGTTTTTCAGATGAGGAAACTGAGACTCAGAGAGGTTAAAATAACTTATCCCAGACTTAGTTGCAATTTATTTTACAATGATTAAGCAATATTCTTTTTATACACATTGTATGAAAATGAGTGCTATTGGATCACTTATTTTTCACCACATGTGCCAAAACACAAGACATTTTCTTAATATGGTCATTTCAAAAAGTTCAGTGAAATCCTCAAATAGCTTAACAAATTAATTTCCCAACCCCTTTCCATTTTCTTTCTGCTTAATCTAGCTGGACAAGTAGAATCTTAAGACTCAACAGTTATTCCTACTCTGTCCAGCTGCTTGGCTACCACTTAACACAAGCTCTGTCAGGAGCTCCAGCTGGATTCCTTGCAGAATTGGGCTTATTTCTATCTGGCAGCCTCGACTATAAAACCGACAAACACTTTTATTCTTCTCTTAATGAATGGAAAATTTCCTTTATTTCTAAACTCAGCATAACTCCCAGATATCTATCAGACTTTGTAAATTTTTAACTTAGATAATGCCCAATGCCCAGTAAGTATGTTAAGTATCGGCCAGACTCGATGGAATGACTATGGACACATCATGATGTTGCTAATTTTTCTGTAATTATTGTGCCTCACAAGACCAAAAGGTAGTCTGAAGTTGTGAACTGTCTTCAGGGCAGAACTGATCTATGGAAGGAGAAAATCAAATATGATATGGTCATATTACGGATTCTGGGGACAGTTGTGAGTGCTACTCAGAATTCTGAGAGCTAGTTACATCTTTTAAAACCTATACCATAGAAGTATAATTTTCCTATTTCTTTTATAAACATTGGAAATACCATATGATGGCTTTTAATCCATAGGAGGGCAATGTTGCGCTGCAGGAAAATCCTTCCAGAATTTTTTTTCAAAACAATGTATAGAACTGATTAATTTAAAAATTAATGAATTGAAACAAATTAACTAGTTTAAATATATTACAAGATGACAATTATTTAATAATATCCCGTGTCGCATACTGACTGGCTTCATGTTTGTCATGCTGACAGTTAATTTGTAAACTGATGTAAATTATCCTTGTCACTTGAAGCCAAACCACTGCTGTCTCATTTAAGAAGGCTGCATGCTCGTCTGTGCAGCTTTTCTTTATGTTGGATGCTGGAAGAGCTTAAATTATTTACAGACAGACTAGTACTCTGATATGTTTATGCATGATCTGCTGATGATAGCTCTGCTTAAAAAGATAAGAATTCCTACAGTTCGGATTTCCCATCTTCTGTGATACCTCTCTTTGGATCAGAATGTGAGGTGGCCCTTAGCCAAATGCCATCCTAAAGCTCTTAGACCAAAGAGTTAACTAAATGTTATGTTTAAAGTGAGTTATTAACATTAAGAACATGACAAAATTAATTTCAGCCAAATTGTAAGATATTAAAGTGGTTCATATGTCAGAATTGTTTGTATAAAAGGAGTCTTAGACCAATATAGCACACTGTCATTTTAACCTGTATCTGAAGGAAGGCTATTTTGAATAATTGAAGCAAGTATTATAAATATAATTTAAATATAATTATGTGTTTTTATGGGAAAGTAGCAAATTCTGTAGTGTTGGGAAGACATCAGAATTTCCTAGATTGAAAAAGTAATTTGTCCTTCCTCTGAACTTATATTCTCCATTTACCAGAACATAGTGGTAAATGTTTGTTTGTTGCTATACTAAGGCACATTCTGGCCATAGGAGCATGATGTGTCTCATCTCAGGGTTGTTCCTGAGTCCAAGGAAGCAGTTAACGACTGGGTCAGTAATAATAATAGCTAATGTTTATTAGATGCTTACTATATGTCAAACACTATAATCTAAATATTGTTGTTGGTCTATTTTAAACTTCACAACAGTAGCATAAATTCTATTGTTAACTTAATTTTCTATATGACAAAATGTGCTTCAGAGTGAGTTTAAGTTTAAACAGTGTGTTTGAGCTCACAAAACTTTCTAAGTGACAGAACAAGGCACACTCCAGAGGCCTTGCTTCTCACCACCGCTTCTAGGTTAAAAGCGGAGTGCATCAAAGACTAGGATAGCTGATGCATAACCCTGAATATTTACTCAGTATCTTTTGCTTAATGTGATGCTTTTGGGTGGATGCAGGTGGATGGGAATTGTTACAGTTCCAATGATAAACATCAATATAGAATTTACTATTTAAATCTACCTGCATGCCTTAACATTTGTAATGCTAAGTTTTTGTTTTTGAAATAAGATAATAATATAATAAATGATATATAACCTCATGAAGGATGGAAATTACATCTTACAATTCTCTGTATCTTCCATCATATACAATCCAATAGTATAAATATGTGGCACATTTGGAAAATAATTGATGACTGAAATATTTATGTATGGCAAAGGAACAGGTATCTGTAAAGTCAAATGCAGAAACTACTGACATACAATCTGTAGTCCAAGTTTAGTTCTGAGTAATATCTGTGGGGAATGTATTCTGCTTAATTGCAACCAAGAAGAATGGCTTGGATCTGAACTTCTGAGGAATCACTTCAACCTTATCAGAATGAGTGGATGATAGATAAATGGTCAGCAGTTTTGTTTTTCTTTCTGGTTACTTGCTTTAAAAAAAGATCTACCTTTTCATTTGGAACTTTATGATGATAATGATAATTTGAACCCCATATAATTTTCTAAATGGACATTGTTAACATATCTGCAGAGAGTGCTGTTTGACAAGGTGATTTTAATTTAACAACTCTTATCTAGAAGCAAGTAGCACTTATATGATTTTTGTAAATTTTAGTCCAATACTGAATGCTCATCTTAGAAAGTATATATATTTAATAATCTTATGACATCTAGAACTCTTCATCAAACAACATTTTTTTCAAGCCTGTAATCCCAGCACTTTGGGAGGCCGAGACGGGCGGAACACGAAGTCAGGAGTTCGAGACCATCCTGGCTAACACGGTGAAACCCCGTCTTTACTAAAAAAAAAAATACAAAAAACTAGCCCGGCGAGGTGGCAGGCGCCTGTAGTCCCAGCTACTCGGGAGGCTGAGGCAGGAGAATGGCGTAAACTCGGGAGGCGGAGCTTGCAGTGAGCTGAGATCCAGCCACTGCACTCCAGCCTGGGCGACAGAGCGGGACTCCGTCTCAAAAAAAAAAAAAAAAGAAATTTTATGCAGAGGTTAGTATATAGTTTAGTAAAACAAAGAAGCTTTTCACTGGGAAAATAATATTAGTTGCAACTTATAAGTGTGTGTGTGTGTATTTGTGTTTGTGTATTTATGCATGATACTGTAAAGGAAAATAAATGTAGAATCAAATGCAAAGTAAGGGATATTGATTTTAAAGAAAGGGGTAATGTAAAGAATGAAAAAATTTCAGAGACTAATCAGGAAAGGCAAAGGGAAGGAGGACTGGGTGGATTAAAAGAATTTGTACAATAATTTCCCCATTTTGCTGTCCATTCTTGGACAATAAAGGAGTCTAACTGAATATGTGCAGCAATAGAGCCTATGGATCATTTCAATGACTCTGCAGCTGTGTGAGTACACAGCGAAGTTAATGCCATCAATGAACTGGCCCTGCAATACATTAGGAGGTAGGGGTAGATTTCACATCCCATCCCATTCCACTCAGCTGTTGGCACCCTATTTCCTTGAGTACCTCTCATCTTCAGGTTTCTTTCCAGGACATGGAGAAATATGAAAAAAAGACCAACATTTGAGAATAAGAGACAGTCAGAGAAAGAAGGTAATTGGACGGAGAAGGAAAGATGGTGGGTCATCATTCAAAGGTTACTAGACTGAAATTTGAATTTGGTACATGAGGCTGGCTGTGGAATTGCTTCTCAGCCTTTGGGCTAACGTCAAATGGATAACAGCTGTGGATTCAAAAGTATATATAATACTAAGCCTGTAACAGAATTTCCATTCATGGCCTCCACACTCTATCTATGTTTATACTAATTAATGCCTTTGAGTGGAGCCATTTTCATCATCCAATTGATTCCCAGAGGCATAAACTGAAACGAAATTTTCTGGGTAGAAATCAGCAAATTTCTCTTCAGATTTGATGAGATGCTGGACTACTCAAAGCTGAAGGAATAGTCCAACTGAAGGGCTAAGAGTAACAAACATAAATTCATATGTTTACTTTTTACTGATTTTGGTCTTATTTCTTATAACTCAGAATCTCAGCGATTTTCAAATCTAAGTTAAAAAACAACCAATATCAATATGATCACAAAATATTTCACCACAGTGAAGGCTCCTGTTGTGTCTTAATGAAGAAAGCTTCTTTAATTGACACACCTGCACTCTGAGGTCAGGAAAAGTTCCTAGGAGGTTATTCAGAAAGGGAGAGACTTGAATCTTGGCTTAGCTATGTCTCAGTTAAGGAATAAGAACATTTTTAAAGTAGCTACAATGTTTTAAAAATCTAAATAAAATATTTATTTTAGAATAGTTTTATAATTACTGAAAACTTTCAAAGACAGTACATATAATTTGCATACACACCACAATCAGTTTCCCTCATTAACATCTTGTGTTATTACTATAGCACATTGGTCACAACTCACCAACCAGTATTATTATATTGCTTATTAACAGAACTTTATTTAAATTGTATTAGCTTTCCTCTAATGGGCTTTTTCTGTTTCCAGATCCTGTCTAGGACAGTAGATTATATTTAGCTATTGTGTCTGCTTAGGCTCCTCTGGGCTATGCCCCCTTTTCAGACTTTCCTTGCTTATTCATGACCTTTACAGTTTGGGGGGCTACTGGCCAGGTGTTTTGTACAATGTTCCTCAATTTGGTTTTGTCTGATGTTTTCCTCAGGTAGGTGGGTGTATTAATCCATTTTCATGTTGCTGATAAAGACATCCCTGAGACTGGGAAGAAGAAGAGGTTTAATGGACTTACAATTCCAGTTGGCTGGGGAGGCCTCGCAATCATGACAGAAGGCAAGGAAGAGCAAGTCACATCTTTTGTGGATGGCTGCAGGCAAAGAGAGAGCTTGTGCAGGGAAACTCCCACTTTTAAAACCATCAGATCTCATGGGACTCATTCACTATCATGAGAACAGCACAGGAAAGACCTGTCCCCATAATTCGATCACCTCCTGCTTGGTTCCTCCCATGACACATGGGAATTGTGGGAGTTACAATTCAAGATGAGATTTGGGTGGGGACACAGCCAAACCGTATCAGTGGGTTATGGTTTGGGGAAGAAAACTACAGAGATTTTGTGCCACTCTCAACATTATATATTAATGGTACATGCAATCTATGTGACTTGTCACTGATGATTTTGAAATCGGTCACTTGGAAAACATAGTGTTTCCCGGGCTTCTCCACTGTGAAGTTGCCTGTTCCTACCAATTGCCTCTCCCTACTGTGCTATTTGGAAACGAATCACTAAGCCCACACATAAGGGATGGGAGGTTAAGTTTCACCTCCTCAGCTTGAGAGTAGTGTCTGAACAAATGATTTAAATTTTTTCTGTTGAGGAAATCTGTCTTTTATCTCCAATTTATTTATTTTTTCAATAATTTATTTTTATCAGTATAGGTCCATGGATATTTATTTCATATTTAGAAACATAATGAAGTGCTATGTTATTTTATTTTATTCTATTTTTTTGCTCCAATTGTTCCAAATTTGGCTATTCAGAGCTCTTTCAATTGGCTCCTGTGTCCTTTTGACATACTACTGTTGTTTTGTCTTCTGCATGTTTTCTTACTTTCTGGCACTACACAAGATGAGCTGCATCCTGCACTAGCCATAGAATCAGTCATTTCTTCAAAGAGAAATTGGAGCATGGGGTGAGAGACCATGATCTTGGCACAAGATATACAATTATTTTTAAATAATTATTTTTTTTACTTGTATGTGGCTGATTATTTTCTGTTAGACATTTTTGGAGAAACTTTCATTAAAACTTTATATCTGCCTCAAACTACATACCCACAATCCAGGTGGAAAGGCTCTAATCTTAGTCATCTGGCAACCAGGAAGATGGAGGCCTCTTTGCAACATCTGTTTCTGTGGTAATAGCAGCTAGGAGTAAATAGCACATTGGTTTTTAAAGCCCTTTTATAGGGAAGTGACACTTCTCCTTATATTTCTTTGGTTAAAGGAAACCTGGTGGCCACATTTCACTTCAAAGTGAGGGAGGCTGTGCTATCCTATCAGGTACCAAGGAAGATGAAAAGACAGATGTATTTAACCAAAATCATGAATATCTACTGCAATAGTACTTGTCACAATTTTTCCCAATGGAAATATAATGAAATTTACATTTATGTTATTTCAAATTATCTAGTATCCACATTAGGGAAGCACAAAGTAGTAGATTAAATTAATGTTCAATGTATATTTTATTTAACCCAATTGTATCCAAAATATTATCATTTTAACATATAATCAGTGTAAATTATTAGTAAGATTTTTTCATTCTCTGTCTTTGGGATTGGGGTGTATTTTACACTTAAAGTACATCCTCATGTGAACCGGTCATATTTCAAGTATTTCATAGATATATGTGACTAGAGGTTACCATTCTGAACAGCTCATGTAAAGACAGTGTCTGCCACATAGTAGGCATCTGACATTATGTGTCGAATGTTAAATAATTGTAAACCATGAATGTTTTTGAAACAGTTGAACTCTTTTATCATACTGATACTGCTTGGCTCATGTTTTGTTTCTTCCCAAATTCTTTCCTCCTGTGTATTTCTCCCACTTCTTTAGATCTAAACTAAATTTCAGAGATATTTGTGAAAATTAGATTTCAAAACTTCTATCAGAAAATCATTACAAGTGTCTTATTTTTTCATATATTTATCTGTTTGCTGCAGGTGTCTAGTTTTATATCTATATCTAAAATTTCTTGCTATATTCACTGTACAACATTTTTGTATATTTAGGGACCACAGGGCTTTTCAGCATTATGCCAAATTTAAGCTGAGTTTGTGAAGCTTAAACATATGGCCTCCACCCAAATTGATGCTAAAATTTTAGGATTAAATTCAAAGGTAATATCCAGGAGACTATAAAATGCTGAATTGTAGCTCTAAGGGCAGGAGTTATGTCTACAACTGCTCAATAAAGCTCTGTAATGTAAAATAGCTCTCTATTGCCATGACTTCCACACTTTTATCTAGCATTTCCCAAAATATGAAAAATCTGCCTGTTCTGTATACCTGTTTATTTGAGAAAGTTGGATACATCATAAAGCAGTACAAACATGCTAAATAAAAAATCAAGGTTCTCTCAAATGCTATGGGCCACAAATAAGACATGCACTTGCCAAAAAAAAAAAATTATCCATTTTAGAAAGACCTGCTCATTTACCATGTTCAGCATCATCTTGTAACACCAGACCAGCAGTCTAGCAATTTGATAAACAAAAATCTTCTTTATGTGAAAAGGGTTTAAATTAGTATCGTGCTGTCTTTGTTTCTGAGTTGTGATGAAAAAATAAAGAGCCAGTGATTTGCAAGTCATTTCTTATTTGTTATACTCTTAAGTGTTATTTACATAAGAATGTTTATTTTAATGTGGTGCTGACTTTATTCTGAGTTATGATATTAAACACCCGTAATCAGGGAAAAATAACATTAATTTTGGACAGCCATGGGAATGTAGATGACACTCCTCCAACTACAGGGAGTGTAATTACTGAGAGACCTGGGCTGCTTCGTAGTCTTTTGCAGTCATCCCATGCTTCCTACAAGCTGTTCTACCAATGATTGAGCATGGCAGGGATGGATACTGAAGCAGAAAGGTTTGTGGGAGTCATAAGACACTTCTGGTAGCCTGCTTTGGCTTGAGGACCCCTGAACTCTTTCCTAAACATTCCTTCCACGCGACCTCTCTCATCTTCTTTATTCCACTTCGAGTTAGACTTGTTTATTCTTGGACAGTTCTCCCAGGCTTGTCTGGTCCCTTCCCTATTTTGTCTCACATAGATGTTTCCTTGAATAAAATCCTTATAGATATATTTTATTCGCCCTCAACATCTGCTTCTTGCAGGACCTGAGCTAATATAAGTGATTTGCAATCCCTTGTTTTTTTTTTTTTAAATTTAATTTTGAATGAGAGAGTCATCTTATCAAAGCAGGGTGTGGAGCAGTGTGAGGAAGGTGTGCTGTGGGTGCTGGTGGCCTCAGCCTGGTGTAGGGAGCTGGAGACAGAGCAGCATGAGAAGAGCACTAGGAGAGGAGGGCAGTGGTGTTTGCAATGGTTCAGCATGGGAGAAGAGGGACACTGGGGAAGAGGGACAGTGGTGACAATGGTAGATTCATAGCATTTGGGAGGATTGAAACAAAAAATTAATTTAGTATAATGACAGCTGCAATTCTCACTCTCAGTGGTGGAACTTACAAATATGGAAAGGGAAAGTATTATAGAAAACCTGAGGCTGGGCACGGTGCCTGACGCCTGTAATCCCAACACTTTGGGAAGCGGAGGCGGGTGGATCACCTGAGGTCAAGATCCTCGAGACTTGCCTGGCCAACATGATGAAACCCTGTGTCTACTAAAATTACAAAAATTAGCTGGGCATGGTGGTGGGTCCCTGAAATTCCAGCTACTCGGGAGGCTGAGGCAGAAGAATTTCTTGAACCCAGGAGGCGGAGGTTGCAGTGAGCTGAGATTGCACCACTGAGCTCCAGCCTGGGCAGCAGAGCGAGACTCCATCTCAGAAAATCAAAACAAAACAAAATAGAAAAAAAAACCTGTGATATTGGATTTGAGTTGTATCTAAACTGGCAGTTTTCAATGTGGAAATGTGGTTAAAAATGTGTGTACATTTACAATACATATTCCTCAACACTGTCTGAGAATAACAATTCTTAAATAATAATGAGCATGCCTAATATGCAGATGCTGGTTTCTCTCCAGCATTCTTCCTTAAAGGAACTAAGGAAATAAATGGCTGCTTCCAGGACTGGGGAAGGAAAAGCAGCTTGGACCATTTTTTTTTTTTTTTGTATCAGAAAGTATGGAGGTATCAAAGAATGATAGGGTCATGTATTAACGCTAAAGGTTCTCACCTTAGTCACGCCAAAAATTTGGTGTGGCGGCAGCCTGTGGTGAGAGAGAGAGACACGGATCAGAGCAAGAGAAGAAAAGCTGTAGGCTTTATTGAGCAGAGTGACAGTACAAAGCTTCCACAGAGTGAAAAGGGTCCTAAGCGGGTAGCCAGTGTTAGATTTTTCCCTCAGTGCAGCAGGAAGATGTTACCAGAGGGAGAAACAATGACAATTAACATGTCTCAGATCTTGAGGAAAACCGGAATTGTAACTCAAGTTGTATCTTCTTTATGAACCTACAGAGGCATGGCAAAGGAGACAGGAACTCACAGGATTTTACAAATTGTGTTTACAAGGAATTGGAATTGGGAGCATAGATAAGGTCTGCTGGTCACAGAAAAATGGGCTTTTAACATTCCTTTTAGTTTCAGGGGAGGGGGAAAGGAGAGAGGCAGAGAGGACACAGGGAAGCTTACAGTAAAATTTTTCCTGTTTTATAGCTTTGTTGGCAGAAGAAAACACATGCAAAAATTCTGATGTTAGGAATATTTTAAGCATATACCTTCAATATTATTCATCCAGGACCAAAGTAAGTCCTGATGCAGGAAAGGAGTGAGTTTCACAGCTTTCTGAGCCTCTACTAGACCCAGGAAGCCCAGCTGACACCTCCTCTCAATGTCAAAAGGATACAAAAGCCAGCTTGAAGAGATTCCCACTGACCAAATTTGGGACAATTTCATGAAAGATTCATAATAATGAATTTTAATCAACGAAATGAAATAATCCATCTGTCCTTACTACCATAAAGAAAGCAACAAAGAAGAGATAGTTTTCCTTCATATAATGTCAACAAATGTGGAAGAATAATCGAAGTAGGAAAATCACAATTGGATAGCAATTGTAACAGTAATGAATTCAGCCAAGAAATATCAGTGGATGCTAAAACTGGGTGCAAATTTAAAGAGGAGCAAAATATTTACAAGTCTCTAAGTATTTCCTCACAAAATGCTTACTGATAAAGGATGAAAGAACAACCACCGAGTAAAACTTCCTGGCAGGAACCCTATTGAATCAAATGATCAAAGTTAAGAACTCCAATAATGGGAAAATTCAAAGACATGTATGCCTTAACATAATTATGAGAACATAGCATCTTTTTGTGAAATTACTCCCCCAGATGTCTAACCTTGCTCTCCTTATGAGTCAACATCAGAAAAATCGCAAATGGAGGTGCATGAAAAATACATAGAACAGATTAGATCCCAGTTGTAATTTTCTTCAGATTAAACGGCTTGAAAGAATACCGAAAATAGAAGATAGATGTAATGGAACTTTACTCAAGAACCTGACTTTTGCATTTGCTGTGAAAAAAAGAGCAAGTGCATATGTCAGATTAGATTCAATATGTTGGAGCTGATAGATTTTCCCTATCAGCTAACACTACTCCCTATGGTAGTGTTTGCAGCTGTCCAGAGATTCTTGTTTCTTCCCCAGTCAAGAAGTTAATATCTGAGATTCTTGCATATTTATAGAAAATGTTTAAACTATATCTGAATAAGCCTTCTGGGTTTAAATTTAAATGATTAAAATTTATTTAGAATCGATTTATGTAACAGAAATACATTTTTCATTATTTTTGCTTTTTTTGTTTGTTTGTTTTTTGCTATTTTTAATACTAAATACCACAGGTAACAGATTTAAAGACAATCAGAAAAGACAGTCTTCAAAGTCTTATGAATAAGTCTTCCCTTTATTTCCTTACTACTTGTCATGGCATGTATTTAAAAAGGGCCAGAAAATAAGAAAGGAGGGAGCAGAAGCAAAAACAAGAGAAGAGCAAAGGGAAGCAAGATGAGAGGGAGAATAAGAGGAGGGAAAGAGGCAGAGGAGGAGGAGAAAGAGGAAAAGGAGAAGATGGAGAGAGAGGGGAAGAAGCAAAGAGAGAGGAGAAGAGGGAGGAAAGAGGAGGTAAAGGAGGAGAGAGAAGGAGGGGATGAAGAAGGAGACAGAGAAGAGATAGGAGGAGAGGGAGGAAAGAGAAGGAGAGAGATGGAGAAAATAGATGAGAGGGAAGAGGAGAGGGAGAAGAAATATAAGGAGGTAAGGAGAGAAAGGAAGAGATGAAGGAACAGAGGGAGAATTGAGGAGGGGAGAGAGGAGAGAGAGAAGGAGGGAAAGGAGAAGACAGAGGAGAGAGGAAGAGGAGTAGAGTGAGGATAGGGAAGGGAGAGAGGTAGAGGAGATGAGGAATAGAGGGAGGAAGAAAAGAGGGAGGAGAGGAAGGAGGAGGAATAAGACACATTTATTCACCGTTCTCCATATGAAAGAATGAAACTGACATTTATTAGCTTTATATCACGTGCCAGGCACTATTCTAGATGCTTTTATTATTGTTTAGCAAGTGAGAAAAGGGCTGAAGATGATTTTGTATTTTGTTCGACAGTTAGTTAGATAGCATATCCAAATAAGAACCCATACCTGTCCTGTCAAGCTCAAGCTTTGTCTTAAATGATACTGGTAAATAGTTAAATAGCTGTGTAACTGGTGAAATTCAGGACGGAAATGCCTACCAGATGGCAGGATCTAGGTGATTCAATGCTCTTTTTTTTTTTTCAATATGGTTTTCTTATTTTTAAAATTTGACCAAACTTATCCAAAGTCTTAAAACTCATTGAGTTTTACAGACTTTAAGATATGGCATATAAAAATGTGACTGTCTTGGAATAGCATCAAAGTAACATTGATATTTTTGATAATATTCAGTTTGTTACAGTATAGTTGTGTTCCGAAGCTTCTTGAGTAAAGTAAAACATTACCTTAAAAATCTGAATGTCATGAAATGTTTATCTTTCTGTGTCTGGCTCATTTCACTGAACATAATGATCTCCAGTTCCATCAATATTGTGGCAAATGACTAGATCTCATTCCTTTGTAGCACATTTTGCAGACCCTATAAATATATATACACCATGTACCCACAAAACTCTTTTTAAAAACTAAAATTCTTCTTAAAAATTGGACAGAGCCCTGAATGTCCTGAAAAGGTTAATGAATAGTGTTAGTCAAATGAAGTGTTATAAAAATTATATGACTGAAATGTCCTCCAAATTATTTATATTAGTGTAAGTGTTAGTTTTGCCCATTCTAAACCTGTATATAAATGGATTATACAGAATGTTCGTTTCATGATTTCTTTCATTGAGCAACATGTTTTGATAGTCCTCCACATTGTTGGATGTAACAGTAGTTTGTTCCTTTTTATTATGAGTAACTTTCATCTTATAAATATATGGTAGCATGTTTATCTATTTTCCTATTGATGGATATGTAGTCTGATTTTGGCCATTATGAGTAAATCTAGTTGAACATTCTTTAACAACACTCCTGTGGATAATATATTTTCAATTCTCTTGGAATGGAATGACAGTGTCAAAGGGTAGATGTGGATTCAACTTTTTAAGCAATTGTCCAACAGCTTTCCAAAGTGATTATGACATCTTATACTCCCATAAGCACAGCATAAGAGATTTCTCGTTGTTTCAAATCCTCTCCAACATTTGATGTTGTTTATCTTTTCTATTTTATGCATACTTGTGGCTATACAGGGGTATCCTTTTGAATACTTTCAAGAGACCTGAAATATAGGCTATGAGAGATGCTCTGCTGGTTATTAGCCTACCACAGATATTTCAGATCTCTTCTCCTTTGGACACATTATAGGAGTGCACTTCTCTTTCTCTACACTTGGATATTGGATGTGGTCATGTGACTTGCTTTAGCGATAAAATGTAAGCATAAATGATGTGTGTCATTTCTGAGAAGGAATTTAAAACCCCCATATGATGCGCCACATTTCTTTTCTATGGCCGGTGTAAATTTAGAAGCATATATCTATCAGTTTAGATATGAGCAAATACATTAAGCAAAATCCGCCCTGCCGATCTGTGCTGACCATGTAGTGAGAGAGAAAAATAACCTTTATTATCTTAAGCCTTTGAGGTTTTTGTGTCATTTGTTATTGCAGCAGGACCTAACCTAATCTGAAATGTGGAAGTTAGTTCTAAATATTTCTTGCCCCATTAGGGTACACTTTAGCTACAAATAAACTCAGTTTAACATAAAAGACATGTCAGAATGGATTGAAAGGAAATAATTTAGGTTTTGTAAGTACTACTCATGTGAAAGACAATCTGTTTAATACTTGACTTAAGTTATTCCCTTGAAGTCTTGATGTCCTGGCAATGTAAATTTCTGTCGTTCAAATGAGGAATCTGAAGGTTAGAGTGTTGGTTAACTTATTCAGAGTCATAAAAACTAGTGAATGTGGATGACTTTGTCTTTTATTTGTACCCCATTATTGCCTTGTGTTATTTGAAGTTGTGGTGTGTTATCAACAAGTAAAATAACTGTTGACAAGAAGGACAAGTCAGAGGACCTGAAGATACATTTTGTGAGTGAAGAGATGGCTATAAATATAATGGAATTTCAAAGTACAATGAGAAATCTGTATTCCAATTCACTGTCAGTGTTTAAGTCTAAGAAGCTCAGAGACAGCATCTGAAGCAGTGCTATATCATATGGGAGAAATTTCCACTTACTTTCCAAAAGTCCAATGTGTTTATCACATTGTTAATGAGCATAACCTGCATTCATCTTTTCAATAATTTTATTTTTCCCAAGTGATATAAACATTATACATTGTAGTACCTGTTATATAATAGTAATATATATTCATACATAGAGTTCATGAACAGTTTTCATTAAGGTTATACTTTTAAGCAATACTTGTCATTAAAATATATATAAAAGCAGTGAAGAACAAAAAGTAGAATATTCCTCTTTAAGTCCAACCCTTGAAATGGAAAGGTGTGACTCTTTCTAGATCTTTTGCAGACCTATTTATACTTGGAAATTACTTTAAGTCTCAATAAGTCTCCAACTATTTAAATCATATACAGTATGTTTTCTGACTACAGTGAAAATGTACTAGAAATAGACAACAGAAAAATATTAGATAGTAGTTAAACATTTAGATTAAGCAATGAACTACCAGATAGCCATGGGTCAAAACAAAAATCAAAATGGAAATAAAAAAATGTTTTTGACTGAATGCTAATAATACAATATATCAGTTGGGGCAGAAGATGCAGTTGAAGCAGTTCTTTGGGGGAAAAATTATAGCTATGATGTATGTATTAGAACGTAGGAAAAATTAAAAATAAATGGCCTAGGTTTACATTTCAAGAAGCTATAAAATCAGTAAATTGAACTAAAAGAAATAAGACAATGCAGTAAATAATGAAAGTTAAAGCAAATATGTATAATATACATAGCCAAAAATTGAGAAAGCTAAAAGTGCGTTCTTTGAAAAGATTTAAAAGTTGCTAACACTCTAGCAAGACTGATAATGGAAAAGTGGGAGAAAAACATAAGGTACCTATTTGAGATATGAAAAAAGTAGTATCATTACAGATCACATAAATATTGAAAATTCATTAAGGCCATATTATGATGGTCAACACCACTAATCATTAGGAAAATGTATACCAAAACCATGTTACAACACTTTACACCCACTAATACCTATTAAAAAGAAAAAGGAAATTAACAAGTGTTAATGAGGATGTGGAGAAATTGGAATCCTCATATATTGCTAATGGAAACGTAAAATGATGCAGCTGCTTTGAAAAACAGTTTGACAGCTCCTCAAAATGTTAAATATGGATTTACCATGTGACCCAGAAAAATCCCACTTAGGTATATACCCAAAGAATTGAAAACATAAATTCAAATAAGAACTTCTATGCAGTTGTCCACAGTAACAGTTTTCATAACAGCCAAAAAGTAAAAATAACTCAAAAGTCCATCAATGGATAAATGAATGAACAAAATGTATATTCATTACGATGAAATAAAATATTGGTGATCCAGAATAAGAAATGAAGTATGGACATATGCTAAAACATGGTTGAACCCGAAAATATTACACTATGTGAAAAAAGCCACACACAAAATATCACATAGTCTATGATTCCATTCATATGAAATGTCCAGAATAGACACATCTGTAGAGACAGAAAGTTGATAGTGGTTGGTACATGCTAGGGAGTAGGGTGAGGAGATAATTGAATGATTACTGGCTGGTATGAAGTTCCTTTATTGGCTAGTGGAAACGTTCTAGAATTAATGGTGGTGATGGTTGCACAATATTGTAAATATACTAAAATGCACAGATTCTTACAGTTTAAAATAGTGAATTTTATGGTATATAAATTATATATCAACAAAAACAGAACTTCAAAAATTTATTTAACTTTTATTTTAAGTTCAGGATGCATATGCAGGTATGTCATATGTGTAAACGTGTGTCATGGGGGTTTATTGTACAGATTATTTCATCACCCAAATATTAAGCCTAGTACCCATTAGTTACTTTTTCCTGATCCTCTCTCTCCTCCCAACCTCCACCATCTGATACACCTCAGTGTCTGTTGTTTCCCTCTTTGTGTCCACGTGTTCTCATCATTTATTTCCCACTTACAAGTGAGAAAATACGGAATTTGGTTTTTTGTTAGTGTGATAGTTTGCTAAATGGCCTCTGGTTCCATCCATGTTGCTGGATAGGAAGTGATTTTATTCTTTTTTTATGGCTGAATAACCTTCTATGATGTATATGTGCTGCATTTTCTTTATCCAGTCTACCAATGATGGGAATATAGGTTGATTTCATATCTTTGCTATTGTGAATATTGCTACAATGACTGTGTTTTTATGATAGAATAATTCATATTCCTTTGGGTATATACCCAATAATAAGATTGCTAGGTCAAATGATATTTCTGCCTCTAGATCTTTGAGGAATCACCACACTGTCTTCTATAATGATTGAACTAATTTATACTCCCAACAATGTCAAAGAATTCCTTTTCCTCCTCAACCTCTCCAGTATCTGCTGTTTCTTGACTTTTTAATAATCACCATTCTGGTTGGCATGAGATAGTATCTTATTGTGGTTTTGATTTGCATTTCTCTAACTATCAGTGATTTTGAGCTTTTCTTTTAGTATTTGTTGGCCACATGAATGTCTTTTGAGAAGTGTCTGTTCATGTCCTTTACCCATTTTGTAATGATTTTTTTCTTGTAAATTTGTTTAAGTTTCTTGTAGACTCTGGATATTAGACCTTTGTCAGACAAATAGATTGCAAAATTGTTTTCCCATTCTGTCGGTTGTCTATTTGCTCTGATGATAGTTTCTCTTGCTGCCAGAAGCTCTTTAATGTGATTAAATCCCATTTGTCAATTTTTGCTATTGTTGCGATTACTTTTGATGTCTTCGTCATAAAATCTTTGTCCATTCCTTATCCAGAATAAGGACACCCCCTACAACCACCATGAGAACAGCATGGGGAAGACTGCCACCAAGAGCCAATCACCTGCCACCAGGTCCCTACCTCGATATGTGGGGATTGCAATTATAGGTGAGATTTGGGTGGGGACACAGAGCCAAATCATATAAAGTTCCCTATTGATTACTAAGCTTATTACCTTGCTGATGAAATAATTTGTACACTAAACCCTCATGATATGCAATTTAGCTATATAACAAATCTCCTCACGTTCCCTGAACCTAACATAAAAGTTTTAAAACAGCCATGTAGATTGATGCTTATGCAAAAGCTCAGGAGAGAGTTATATCCCTTGCAAAGGCTATTTTTTTTTTGGGGGGGGGAAGTCTAAAGTATTATTTAAATTACAGATTAATATATATTAATATTAACATTAAGTTCTGTAAGAAACACTCTAGCATATTATTTATCTTAACTTAAATTTTGAAATCTTCTATGAATTAATGGTTTTGAACGAACCCAAGGGACTTGATCTATTCAATAAGTCTTCACTACAAATGTGTATTTCAGGGCCTATGAAAAAGTATGGAGTAGGAGGAAATTGTCATAAATTTTCTGATTATTTCCTTCCCAGAGCTACTTCTCAGAGCGATGCAGAAATAGGCAAATTTAAATTTAACAAGTTTTTTTTTTAAAAAAAGCATTTTCATTACTAAGCCAGCTAGAATTACTTTTGTGTTTCTCTAAAGTAGAAATCAAGCATATTTTCTCTTTTAATGAAGAGCCAATTGTCCTAATTTCTTTATATAATAGCTTATCCTTTATTGATTAATTTACTTATAATTTTTTTTTTTTTTTTTTGAGATGGGGTCTCGCTCTGTCTTGGCTCAATGCAAGCTACACCTCCCAGGTTCACGCCATTCTCCTGCCTCGGTCTCTCGATTAGCTGGGACTACAAGGGCCTGCCACCAAGCTCGGCTAATTTTTTTTTGTATTTTTAATGGAGATGGGGTTTCACCGTGTTAGCCAGGATGGTCTTGATCTCCTGGACCTTGTGATCTGCCCGTCTTGCCTCCCAAAGTGCTGGGATTACAGGCATGAGCAACCGCGCCTGGCCAATTTATTATAATTTTTTATCATGAATTGGAATAGAATAAATGCATAGTTCCATTCTTTCTATTATTTTCATTGATCAACATGTTGACCAAAACCATAGTGTTTTAACTCTTGCAGTCCTGCAGTACATTTTGGTGTTTGATTGGACAGCTTTCCTGATTTTCCATGTTCTTCACTCCAGGCGGCCAAAGGAGATCAATATTGATAAATTGCAGAATCAGTTTTTGGAAAAGGGATTACAAAAGCTAAATTTATCTTCTGAAAATGGTGAGAGATTCATATCTGATCTTGAATAACTTGTTCAACCAAAATATTAGGGTCAGCTATGGATTCAATGTGGGGAAAAGAAAGATCAGACTATTACTGCATCTATATAGAAAGAAGTAGACATAAGAGACTCCATCTTGTTCTGTATTTGAGATGCTGTTAATCTGTGACCCTACCCCCAACCTTGTAAACTTCCAAGAGACATGTGCTGTGGTGACTCAAGGTTTAAGGGATTTTGGGCTGTGCAGGGTGTGCTTTGTTAAACAAGTGCCTGAAGGCAGCATGCTTGTGAAAAGTCATCACCATTCTCTTAATCTCAAGTACCCAGGGACATGTACACTGCCAAAGGTTGCAGGGACCTCTGCCTAGGAAAGCTAGGTATTGTCCAAGGTTTCTCCCCATGTGATAGTCTGAAATATGACCTCGTGAGAAGGGAAAGACCTGATCATCCCCCAGCCTGACACCGTGAAGGGTCTATGCTGAGGAGGACTATTACAAGAGGAAAGAAGGCCTCTTGGCAGTTGAGATAGAGAAAAGCATCTGTCTCCTGCCTTTCCCTGAGCAATGGAACATCTCAGTGTAAAACCCGATTGTACGTTCTATTTACTAAGATGGGAGAAAACCGCCTTAGGGCGAAAGGTAGGACTTGCTAGCACAATGCTGCTCTTTATGCACTAAAAAGGTTTATGGAGATGTTTATATATGCATATCAAGGCACAGCACTTTTCCTAAAACTTATTCGTGTCACAGAGCTCTTTATTCATATGTCTTACTGCTGACCTTCTCCCTACATGATCCTATTATCCTGCCACTTCCCTTTTTCTAAGATGGTAAAGATAATTATCAATAAATACTAAGGGAACTCAGAGACTGGTGCCGGCGTGGGTCCTCTGTATGCTGAGCGCCGGTCCCCTGGGCCCACTTTTTCTTTCTCTATACTTTGTCTCTGTGTCTCATTTCTTTTCTCAAGTCTCTTGTTCCACCTAACGAGAAACACCCACAGGTGTGGAGGGGCAGGCCACCCCTTCATTATTCTTCTTTAGGCTAAGTTTTGCAATTCTTTCTAACAACTTCTTTTTTGTTTCTTATTCATGTTTTTTCCTCTCCCCACTTGAGAAATACTAATTTCTTCATTAACATTTTTGATCACTTTTTTTGACTATATTTCAGTATATATAATATGTCAATAAAAATGCTTCTATCAAAAATGATTAATTCATGGAAGACGGGAGTAAGTTCATGTATTTCGTATACTATGAAATTCACCCATTTGAAGCATACAACTCAATGATTTTTAGTATATTCACAGAACTGTGGAACCACAACAAAACTCTAATTTTAGAAAATTTTCATTTTTCCTAAAAGAAGCACTTGTATCCATTTTCAGTCATTCCCCAACTCCCCACCCAACTTACCCAACCTTACTAATCTACTTTCTGTCTTTTTTCCTGATTTCTCTATTCTGGGAATTTTACATAAATGGACAAATATACTACATGGCCTTTTGTGATGGGTTCCTTTCAGTTAATTGAAATTTTCAATGTTCATCCCATTGTAGTATGTTTCAGTACTTCATTCTTTCTGTGGCTGAATATTATTCCATTGTACAAATATACCATATTATATTTATTTATTTATTTTGCTCTGTCGCCCAGGCTGGAGTGCTGTGGCGCAATCTCGGCTCACTGCAAGCTCCGCCTCCCAGGTTCACACCATTCTCCTGCCTCAGCCTCCCGAGTATAGCTGGGACTACAGGCCCCTGCCATCATGACCGGCTAATTTTTTTTGTATTTTTAGTAGAGATGGGGTTTCACCGTGTTAGCCAGGATGGTCTCGATCTCCTGACCTCGTGATCCGCCCACCTCGGCCTCCCAAAGCGCCGGAATTACAAACGTGAGCCACCGCACCCGGCCTCAAATATACCATATTTTATGCATTTATCAGCTGATGGGCATTTGGGTTGTTTCCACATTTAGGCTTTTATGAATAATGCTACTGTGAACACTTGCATATTTTTTTATGTGTGTGAACATATGTTTTCAGTTCTCGGGTAAATACCTTAACGCAGAATTTCTGGATCATGTGACAACTGTGTTTAACTTTCAGAGGAACTGCCAAACTGTTTTCCAAAGCAACTGCCTCATTTTTCCAATGTTGTAGGAACCAGCAATGTGTAAGAGTCCCAATTTCTCCATGTCGCTAACAAAACTTCTTGTTTTTCTTTTTAAAAAATTACAGTCACCCCAATGAGGGTGAATTGGAATCCCATTGTTGCAGGGGCCTTTGAAAACAGTATGCTGAGAATAGATAGGGCTCAAGGACAGTATCTCCAACTGAACTTTTAATGAACTCCCGTAGGCGCCAAGAAGGCGGGTAAATAAGAAAGAATATAGAAACAAGGTACTGAGTAGAAGGTCACATGTGGGAAAAGAAAGTTTGTTTTGCATTGCATTCTTTCTGCTGACATGAGGTTTATGGAGTATAAATAAAGTGAGGCGGAGGCTCTAAGTGCGGCCGCCATGTTCTCTGTGTGTCTTTGTCTGTGTGTGTGTTCTTTCATTCTCCACCACCCCCGGTGCGGCCCCCAACAAGTGGCGCAGCGAGCAGGGTCAGCACGGGTGAGTAGGGGAGAACAAGAAGGGGAACCCCCTAGGAGCGGGTAAGGCTCAGATATTGTTAAGGGGAACCTTCTTAAGCTTTCATTATGGGAATTCCATCTCTCTGGCCTCAGAATATTTATGGCTGTTTCAAGGACTGTTGCTGTCTATGGGAGTAGAAGTGAAAGAAAAAGACTTTGAAGCGATTGTTTGCCCATGTTGAATAACATTGTTACTGGTTTCAGTATCAGACTAAAGTGCAGTTGAATTGGAAAAAATGGTTACAGGTAGTAAAAGCTTTGCTTAGAGCTCTCCAGTTAGGGGATATTATGCCTCTAAAATTGTGGACCTTGTGTAACTCTATCACTCAGACATTAGAGTTACTTGAGACTGATTCGGAGTGTAGTAATGTAGCCACAGGAGGAAAGGTATCTGAGGATTTGGAAAAATAAAATAAAATAAAATAAATCTGAAATGGAGCCCATTTGTGCCAGGGTAGTAAAAGGGGGAGAAGAGAAAAAGCCAGCTCTTCCTTCTTCTAAGGGAAATTCTGACATGCAGTGTATTATGGAAATGCTTCAACAAATATTACAGATACATTCTTCTAATTCACCTTTGTGAGCTTTCCCTGTTTCTTTTCCTTCTGCCCTGTTAAAAGAGGATTTTCCAGTGCCTCCAACCCCCCGGCTTCCTTATCTCTACCTTTGTTTGGCAACGTTTTCTCAGTGCCTTGCCCACCACTGGGGGAGGGAGAAAAGGAAAAGATAAAAAAAAAAAAAAAAAAAAAAAAAAAAAAAAATTTAAGGAGCTGGATCTGTTTCCAGTTATTTGTTCTTCTTTTGCTCCTAATGCTTAGTTTTCAAATGGTGGCAATAATGTCCAATTTAATGCCTTACAAATTAAATGTTTAAAAGAAATGAAAGCTGCCATTTCTAACTATGAACCCCTATCCTTGGTCTTCTTGATATTTTTTCATCAGAAAATTTGATAATTTCTATAGACTGGAAAACTTTGAGGAAGGCTTTTCTTGATCGTTCTCAGTGGTTACAATTGCACAGCTCGTGAATGAACAAGGCGCATGTACAGGCTAGAAAAAATGTTATGTGTAATCCCCCAGGAGCCACTGAGGAACAACTCACAGGCACGGGCCAATA
This sequence comes from Papio anubis, assembly GCF_008728515.1. Lineage (NCBI taxonomy): Eukaryota > Metazoa > Chordata > Mammalia > Primates > Cercopithecidae > Papio > Papio anubis. The sequence goes on from NC_044977.1 coordinate 145,927,353, forward strand.
TGCTACTCTTAGTGCTCAGGCTGGTCTAGAAGATGTTGCCCTTACTCAAATCAAGACTTTGTTTTTAAGGGCCTAAAATAAGGTAGAGATAACAGGAAAATCTTCCCTTTCCTCTGTGAAGATTTTACTGCGCACAAATAAACAATATTCAGATTTCGTAGCCCGTCTTCAGGATGCTGTCTTGAAAATTGGGGGTGCTGACCTTGCTTCAAAAATTTTGTTACAAACTTTGTCTTTTAAAAATGCTTATGCTTACTGTCAAAATTTGTTAAAATCGTTAAAGGCCAACGGGGCCAATTTAGATAAATATATTAAAACTTGTGTTAGTGTTGGAGGGGCTATTTATAATGCTCAATTATTTGCTGGAGCTTTGTCTAAAGCCTTAAAAGGAAATAACAAACAAGGTGTTTGCTTTCAGTGTGGTAAACCTAGACATTTCAAAAAAGAATGTCATAAAAATTGAACACTTTTATCCCTCAAGGCAGAAAGCTGCCTTCAGAGGTGTACAAATGTTGTAGTAAAGGTCGACATTGGACAAATAAATGTCATTTCAAAACTAATAAAAGTGGAAATTTACTGTCTCCTCTCCTGAGAAATGGGAGCCGGGGCCCACAGGCTTGGGGCCCCAACAATTTATGTCACCAGGTCTGAAAGTGTAGTTGGTTTATCAGTCTTTACAAATGAGAAATATAAGAAAGGAAAAGAATGCACAAACTAACTAAGTTTCTTGTAATAAATCACTAAACTAGTCAAAGGACCAAAAAATACAAGATCAGCATGACTCTGAAGGATGTGAGATTATGGTTGTGCACTTGTTACATTAAAGAGCTAAAATTAATAAACGTAATATTAACAATAATAACAGTAATAATAGCCATAGTATACTGAGTACTTACTAGGTGTCTACTACTGTGAAAAAATCTTCACTTGCATTTAGTTCTTCCAACATCCCTTTAAGACTGACAAATTTTATAATTATTACCATTTTGTAGACAGGAAAACAGAGTTAAGACAGTTTTATAAATGTATCCAAAGTCATATAGCTATTATATTTTGAAAATATAACTTTCTGTCCCCAGAGCTTACATGCTTAACCCTTTCCTCTAGACTGCTCTATAAAGTACAAAAATGGTAGTCACCCTCCTTAGTATAATCGGAGGAAAGAAAAATCAATAACTAAGTAAAAGTTGTATCTCAGCACCAGATCCAATCCCAATTTCAAGTATCCATTTAGCCTTAGAGAGCATCACTGTGTTTTGAAAACCAAAATCCGTTGAGTATTTTGTGGTCCACCATTTTTTACAAAGCAGATACTCTATTGAATAGTAAGCTACGAACTGAATTTCTGTACCTGTAATCACCTTATTTGTCTACAAATATTTGTTATTGACTAAATCTGCATACAATACCCAGTGAGCAATGGCCTACAACATCAAGGAATAAATTCAAGTCCTCCTTAAGGATCTCACACCTTACCCCAGTTTCTCAGCTTTATGTGGCAACTAAGCAGAGCGCCGCTGCTGACTTAGTTATTACTCAGCCTTATACTTTGTCTCCTAATAGAGAAGTATATAAATTAGCTATTAGAGAGTGTGGCCCTTTGCCAAAAGGACATGATGTTACTAATAAAATTCTTATTATGGTTCAAGTCTCACAATTTATATGCCTAGAGGCAAGGGAACGTATTCTCAGTAGGGAGGGTTTGGTAACACAGAAAAAACTGTTTTTTGGGAAACTTTAGTTTCTAATCAAAAGCCCTTATGTTCATTGCACATTAATAAAATAGTTTTTAAAGGGTTAATTAATACGGTGGTGAATATGTCTATTATTTGTTTAAATTAGAGGCCTATACAATAGGAAAAAACACAAGTTTCAGTTATACTCACTGGCTTAGGTGCTGCTTCTGTGGTTTATCAAGACGTAGAACCTTTAACCTGTGTTGGTCCTAAAGGTTAACAAAGTCAAGTGTTTTTTTATTTTTTTATTTTTATATTGTTCCTATCAATATTAATTTTTAGGAACAAGATCTTTCACAACAATTTGCTACTTTTTAAAACATTCCTCATATTTCCTCAGCTGCCAAAAATATGATGTTCAAAATGGGCTACAATCCTTTAAACTCATAGCCACCACTCCTATTTATGTGAAACAGTGACCATTATTTAAAGAAATACTTAGGACTCTAAAAGAGTAAGTCAAAAAACAAATGGCCGAGAGGAATATAAAGCCACGTATTTCTGCATGGAATTCGCGTCTTTGTCTTGTCTTAAAACTATAAATGTTTACATTAAACCTAGGGAAAGTTTACAGCCTGGTCTTCCTAATCCTGCCCTTATCCCACAAAGTTAAAAATTAATGGTCATAGATCTCAAAAATTGTTTTTTCTCTATTCAGTTACAACATCTTTTTTCTATTCTAGAAGGAGACAGTCACTTGGACAGCTCACGTCATTTAACTCCTTTAGCTTTACAGGAACTCCAGCTTGTGGAAGAGCAACTTCAAAAGGCTCATTTACATTATATCCTTCCCGATGTTCCCCTTTCCCTTTGTTTATTTCATACTTTACATTCTCCTACAGGAATGATTCATCAGACCAATCGGCTGCTAGAATGGATCTTTTTGTCCAATAAAATATCTAAACGCTTGGCTACTTATATCGATCATTTAGCTGAACTGATCATCAAAGGACAGCATCACTGTCGACAACTTTGGGGAGGAGATCCTTCCTTAATTATCTCTCAATTCACTCATAGTCAGATCATTTATCTTCTTGCAACTTCTGATTCTTGGCAAGAAACTTCATCAATCTTGAGTTACAGTTTATCCTTATCCCTCGGTGCAACAGGGAGAATTGTTTGCTATTCTCATGGTCTTACTTAATTTCCCTACTACTGGTTGTAATATTGTTAGTGATTCTCAATATGCCATTTATGTTACTTCTTATATTTCTCAGGCCACTTTACCTTTTTGTGCTACTTCTTCTCTTCAAAAACTCTTTTCCTTGTTATTTTTTACTTTGAGCCAACGTCAAGCTCCTTTATTCATCACTCATCTTTGTTCTCATTCTCAACTGCCTGGACTATTAGTTCATGGAAATACTCAGATTGATTCACTTCTAATTGGCCACTTGCAAGCTGCAGAACAAGAACATGCTCTACATCACACTAATAGTTCTGGCCTTCAACGACGGTTTCATTTAACTCGTAAATAAGCTCGTTCTCTTATTCGAGCTTGTCCTTTCTGTGCTCCTTTGAGCATTCCATCCTTCCATCCTAGAGTTAACCCGAGAGGTACTCAAGTTAATCAAATTTGGCAAATGGATGTTATACATATTCCTTCTTTTGGACGATTAAAGTATGTTCATCATACCATTGATACTTTTTCTCATATTCACTGGGCCACTCCGTTGCCATCTGAGAAAGCTGATTCTGTTATTACACATCTCTTAGCTTGTTTTACCATTATGGACATTCCTTTTATACTTAAAACTGATAATGCCCCTGCCTATGTCTCTCATAAATTACAAGTTTTCTTACAGTAATACAATATTCAACATATCACCGGGATCCCGGGCAACAGTCAAGGTCAAGCCATCATTGAGCGCGCAAATTTAACTTTAAAAACTCAACTATTAAAACAAAAAGGGGGAAATGAGCCCCCCCAAAAAACCAGATTTTTTTGAAGGTTAACCTTTCTACCTTAATTTTTTTGATTTTGAAGGTTCTTTTTACCTTAATTATTTTTTGAATCAATGGAGACAATTGCAAGACTCCGCTGTCGTAACCCATCTTTCCTCACCTCCCTCGGTGATAGTCCCCGCTGACAATTTAAAGATTTGGTATCCTAATGAAGAAGGTAAGTATGTTCAAGGGCAAGTTCTAAAACAGGAACGGGGTTATGCTCTTGTCCTTACAGGGAGCGGACCTAAGTGGTTTCCTACAAGATAATTGAAACCCTGTTGAAAAAAAACCTGGATTCAGCATGCATTTCTTCCTTTGTTGGATGTGCCTCGGCGGGGGACTTATTTCCCTTAGTGAGGCTTTGTATGAATATTGCACTTATATTCCCTTTCCACCCTTGTATCAGGGAGTCACCTGGGGAGAGGCGGAAATTAAGGTTTTCACCAATGACACTACTTGAATGCCGTCCCCCTATATAGACAAGGACAATATAGAACGAGAAACGGAAATTATAAACAACACATACCAATTTGAAGTGGAAGAACTTCCAATATGCATAGGAAATAGTTCTCATTGTCTCCGAAAATCGTATGAAGCCTGGGTTGTTCGCTATAATCATAGTTATGTGGCTGCTAATACTGTTATTATAATCATACTGTATATAGTAATGAAACTATTCCTAGTTCTTTACCTTTTTGTCCTATTCCAGAGGTTTCTCCTAATATTGAGGTGCTGGAGTGGCAACTATGTCGGGGAAATAAAACCCGGATTTTATTAAAATACAATGGGATGCAAATAACTGATTGAAGTGTGCACGGTGATTTTCAAATAAAATTTAGTCACATATCTTTGAAATGGCACCGAGTAAATAAAAGTATTGCTGCTAACAATAATGAAACCTTGGTATGCTGTGAAGGAGGCCTAACTACAGAGTCATCTTTAGAAGTTGTTAGCTGCAGGTGATGCCATTAGCACTTTTGTGGGGAATATGTCTCTTAATCTTTCTAACCCAACTAATTCCTTTCATATTCAGTTATATCGGAATACCTCTCAATATATTATTGCTTGTGTCCGTAAGCCCTACCTATTATTAGCAGGGAATTTGATATGGGATAATAATACGGGAATTGTTAATTGTACAAATACGTGTACATTTTTGTCTTGCCTCTATCATTCTTGGTGGCACAACTTTGCTGGGGATATTTATATCCTCAGGGCTCATAAGGAAATTTGGCTACCTGTTAATCTTACGCGACCGTGGGGAGCATCACCTCTTGAAACTTATATTTGGACTTCTCTTCAGCGAACCCGCCGTGCCCTTGGACTTATAATTGCCTCGGTGATGAGTCTTGTTGCCATCGCCTCCACTGCGGCTGTAGCAGGGCTCGCTCTTCATCAAAGCATACAAAATACTGAATTTGTGCAGCAATGGCATGAACGATCTCACCGGTTATGGCTTCAACAACGAAACATTGATTCTCAACTTGCTGAAAGATTGGACAACATGGAGCAAGCATTGACATGGCTTGGAGATCAGCTCACTGTACTCAGTACTCGGGTAACATTACAATGTGATTGGAATTCCACTCAATTTTGTGTAACGCCTGTGCCTTTTAACATCTCTCAAAATTGGACTGTAATCCGAAAATTATTAATTGGCCATAAAAATATTAGTTTGAACATTCAAGAGCTCACTCAGAACATTTCCGAAGCATTTCGACAACAATTACATGTACTGTCTGGAACTGTAACCTTACAAGAGCTGGGGCAACGCCTTGCTGCCTTTAACCCATGGACTCAGATGAAAACATGGATTTCTACAATCTCTGGAAGTATATTGCTTTGGGCACTTGGTTTGGGTCTACTTCTTTTAGTGATTCAATGCTCCCTCTGTCGCCACCAAAAACAAAAGAAAACACAGGAACAAATATGGGCTACCTTTTTAGGATTGAGGCAAAACAAAATTAAAAGGGGGGAAATGCAGGGGCCTTTGAAAACAGTATGCTGAGAATAGATAGGGCTCAAGGACAGTATCTCCAACTGAACTTTTAATGAACTCCCGTAGGCGCCAAGAAGGCGGGTAAATAAGAAAGAATATAGAAACAAGGTACTGAGTAGAAGGTCACATGTGGGAAAAGAAAGTTTGTTTTGCATTGCATTCTTTCTGCTGACATGAGGTTTATGGAGTATAAATAAAGTGAGGCGGAGGCTCTAAGTGCGGCCGCCATGTTCTCTGTGTGTCTTTGTCTGTGTGTGTGTTCTTTCATTCTCCACCACCCCCGATGCGGCCCCCAACACATTGTGTTATGAATTTGCATTTCCCCAATGACTAATGATGTTGAGTGTATTTCATGTGCTTATTGTTCCTTTGTATATCTCTTTGTAGCAATGTCTGTTCAAATCATTTACTCATTTTAAAATTGGATTAATTTTTTATTGATGATTTGTTATTTGTATATTCCCTGTACTAAACTCTTGTCAAATATATACGCATATATATATTCAGGGAAAAAGACAGAAAGTAGATTACTAGGGTTGAGTAAGTTGGGTGGGAAGTTGGGGAATAAATGATAATAAATACAAGTGCTTCTTTTAGGAAAAAAACTGTCTAAAATTAGAGTTTTGTTATGGTTCCACAATTCTGTGAATGTACTAAAAATACATTGCATTGCATGCTTTAAATGGGTGAATTTAATAGTATATGAAATATATGAACTTCTTCCCTTATTCCGGGAATTAATTAATTTTTTTTTTTTTTTTTTGAGACAGTCTTACTCTGTTGCCCAGGCTGGAGTGCAATGACGCAATCTTGGCTCAGTGCAACCTCCGCCTCCCAGCTTCGAGCAATTCTCTTGCCTCAGCCTCCTGAGTAGCTGGGACTACAGATGTACGCCACCACACTCAGCTAATTTTTGTATTTTTAGTAGATACATGGTTTCACCATGTTGGTCAGGATGGTCTCGATCTCCTGACCTTGTGATCCACCCACCTCAGCTTCCCAAAGTGCTGGGATTACAGAATTAGTTGTTCTTGATGGAACCATTTTTATTGACATATTATTTGTATTGACATATAGTCAACAAAAATTGTCAAAAATTTTAATGAAGGAATTAATATTTCTCACCTAGGGAGAGGAAAAAACATGAATCACATGAAAAATATGTATGTATATTTGCAAATGCTTTTCCCCATTCTGTGGATTGTTTTTTCCATTTCTCAATAGCGTCCTTTTATGCTTAAAGGTTTTTAGTTTTGTTGAAGTCCAATTTGTCTCTTTTTTTCTTTTGTTTCTGTGTTTTAAGTGTCATATCTAAAATACTATTAGCTAATCCAAGATCACAAAGATTTACATATCTATTTTCTTTTAAGATTGTTATAGTTTTAGGCCTTTTTATTTATTAATTCATTTTGCGTTAAATTTTATACAGGGATGAGGTTGATATACAACTTCATTCTTTGGCATGTGAATATCCCGTTGTCTTAGTAGTAGTTATTGAAAAGACTGTTCCTTCTACATTGAATTGTCTCAGTACTACTGTTGAAGTCAGCTGCCAGTAAAAATAGGGGTTCATTTCTGGAACCTTATTTCTGTTTGATTGATACGTATGTCTGTATTTATGCCAGTATCACACTATCTTTACTACAAAAGTCTCATAATAAGTTTTGAAATCAGGATATGTAGGTTCTCTTTGTTTTTTATCAATATTGTTTTGATTTTTTGGAGTCTCTGTTATTCCACATTTTCTTAAGGATTACATTGTTAATTTCTGCAAAAAAAAAAAACAAAACAAAACCAAAAACGCAGGGATTAAGGGATTAGTGTTTCCTATCTATTTTTTTTATTATTGTGGGAAAAAAACACATTACATAAAATTTACCATGTTAACCATTTTAAGTACATATTTCAATAGCGTTAAGGATATTCACATTGTTATAAAACAAGTCTTCAGAACTTGTCGTCTTGCAAATCTTAAATTCTGTACCAATTAAACAATTTCCCTTTTCCTCATGTCACCAGCCCTTGACAGCCACTATTATATACCTTGTTTTTATGAATTTGTCTACTTTCTATGGATTTCAATACTTTAGATATATTCATAGTAGTATGGTTTGACTGCTTTAGATTTGGAATCGTGTTATTTTTGTCTTTTCATGAGTGAGTTCATAGACAGATCAAATAAACACAACATTGCAAATCAGATCTTCTGATGTGCCACAGTCCTATAAGAATGAGACTCTGACAGAGCTCCAATCCCATTCTTCCTCTTCTGACGCTGCATGACTGCTGGTGTTCATTGTAATTGTGGGCTATTGATTTTCGAGGCAACCATGGAGCTGGAGGGTGGGCTGAAAATAGGGCAAGTTAAAATGTCACAAAGCTTGCTCTTTTTATTGAGATTAAACCATATTTCTCACCAAATACTCTCCAGATTACTGCAAGTCTTTGGTTAATTTCCAGATTTCTGACAAAGCTAATTTTTGCCAGTTGCTCAAAGCTTTTACAAAGGAGAGAATGTTCAGAGGTCTTACTGCACCAATTTTGCTAATTTTATTTCTCTAAAATAAATTATATGATGTAAGTTTTCACTATCCCTAGCCCAGAAGTCAATATGGAAAAGCTAAAAGAGGAACCTAGAGCTTTGTCTGTGGCTAAGTCCATTCAAATGTAGGCCTTAGGGAATCCACAATATATTTTGCAGTCTTTTCTTTATCAATGCCTAGACTAGAATTCTTGCAACTTCTAGCATTTCTGGACTTAGGTATGTCTACGAGAACTAGGCATGTGGACATCTAGAATGGTTCAGTGGGGATATTGGTTCACTAGTGGAGTTCGTTGCATTTTTTTAAAAACTTTGCATAGATCTTTTCCCCCAAATTTGCGCATCAACAAACAGGGATTTTAAGGAGTAAGAGACACACTGTTACACATTGTGGGTATACAATGGAGCCCTCCTTTGTCTTTCTCTACTCCTGTATATACAGCATGCTCAAGTCTAGTAACTGACTTGAAATATTATATATTTTTTAAAATTACAAAAACTAAAAACTTTACACATACATTTACAAAGTTAGCAATTTATTTCATTTCTAGTACTTTAATATATGTGTTTAATAGGAATCAAGAGTAATTTATCACTTCATAATTTATCTAAAATATTATATGTATGGTATACACAAGTGTTATCAAAGAGTGTTGTTTTCATATCATAACTTCAGGTGTAGCAAAGATGTAGAATGTGTAAAATAATGTTCTGAATGATTTGCTTTGAAAAATTGTGCCATAATATTTGATAAATAACATTGCTAATTACACCCTAAGGACAAACTTTAAACATCTAAAAGCTTTCTGGTTTTCTGTTTTTGATGATTTTCATTTGTTTACAGCCTTACTAAACTCAAATCATCTAACTTAATTTTGATTAATTTTAACATTCTAAATATTAAAAATGTGGATTATTATCTGGATATTAAAAATTTCCAGAGTCCTTGAAAAGAAATTCTGGTGTCTCTTATTTCCAGTGCACTTTTAACTTCAACTGCTGCTTGGTTGAAACACGAGTGATTTTCTCCAAGATTAAAGCTGACTTTTTCCAGCAGGCTTTTTTAATGGCTGAATTCATTTTCTAGTATCGCATCTGATACATTAATGGAAAGCTTGAACTCAGGGTAACTCTCACAAATGTTACCAGAATATTTCCCAGTTCTGAACATTATGTATAACTTCAGTTACAGGATTCCAAGATTTCTTTAGTCACCTTGAGGTTAGCTCAGGACAAGAATCAAGAAAAATAGAGGCTGCAAGATTGTGTTGGCCTAGAAAGTGAAAATCGGAGGATAAACATGAAGTTTCTATCATCGCATGCAAAGAAAATACACAGTGTTCACTTAGGCAGCTTTTCCAGACTTTCTCATCTGAACCACAAATTTTCTGGCCTTCAGGTTTATAGCTTGGTACTTCCAGGCAAAGAGCAGCACATTTATTTTGAAAGGAGAAAATGTGCATCAGGATGTAGAAAAAAAGATAATTAAAAAGGACTGAATTTCACTATCATTTCAGGTACTTTTCTACTTCTTATTGCAAATTGTTACCAACCTGTTAATTAGCAAATATAGCTATTTTATAGAGCATTTTCGTCCATAGAAACCGTGTTACATTGAGCAAATAAGAATAAGCTTTGGTCTGTGGATCTCACCTTAAATAGACCTTCTAATGTATTTCTTCTTCAGTAAGGGGCTTGAGTTTTTCATAGCATAAGCTTCTCCAAAATTTCAACACAAATGTACAGCATGTCTGTAAAAGTTTTATTGACTGACATTCATGTCATTTTTATTGTAAACATGCATTCTAAAAGCATGCTAATAAACTAGCTCTCTGGGAGAAACAAATAAACAAACCTGATTTGTTATTTTTCATGTTGTAAACTCTCCTTTCATAGTTGAATTCAACCTCCCAATGCAGTCAGGAAGAAGTACACAACGGTTATCTGCAACCAGTATCAGTGGGCTACAGAAAATTATTCTCCGTATTCTTACTACCTTTGTTCAGAGCTCAATATTGCAATCTCTCACCTGTGTGGATTGCTGAGAAGACTTTGGACTGATCTGACTCTGCCAACTTGAAGCTAGATTGAATTGCCTTTTTAACCCATACTTCCATGGAGGCCTGTGAACCTTTGGATGCACTCTGATCTCTAGAATGCAGTCAGCCAGATGCAACTGTCTGGCTTGCACAAAGAAAGAGAACTATGTGTGTTCATGTGTACATCTTTTGGATAGATATAGTTTTATTTATTTTCACCTAATAAATCCACCTTAATAACTAGTGAAATTTTAATCAACAAAAATAAAATGTATACATCTTGACATGATATATCAATTCTCTGTGGCTGAGAAGACCTAGTGTGACCAGACGGTGATGGTAAATTCCCAACTGTAGCTACACACCCCAGGGTTTGTTCATCAGCAGTTTCTTGAATGTTTTTAGTGTTCTTGTCTACATTTGGAAACCTGTTTCCAAATTGTTCACAGATTGTAAACGCACTAATTGGTAATGCTCCTTTTTTGGTTCATTGACTTCCACATTCTCGGGCAATTGTTGATATCAGTTAAAGCATGAGCCTACCAAAGGTACTACTTTTAACAAATGTAATTTCAGCAGTGTTTTGCTAATTTGGGATGTTATTTTAAGCTGTGTTTACAACATCAATGACTCCTGGAATTAAGCCAGCCTAGATTACACTATATAGCAATTGCGCAAATTTGAAATAGTAAGCATATGACTAGACAGCTAGGTGAAAATGGAGGTTTGTTGAAATTGGAAATAAAGAAACATGTTTCAGAATTTCTAATACTTTCCCTTTGTTATGCATTTTCCACATACAACCATGATTAGGTGTGTACCTGCAATGTGAAATAGAATAGCATCCAGGAGGAAGAAAGTGCACTGTATATAAAATTAGAGGTTACATTTCACGTTTAAATATTTCCAGGCATATAAATCAGTTATCTGTAAATAAATGTGGGTAGCCATCTGTGTGTTTGTGTGTGTGCATGTGTGTGTGTGTGTTTCTGTGTTAGATTGACAAGGAATAGAGGTAGAAGCAAAATAATTCAACAGTCAGAAAAATCCTAATGATTTTTGTTTTGTAATTCTTCTTTAGTGTCTTTAGATGCTCCTACAATACTGGTTAGACATTTGTCAGATAATTGTCTTTTCTGAGTTCACACTATATATGTGAAGATGGAAGAATCTGGGAAGTTTCTAAACCTGAGAATGTTAGTATATTCAGAAATAGTACCTCTGATATAGTAATATAAATACTGAAAGGAGAATAATAAGGGAAATTTTAGTAATTTCTCAAAAATAATTTCTCTAGGAAATTAACTAAAAGGTCTCAATTTTCTCTTTCTTTCTTTCCTTCTTTCTTTTGCTTCCTTCCTTCCTTCCTTCCTCTTCCTTTCTCTCTCTCTTTCTTTCTTTCTTTCTTTCTTTCTTTCTTTCTTTCTTTCTTTCTTTCTTTCTTTCTTTCTTTGTTTCCTTCCTTCCTTCCTTCCTTCCTTCCTTCCTTCCTTCCTTCCTTCCTTCCTTCCTTCCTTCTTTCCTTCCTTCCTTCTTTCCTTTCTTTTTGTTTTTGAGACTGAGCCTTACTCTGTTGCCCAGGCTGGAGTGCAGTGGTGTGATCTTGGCTCACTGCCACTTCTGCCTCCCGGGTTCAAGTGATTTTCCTGCCTCAGCCTCCCGAGTAGCTGGGATTAAAGGTGCATGCCACTATACTCAGCTAATTTTTGTATTTTTATTAGAGACTGGGTTTTGCCATGTTGGCCAAGCCGGTCTTGAACTCTTGACCTCAAATCATCCTCCCGCCTTGGCCTCTCAAAGTGCTGGGATTACAGGCATGAGCCACCGTGCCCAGCCTAGGTCTCAATTTTCAAAGAAACAAGAATGGCTAACACTGGAAGTTCTACTTGTGAAACACAGTGCAGAACAATATAAAGAATATTTTATATGATCATTCATTTTGAGTCATTTTTTGTTTTGTTTCAAATAAGGCAATTCTGACTAACTTTTAATTTTTATTCCAGTATTCTTATAATGGAAAAGAAATGTGTAATTTTATGAAGTTGGCCATTTCTCATTTTATGTCTAGTATATTGACTTGGAAAAATACATACCTGACATATTCCTTCTTCAAATGTGTGTATGACAAGCTGATTACAGAACATGTGTGCTACGCATTCCCTTCTCATTTGTTTCTTCAGTTTCCACTAATTTTTTTGTTTGATCATTCTCTGGTTTGAAAAATGTATGAGTACATTCGAGTTATTATCTTTTCTTCATCTTTTCCTTTCTTCGTCTTTTGTGTGTTTGTTTGTTTTGGAGCTAGAAACTATACACTTAGTTTGGCAATAAATCCAGGAATGTCAATGTGATAAAATCAAGCTAATAGCCTCATAAAAAGTCCTGAACCAAACAGGTAAAATGGGAAGAAAACACTGAGAAGCAAATTAACTTAGTGCCATTAATTAACCTACTAACAGTGGGATCTCCCATTTATATTTTGAGTGATATAACACGAACAGCAAAAGGCAAGGCACACATTTTCTGACTTGAGGAATATCATTGCCTTCAAAGATTATTCCTAAAAGTCCATGGTTTTCAAACTTGGATACACATTAAAATCACCTGAAATGCTTTTAAAAATCAAGACTTCCGGTTTCTGCTTTGGAATGTAGAGAGCTGGAATTAGTGTCACACACACACCCTTTAGAGCAAAAAGAAATGAACAAACTACAAGTTCATGGCTTTTCTTGAACCCCTCAGAGAGCTGAGTTTGTAGGGCGGTTAACAAGGATAAAATACAAAAAGAGTCAGACATCTGTCAGGATAGCCAGACCCGAGCATCTACTTTCTTTGGGTAGATGTTATAAGAAGATACTAGTAAGAATAATTCAGCTAAAGCAGATAACAAATTGGCGCAGCATAAATGTGGGTTGGTAAAATATTATGAAGCCCCTGGAGGTCACAGAGAGAGGAACATTCTTATTCCCTTGCATATTCTTCTCCAGGGATCCCAGCATGTATCAATAAAGGCTGGTAAGGGTTCTGATAAAGCATCTCTGACAGTGCAAGCCTGGAGGAAGGGAACAATAGTCATTGTGTGATGGTGCAAAATTTCACCTGGACTCTTGCCGCCCCGTATCCCTGTATCCCTCATAGAACAAGAGTTTAATCTACTCGAAACAATTGGTGACAACCCATTGAAGATGGGGGTTGAAGATTAGAAAAAAACATGCTGCCACTGGTAAAGGAGGCGGGAATTCCAACTTGACCCCAAACCACAGCTGGGAGTGAGGTGGGAGCATTGAGAAGACCATATCCTCAAAACTCAGGGACATGGTGCCTTTCTAAGACATTTTATTTTGTTTTTAATTAGAATAAAACAAAACACTCTCTACATTTCCTGCACAATTAGATTAAGAATGTCATGTAGCATGTAAGACTGCAGTATTGCTGGGAGTGAGACAAGAATTTGAAAATACAGCCACTCTAAGGCATAATATAAAGTGAAGACTTAAAGCTGATGGTGGAGAAGATCTGAGAAAACCCTCTAGGAAACCCGCTCTTACTCTTAAGTTATTGCTAGAGAAATTTAAAGTATATGGTTCTGTGAAAATAGGAAGATAAAACAGTGTTTTATCCATTGTCACACACCGCTCAACATTCTTGATACTTCCAGAATGCTTTTGACATCGTATTTGTGGAAATTTTTACCCATAAGCCCAGCAATTCTCTGGCAGATACCACCATGGTATTAACTCAACTCTGACACGATCTGCTTGGATAGTGTCAGATCTCACAGAGCTCAGTCTTGCAAGACTGCCCCCACTTTAGATGCCAGTCGCAAGTCCCAGGTTGTGATCTGTTCTTCTGACTAACTGGCCATAAATCAGAGACTACTGCACCCCCCTTCCTCAGGTTAATTTGCTAGAGTGGCTTATAAAACCAAGGAAACACATACGTTTGCCCATTTATTGTAAAGGATATTACAAAAGATAAAGATGCACAGCCAGATGGAAGAGATGCAGAGTGTAAGGTATGAGAAAACAGGCGTGGAGCTTCCATGTCTTCTCTGGCTGCACCATCCTTCCAGAACCTCCATGTGTTCAGCAACCTAGAAGCTCTCTAAACCCTGTGTTTTTGTTTATTTATGGAGGTTTTTTCATGTAGACATGATTGATGGAATCACTGACTATTGACGATTTACTCAACCTTTACTTCCTCTTCCCTCCCTGGAGATCAAGGGGTGGGGTTGAATACTACAACTCTGTAATCACAGGATTCATTCTCATGGCAACCAGTTCCCCCCATCTTGGGGCTATCCAGAAACCCAAAAGCCACCAGTCATCACTTTGAAGATTCCAAGTGCTTCAGGAGCTGTGTACCAGGAAACAAGAACAAAAACCGAATATATATTTTGTATTATAAATCACAATATTACAGGTTCACTGAGGGTTGTAACCATAGCTACAACAAACCTTAAACTCAGACTAACCTCTGACTAGATTAACACAATCCCCACACTAAAGGTATAGCAGAAGGAAAAGAGTGCTCATTTCCAGGTGTAAAATCTATTTACCTGAGCCTGTACAATTGACCCTTGAACACTGACTTCACCAAAACTAAATTACTAATAGCCCACTGTTGTCAGAAAGGCTTACTGATAACGTAAACTAATACATATATGTTATATGTATTATATAGTGTATTTGTATAATAAAGTATGCTAGAGGAAACACAATGTTATTAAGAAAATCATAAAGAAGAGAAAATATATTTACTATTTCGTAAGTGGTAATGAATCATCATAAAGGTCTTCATCTTTGTCATCTTCATGTTGAAGAAACTGAAGAAGAAGAGGAAGAGGAAGAGGAAGGATTGGTTTTGTTATCTCAGGGGTAGCAGAGGTAGAGGAAAATCTGACTATAAGTGGACCCATGATATTCAAACCCATGTTGTTCAAGGATCTACTGTACTTACACTATAATACACAACTGGCCATTTTAAACAAAAAAATGATGCATACTGTCTAACTAAAATAATCAAAAGGATCAGAATCCAGTTTTAAAGTGTTTATTTAGGTAAAAAGCTGGTTATGGCCATCCTGGAAACATGGACTTCAGAGAAATAGGTTAGTGCTCTGAAATTAAAAGTTAGGGTCTTGCTTCTATAGGTAGAAAAAAAAAGTTCTATACAAGGCTGGTCAATGAGTTACAATTTAATTAATTAGAGCTTCTTTTCTTTTCTCTACAGCTTGTTTTCTTTACAGCTTATTTTCATTCCTTTCTAATTTAAATGAGTATATTTAACATTCCGTTGTAGGCAATGTGATAATCATGAAGCCTTTATGTGAGAAGGGTAAGGAGAAAGTTATAGTGAAGATCTGTAATGAAGATCAATAATGAAAAGAGGTCTTCCCTGGCACCTTTTAGGCTCAATATATTTTATATTTCCAAGCAGCTTAAATTTTGAATTACTTACTTTCACAATACGGAATGCAAGAAGAATAAACACACTGTCAAGAAATAAAACAGTCAACACAGTGATTGTTAGGTATGCCACAGACACTGAAACTATCTGACACAGAATCTAAAATAACAACGTGTAATATATTAAATTTGGATGACATGCAAGATGAGATGTGAGCTTTCAGCAGAGAGATGGGAAGTATAGAAATGAAGCAAAATGGAAGCACTAGATATGAGACAGTAACAGAGATAAAGAATGCCTTTGGCTCTTCAGTGGACCCTATGCAAATGAGGAAATAATCTGTTAATTAGACAATAAATCAATATAAATTATTCTAAATCACATATAAAAAGAAAAATTAGGGGTTGCATGGGCTGGGAGTGAGAGAAGGGCATGGTGGTGGGAGAAGGGTTAACCTAAAAAGGCTTTGTGAGGAGAAAGTTTTGTGAATGATGGAACTTCTCTTCATCATGACTCTGGAAGTGGAAACATGACTCAGTGCATTTATAAAGACTCATAGAACAGTGTATCAAAAATAGTGAGTTTTTCTTTTTGTAAAATAAAAAAAAATTAAGAGGAAAAATAATTTTGATACCCAGACTTATTCAGTCAGCATCTCTGGAAATGGGATCATGGCATCAACTAGGTGATTCTGACATGGAGATAACAGAGAACAGCTGCCAGAGTTACCATTTACACTGGTGAATTTAAGTAATGGTTCCAAAGCTTGACTGGTCTTTGGAAACACCTGGGGTCTTTTAAAAGTACTGATGTCTCTCTTCTACCCTCAGGCATTTTGAGTTAATTTGTAAGACATGATATGGCTATCAGCAATTTTAAAAACTGTTCTGCTGATTCCAATGTGCAGCAAAGTTTGAGAACCATTACTCTAGACCAGCAGTTCCTTGACTTAGCCTGCATCAGCATCATTTGTAGGGCTGTGACAACACAGACCACTGATTCTATTGAGTCAGAATCTTCCAGGGATTCTGATTCAATAGATCTGGAGTGGGGTTTGAGAATTTACATTTCCAACAAGTTCCCAGATGATGCCAATACTGCTGGTCCTTTAAAAAGTACTGATCTTAGAGCAGTGCTTCTCACTTACAGCTGTACTGATCAGTCGATCTGGAGTAAGGGCTAAGCTTCTGCATTTCTAACAAGTTCTCAGATGATGCTACTTGACTGAAGATTGCACTTTGTCAAGAATCTCTCAAGTCTTGCATGGCTTATGGAGCAGCAGCAGTAGCACTGTATGGTGATATCTGTATACATTTAAAGCTTGAGAAGTCCTTCTCTAGAGGTTAGTGACTATTAAGCATTGTATTATTTGCAACCTCACTTTTCATTGGTCAGTACGGTAAGACTTTATCTATATCTCAGAGGGTAGACTTGCTCACCTAGGTGCATGACAATCTATTAATTCACAATGAACAATATAAGATTACAGAGGAAAATTGATGGTCATGCCCTGCAAATTCCTTTGTAGTATGGAAAATTACAGATAGCTGACCTATTGGAAGGCAGCTTGATAAGTGGGAAACACAACAGAAGAGGTCAAATGATTTTATAAAGTGCTTCTCAGAAAAGGAGGCTAAGTCATTCTTATCCACTGAAATATAGCCCTGTCAGAAAAATCATAATGTTACTGTTTCTTGTAAAGATATAACTTTCCAGGAAGGTGTCTGACAGACCTGCCAAGATCCTTCTTTCTCATGTGGTGGGCAGGATTTGGGCTCCCGTGATCTTTGCATCTTCGTGTTATGGCTGTGAATATATATGTTACATGGAAAAAGGGAAATCAGATTGCAGATAGAATTAAGGCAGCTAATCAGCTGATCCTGTGATGGGAATATTATCCTGGATTTTCTGGGTGGGCCTAATATAATCATATGGTCTCTTAAAAGTGGAAAAGGTAGGCAGAGTGTAGCTCATACAAGTATGACGTGAGAAGGACTTAATCTGCTTTTGATGATTTTGAATTTCACACACACACACACACACACACACACATGGGTTTGTGTATATATATGTGTGTGTATATGTATATACACACATACATATACATACATGTATATGTGTATATATATGTGTGTGTATATGTATATACACACATACATATACATACATGTATATGTGTATATATATGTGTGTGTGTGAAATTCTAAATCATCAAAGTTTTTGTTAGTACATAAACCCACCACACAATGGGAATTTGAAAATGAGAGAGGAAAGATTGCTACTCAAGAATTGTATTTTAGATGTGTATATATATACACATCTATCTATATATATATATACACACATTCTCACACACACACATATGTGTGTGTGTGTGTATTCAGTTGTCTCTTGGTATCCATGAGGGATTGATTCCAGGAACTCCAGTGAATGCCAAAATCCATGGATGCTCAAGTTAAGTCCCTCATATAAAATAGTGTAGTATTTCCTTATAACCTATGTACATTTTCCCATCTACTTCAAATCATCTCTGGTTACTTATAATACCTAATACAATGAAAATGCTGTGTAAAATAGTTGTTATATTGTTTTGTTTAGGGAATAATGACAAGACAAAAAGTCTGTACATGTTTAGTGCAGATGCAACCATCATTTCTATAAAATATTTTTAATCCGTGGTTGGTTGAATCTACAGATGTGGAACCCACAGATATGAACTGTACTCACACGCTAACCTAAAAGGTAAACTTTTTCACACGAAAATAAACAAAAATGTACAATGTTTTTAAAAAAGTTAATAGGAAATGTAATATAAAAAGTATAAGCAACTTACTCCCTTAATAAAGGACCCTAACCTAGATTTTCTTCCTGAATAATATTATCTCAGAGGTATTTCATTTCCCCTAATACAGCAATTAAAAATATTATTTCCTGTTTTACTGTTTCCTTCACTCCATTCAAATTCATATGGGTAGAGAACTTATCTTTATTGATCACTATTGCATCATCCATAAGACACATGGCATGTAGTATTTGCTTGATAGATATCAGCTGAATTAATAAATGGATAGAAAATGAGCTTAACAAACATAATTTAACCCAGTCACACAACTAGGACACATGGAGAGTAGAATGACCCAGCAAGGGTCGCAGGTACCTAGTGTAAGAATTCAAGAAAGAGGAAAGAAACACAAAAGGTGGCTTGTCTTAAATGACAGGTTTATTTTAGAGAAAACAAACCTGAGGGGAACTTTTAGCTGAGTTAGATTAGAGGCACAGTGTTTTACAGACTAAGAGTTTTTAAGGATTTAGGGTGGGAGAGTTTATTAGAAGCTTGGACTGCTTTTGTGTTTTTTGTTGTGCTTATTTGGGAGGGAAAGTTACGTGTTTGTTCCCATACATTTTTTCTGCAGCTGCAGGCATACCCCCCGAGTTTGCTTTTAGCTTTCCTATTTTAGTGCACCTGAAGGGAAAGAATGTGCTGATTAAGGCCCACTGTTTTACTGGGGCCTATTGTATAAAGGTAATGTTTGACAATTACACAAAAAACTTTTACCCTACCTTCCTTTGTGCCCAAGCTGTTTTATTTATGTTTACTGTTTGATTTTTCTGGTTGCTTATAGTTAGAAAAATAATTTTCTTAAAATGCATAAGGCTAAAAAGAAGCTTTAACTTAAAACAGTGGTATTTGTCCAATATAATGATGCTTCTGCTCTGTCACCTAGTCATAATCTTTGTTCAAAACATTAGATGTTGTGATGGTTAGTTTTACATGTCAACTTTACTGTGCCATGGGATGCCTAGATATTTGGTTAATCATTATTCTGGCTGTTTCTGTGAGGGTATTTCTATATAAGATTAACATCTGAATGAGTAGACTGAGTAAAAGAGATTGCCCTCCCCAGCATGGATGGGCCTCATTTATTCAAGGCCTGAATAAAACAAAGACTAAGGGAAAATTCTCTTCGTTTACCTGGGACATTGGTCTCCTCCTGCCTTTGGACTTGAACACAAACTGGACCTAGCACCACCTGGTCTCTTGGTTCTCAGGCACTTGGACTCAGAAACTAAACCATTGACTTTCTGGGGATTTTAGCTCACCAACTACAAATCTTGAGAATTCTCAGCCTGCATAACCATATGAGAAAATTTCTTACAATAAATCTTTTTACATATATGAGAAAATTCTTTATAATAAATCTCTTTATATGTATAGTGATTGGCATGTATATACACAGACACTCATATATATTAAGATATATATGAAGACTCATATATATTAAGATATATATGAAGACTCATATATATGAGTGTCTGTGTATATACACTTATGTATACACACACACACGTGTCTTATTGTTTCTCTGGAGAATCAGTACCTTACAGTACACACACATACACACATATATAGATCTCCCATTAGTTCTGTTTCTCTGGAGAAAACAGACTAATACAAATTCTCATCACTTCTTGCTTTATCATGCCTTCTCTGTGATAATAAAGCTAATCTTCTCTCTCTGTTGATAAAGATTGACCCCCCCCCCTCTTTCTACACACACACACACACACACTCTTACTTCAAGCCTCTCAAGCAGTAGTTCCAATAGGGTGGTAACTTTCTTTCTAGTATGTTGTGTCCCTCTTGGGCACACCCTGTTATAGGCCATTAGTGGTCGTAGCCAATTATTTGTTGCAAAGAAGGTGATATCACCTATTGTAGAGCATATTGGGGTTTCCTTAAAAGGTTGGTTTAGGTCTCGGTAGCTAAATTCATTGACTTGTCTTTAGTAAAAAAAAATCCAAATGAAAATAATATTATTATTAAGTAGTTTGTGATAAAGTCAAGCTTCTAGCACAATAAAGCTAAAAGTAAATGAAAGAGTGCTTATTCTTAGTTTTTAAAAATTAATTTTTAATTTATCATGACATTGCTAAGGTAAAGAAAAAATGACCTGCAAATATTTCTATATTTGCAAATTCTAATGCATCTTTACTTTATAAATGAAAAAGGCAAAGAGGGCTATGTTTAATATAGAAACCAACATTCTTTGACTGGCTCAAGGCTTCTATAATTAAGCATTTATAAAGTAAATAGAGTTTTCCTTCTCTTTCTTTTGACAGAGAAATTAGTGTGTTTTTCACTGTTTTGTAGTCATAGTGACATGGTTTGAGGGAAATGTCTAAGCCACAGGGCCAAGTTCTCTAAAAATTGTGTTAAGAATTTTAAGGACAGTAGCAGGTGTCTTAGTCCATTTTGTACTACCTTAACAAAATATCTGAAGCAAATAGCTAAGCTAAGTGATTGGCCTAAAATCAAATAAATATCTATTGACTCAGTACTTCCTTGAAAAACTTCCTAAGGCAATAACATCATTTTATATAACAGATCCAGCACTAAAAATCAAATTTTCCAAAGGTAACATAAAAGGTAAACCTGAGGGAATTTTACACTGTTGACCTATCAGTGGAATGAGAGTTTAAAGATTTCACGTTTGTCTTTTGGGAAGTGTACCACAATTTCTTCAAACACAGGACCTAAAATCAAGTAGGAGGAAAGCTACAGCTGAGTCAACCTGAGTAAGGGATTTCATTCATTCATTCATTCATTCATTCATTCATTCATTCAGCACCTGTGTCCAACACCCTGCAAAGCACTACAGATTCGGCAGTAAAGGAAAATGAAGTCATTGTTCTCAGAGTGCTTGTTCTCCAGGGAACAAAGATAGGCAAACAAACAAAGAATGAACAAAAATATGAAGTAGATTAGATAGTTGTATCAGAAAGAAAAAGAAAACAAAGTATGAAGATAGAAAGAAACAAGTGTCTTGGGGAACTATTTCAGATAGAGTAAAGTGAAAGAAAGATAGGAAATAAGAAGAAATAGCTTTTCTGTCTTTTTCCAGCTTTATAACCAGGAATTAGGCCCATAAACACAGCTTCCTTCTTTTTTCATCTTACAGGTTCTCATGATAAAACCCCAACTAGACTTTTAACTTCCTTCATTTGGTACAAGATCTACTGCTCCCTAAGATGGCACACAACAGAGATAATTGTTTGTTTTCAAGGTTTCAGTGTTTTCTCATAAACATTATAATATGGCATATACAGTCTATTATTTTATATATTACATAATATAATATACATTAGTATGTAATGATAAATATGTATTATATGTAATACATAAATAATATATAAACTATAATTGATATAAATATGTATAACATAATAAATATATAAAATTTAAACCATTCAATGTAAATAATATACCAAATAGATAATGATATTTTATATATTATTAATATATTGGGATTTTAAAAAGGGTTTTCTTTTTCTCTTCAACTTTTATTTTGAATTCAGGGATATATGAATATGTTTGTTACGAAGGTATCTTGCTACCAGGTAGTAAGCATAGTACTCAGCAGTTAGGTTTTGGACTCTTTTCTCCCTCCCTATTCTTGTAGTCCCCAGTGTCTATTGTTTTCACAGACACTATTGTTTTATGTCCACAAGTGTGCAATGTTTAGCTCCCACACTCAAGGGACAACATGTACTATTTGGGTTTTCTGTTTCTGCATTAATTTGCATACGATAATGGCCTCCAGCTCCATCTATGTTGCTGCCAGGGGCATGATTTCATTCTTTTTTTATTGCTGAATAGTATTCCATGGTGTATATGTAGCAATTTTTCTTTCTCCAATCCTCCTTCGTTGGGCACCTAAGTTGATCCCATGCCTTTGCTATTGTAAATAGTGCTGAGATGAACATAAGAATTCATGTGTCTTTTTGGTAGAATGCTTTATCATCCTTTGGATACATACCCAGCAATGGGATTGCTGGTTTGAGTAGTTGTTCTCTTTTTGGTTTTTAAAGATATCTCTGAACCACTTTCCACAGTGGCTTAACAACTTACATTCTCACCAACAGTGTATAGCGTTTCCTTTTCTCCACAACCTTACCAGCATTTGTTACATTTTGATGTTTTAATAACAGCCATTCTGATTGGTGTGAGATGATATCTCATTGTGGTTTTGATCTGCATTTCTGTGATGATTAGTGATAAGCATTTTTTCTTATGTTTGTTAGCTGCTTATATGTCTCCTTTTGAGAAATATCTGTTCCTGTTCTTTGCTCACTTTTTAGTGGGTTGATTTGGTTTTTGCTTGTTGATCTGTTTAAGTTCCTTAGATTCTGGAAATTAGACCTCTATTGGATGCATAGTTTGCAAATATTTTCTCTCTTTCTGTAGGTTGTCTCTTTACTCTGTTGATAGTTTCTTTTGCTGTGTAGAATATCTTTGGTTTAATTAGGTCCCAATTGCCAAATTTCTTGTTGCATTGCTTTTGAGAACTTAATTATAAATTCTTTGCTAAGGCAGAGGTCAAGAAAGGTATTTCCTAACTTTTAGTCAGATAATTTTATAGTTTGACATCTAACATCTAAGTCTTTAATCCATCTTGAGCTAGTTTTTGCATGTTATGAAAGGTAGGCCCCACCTTCAACATAGAGGATCACATTTGAACATAAGATTTGGAGGGGACACACATCAAAACCAAATAAGTTCCCCATTGCTTATTTTTGTTGACTTTGTTGAGGTATGGAGTTACTTTTGAGTGCTGTATTCTGTTCCATTGGTCTATGTGTCTGTTTTCATACCACTGCAATGCTGTTTTGGTTACTGTAGCCTTGTGCTATAGTTTGAATTTGGGTAATGTGATACCTCCAGCTTTTTTTTCTTTCATTTGTTTAGGATTGTTTTGCTATTCAGGCTCACGTCTGTATTCCCAGCACTTTGGGAGGTCAAGGCGGCAGATCCCCTGAGGTCAGGAGTTCGAGACCTGCCTGGCCAACATGGTGAAACCATATCTCTACTGAAAATACAAAAATTAGCCAGGTGTGGTGGTGCATGCCTGTAATCCTAGCCACCTGGGTGGCTGAGCCAGGAGAATCGCTGGAACTCGAAAGCGGACCCTGCAGTGAGCCGAGATCATGCCACTGCACTCCAGCCTGGGTGATAGAGCAAGACTTAAAAAAAAAAAAAAAAAAAAAAAAAAAAAGAAAGAAAGAAATGCTACTGAATTTTGTACATTGATTTTGTACCCTAAAACTTTACTGAAGTCATTTATTAGTTCTAGGAGGCCTTTGATGGAGTCTTTAGGGTTTTCTAAATAAAGAATTATGTCATCAGTAAAGAGAGATAAGTTGTTTTCTTATCTTCCTGTTTAATTGCCTTTTATTTCTTCCCCTTGCCTGATTGCTTTGGCTACAGCTTTTATTACTACGTTGATTGGGAGTGGTGAGAGTGGGCATCTTTGTCTTGTTCCATATTTTAAGGGGAATATTTCTAGGTTTTGCCCATTCAGTATGATGTTGACTGTAGATTTGTGGATTTGTTCCTTTGATGATTGGCTTGTTGAGGGTTTTTATCATGAAGAGATATTGAATTTTATTTAAAGCTTTTTCTGCATCTATTAGGATTATCATCAGTTTTTGCTTTTTATTCTGTTTATGTGGTGAATCATACTTACTGATTTGCATTTGTTGAACCAACCTTCGTTTCAGGAATGAAATCTACTTGATCATGATTAATTGACATTTCAATATGCTACTAAATTTGGTTTGCTAATATGTTGCTGAGGATTTTTGGCATCTATGCTCATCAGAGGTATTGGCCTGAAATTTTCTGTATAGTGGCTGCCAGGTTTTGATATCAGAATGATACTGGCTTCATAAAATGACTTAGGGAGGAGTCCGTCCTCTTTGATTTATTGGAATAGTTTTACTAGCATTGGTATTAGCTTTTCTTTGTACATCTGACAGAATTCAGCTGTTAATCCACTTGGTCCAAGGCTTTTTTTCTGGTTGGTAGGTTTTTAATTACTGATTCCATTTTGGAACTTATTGGTCTATTCAGGATCTCAGTTTCTTCTTAATTCAGTCTTAAGTGGTTCTGTGTTTTCAGGAATTTATACTTTTTCTTTATATTTTCGATTTTGTGTGCATAGATGAGTTCATCATAGTCTCTGAAGATCTTTTATATTTTTTTCATGTCAGTTGTAATGTCACTTTTTCTTTTTCTGATTGAGCTTATTTGAATTTTCTCTTTTTCTTTGCTAATCTCACCAGTGGTCTATTTATCTTGTTTATCCTTTCAAAACATCAACTTTTGGCTTTATTGAACTTTATATGGATTTTTGGGTCTCCATTATATTCAGTGTTTTGTTTGTTTGTTTGTTTGTTTTTTTGAGACAGAGTTTCGCTCCTCTGTTGACTAGGCTGGAGTGCAGTGGCACGATCTAGGCTCACTGCAACCTCCTCCTCCCAGGTTCAAGCAATTCTCCTGCCTCAGCCTCCTGAATAGCTAGGATTATAGGCATGCACCACCACACCTGGTTAATTTTGTTATTTTTTTAGTAGAGGCAAGGTTTCACCATGTTAGCCAGTCTCGTCTCAAACTCCTGACCTCAGGTGATCCACCAGCCTCGACCTCCCAAAGTGCTGGGATTACAGGTGTGAGCCCCTGTGCCCGGCCAGTTATATTAAGTTTTGCTCCAATTTTAGTTATTTATTTTCTTCTCCTAGCTTTGGAGTTCACTTTTTCTTGTGTCTCTAGTTCCTCTAGGTATGATTCCTTATTGCTAATCTGAGATCTTTTTAACTTCTTTAGGTGTTTAGTGCTATAAACTTTCCTCCTAACACCGCTTTTATTATAAACTTTCCTCTTAACGCTGCTTTGGCCGCATCCCAGGTATTTTGGTGTGTTGTCTTTGTTTAATTGGTTCCAAATACTTTTTTGATTGTTGCCTCAATTTCATTGTTTATGCAAAAGTCCTTCAAAAGCAAGTTGCTTAATTTTCATGTAATTGTGTGGATTTGAGAGATCTTCTTGGTATTAATTTGTGTTTTTATTTTGCTGTTGTCTGAGAGTATGCTTGGTATAATTTCAGTGTTTTAAAATTTACTGAGACTTGCTTTGTGTCTGAGCATGTGGTTGATTGTAGAGTAAGTTCCATGTGCAGGTGAGAAGAATGTATATTCTGTGTTTATTTGTTGGGGTGTTCTGTAGATGTCTATTAGGTCTGATTGGTCAAATGTTAATTTTAAGTCCATAATTTCTTTGTTGGTTTTCTGCCCTGATGGTCTAGCTAAAACTGTTAGTGGTGTGTTAAAGTTCCTTACTCTTATCATGTGACTGTGTAAGTCTTTTGGTTTTATGATTCTGGGTGCTCTCATGTTGAGTATGTATGTTAGGATAGTTAAGTCTTGTTGAATTGAATCCTTTATCATTACATAATGTCGTTGTTTGTACTTCTTTACTGTTGTTGATTTAAAGTTCATCTTATCTGATATACAGATAGTGACCACTGCTCTTTTTTGTTCTCTCTCTGTGTGATAGATATTACTCCAAAGCTTAATTTGAGCCTATGGGTGTCATTTCTTGTGAGAGGGGTCCTCTGAACAGCAGTTGGTTAGTTATTGTTGTTTTATTTAACTTTCCACTCTGTGCC
Source organism: Papio anubis (assembly GCF_008728515.1). Taxonomy (NCBI): domain Eukaryota; kingdom Metazoa; phylum Chordata; class Mammalia; order Primates; family Cercopithecidae; genus Papio; species Papio anubis. The sequence goes on from NC_044977.1 coordinate 145,953,527, forward strand.
TATTAAGTGTGTTGTATAAACCATTATATTAAAGGTTAATATTGATATGTGAGATTCTGATCATATCGTGATGTTGTTAGCTGGTTGCTTTATAGTCTAGATTGTGTAGTTGCTTTTTAGGGTACGTGGGTTACGTCCTTACGAGTGTTTTGGTAGAAGTAGTTGTCATTCTTTGACTTCCATGTTTATAACTCCCTTAAGGATCTCTTGTAGGACTGACCTAATGGAAATGGATTTCCCTAGCAGTTGTTTATCTGGAAAAGATTTTATTCCTGCTTTGCTTATGAAGCTTGGTTTGATGAGACACTCAATTCTTGGTTGGAAATTTTTCTTTTTGGGAATGCTGAAAATAGTCTCCCAGTCTCTTCTGGCTTGGAAGATTTCTCCTGAGAACTCCACTGTCAATCTGAAGTTGTTCCCTTTTTATGTAATCTGACCCTTTTCTCTAGCAGCCCTCAAGGTTTTCTTTTGTTTTGTTTTGTTTGATCTTGGACAGCCTGGTGACTATATGCCTTACTGATGTTCATCTTGATGCAAATTATCTCACACATGTACTTTGGATTTCTTATACCTAGATGTCTATATCTCTATGAGATTAGGGACATTTTTTTGAATTATTTCCTCAAATATGTTTTCCACGTTGTTTTTTCCATTCTCTTTTTCCCTCAGAAATTCTAATAATTTGTAGGTTTGGTTGCTTTACATAATCTCATTTTCTTGAAGATTATTTTTTTTTTAAATATTTTTTATGTTTGGGTTAGGTCAAATGAGCAGTCTTCATACTCTGGAATTCTTTCTTCTGCTTGGTCTAGTCTATTGATAAATCTTTCCATTGTATTTTGCAATTCCTTAAATGAATTTTTTAATTCCAATAATTTTGACTGACTTTTAAAAAATGTTTGTCTCTTTATTTCCTGGATTGCTTTAGTAGTTTCTTTATATTGATTTTCAACTTTGACTTGGATCTCTTTGAACTTCCTTGCCATCCATACTTTGAATTCTTTATCTGTTATTTCTGAGTTTCCATTTTGTTTAGGGTCCATGGCTAAAGAGCTAGTATGATTCTCTGGTGGCATCACAACATGCAGATTTTTTGGTAGTGCCAGAGTTCTTATGCTGGTTTCTTCTCATCTTGAGAGGATGGCACTTTCAAGTTTTGTAATTATTTTAATGTGATAGGAGTTACTTTTTCTTTTCCTTCTCTCCCTCCTGAGGGGATGTGACTATAGCGTACATTGGGTAGGAATTTTTGGCTTTGCTTCTATAGCCCTATATACTTTCGTCCAGTTTTATATTGCAGTTCGATCTACAGGCCAGTATATGGTGATTATGGGTAAAAGCCATCTGTGAGACCAGCAGATATATATGTACCTGATCTTTGTTTACTATGAAGTGCTCCTTTTGGTTTCTAGTGATTGGTGGCACAGTGGACTAACTGGTGTCCTGATCTTCCTGTTCTACAGGGGTGAGGAGACGCAGCTAGCAAGAGCTGGAGCCCCTAGTTTGCTCATGAATACCCCAGTGGTGAGTGCAAGCACCACCCCTGATGAAGATCTGCATGTGTGTGTGTGTGTGTGTGTGTGTGTGTGTGTGTGGAGAGGGGAGGGGTGCAGGGATGGACAGAGGTGGAGGTGAACTGCACTGGCCCTTCATTCTAGACAGGCAGGAATGTGATGTGTTTCTCTATCTCATCCCTGTTCCAGAGGCTCATGATTTCTAGTTCAGGCACACACTGTAGTCTCTCTCCAGGCCACAACGTGATTGAGAGCTGTGGGAAACGGTTTTACAGCTTTCTGTGGGAATGTTTTCAGGGCAGAACTTCATCACTCAGCCCATCATGGATAGCTTTGTATCTCTCTTGTTCTTGAATGTTGTAGCACTGCTGCTTTGTGTAAGCAGGGGGCTCCACCTATAAGCTCGTGTGGGTGGGGATTGGTTGTGATGATGTCAGTTGGGTTGGCCAAGTCTCAGGCTCTGGGAAAAGTGGTCATATTCATATATTGACATAGTATATTAGTAATATATAATATACTGCATATTATATGTTAATATATATCATATATTAATAATATAAATAATATATAATCAATATAGAGTAATATAACATAAACAATAAAATTTGATATGAATATATAGTTATTTTATTTCTCATAAATGCATTTAAATATATGTATAATATAAATACATTTAAATACATATTTTATATATACAATATTTATGCATTATATATATGCACATCGTATACTCCCAGGAATATGACTTATGTAGAGGTACAATTTTTTAATTGTAAAAATGTTCTTCAAATGAGAGGAGAAAACTTCATTAAAAGTTTAAAAGGCAAGTCACTACTGTATGGTGTTTTAGTATGTAAAGGACACCTTTGACCCCACAGATTCAGAAATAACTCAAACTTAAGTGTGTTCTCATAGCTCTTTGAAGTTACAAAGATGTATACCTAGCAATTCCAAGGGGCCACCATGGTAGAGTATGCATGTAGCAACAATGAGGCTTCTAGATATTTAGACCAAAAAAAGGTATACAAGGGAAAATACAAAGGAAATTAGACAAGCTTGAACATGCTGATCTATCACATTAGTCTCTCTCTTTGTATGTCTAGAAGGTTTCTTTTGTTGCAAAGAATTAGCAAAGTCTGATAATTATGAAAATATGAGCATATTAGGGTTCACCAGAGAAACAGACTTTATGAATGTATGTGTGTGTATATGTGTGTATAAGGAGATTTATTTTGTGGAATTAGCTAATGTAGTTAGAGAAGCTGAGAAGACCCAAGATATTCATTCAGTTAGCTGGAGATCCAGGAGAGCTGATGGTGTAGTTACATTTCAAATGCCAACAGGCATGAGACTCAGAAAAAGCTGACATTTCAGTTTGAGTCCAAAAGCAGGCAAGAACTGATGTTCCAGTTCAAGGCAATCAGGCAGGAGGAATTTCTTCTTACCAGAGGGAAAGTCAGCCTTTTTTTCTCTTTAGGCCCTCAGCTGACTGAATGAGGACTTCTTACATTAAGGAAGACTTTACTCAGTCTACTGATTCAAATGTTGATCTCATCCAGAAACACCATCATCAGACATGCTGATAATAATGCTAGACCAAATATCTGGGTTTGCTGTAGCTCCGTCAAGTTGACACTTAAAATTAACAGTTACAATGCATATTAATATATGGAGAAATTTCCTTTTTTTTGAGACAGAGTCTTGCTCTATTGCCCAGGCTGGAGTGCAGTGGCGCGATCTTGGGCTCACTGCAACCTCCGCCTCCCAGGTTCAAGTGATTCTCCTGCTTCAGCCTCCTGAGTAGCTGGGATTACAGGCATGCGCCACCATGCCTGGCTAATTTTTGTATTTTTAGTAGAGACGGGGTTTTACTATGTTGGTCAGGCTGGTCTCGAACTCCTGACCTCATGATCCACCCACCTTGGCCTCCCAAAGTCCTGGGATTACAGGCGTGAGCCACTGTGCCTGGCTAGGAAAATTTACTTCTAAAAATATTTCTTGATTCTCTAATTCTTTAGATTAAGCAGAACCATGGAAATAATTGTTTTACAGACCATTCTTGGTACATTGATAGTAATGTGTTTTCTAACTTGTGGCTACTTGAATTTGGAGAAACCATGTAACAGCATTCAGTTCAACAATAATGAAATGCTCCATAAGGGCAAGACGAAGTTTCAGGGATTGATTCCATATGATAACATTGCCTATAGGCTAGCATTAAATAAATAGAATTTTCAGTCAAGAAGATTCTCCTTCTCCTCTGTTTCTTATGTTATGACAAATTCCTTGTTTCTTATTCAGCAATAAACACTTTTTCTGCGAGGCCTGTAGAATCTGAGTACGTAACCAGCTGAACAGGAGCCGGCAGCTAACCACAAACAAACTTCCAATACCTTTCACAGTAATGGAATTGTTGATGCTTCCCTGGAGCAACTTTTGCAGATGCAAGATTGTTTTAATGGTGTGATCGACAGTATCTGAGTAATAATAACCAGAAGAGAATAATACTTCACAATGCAATAGTAGCCTGCATCTAGTTCTGAGTTTTCTAATGCCTGGTACAGGCAAGAGGATAACAGGTGGAGCTCCAATTTAATACATAACAGTTTGTGGACTAAGACGTCTCATACTTTTCATTGCAAATGCATAGAATGTTTCATGATGGATGTCTTTAATTTAACAGCTCAAAGATTGTAGTGTCAGTGTCAGAAGTGGTAATAGAAATATCTTGGGTAGATGGATATTTTCTACATAGTACAAAGAATTCAAAGGAAGGCAACGGAAAATGCAGTGAATTCTCTATGCATGTGTATGTCTGCACATGCTTGTGCAAAATGTAATTCTTGGCTTCAGGATCAATACTGTCTTGTGAAAATGCCCACAAGGACAAGTGCTTCTCTGAGAACTCTGAAATCATCAGGAAAACAGGGTAATCAAACAGCAGCTATAGTAGGCTATTGGTGGCAGGATGCACAAAATAACTACAATGCAGTTGACCTAAAGTACATCTTCAATTGGTCTGCCAAATCTATAGGCTGCAGGAAAACAATGCACAAAGCACAAGGCTTGTGATTATGTCAGAGATGATGAGGCTCCATCTGAGGTACTAGGATAATAATTTTCTTGAAATGATAGCTGTGGCTTCAAATGAAAAAATGAAAATCTTCCCATATTCCCAATGTGGAAGGGATCACTGCCATAGAAGTTTTTCGTATCCCACTTGTGTAGAGATATGCCAGTGATGTCAGTATTATCTAAGAATAAATCCATGTTTTCTGGGATATGCACCATATATAATTTTGTATATTTTATTTTTTTAAAAAGAGAACATAAAATATACAACTCTTGAAAATTGTCAAAAAGGTATTCAGTGAACGTATTTTTAAACTCTCCCACATTTCAGAGGAGCCTGTAAAATTGAAGGGTTCAGAAATTTAAGCTTCATTGGCTTCATGGTGATTTTATTTCTGGTACTACTACCTTGATAAATGACTTACTGCCTTCCAGAATCTTAAGGCAGATGAACTACCTAGGTAAAACTAATCTTCATTTTCATAAGGCATGAATATGATAAGACTTATTTTTAAATTATTTAGAGTAGAAAGGGCATCGGTTCCTAGTTTCTATGGTTCTTCAAGAAAGGTAGGAGGTATTTTGAATTTTAGTACAAGATATGCAGTGGTGACACTGAAGTAATAACAAATAAATTTTAGTAATGTTCATGTAGCTCTATGTGTTTACAATAACAGAAAGGAAAAGTTTAATACTGCTACTACATGCAGAGTGCGGTTCAAAGTCTTTATATGTATTATTATTCATATTAGTTTATTTTAACTCCCACAAGCTATTGGTTCCACACTTCTGATATCCTCCATATGAAGAAGAAATGTGGGCACAGAGAACTTGGTGAGTTGCCAAGGCTCTGTGCTTTTAACTACTTCCCTCTATTGGCCTTTCTCCCTTTGTGCTATATTGGTCTGGTGCCCAGTGGAAGGTCAGCATTACCTATGATTGTTTGATGGACACTAGAAGGCCAGCAATTTCCTATGTGCAATGATGGTCTGGTATGTATCAGAAGGCCAGTGTTCTCTCTGTGTGCAATAAAATTTGCCAGCACTGTTCAAAGATCAGACATTGAGGATTGGTATAGAAGCTTAATGAACTAGCTCAGTTAAACAAGACAAACTAACTAATAAATATGTGCCCTTATTTCTTCATCAAACAAGGCCTTGGAAGTTCCATTTCTCATGTCCCTTGCAGGTCTTGTATTCTGACAAAAAGTATATATTTTATTGATGTTGTAGTTTTGAAAGAGCGACTTGGCATAAGTGACCATATTCCAAAGGTGTATAAGGCAATGATGTTTCCAGATAGAGTGGGCTGTGCCACTTGAATGGAAGTATTACTCCTATGATTTATTTATTTATTTTTTTTGAGACGGAGTCTCGCTCTGTCGCCCAGGCTGGAGTGCAGTGGCTGGATCTCAGCTCACTGCAAGCTCCGCCTCCCGGGTTCACGCCATTCTCCTGCCTCAGCCTCCCGAGTAGCTGAGACTACAGGCGCCCGCCACCTCGCCCGGCTAGCTTTTTGTATTTTTTAGTAGAGACGGGGTTTCACCCTGTTAGCCAGGATGGTCTCGATCTCCTAACCTTGTGATCCGCCCGTCTCAGCCTCCCAAAGTGCTGGGATTACAGGCTTGAGCCACCGCGCCCGGCCTACTCCTATGATTTATTAAGTGCATACTATTCTCATGTAATATTCTAAGTAAACTTAGTAGTAGTAAAAACTACTAATTCATTTAACCCTACAGTGATCTTATGAGGTAAATACTATTCTCAGTCCTATTTGATAAATAAAGCTATGGCACAGAGAAATTAAATAACTTTTCTTCATTAAAAAGTTAAAAATGGAGAAGCCAGAACTCAGACCCAACCTGTCTGGCTGTAGAAGCTGCTTTCTTATCATCTATGCTGTAGTGTTGAAGTGTTTATTCAAATGAGTGGTATGTTGAGCGTAGGAAGGAAGTTGAATGTGGTTAGGAATGCTAGAAAGGAGTGTTGAATGCTGCTGAAAACTAAGGGTGTTTAGTGCTGCTATAAAGAGGAAAGCCACACAGGAGAGTGCTGGAGGTTCTGCAAGGAAAACAATGCACTAAGTGTTCAGTGAACGACTCCAGAAGATGGGGCTGAATAGGAATAGCAAAGAAATAACAATAATTCTTACAATAATGATAATAATATTTAATAACTATTTATAACTTATTATGTACCAAGTATGTTTATAAATGCTTTATGTCTATTAACTGAGTTTATTTCTCCCAAAGATACTGTAAGGCAGATATTATTAAATATCCTTATTTTACCAGTAAGGAAACTGATGCAAAGGGAGGTGAAACAGTTTGCTCAAGTCAGACTACTTGGTTAGAATTTTTTAGCATTAAAAGAACATATTTACTACATAATAATTGCTTTGGGTAAGGGCCGAAAACAAAGATATGAGAGCAAAGACATAAAATCCTAGTAAGACAAGATAGACAAATGCATAATTAGAGGATATCTATTACAAGCCTGCCTTTTAATGAAGGAGTCAGAATTAGTCTAGCCAAGAAGAAGATGGGGAAGGGTGTTCATGAAGAGAGGGCTGCATGAGCACAGGAAGACAGGCAAGAGAGAATTGCCTTGTAGAGGATCAGCAAGTGACTTGATGTGCATTATTGAAGTGAGCTGTTTCTGGAAAGTAGGCTAGAAGTGCATGTAGGGTGTATCTTGAGGAAAACTTGTGAGCCAATTGTAGTAACATAAATGGTTTTAAAAAGGCTTTGGGGAACTGTTTATTGATTTTAATCATGGCAGGACAATATTCAAGGTTACGATAATGATGCCTAAATGAAGGAGGTATTGAGGATGAAAATAGGGTAGGAGAGGAGATCGAAAGATGTTAGGAGGATAGAGAGATGGACTTTGTTGTGAATTGAATGTGGGGATAAAATAAGGAAGGATGAAATATGGGTTGAGTTCCTGATTGGGTGATGATGCTGGTGGCAAATGGGGGTGGGGTGGGGAAAGCAGATGAGGACTTCTTTGTGGATGTGTGGAGACCAGAGGTGTTTGGGGGGCACCTAAATGGAAACATCTACAATGCAGCTGGCTCTTGAGGTGTGGAGATCAGAAGACTGGTGTAGAGGTCACTGTTCCACAGCCGAAACGTGACAGCTGTCACAGACTCTACATAGACTGAGAAAAGAACAGAGGATGGAGCAAAGAGGGTCCCGGTGATGAGGAGATAATTAGAGGAAGAACGCAAATAAAACAAGGACAGGAGTAATAATCTCGGGAACCAGAAAGTGGTGTGAAAGTCAAAACATCCACTGATTCAATAAGTAATTTTGTATGAAGGCTGACATATTATTTATGTGAATTGTTAGATAGCTATATAAATTATACACAGGTATTTTGAGAGAAATGAATGAAAAGTAATGCATTTAATTAAATGATATGATTTGGGGTGACAGTTCAGTATAACCATTGTTAATGTTCCATATCCTATGTCTTCAAGGTAATGTAAAATAACTTCTGATATATTTAATTTGCAAAGATAAGTAAATATATAACAAAGTACAAATTAAACAAAACAGTTACTTTGGTCTTTATTAAGTTTGCATTTATATATTAGACAAGCTAACTTTGCCAAATATTAAGCGTATATGTGTGTATTTAATAGGAACAATGTTTATGAACAAGCCCACTATAACAGTTCATTTTCAATGTAAAACAAATATGAAATAATGCTCTCAGTTACTCTGTTTGACTGTGAATAGTTACATGTCTGTGGTTTGGGGAGACAGTTAAAATGATACAATGCACCTGTCGGATGTTTTCTGTTGGGTCTGTTTATACTGAAGATTTGCTAGTTTCTTGGACAAGTATAAGGAGATACATTAGTCTGAATATTCTATCCTTCATAAAGCCATTTAGGCTATTTATAAGACCTGTTTCCTACTGGAAAAAAGCAGATTATTCTATTCAGTATTTTTCCAGTAAAACTGACCTATTTAAAATTTTCCCAGTAAGTCCTTTTCCCTCCTGCTGTAAGGTTTCTTTGCTAAATTGGTTTGGATTTGTTTGTAGAACCAATAATGTTAGCATTCAGCTTAATAGTCATAAATAATTTTACTGAGTTTGAATAGGAACTCTATTAAATTTAAAATATGCTTGAAAACATTCCTGTTGTATTTGAATGAATCTGCACATTCTCCACATACTTACATTTCTATCCTCTTCAGTGTAATTTTTAAATGCTTCTGGAATTAGGAAGTTAGATCTTGCTCTTAGGGAAAGGTAGACTGAAAAGGTTTTGTGTTCGTTTCAAATCCTGGTGAATGGCATGGGATTATAAGTCAGTGTGCATTTTAATGTCTGAACCATATCATCAGGAAACAGCTTACCTCACAGACATAGTATAGATAGGCTAGAGATATTGAAATATTAAGAACTGCATTTATTTTACACATAATGACGGTTCTGGAGAGTCCAAGGCAAAGGTAGCAAAATTGTTTGAAAAGAAGTAATAACAACTATGTTAGAATGGTAATTTTTTTTTTTTTTACATACTTTTAGTTTGATAGCTATACAAGAAGAAATCTAAAAGCAAATCAGACAGAGTTAGACATTGCCTGGTTTTTGACTGCCTCACATTCATTTGGCCTTTTAAACAGCACTCTCACTTTCCCCCATGAGTTGACCACTTCATCATCAATGATTATTGGGACAAAACTAGAATTTCACTTTCCCTGGCCACAGTGTGTACAAATGTCACTGACTGTATCATTTTTTAAAATTCTGTTCTAAGATTTGAATCAAGATCCAAGAAACAAAGAGGCTGAAGTAGTTTGATATCCTTTTTTGATATTGTAAAGTTTCATGATATCCTTTTTTGATATTGTAAAGTTTTTCAGTTCCCATTTAGTTCAGGAATCTCTTTGAGTTTGGGAGGGTGAAGATTATACCCCTTCTTCCCATTTCTGGGGCCACAGAACTCTGGAGCTTATATTGATAACTGGAATTGGCTGGAATCAGCCAATGAAATACTGTGGGGAATATTATTTGTGTATCTAGATCAATTATTTTACTAGATTTCACCAAATAATGGATTTTAAGGATATTGGCTAGCTCTACAGAACCCGCACAACCTGATGGTAGGAGGGTCATACTGACAGAGTAGCCCTGAAAGTCTGCTATTGACTAGAACATAGAATAAATCCTTAGTGAAATATGTGTGCACCTATTATATGGTGCTGAAAGATATATAATAAACAGAACAGGATACCCATCTTTTAGTAACTTTATCTAAATATTAATGATGATATTCACAAACTTGAGCATATTTGAAAACCACAAGGTAGTTTATGAATAAGCATCTAAAGAACAATTGTTACTGTTGTGTAGATGAAATCCCACCATACATTTGCACACAAATGTTTATCACCTGGCTAACTTTAGATGTCTTACAAAAGCTTCATATCCTTCATTTTAAACTTGAAACAATATTTTAGTTTATAAATGACAAAATTAGTGAGGACAGAATCTATTGAGGTTTTTTTTTCATATCTTCAATTTCTGGAATTCTGACAATGAGAAAAGAAAACAATTTTGGATCATAGTAGCAGCAGGCCTGCTAAGAAAGTGGAAATCATAAAAAATAATCTTATTGAAAATAATAGCTAACAATTGTCGGACACTGATACTTATGGCATTCTTCTTGTACAGTACCTGAAAGAAAGGACATATTAAATAAATGTGGTCTCTGAGGTTCTATTTATGTTGTTCAATCCTGAGAACAATCTCCTGAGGTAGATACTATAATTCTGCACATTGAGGTCCAGCAGATATAGATGTTTTAAAAGATGATTCAGTTACTAAGTGAATAAGTGCACTTGAATTCATACCCAGGCTTTTCTGAATCTAGAATCTGTGCTTTTATTATTGTGCTATGATGCACTTCAGGTATACAGGACCCAAAAAGAGACTTGAAAGATGAGTAAAATTTAGGAAAATGGAACGAGAAGACTTTACAGAGATGTTAATCTACATATGATTTCCCACTGCCTGAGCCTTAAAAAGTATTCAATCAATGTGCACTGAATTAAATTAATGCATAATTCTACATTCAAATATGGCATGTATTGGGTTCAACTCAAGAATGTCAGATGGAAAAAAAAAGTCATAGAAACTTCAGAAATGTGATTGTACAATTTTTTAAATTAAAAGTCCTAGATAATACAAAAGTTCAGGAAGATTTTGTGTTTTTCTTGTTTTTTTTTTTTTTTTTTTTTTTGTTTGTGTGTGTGTGTGTGTGTGTGTGTGTGTTTTCCATTTCTTTTGAGTACATAACCCTTTGAAATCTAGCAAAGCCATGTGATTTGCTTCAATGAATTGGATGTTTGTAAACTTCTGGGAAGAAGTGTTTAAGTGCTGGTGGTCATTTCTTTATGCTATCTTCCTGTGCTACCATCATCTGGGTAGCACGAGTTCACACAGAGATGCCATAAGCTTGAAACAGCTTTTAATGCTGAGTATCCATTTAGAACACAAGAGGCCCTGAAAAATTGGTTGGACCTAATGCAGAATTCATATGCATGAGAAATAAAGTTTTATTTTGCTAAACTACTGGGACATTAGCATTGTTTCTTACTGTAGCATGATTAGATTCTCCCATGTAATATAATAAACGAGAATGTAGTTTCAGAAAATCCTTAAAGAATGGTTGCACATGGCCTTATACATTCTTTTTAACGACAAATGCTAACCCATTTATTCACACAGATTAAAATAAAAAGATACACTTTTGATACCACGTATTTCTATTGTGTTCTCTTGGACTTTTTTTGTTGTTGTTGTTTTATAGCTAATGTTCTACATATTTCTATGGCGCCTCACTCTTTTTTGCTAACCAGCTATGAAAATGTGTTCCTGATAAAGCAAGAGGAACTGGCTTTGGGATATTTTGCAATTGGTTTGCTTAGTAGATTAACACAAGTATGTAATTTATTACATGAAGTACTTTTCAAACTTTGAGAAAGGGGATAGATTTTTTTTCATATATAGTCTTAGCTTTATGCACATTTTAAAATAAATAAATGAATATAATTTTAAAATAAGACCACAGCTTCTCAATTCTCAACTTTCTGGAAGCTTTGAAACACCCCATTTTAGAACACCATGCATTTCTACCACTAAAATGAGAAATTTCTCTCCTTCAAGAAGTTAATTAAGGTAGAGTAGGGGTTGGGCATTATCCTTTTTCTTCCTTTCTAAGACAACCAGGATTTTGTCAACAAAATATTTTGCACAGTCCCAGGAGAGTAATCATGATAGGTTAAAGCTAGTCATCTTACATATTAAGGTACTTGCTTTCCCAATTGCCCTGTACTAATACAGGACAAGTTCTAGGAAATTAGATGGAAATAAGGAAAATATTTTGCTTTCAGATGAAAGATTCTGGCGAATGAGAAAAAACAGCTCATGCTACTCCTCTGCAACAGCCATATAACAATATGGCAAGAAGTCCCATGGCCAGGCGCCGTGGCTCACGCCTGTAATCCCAGCACTTTGGGAGGCTGAAGCGGGCAGATCACGAGGTCAGCAGTTTGAAACCAGCCTGGCCAGCATGCTGAAACTTCATCTCTACTAAAAATACAAAAAATTAGCTGGGCGTGGTGGCAGGCACCTGTAATCCCAGCTGCTCTGAGGCAGGAGAATTGCTTGAACTCGGGAGGTGGAGGTTGCAGTGAGCCGAGATCGTGCCACTGCACTCCAGGTCTGGTGACAGTGCGAGACTCTGTCTCAAAAAAAAAAAAAAAAAAAAAAAAGAGTCCCAAAGCCAATACCATAAGGGTAGTGGAGCAGAATGGAAAAGCTGGTGAAAGCATTGAACTGATGGACCACAGGACCAAAGGATTAACTGTATATCTTGAAGCTTTTGCTGTATGACATGATTAATGATTTTATTGCTTCAGCCAGTTAGTGAAATTTTAATTACTTACATGAAAATTTGTTCTGTCTCACAGAACTAGACTCTGAGCTTCTGGTCTCAGAGGAGGGCTGAAACTACTCTTGTTCTATCATTGATGCTCAGTATGGTGCCTGACACATGGTTGATACTCATTAAACAATTGTTGTATGAAGGATTCACAAATGAGTGATTGCTTCATATTTTTAATGTAGTTCATTTAAGTTTTGTTAATTTTAATGCATATGTGAACAATTTGTATGCCCAACTCCTGCTGTTATTTTCCTTTCTACTTAAGAAAACATTTAAAACATTGATTCAGAAATAAACAAAACAAAGTAACCTCTTCAAACAAAGTCAATTTATTATCTTTTCTTTCTTCAATTCTTCATTCTTATTTTTTGAAAGAACTTAATAAATTATTAATATTTCTAGTTGATGACAATGATAATTATTTGAGTAGGGCAATAGATAAGATTTGAGCATATGAAATTTGTGACTAAAAAACAATTTTCAAAAACAATAAGTAGAAATCCTGCTTTATCTTGTTCCACCTCATTTAAGGGTAGAATTTATAAGAATATATTTGATATTATTTAATTATCAGGACCAGTAAATGTAAGGCCACTGACATATACTCAGGGAATATATTAGATGGAAAAGTGTCATTCTGGAATCTGGGATATCATTTGATTAACCCAGTCAACCTACAGAGGTCTACTCACCATATTCTTAGTCTATTGGGTTCTCTGCAGAATTGTAGTCCTGAATTCTCCTTGTCCACCAAATTTAATTTCACTCTTTTTTTCCTAGAGCTTCATTATCTTCAAGAATATTCCTGACTTATCCAGCCTGCTTATTTCTCTCCTCTAACTTCTACAAACCCTTCAGTGATAAGGGACTCCTTGTTTTAGTTACTTGACATTCAGAACAAGTTCTGTATTTATGGATTCCTTAGAACATACTTGGAAAAGCTAGAAGAAAGATACTATAAGTGACTTAGGAAAGCATTAGCTTTCACATTGTTTAATCATGTTCTGATTCTTGCTTATCTCAGTCCCCAGTTATCTAAAAATTAAAATGTTGGCCTGGTAGCTCTTTCCTAGATTGGCTTGTTGTATAAATTAAAACTCTTAAACAAAGTTATCTCAGATTAATAGTCTGTTCTAAAAAATTAATATTGATAGAAGTATAGACAGAATATAGTAAAATATAAAAATATGAGAAATATTGTGTGCAAAATGAGATCCTTCATTCTTTAACCTAATTAAAGTGGAATTGTGGTAGACTGGCAAATTATGGTTTTTGAGTCATTGCTTCTAGATTAAATTGCAAGCTCTGCAATTACTTGATGAGGAATTCCTTAAGTAACTCTACTTTAAATATTTGCCTCAATTGTCCTACTGTTCATTTACAGTTTGCCAGTGTGTTAGTCAAGGTTCTCTAGAGGGACAGAACTAATAGGATATATGGATATATGAAAGGGAGTTTACTAAGGAGAATTGACTACAGAATCACAAGGTAAAGTCCCATGATAGGCCGTCTGCAAGCTGAGGAGCAAGGAAGCCAGGACTGGCTCAGTCTGAGTCCCAAAACCTCAGAAGTAGGGAAGCCCACAATGCAGCCTGCAGTCTGTGGCCTAAGGCCTGAGAGCCCCTGGAAAACCCCTGGTGTAAGTCTAAGAGTCCAAAAGCCAAAGAACCTGGAGTCTGATGTTCAAGGGCAGGAAGCATCCAGCACAGGGAAAAGATGAAAGCCAGACTCGGCAAATCAGCTCATTCCACCTTCTTCTGCCTGCTTTTTCCAGCTGTACTGGTGGCCGATTGTATAGTGCCCACTCAAATTGAGGGTGGGTCTGCCTCTTCCAGTCCACTGACTCAAATGTTAATCTCCTCTGGCAACACCCTCACAGACACACCCAGAAACAATACTTTGCATCCTTCAATCCAATCAAGTTGACACAGTATTAACCATCACAGCTAGTTAAGTATTTTTGAGACTCCAATATTAGTTGAACATTTCATGGAATAAAACGTAGGATTTTAAGGTGAATGCCTTTATACGTTTGCTATTTTCTTTCTGATAAGACATGGTGCAGAATAATCAAATACATCCAATGGTTTTAGAAAAAAAATTTTAAATTTGTATTAATAGCAATTTTGAACTATATGTAGATAGTACCATGTAATATTTGTTTAAAGCTAAAATAACATGTATAATTTATTGCCTTAAATCTTAATATGAGAGAAGGTCTAAAAATTAGCCTTTTGAGCAGTTAGCCTCATTTATCAGTGACAATGCATAGGATACGTTAATAATTAGGATGTCTTGGAAGAATGTTGCAGGGAAAATAGGTTTGTTTCCTTTCAACTGTGACTTTAAACACAATCCCGGGGAAAATCTGTAAAATCTTTTCCTCTCTCACCAGCATGGCTTTCTGGAGTGAGGCAAGGAGGAAGTATTTCTAAGTAGAATTTTATTTTATCTGTATGAGTTAGGGGAAAGTTATATTGAGGGCTTTAAATGTTATGAAAAGATAAACTTTATGAGGGATACCTCATAAAAATGGATAAAATTTGTGATATCAAAAATGAAACGTACATAAATCTTGGATTTTCTTTTCTTGACATTTTCTTGGATATAAATGCGTAAGAAGTTAGAGTCTGGAATTCATAAGCAAACATTCTGCTCTCCAGAATTACACTGTTCTTCTAAACTGGTAAAAGTCATATCTCCAACATCTCCAAACATTTTCAGGCTTTTCTTTTTTGCCAAATTAATTACATTTTATTTATATCCTCAGTGCTTTTCAGTCAATTGTTGCTACAGAAAACTCTTTAATGTATTAAAGCATGTCTCAGCTGTGGAAAATAATGATTAATTGCTTTGACATCTTGGAATGAAAAATGGGAAAATGTCCCCATTCCAAGAAATGTCTTAAACAATTCTCACAGAATTTTTCCTTCATTACAATTTAACAAATGACCAAAAGGTCATTTTGTTTATTTTTGGCTAAAGGTTTAGCAGCTTGAGCAATGGTAATGAGAGTACACAATTCCATTATCCACTGACATCTATCAATGTATAACTATTATCTTAATCTGCAAGGGACATTTTACTTTCTGGCAATGAATTATCAGTAAACAGAAAATTTTGCTGATTAAAAGGTTTTTGCTGTTCAGTTTCTTTTCCTGTGTGTCATTTGCTACTTGCAGAAACATAGTGTTTTAAAGCTACTATTGAATTCAAATACACTTTTAGGTTTTTCCAAAAACTAAAATTTAAGTGATAGAGGCTTGCATATAACCAAAGAGATGTTCACCTATTTCACGCAATAAAACTCAGATACTGCCCTCACATTTTCTCACTAAATTTAATCTGGCTTATTTAGAATTCTAAAAATCATGGTTATCTGGTTGTTCTTAATGAAAACTGTAGGATTATGATCTGGCGTACCAATAATAAAAAAAAATGATTGTCAATGATGTGGCAACAAGAGAAATAATAAAATAAAAACAATTAAGATACATATATGTAAAGAGTAATATATAATTAAAAACATATGCATGTGTATTTATGTGTGTATGTATGCACTTAAATACAGTATACACATATCTGTCTATCTAGCTATACATATACACAAATTTGGTGATATTAAATATCCAGAAAATTAGATATGTGAACTTTAAAGACCTGGAGGACTTCACTGTATAATGTATAATTCATTATAAATTATTCTAATAAAAATTATTAGATGTCGTTTTGGTGTTTAGTTATATGGGCCTACTGAAAGACTCAAATAGCCGTGTGGACAATTATTATTTATTCCATTGGGAAGTTCCGCTGACATCTGAAAATTTTTTTAATGATTTATCAAAGTGTTATGGGCAAAACAATTTTTTTCTTCATTTGCATTATTTCCATCCAATGTTGTGCCATGATTGTTTTCATCATTATCATCACCATCTATGTATATATGTATGCATGTGTGTTTGTGTGTGTGTATAGATGTAAATGAAGTAGAGATTCCATAGATTACAAATCTCCAAACTTCTTCACCCCATTGTACCACAAGTCCCTATACACACACATGCACACACACATACACACACTTTAGTGACTAGGAAACCTATGGCATAAGCAAAATATTTGTCAAAGACAATATCTGGTTAGAGTCTCACTTTATATTGGAACTTACGTGAGGCAAGGAAATATTATACCAATGAGATAATGTAGTTATGTTTTATTTCTAAAGAAAATATTACAGAAAAGTTACTATAACTTGTTAGAAAACAAAAGACAATGTGAAAGTTATAATGAAGCACGTATAAGATTCTAATCTATAAATTACTGCTTAGGTATAGTTATATCAATTTCAATCAATCATTTCCTACTGTGCAGCAGATAAGAGTAAGAAGATAGCAGGGTACAATGTAAAAAAGCTTCCATTTTTGGGAATAGAAGCTTAGCTGTTCAGAAAATAATCTCTCCTTGTATAGCACACACCAAGAAGTTTTTGGGAAATGCAAAAAATAACTTCACATATATATGTGTGTGTATGTATACACAAATATGTCACAATTTAAAAAAAAATAGCCTTAGTCAATAGCTGAGCTGGTGAGTTTCAAATATCAGGGGGCATAGAGATGGGCTATTGATAGTCTCCCAGGAAGAGGACAGTGTAAAAAGTCCTAGGAACTGAGCAGAGTGGAAACTCAGATTGGAAACACTTCCACAATTCTTAAATATCATACCTTCAGTGGGTGAATCTGATAAAAAAGCAGAGCAAGAGACTATGAAGATATATACGTCTGATCATGAGTCCTTGGTGGAACAGGATCTTGAAGGCAGAGGAGACGTGTACTTGGAGATTTCTTAGCCATAATAAGACAGCATTTATTTGGATTTTGGGTCTTAATTTACGTGACCTCAGCTACCTCCAATAGAAAATTTAAAGTGAATCTAGGATGATAGTAGCTCTGGGCACCTGGCAGAGTCAAATACCTCAAATTTATAGGGGAGGAAACTGAGACAAAGGAATTAAATTCACTTAACCAAGATCACAGGTGAAAAGTCTAAACTTATGTGAACTTAATGAGATAACCACGAAATACACAAAGCAAGTATTAACAAAACTATAAGAGAAGCTGACCAATTCACTTGATGTTTAATAACTCTTACGTATTATTCCCATTGATAGATCATCCTATAAGTAACCAACCATTAAAAATGTTTTTCCATATATGTTAAGTTTATAATATAATAAATATAATATAAATATTATCAAAACTACAAATCATTGAGCAAAAACATTAAGGTAAAGTGAACCTAGAAAACGAACATTTATAAAAATTGTTCAGGTTCTAGATCTTGACATAAGTTTCAACAAAGTTCAAAGAACCAACATACATTTTTTTAATCAGCAGGTATCATTATTTTTGTTATTGATGGGAAGATTAAATGAAACACTTAATGCAGATACAGAGTAGATATGTAGTGTTAATTTTTTCTCCTTTTGTTGGTAAAATTTTCTTTATGTCCTTATCCGGAATTACAATTCATAGGTTATTTAAACATTACAAACTCAATGCACTTTAAAGTTGGAAACAGAGAATATAGGTATTTGTATATGTTTACACATTTATCAGTTGTTTCTAAGACTAGAACATGAAACTACAAGAACTTTTTACCTTTATTTTGTCAGTGCCTGGCATGCACCGGTACACCAAATCAATAACGCATTTGTGTAATAAAAAACAGTGCCTACTTCCCAGTATAGTTATGCCATTCTTAGGTTTCCCTCTAGTGAGCTCTGTTTCCCTTCATATTTTGGAGAGTTCTTGGGCTGAGAGCTGAAAGTTCTTCAATACATTGGTACATAATCTCAAACCTCACCTTAGAGTTGAGTCTATTTTTTTTAGCTTTAAATTTTCAGGAAAGCTGATAGGCTTTGGATATATTTAGTTACCAAAGTGGTGTGATTGGCAAACAAGCACAAAACATAATCTGCCACAGTTTCTATCTGGAAATTATTTCTTCTCTTTGTATAGAGTGGCTGATAGGGCAGAGAAAAGAAGACTTCTGTCATCAAGGGAAAATGGAAAGAATCTTGAGTCATTTATAGAAAATAAATGAGACCTTAGTAAAAAGAGAAAAGGAGGAGACAAGAAAAATGCAGAACTATTGGTATAAGGTCTACTGAAAGTTAAACTCATCTTATGTTGCCCTGCTTTGACAAGAGCGCAAGTTAAAATGTGTGTATGTAGTCAGAAAACAGATAACGCATTGTCTCTTTTTTTTTTTTTTTTTTTTTTTTTTTTTTTTTTTAAGTCGGAGTCTCTCTCTGTCACCAGGCTGGAATGCAATGGCGCGATCTTGGCTCACTGCAACCTCCGCTTCCCGGGTTCAGTGATTTTCCTGCCTCAGCCTCCCGAGTAGCTGGGACTACAGGCGTATGTATTGTTTTAAAATTTAGTTCTAGGTACCGCCAATCTCATGAGGGGATATGGAGTCTCCTAATTGTCAGCGTAAGCTTAAGGAGTTAGGATCAACGAAAGCTGATTACTAAGAAGATGTAAGAGTAGGAGAAAGAGGGAGATATGTAATGAACACAGGTGTCTGGCAGTAAAAAAAAAGTCAATATCTGAGATGTGAGAAAGAGTCCCAGATCATGGAGGGGATTATGTGTTAATATGCGAAAATATCTTTCCCGCTAAATACTGAGTTCTGTGTCAGCAGGAACCATCCTCTGCTTTCTTCACTGAACATTACCTGAAACATTTTAGGCCATTTAATAAATATTTATTGAATAGATAAATGGGTAGTTATTGGTTCCTGTCAGACAGCTGGATTGTAAGATGTCAGGTCTCAGATATCAATCAAATTTATTAAGACTCCTCAAAATTAATTGTTTTTTGGTCTTTTTAAAAAATACTCATTTCACATGTGATCTTCTTCAGGAACTCTAGAATAAATCTCTCCTAAGCCAAAGGCTTTTCCACTTCTTCTAATTGGAGAAAATGACTGGGAAGGCAGACCTTTCTGTCTGGAGGAAAGTTAAGGAGATCTTGTCTGCTTTGTAGCCTGGATGCATTTTGTTGGAGGTGACTACTCTATGGGGCTGCAGTTGCCCAGTCATCATAATTAATTCACGGGAGAAAACGTTGGTGAGGGTTGGAAAACGGTTCAATCAATAGAATTTGGGCCTCCTAAAGGCTCTTAGTACCTCTTTAGGAATTTCACACTCTTTGCCATCTCACTGATATGTATTTTTATTTTTGTGCTATCATGATATCGAACCATATTTTACTGTTTGTAGGAAGGAATACAGATTTCATAATTTGTATGCTACAGAGAAAGTTGTATCTTCAACTATTTTTTGCCAGCAAAGAAAGATAAAGCCCTACAAGAGAAAATAAATAAGTAATATACTTTCCAAATTATGGAAAAATGATCTGCATATATTCCTTCCCTAAGGAAACAAATAAGATGACTTCATTTATATCCTACCTTGCACCAGAAGGATTAAGGCAGCTTTGTAATGACTTTAAAAAGATTTTTTAAAACCATGCCTTTAGTATTAGCTGTTGGAAACCATTTTTGTCAGTATTGCCAATGTTCCTTAGTTGCAGCCAGTTGACAGAATCTGCAGTGACAGGTAAACTAAAGGAACTTTTGATAATGGAAACCTGGAATTCTCAGTTACCAAGGTGAGAGGAGGCATAATTGAATTGGGGTCTAAAGGACAGTGTTTTGAATATGAAACTCAAATTTCCCATTTTACATTATTTGGGTAATGCCAGTCAGGGCTTTGTAAGGTATCTGGTAATTTACATCTGACCTAAAAGAAGTAAGAGAAATAGCAAATAGATTTAACAAATCCTCTGAGTCATACAGTTGAAATGGGGACACATAAATGGAATGAAATATTCAAGATGTGTCTATGACCATGAAAATAATTTTTTCTGGCACATCTGTACAAACCTATTCATTCTGATAATATTTTTTAAAGATAAATTACATATGTATCTTCTGGAAATTACTGAAAGCAAAATTTTGAAGCTAATTAATTAAGGTTTAAGTTGTGACATTTGGCTTGGAAACCTTGTTTTCTCCTAGTAGCTTAATGCATAGATTAAAAGATCATCTATTCTTAATGTTTCAATAATTTGATATATTTATAGAACACAAGTGTTAATACCGTGAGAATTATGAGTTATTTTAAAGCTTACCACATAATAAAAGATATTTACACAAATATTTACAAAATATCTTTTTAAAGTCTGTAATGAGAAAGCTATGGCCAATAAAAGCTGGAGAGAGTGAGATTAAATGTCCTGCAGAATGTTAATATTTCCTAAACCCTAAAGTATAGCTGGATATGCAATATGTGGAGATGCTAGCAATTGGGTGGCAAAAGAAGGGAATAAGAAAGAAGAAAGCACTGGAAAAGGACATGTATATTTTAGAAGTGACAAACTGACATGATTTAGAGGAAGTCTTCAAATAAGAGAGTAGGAGGAAATTTGATTTTGTTTTGTTTTGTTTTATTTATTTATTTTTTTTGAGACAGAATCTTGCTCTGTTGCCCAGGCTGGAGTGCAGTGGTGAGATCTCGGCTCACTGCAACCTCTGCCTCCGAGTTTCGAGCGATTCTCCTGCCTCAGCCTCCCGAGAAGCTGGGATTACAGGCTTATGCCACCACACCTGGCTAATTGTTTGTTTTATTTTTTGTATTTTTAGTAGAGAGGGAGTTTTACCATGTTGGCCAGACTGGTCTCAAACTTCTAACATCAGGTGATCCACCCGCCTCGGCCTCCCAAATTGCTAGGATTACAGGTGTGAGCCACTGCGTCTGGCCAATCATTTGTATTTTTAGAAATATGTTGTGTGGTGGCAAAGTTTATTCAGTTAAAACAGTAGTTGGGAAAGATGAATCTAGCTGTGGTATGTAGTAAGTTGAGAAGAGGCAGGATGAGTGATGAGGCTGCTGTGGCAGCGATGACAGTGAAATAGAAAATGTCTGAAAACCTATAGGAGTGGTAGTTTAATCAGATAGGGAGCAAAATATGAAAGGGGAATTGTGAATGATGTAAAGAGAATTGATAGCACTTGGTGACAAAATAAATATCTCTGAAGAAACATGTTTCTCAGAGACTTGATGTTGTATCTTTTGTCATCTTGCTTATTGTCCTCAAGGGCTTCTTATAAATAACATAGAAAATTAAGCATCAGCTCTTTGATATAATAATGATTATATAAAGGTATAGGCTCAAAGTAATCACAAATACAACGTCAACAGTAACAACAGTAACACTTTAAATCTTTATTTAATCAAATTTCTCTTTGTTGACAAAGTTTCATCCTCATACTTATGACAAACAATTATGGCAAAATTTTTTTTTCGCATAAAGACAAACACTTCTGGAAGTTTATATTTAGAAAGGAA
Organism: Papio anubis; assembly: GCF_008728515.1. Taxonomy (NCBI): domain Eukaryota; kingdom Metazoa; phylum Chordata; class Mammalia; order Primates; family Cercopithecidae; genus Papio; species Papio anubis. Next base: position 145,975,496 of record NC_044977.1, read on the forward strand.
AGATTCACTTAGATACATTTCTATTATATCCAGAGAACATCTGCTCCACTTTAGAAAATTAAAGATGGCAAAATCAAAGAACTTCAACATTTTGTTTCCTGAGAAACCAAGCATCTGACAAGGGATGACTTTTGATTCTCAAAATGAATAATTTCACAGAATGTTGACTTTGAATTTAAAAAATTGCTTAGAATAGCAGGGAGATGAAACACTGACATGAAACAAATGATTTTGCAATGGTCTGGGTGAATTACAACCACATCCCTATAGATTTTAGCTTTATTGAAAAAACTTCTCAATTTTTAACATACTGAAAATAATTGTATTAAGATATGTGTCTATGCGGTTGAACTAAATCAGTTCTTTTTTGACAGGATAATTGAGAATTATGTTAAACATCCCTTACAGCTCTGTGCCAACAAATAAGTTAAATATATAAATATCTTTCTGACAAAAATTGAGAGGAAAGGAGTGAAGTCAGATAATACTGAATTCATATAAAAAGGACCATAATTACTTTGTTAAAATACATATTGGCCTTAGAAATAAAGCTAGCCATTTTATTTGACTTTATAATTTTGTTAGATTCCCTTTTATTCTATTTCAAAACATGGACTACTGATGCCATGAAGAAGAATAATTTTATTATAAGGATATCAGAAATTTGAAAGCATATCAAGCATTGTATTTATACCAGAAAAACAACATGTCTCATATATGTTTTCCAAACTTTGTCACAAATATAGATAAGAAAGGACTTCTATATAATGGCTGAATTTAGAGGCTTAAACCCTCAGGTTTGGTCTTTAGGCCTCTCTCTTGCCTTATTTGAGCTCTGCTTCTCAGTCTTCACTGGCCTAGTGGAGAAGACTTTATTCATATGGTTGGAAATATGGTTGCAAAGAGTTGCAGCTTCCATTGTCCTCACAGCTTCTAATTCAAGTTTAAGAGAGCACTTTTCCTCACTACTGCTCCGGCTGAAAAAAAAAAAGAAAGAAAGAAAGAAAGAAAAGATAAAAGAAAAGGTCTAGAGAAGGGTCTGGCTTATTTGTTTACTCATGGAATGTATATGGGGTTGGGAGCTGGGGATGGGAGGAATGAAGTCCGCTTGGTTTTTCCAATGGAAAGCGGAAAGGTTAGCTCCCCAAAGGAGAGGATGCTGCCCAAGCAATATAGGCACACTAAGCTCACAATTATTTCTGAAGGGAAAAAAAGGACTCCTAATTTACGAAAAATTTGGGAACCAATGTTTATAGGAAAATGTTCAAACTTTTCCGTATGATATCAGTATGACCCCAATTAATGTTTCCAGTCTTTTCTCTTTTTTCCTTCTTCGTATGTTTCTTCTCATCTCTTGCTGGTCTAATGATTCAGCCACACTGCCTGGTTTTTGCTGCCTTCTGGATTTTTGCCTGTTAATTCTAGTTTCCTGCAATACCTTTTAATAAAACAGACATTTAATACATCTGCTATGATTTGAATGTGTCCCCCATGAGCTCAAGTGTTGGAAACTCAATTGCCAATGTAACATGATTAAGAGGTTGGGTCTTTAAGAGGTGATAGGTTCATGAGGGTGGAGCCCTCATAAATGGATTAATGCGTTTATTATGGAAGTTTGTTTTTTTGCAAGAGAGGGATGTTATAACAGTGAGCTCAGCTTGCTTTTGTGGTCTCTTTAATTCTTTTGTTTTTCTGCCATGTTATGATCTAGAATGAAAACCCTTGCAAGAAGCCTTTGTCATACCTTTGGACTTTCCGGACTTCAGAACTGTGGGCCAAATGAACTTTTCTTTACAAATTACCTAGTCTGTGGTGTTCTGTTACAGCAGCGGAAATCAGATCAAGACACCAACTTCACCGTATTAGTGAAATATTCTTTTACTTCCCCAAGTAAAACCTTTCTTCCGTTCTGTGGAGGACTTTGTATGTGGTTATCTCAAGGATAAGTGGGAGTAGAAAAAGCAGGCACCTTCCTTTCATGCTATGAGGGAGTTCAAAGTCAAGGCTGTACTTAGGAAAAAAAGCAGTCTCACATTTCTTCATTCTGAAGCAGTATAAAGTAAATCTACATCCTTGTGACTATTTATTCATGTCTCTGTAGGAGGCAGGATTGTGCAGCATGTAAGAACATGAGCTTTAAGTTTGCATTTTAGTTCTGCTACTCACTAGCTGATCAATCTAGCACCTTAATCTCTGTAAGCCATACTTTTTTCATCTACATAAGGGGATATAAATACTAGTACCTACTTCAGTGGATTATTGTGATAGGCAATGGTTACTGGATCTAATTGTTTCAGCATATTATTCAAGTTGTCTGTATTCTTACTGATTTTTATGCCTGCTGGCTTTATGAGCAAATGAGAGTGGTCTATTAAAATCTCCTACTCTTTTAGCTCTGCAAATTTTTGTTTCGTGAAGGATTAGCTTCTTAGGTTTACACAAGGTTAAAATGTTATATGTTTTGTTTTCTTTTTTGTCAGCCTGACCTTAAGATTTTTCTTTGTTATTAGTTTTTATTAGTCTTAATATAATGTGCCTAGGTTGTATTTCTCATACTGGTGGTTTGTAATGCTTATTAAATTTTTGGCTCGATAATGGTCATGTTAGGTCTATGCCTTAATTTATCTCCATAGTTTTTGTTTACGATATTTTAAAATTGAGAGAAAAAATGTAGAGATAAACATATAGTATATCCAGATAATGGTGTTCTCAAATATTTTAAAATAAAAGTATTCATACGTGTCTAAAATACATGGCAAGCTTGAGAAGTTTGAGAGGGAACTAAAAACTTTATAAAAAATTTTAAAATTTCAAAACTGAAAAATACAATAATTGAGATTAAAGATGGGTAAATATCAGGTTAGAAACTATCATGTGAGATACTGAGACATCAGAGAAAGGCAAGTACAGAAGAAGACTAAAGAAACATAGGGAATGGAGTAAACAGAACTAACATACATATTATCCAACTCCCAGAAGTAGAGAATGAAGCTCACTTGTTTGATTCTCAGCTTCTCTCTAAGGCTGTGAGGAAATCCAGCATCCCAGATGAAATCAGTAGAGTCACGTAGATTTAATTCTTCAGTTCTTCCCAGGATCAGCCAATTTCTTACTTTTTACTCCTTATTCCTAGGGGTAGACCTTTTGTGTCTCAACCCAAAGACTATGCGTTTTACTATAGCTTTCTCCCACTTTATCCTTCCCTCAAATCCAGTTCCCAAGTTCCCAGTCTTGTGACCTGCTGAAAGGTCTAAGACATCACCCTTATGTTAAACCTTGTGGACTATTCAAAGAATTGTGGTTTTTATTCTAAATGACATGGAAATATGCTTTTTTTTTTTTTTTTTTTTTTTCCTGAGTGGAAGAATTACTCTGAGTAGCTTCAAGATCATTTTGGCTGTTTCGTTGCTCTGCTTTTCAAACACCTCTGCTAGAAATGCCAGGTGCTGTGATGGGAGAATTGGCCCTGAAATCTGAGTTCATTGATCTAGATTACCTTTGTTTCTTGATCTTAACTCTTTAATTATTTCTCATATTATCTCTTTGATGAACTCAAACATATTTTTAAATATATTTTTAAACATACATTCTGGTTATTCTCAGGCATGTTATTCCAAATTTTCACCCCATATTCTGCGAACCATTTCTGATTGATTTTTTATTTAGTTGGAACAATTTCTCCAAAACAATCTCAAAAGGGATATACAGGTACTATACACATTTCTGGAATATAGAGAAACTCTGTTAAAAGTGACAGTCTCTTCTTACTCTAGTCTGGCTTCCTATGGTCATTTTTGTTCCTCCTCTTTAGCTTGTTTCTCCTTCTTTAGACCATGTATGTTTCCTCTTCTTTTTTATAGATCTGGTAAAAGTGAAGATACAATGTCAGCTATATTTGTATTACTTAAGAGTTATTTAAATGCTTTTAACCAGATTATGTCTAATTAACAAATTTTTTTTATTAACTAGAGATAAGGTATCCCGAATACCTGAAATTTGCACCAAAATAGGGAAGGAACTTAGAGGCTAGTTTTCTAACACTGAAGGGGGCATAAGAATATGCCACAATCCTTTCCCGTAATGATTCTATCTAGCTTGTTGAATGGGCAGTTTCGCAGTGCATGTAGAACAGTTTTGAAGCTCAAACAGCTCCTGGCTACTTACTGATTTCTCTATCTGTATTTCTGCCTGGACTTGACACACAGAAAAGGTCTTGAGTCGACTGTTGCCTTGGGGAGAAAGTGGGAGTCAAATGTGCGGAGGAGTTTCATTTTAATCCTAAAAATTTATTTCCTGTTTAATCAAAATTTTTCAAGAAATGATTCACACTTAGAGCGAATTGTTTCATAAGTCCAATATTTTTGGAAGTTCGACTTTAACTGTGAAGGTTAAAATATGGAAAGAAAATTTACTCTGAAGATGAATACATTGAAATACATCAGAAAAATACTAAAAAACTCAAGGCATGTCTGAGTTGGCATTTTATTTTTGCCTACATTTATATTTATGTCTGTGGTATAACTATCTACAGAAGATATATTGTTGATGGTTGAGAGCATGTCAGCAGTTTTGAAAGAAGCCAAACTTTTTCTAAATGCAGAGTTGTCAGGAAAGTAAACTATCTACTGAAGACTAAATTTAAGCAAGTACGGATGGATTGTACTTTTCAGTTACCTACAATAGATAAATAATATGCTTATGTTTGTTAATATATATCGGTACCAAAACAAATGTTTCTTTCCAGTACATTCTAGTTGTTTATCATTTGTTCAAATCTTTGTGAAAGATATCTGATTCCATTAATACTTTTTTTCCTATGAAAAGCATAACTATACATTTTACTGTGATTTGTTAACTAATGGCTATTAAAAAATAGACATTTTTCTGAGATTCACTGGCTTTGGGCCATGCCACTAATATCCACATTTTGCTGCATGTGGTCCCCATCTGCATCCTTGTGGGGTCTTCACTCAAGGACTGATTAATTATTCCTGGGAGTCTCTACCATGTCTAAAGTGTGATCAAGTAGGGTCCTCCTTATTCTTTCACTCTGACCTCCTTTTCTGCTTCCCAGAAACTATTTTTGGTGGGAGATATGACTCATCCCTGTTATGGGAGCATCTTTTCCTTGTAAGAATTCTCTCTTTTGCGTGTGTGTGTGTGTGTGTGTGTGTATAGGTTTCAGCTTTTTGGAAACTCCTACAGCACAAAAGCTTTGAAGTCATATATAGAAGTGCATTTTCTTATACAATCACTTTGTTCAAACTAAGTTATGTTCCTCACAGAAACGGAAAGGAAAACACTCTTCTTAATTATGTGGTTGACTTGGTCAAGGGCAGCTCCATTTGCTCCTTAACCTTTGTCTTTTAAAATTCCAAATGATACCACTTTTTCAGCTTCCTTTAAAAGACTGGTATCTCTAGACTGCTCAAAACTAAATGGATGGGATTGGACTAGGGAGCACTCTCTTTTCACTTTCTTGTTCCTGGCATCCCCAACTCATTGCCTTATTTGGCATGTGCAAAATAGAAACCAAAGCAAATGTTAAAAATGAAAAAAACCAAATAAACAAAATGCTAACTTTATTCCTCAGCAATGACATAAGTTGTCATGACACTTTGTCTCAGTTATTCAAAATTCTCATGTTACAAAAAATACCCATTTTTGGATGAACTTCCTTATTTGAGGTTTTTCATTTTCTATTTCTAGTTCTTCTAGAACAAATTGCTATGATTCTTTTTTTGATCCATATGTACATACATATTATGTGTATGTATGAATGTATACATACACATATGTGTATGTATACATGCATGTTGTACACGTGTGCATATGCATATACATGTATAGAGTTCAAAAATGTATATATTTATGTATACAAAAATATATGTATACATAATATGTGTATGCACTTACATATACCTATCTATGTATGTGTATGTATATGTATGTATACATGATATGTATCTGTATAGTCATATATGTGTATATATATATATTTTTACATCTGTAATATGTGTCTTTACATGTATGTATCTAAATCTATACACACATGTAAATATACATATTATGTATGTAAAAATTTAGATTTTTTGAGCCCTACGGGAGCTAAATTTATTTTTAAAACTTTCCAGAGCCCACTTCAATTCATACCTTTGTATACTTTTATGAAACTTCTGGCACTGGGTACCGTGGAAGGCAATGAGAAAAACTTACTTTAGTAAATACCTTTCTACTATGCTTGTCGAAGGGATAGTGTCCTTAAAGACGCCATTACCTTTTAATGTAGCTCATCTTTCTCACTCAGAGGTTTTGCAAGTAAATAAATATATTTGGTTTTCCAAAGCAAGGATTGAAATGTCCCTTCCTTCCTTCCTTCCTTCCTTCCTTCCTTCCTTCCTTCCTTCCTTCCTTCCTTCCTTCCCCACTCCCTCTCTTTTCTTTTCTTCCCTCCTTCTTTCCCTTTTTTCCTTCTTTTCTCCATTTATTTCCATTCTTCTCCTTCTTTCTTTTTGGTCCTAATTAAATTAAACCAGAGAGTTAAGCAATATAAATATGTTTGGCTCAGTCTTAAAATTGGACCAAATTATCTAGAGATTCAGTGGCATTTATATTCTTGTCTTACTATTTGTTTGCTTCTACTTTGTAATCTCATTGCTTTTAACAAGTTATGCTTTTTTGAGGGCCAAATTGGGTTGTTCTTACCTACTTTCCTAGGTTAGTGTTAGACAAAATAGCAGATTTTCAGCAGCATAGTGGAAGATAATTTGTTAAAATCTTTCATGTTAAATGCTCACATGAAATCTGTTTACCTGATCCTTTTTTTTTTTCAAAATTCCTTTGACAATAATTTTTCAATTTAAATTTATCATTTAAAGTCTCCTTTTAAAGGCTGAGCTTAGAGTGAATTCTATGTACTTTGTTTATAGAATGGATAGGAGAAATATTTGATGCAAAATACTAGTTTTCCAGATTTAATCAATTCTTGTAAAGTCATTGCATCCACTTTCATGCTCTGAACCACAGATTTCATGCTTCTGTTTTGTGTGCAAAAAACGACATTACCTCCCAAACACTTACATTTATTCAAGACATTTGTCTGTTTGGTTTCTTTTAGATTCTAATCATGTTTGCTACATTTAAAATCTATGTTTTTAACAGTAAACTACATGTTTCTACCACAAATTTATGGCTGACCACTTTTCCTGGACTCATGGCTGAGACCTCATGTTTAGTGGTAATTTTCTGAAGTCATTTATTTTGCTTTCCAATGCTGTCTGTTAAACTAATTCTCTATTCCATGGTTTTCCTACTCCACCCCTCATTCCCTCTCAGGAAAGTGCCACACTGAGGAAGTGCTTTCTTTTTTCAGTGGTAAATCACTGGAGTAATACTCACTTTGTAACGAAGGGTCTTCCCTTTCCATAGTTACAGATTTTGTTTTTTGACACAATCCTGCATGTTCATTTTATTAGTGAGTTAATAAGACCTCTTTTGGTTGCAAGAGTCAGAAAACATTCTGAAAACTGACATAAAGCCCAAAAGAGAATTTATTAGTTGATATAACTCAACATCTCTGTGGCAAAATTGTATTCAGGCTCAGATGTATCAAGGTGCTCAAAAATCTGTTACCCGAAAGCTATTTTTCCCATGTCTCAGTTATGCTCTGTTCTGTGTTGAACTCATTCTCAAGCAGGTTGTGTTGCTGACTCAGGAATCTGTTCGTTTTCATCTTCATAGCTGAGAAAGCCTAGGAGAATGAGATTCTCTATTAATTTCCCTGCACTCTTTCATACCGGCCTTGTCTGCCTCCAGAGTTCATTGTGGGTCAAGGAGTTGCAATGCAATAATTGGTACTGATGCCCATACCAGGAGCCTGGAAGATTAGATGAACCCCACATTTACTTTGGATCAGTGATCTAAGAGTCCAGGAACAGTAGTTTGCCTGGGAAAATTTGGCTATTGATATTAGAAAAAGAGGGAATGAATATATAATCCTCGATGAAGTGTTCATTGTGGATATTTTTCTACTAAAATTTTCAACGTGTTCATTCCTTCAGGATACAATTTGACTTCTGAAATGAGGTATTCAAAGTCCTGATTATTTTACTTTCTGAAACATTGATCCAATTACACTAGTCTAATAATTAGTCTCCTTATAAGGGAGCTAATAAAATAAAATATAATAAAAACTAGATAACTTTACTATGTTCCTCTCTTTTGTAAAAGTGTTATAAATACTCCAATCCATCACTCAGTAACCTTAAAATCTAACCATTTTAAAACACTGTTATTGACCATTCTAGTCCATCATGTTTTATTTCATCTTTGAACTCCAAATGATTTTATTGTTTATAGTGTTGTCAAATATTGTTTATCTTTTATTTATTTGTTTATTTTTTGTGTGCATATCTGTAGGAGTCACAAACTGCGACTTGTTAGTTGTATTTTGGATATTATTCATTGGAAAATAACTCATAAGGGCAAAGAATCTACTATACATTTAGTAAAGAGTTTAAATTAGATCGAATATTATTAACTTTAAGAGTTAATAAGTTACACAGATTTAATCAGTTCTTATGAAGCCATTTCATACCCTTTCATGGATGCTTTGAAAAGCATTTTTACATATATGTGCAATACTTTTTTTTGAAGGGTTATGAATGTAGATTATGCCATTTCTATACATTAGTTTATGTCGATTATTTTCATCTTCCTTGATGTATCTACTATCATAATACTAATTGTATATTTTATGTTTATATCCTGTAAATTTTAATACATGATGGATTTTTACATTTTTATTAACTCCTTGACTCTTTCATATAACCTGAAAAAAAATACTTGATTAATTAGAACTTTCATTTTCTGCTTTGACATCTTCATTCTTAGCTATATTTGTAATTCTTAACACATCCTAAATTTATGATTTTTACTGAATAAATCATGATTTATCTCTATAAATCAACTGATATTCTAAAGGTTGAAAATTGGGAAAAAATAAAATTATTGTTAATATATCTGCTTAGGCATTTTACTCTGATAAAAGGTGCTGTTTTGGACCGAATTGTATACTCCCCAAGACAGAAGCCCTGGCCCCAGTATGACTATAATTGGAGCTAGGGCCTTTCAAGTGGTAATTAAAGTTAAATTCAGTATTTTCTAATGGTGGAGCATTATTCCAATAAGACTATTGTCCTTAAAAGAAGAGGATGAGACATCAGGAGTGTGCAAGGTCAGAGTAATGCCATGTGAAATCATAGCAGGAAGGCTGTCATCTGCAAACCAAGGAGAGAGGACACAGGAGAAACCAAACCCTCTAACAACTTATCTTGGACTTCCATCTTCCAGAAATGTGAGGAAATACATTTCTATTCGTTAAGCCACCCAGTCCGTGGTAATATTTCATGGCAGCTTTAGCAGACTGGCAGACAAAAACAACATTATTGTATATTACTTATCAGATTTAGTTTAAAAAATTATATTAGTTTAGACCTATTTTTGTATTTCAGTAAGTTTTTCTTTAGCTGAACCTGAAGGTGTAGTGTATTTTAAGTATGGCCTTACTATAGTCATTTATCACTTCATCTGAATTCCAAAATAAAAGTTTCATAAACTCACCCATCACTTTATATTTCCAGGGTTTGAACCTTGCAAATGGTAATGAAGTACCTTTTAAAGCTAGTTTTAGCTTTCTAAGAATAAATTTGGAAACTGAAATAGTGTTGTAGCTCTTGGTGACAATATATATTATCTCACTGGGTAGAATTATGTTAGGAAAATCTACACATTGAAATAGGTATAACCTCAGTGAATTGTGATAAAACAATAAACATTCTTCTTAAGAAGAGTGGGGAGGAAGAAAGAGATTTGGGGCTCAATAGGGTGGGTCTCTTTCTTTCTCTCTGTTCTTTTCTGTCTCTGCCATAAAATATTTCTAAGTTGGCATAAGTTCCTTACTATTCATCAGCACACTAATGTGATTATTTTTAGAACAGACAGATGCTTGGATCTTCTAGGACTTTCAGAAGCACTTATTTTGCATTGAAGGGATTATAAATCTACTGCATGTGGTTAAAGACACAAGTGTACTGATATATAGATTTGTGATTTGGACACTCACAGCAATATCTAAGTTTAGCCCATATGCTGCCAAAAGAACTATACACTTTAGTCACATAAATTTAAAAGTGACAAGTTGGTGAAAAGTGTCACTTAGGTTGTGTGGTGACATAAAGAACAAGAGAATAATTGATTAGCTGATTTTTTTCCTTTTTTCATTTTGTCTATAATTTTTGAACTATTACATTTTTAATTGAGTGATTATGATTTGAGCTTAGATTTGAAAGAAGTGTTCAAGGAGGACTGCAAAATTATGGAGACATTAAAATTTTTAAGCATATTCGTAACAGTTTGGAATGAATAAAAAAATTAGTAACGAACAAAATAAACACTTCTTTATAAAAATAAGAGCTGTGTCTTCTGTGCCAGGTACTGCATTAAGTTATTGTGTTAGTCCATTCACACATAGCTATAAATAACTCCTGGAGACTGAGGAATTTATAAAGAGAAGAGATTTAATTGACTGACAGGTCTGCAGGCTGTACAAGAGGCGTGGCTGGGGAGGCCTCAGGAAACATACAATCATGACGGACAGTGAAGGGGAAGCAAGCATATCTTCACATGGTGACGAGAGAGACAGCTAATGGGGAAGTGCCACACACTTTTAAACAACCAGATCTTGTGAGAACTCACTCACTATCAAGACAACAGCAAGGGGAAAGTCAGCCCCCATGATCCAATCTACTCCCACCAGGTTCCTCCCCAACATTGGGGATTAAAATTCAACATGAGATTTGGGTGGGGACACAGAGCCAAACCATATCAGTGATGAATATATGCTTGTCACATTTAATCCTTCAAGCAACCCTATGAAGTAGGCATTATTTTATAGGTGAGTGAACTAAGTCACATATGGTTACTCAATGGAGGACACACAACTAACAAGGGATTTGAACCAAGACTACCCAGTTGTAGGATGTAGACTCTTTTATCTGTGAAAACTACACAAACTTTCTGTGTGCTGAGGTGAACACATATTAGGTAATTTATTCAGTCATAGGGTTAAAACATATGCATGGTACTGCAATTTTTATAAAAATATAGCATTTTAATAATATTTACTTTTCTAGATAAGTTTATTAAGTTGTACTGCCATTTCTCAATGGTTGATAAAATCATGGACATCTGGGGTAAAGAGCCTGGTATTTATTTTCAGCCCTCATTTATTATTAATGAAAATAAATACATTACTAATTTCATAACCTTTTGAATTTTATATAAGGATTTAATTCTTTTTGATTTACTAAAACCTTGCTATAATCCTTCTTTGGTAAGACATTTGTTAATACTTTTTTTTTTTTTGCAGATAAGGCAAAGGATACAGGTTTCTAAATAAACTAAGAAGTCTAGATGTTAATCTAGTTTAGTTCCAGATGAACTAAAAAGTCTGTTCGTCTTCAAACCAACAAGAGTGCTAGAGGACTTTTGACTCATTACCTTCATAGAAAACCACAAAATAACTTTAGCCACAGTCAATGTTCACAGCGTGGTCCGTGGAACAAAGGAAATACTTTTCTGGCAATTAGATGTTATCTGCAGAGAGGGCGGGGTATTTATCCAAGGCTGGGTGAAAAATGCCGTCTTTTTCCTGAAGGACTATCTATATCTACATCTATATCTATCTATATCTATGTGTCTATATGTATATATCATCTATATAATCCATGTATCTATATGTCTGTAGCATCTACATCATCCATATCTATATCTATATAAAAATATATCTGTATATTTATATGTATGGATCTTTCAGTGAGATCATATTTGTGCAGGCATTTGAGCTTCCAAATATTTCACTGGTGAGCCCACTGGAAGTAAATTATTTTTTAGTTTCATTTAGTTACTTTTAGTAGTATTTTGTGGAAGAGGATGTAAGATGGATTCTTCCCTTTCCCATCCTTCTTGGCTCTAACAAGTTGAAAAATTTACCCAAAAAGTCAAATGGGGCAAACTATAATATAGGTTTATCACTGGTGACATTAGATTGTAGAGAGTGGGGTGGACCTGATGTCAAAAGAGGGCCTTCTCTTTTAGGACCACAAGCCCATAGTGTGGGGTGGACCCACCTCTTCACTGAGTATCAGATGGGAAGGTGAAACAGAGAAGAGGCCTTGATGGGCCGCACAAGAGAGGTGCATTTTTTTCTGCCTCTGACGTGCTGACTACAAGAGCAAGTTCCACTATGCTTGGGTTCTGGGAAACCACAAGTAAGAGAGAGGCTGTGTACAGTCAGCATAGATTCCACAGAACTCACTGGTAACATGAGCCAATTATGATTCACTTTCTTGGGGGAGGAGCAATTAATAGGATGAATAAAAATGTGGACACTTCTTCCTCAGAATCTGGAATTATTGGCAGCAGTTTCCTTTTTGGAGACCACAATGGGAATGTAGTAAGATGATCTGAATCTTCTCTGTCTCTAATGTTACGTGCTGTGCTCTTTTAACCTATTTTCACATAGAATCTGAATCAAAAATTCTCTGTTCTTCTATTTTTCTCATCAAATTATGCTCAGCCACACTCTGCAAAGCAGCTTACTAGAGACTGTATAGAGGACCCACAACAGATTTATGAATCTCACAGACAATACAACGCTAGCAACATAAAAATCAGTTTGAAACCATTCCCTTTATTAAATATCTGTGTATACATTTTAAAGACAGTTTTATATTATAGTCAAAATATTAAAATCCTTTACAGCACTCCTGCCTCAATATTTTTATACGATAAGATTATTCTTAACAATGTAAGACTGAGATATTGAGGCTATTTCTCTCTGTGTCTGTTCATGACCGACAAGAGAGCATAGCCCCAGTAGAGGCATCTACTCTACAAGCATGAATGACACTTTCAGGAAATAGTCAATTGTTACAGGTATGCCAACCAGTAAGTCGTGAGTCCTGCCAATCCTTTTATAGCCTGTTACTCCCTGAACAGGGAAGGTTTACATTTCGAATCAAGCACCTCTGATACATTCGTACTTACGAAGGAATTTGCTTTCTTCACCACCATTAGGAAATTTTATAGTTCTTTTTTTCTATTTAGGTGAGAAACCAATCTATATCAAATCACATAAGAATTGTAAAATTGTGTGTGTCCATGTCAGGGGTGGGATACAGGCATTGGCTACCATGAAGTAGTCCAAGATAAAATCCACTAAGAAAATAGAACACGACCATTAAATAATACAGTTTCTGCTCCTATGTTGAGAAAGATGACCTATGTTTCCATTCCATATCATTTTTTTTCTTTGATTGTTTGTTCTTTTTGAGATGGAGTCTCGCTCTGTTGCCCAGGCTGGAGTGCAGTGGCCAGATCTCAGCTCATTGCAAGTTCTCAGCCTCCCGGGTTTATGCCATTCTCCTGCCTCAGCCTCCCAAGTAGCTGGGACTACAGGCACCCGCCACCTCGCCTGGCTAGTTTTTTGTATTTTTTTAGTAGAGACGGGGTTTCACCCTGTTAGCCAGGATAGTCTCGATCTCCTGACCTCGTGATCCTCCCGTCTCAGCCTCCCAAAGTGCTGGGATTACAGGCTTGAGCCACCGCGCCCAGCCCATATCATTTTTTATATTTCTGCCTCTACATTCTGGGAATCTTGATGATATCATCCCTAGAGTCTGGGAGGAAGATGAATGGATTCCACAAACTACTGTTGGCATGATGATGCTATTGCATTGCTACTGAGGTCCCTAGAAGGAAACTCTTGCCAATGCTTCTACATTCTGAGGAAGGAGTGAGGAGTTTTGTCTTCATCCTAATACTTGTTCCTCCCTAAGGGAGTGAATAGTGATTGACTTATGTTACCAGTGAGTTCTACAGAAACAATGCTGACAGCACATAGCCTTTCTCTTACTTATGGCTTCCCAGAACTCAAGGCTAGTGGAACTTGCTCTTGTAGTCACCAGGACAGGAACAGACAAAATTCACCTTCCTTCTGCAGCCCATCAAGGCCTCTTCTCTGTCTCACCTTTCCTTCTGATACTCAGTGAAGAGGTGGGTCCACCCCACTCTATGGGCTTGTGGTCCTAAAAGAGAAGGCCCTGTTTTGACTTCAGGTCTACCCCACTCTCTACAATCCAATGTTACCAGCAATAAATCCAACATTATCATTTGCCCCATTAGACTTTTTTGGTCAATTTTTCAATTTTATAACCAAGAAGAATCGGAAAGTAAGGACTCTATCTTAGGCTCTCTCAAAATTCTACTAAAATAATCAAAGAAAACTAGAAAGTAATATAATTCCAGGGGACTCACCTTTAAAATATCTAGAAGATCGAGTGCCTACACCATTGTGATCTGTGTTGCAATAACTATCTATGGAGAGAGAGAAAGAGAGTTCAAGCCTTCAAAGCAGTTCAAAGCAGTCAGATATATATATATATATATATGTATAATATAAAATAAATATCTATATAATTATATTACATATAATTATATATTATATATTATATATATTCTATATTCTATATTATATATATAGAGATGGATATATATATGGATATATATACATCTGGAGATATATTTGGATTGTATATATGAATACCTATGGGTACACACACACACACCAAACAAACATATACATATGTCATATACATGTAAACAATGTGGATATACATATATATATATATTCTGTATATTAAGCCAGTGTATAAATTAAGCTTGTTATTTTAACATAAGATATTTTTTGTCAGTGACTACTGATGGCTGAATATCAATAGCCATTTAAAGTTGTTTTCCTATGTCCTTTTGTTCTTTTATATTTTCTTTATTTCATTTCTTCCTTCTGAATATTGCATGTGTGTACTTTAAAACATGCATCTTCCCTATTGCATAATTGTATTTTATAAAAATGATTGTGTTTTGCTAATTAATGAGCATGTAAAATTGCATAGCATCTATTCATAAAAACTGCATTATAATAATTGTAGTTTACACATGTTTGATTCGACATTTCTGGGAATAATGAATAAAAACATTAAGTTGACAACTCAGTCATGCTGTGCTAGGCGATCTCCATGTTCTTCATATTCAAAACAGCATCTGCATATGTGATATAGTAACTAGAATGTTTCCTGTGGATCGTGAGGGAAGTTTGCATCTCCAACTCATTTACAAGTATTAAAAAGTCCTTTTGTGTAATATTTTTTGTGCTCCTGAAAGCTATATCTATTTTCACACAGTCTCACTATTGAAAAACCCAGGGAATAAAAATCTATGTTGAAAATACCAGAATGAAAGGAGTTCACTTTGGGACAATTTTTAAGGATTACTGAAAATATAGGACAATTAATCAAATAGTCTAATGTGGCACTGAAGATGAAATATATGGTATTCCAGTAAATCTCTTGTGGATTTAGGCTAGTCATATTAAAGTAAGCTAATCAGATATTTGGAAAGTAAGGTGCTATCCATTGATTTTCTTTGCTAGGGGAATGGCATTTTACCATTTATATTCCTCAAACCTTGAAAGTGAATTGCTATCAATTTTGTTCAATCGATCTATATTTTTTTGTTCCTTTTAAGGATGCAAATTAAAGCTAAATATTGATTACTTGGGGCAACCATTAAGCCTTAATTGAAGACATCTTTGTTGTTCCTTGGAACAGATTAAAGGCAATGATCTAACAGGTAAAAGCAAATCATAGATAAAAGATTATATGAACCCTGACAGAATGTTGTCCAAAGTCAAACTCCAAGTGCATGTGTGAAGCTGTATATAGCTGAAAAATATATACATTTTCCAAACTGTTTGATATTTCATATTCCATATTACTGAAGCCAAGGTCAGCAATATGGAATGTGGAATATCAAACAAATTTAAAAATGGAAAATAAAGAGGGTTAAGAATTATTCAGTAAATAAAGTCAATACAGTTTGAATCCTTTTAAATGTTAGATTCATAGGTTTGTTGGCTGCATGAATATAATCTTTTGAGAAGTGTCTATTCATGTCCTTTGCTCACTTTTAAATGGGGTTGTTGGTTTTATTCTTGTAAAATTGCTTAAGTTCCTTGTTGACTGTGGATATTAGATCTTTGTCATATAAATAGATTGAAAAAATTTCCTCCCATTTTGTAGGTTGTCTGTTCACCTGATGATAGTTTCTTTTGCCATGCAGAAGTTTTTAGTTTAATTACATACCATTTGCTAATTTTTGCTTATGTTACAATTACTTTTGATGTTTTCGTCGTGAAGTCTTTGCTCATGCCTATATCCTGAATGCTATTTCCTAAATTTTCTTCGAGGGTTTTTATAGTTTGGAGTTTTACATTTAAGGCTTTAATCCATCCTGAGTTAATTTTTTTACAAGGTGTAAGGAAGGGGTCCAGTTTCAGTTTTCTGCATATGGCTACCCAGTTCTCCCAGCTTCATTTATTAAAGAGGAAATCCTTTCCCCATCGCTTGTTTTTGTCAAATTTATCGAAAATCAAATGGTTATAGTTGTGTGGTCTAATTTATGAGCTCTCTATTCTGATCCATTGGTCTATGTGTCTGTTTTTGTGCCAGTACCATGCTGTTTTGGTTACTCTAGCCTTGGAATATAGTTTGAAATCAGGTAGTGTGATGCCTCCAGCTATTTTATTTTGGCTTGGCATTGTCTTGACTATACAGGCTCTTTTTTGCTTCCCCATGAATTTTAAAATATGTTTTTCCAATTCTGTGATGAATGTCAATGGTAGTTTAATGGAAATAGCCTTTAATCTATAAATTACTTTAGGCAGTATGGACATTTCTACGACATTGATTCTTCCTACCTATGAGCATGGAATGTTTTTCCATTTGTTTGTGTTCTTTCTGATTTCCCTGAGCAGGGGTTTGTAGTTCTCCTTGAAGAGGTCCTTCACTTCCCTTGTTAGCTGTATTCCTAAGTATTTTACTCTCTTTGTAGCAATTGTGAATGGAAGTTCATTCATGATTTGGCTCTCTGCACGCCTGTTGTTGGCGTTTAAGAATGTTAGCATTTTTTTGCACATTGATTTTGTATCCTGAGACTTTGCTGAAGTTGCTTATTAGCTTAAGAAACTTTTGGGCTGAGATGATGGGGTTTTCTAGATACAGGATTATATCATCTGCAAACAAAAATAATTTGATTTCCTCTCTTCCTATTTGAATATCTTTATTTCTTTTCATTAGAGAAGTACAAATCACAACCACATTGAGATACCATCTCAAATCAGTCAGAATGATGATTATTAAAAGTCAATAAACAATAGATGCTGGTGAGGTCGAGGAGACAAAGGAGCACTTCTACACTGTTGGTGGGAGTGTAAATTAGTTCAACTCTTGTGGAAGACAGTATGGGGATTCCTCAAAGATCTAGAAGTAGAAATACCATTTGATCCAGCAATCCCATCACTGGGTATATGCCCAAAGGAATAGAAATTATTCTATTATAAAGATATATGTATGCACATTTTTGTTGCAGCACTATTCACAACAGCAAATACATGGACTCAACCCAAGTGCCTATCAACAGTAAACTGGGTAAAGAAAATGTGGTATGCACACACACATGGAATACTATGCACTCATAAAAGGAACAAGATTACATCCTTTGCAGGGACATGGATTGAGTTGGAAGCTGTTATCCTCAGCAAAGTAACGCGGGAACAGAAAACCAAATATCGCATGTTCTCACCTATAAGTGGGAGCTGAACGATGAGAACATATGGTTGCGTGGGGGAGCAACACACACTGGGGTCTGTCAGCAGGGAAGTGAGAGCATCAGGAACAATAGCTAATGGGTCCTGGGCTTAATACGCGAGTGGTAAGTTGATCTCTGCAGCAAACCACCATGGCACATGTTTACCTGTGTAACAAACCTGCACATAATGCACGTGTACCCACGAACCTAAAATAAAAGTTAATGAAAACCAAAAGTTAGTTTCTTGGCCTGACTTGCTCAGGTAGTCTAAGAGAGCAAGGCCAGGCAAGAGTCACATAGTTGCATAGGTAGAGAGGAGTAGCTTCACCATAATTAATCCTGGGCGATAATATTTTTCCCTATCTCCATTTCAGTAGAATTGGCCCTAATAAACTTTCCTTCCTTTTTCTTCCTCTGGTAAAAAGAAATAGTTTCTCTATCTTAGAACTCATCAACTGCTGCTCAATTCCTAGTTTCCAGTGGGAAGGAGAACAGATATAGTGTAACTGTCTTCTTTTAATCATAGGTTAGCTCTCTCGAAATCACCATGTTCATCAGGATGATAGGCAACAAAATGTGGAATGTGCCTATGATATAATTGTAATTCTGTGCAGTGGTTACAAGACATGAAATAGATCTACATATTACAGAATAAATAGATTTCCAAAGCATAGATTGAGGAAAACGAGCAGAATAATTATTTTATATAAATTATAAACTGAAAGCTACATAAGTGTTAGAGACATACATACAAAGTATCTTTGAGGACATACCTTAAATACATCAAGGTGGGTTTCATGAGGGAAGAGGAACAGTACTTGAGACAGGGGATGAAAGGAAAATGATGAAACACAAAAAGCTACGCAGAGATAGGTAATAATAAAATGTCATGGTATTAGAAGTAAAAGTAAAATCACTGTGTTGCAGCTGCTGTCCATGTAAATGAAGGAAGAAATTAAAATCAATTGATGAAAGTCTGAAATCCCTGTGTTTTTCCCTCTACAGTTTAACTAATCAGTGAATTTACGGAAGTGAAACCACTTTTTATTGGCAAACTTTCACATTTACCTGGTATGACTATCAAGGAGAATTAAGAAAACACCTTGTATTTGCAATAACTTTAGAATCGTTTTGAGGGCTTCCTCTTTAAGTTATCCATGGGAGGGCAACGAGACAGTGACCTGGTTTTCATGTGGTAAAGTCAGTGACACAGAAGATAACTTGCCTCATCTCACGCTGCTTACACTATTAGGGACCAAAGCATGTCACGGCATCCTTCACTCCACGCTTCCTGGTTTGCATATAGAGAGAAACACAATGTCAAGAAATAAGAAAACACGGACCATGCATCTCTGGAGAGAGCCTTCTGAAGATTTTAAACCGCTGATAATAAGCTGACATTGTTTTATCAGCCTCTGTTAATTAAAGACTACTTATCTATTTATCCTACAATGAACAAAGGATTTCGGTTGGCAGAACTGATAACCTTAAATAATGTAATTGTGAGTTACAAAAACCAAAGGAGAAATGAGCCTTGGATGTAAGAAATCCTGTGGAGCTGTGGAGAGCAGCTGAACTAGAAACAGGGAATTCGATGCTTTTTTCTTTCAGTTCCTTCATTGGTACGCTGAATGTAATAATACCTTCAAATGAAGAGTTTGAAATAATAAAGTCCTATTTGCTAAGATCAAGCTTCCATGGGGAAATATGCCCTCTTAGTAGGAAACTGTTAGAATCTCAGCTCATACTGGGATTGGAAAAACCATACATCTTTAATTTCTGAATGCATCGTGTGAGAAAGCAACTGACAAATTGATATCTACCAGGTAAAAAATGACATTAAAAAGAATACTTTCACAAAATCATACAATGGTTATATTTATATAATTATGACTTAAAAGAGTTTCTGATGAAGCTGTGAAAACATCGTTTATCATACTATAAAATAGCTGTTTGTATGACCAAGACCAGAAATAATAATGTCACGGTTGTACATCTTTATGCAACTTGTACCATATCATTTTAACCTCACTATAATTATTTGAAGAATAGAGGCTCGCTGTTATTCTATTGAGATTTTGAGAAACTAAAGTTCTAAGTGATTCCTTTAAATAGATCACACTACTTGAAATGTTTGAAAACCACTGAGTTATACTGAAATTTTCTTCCCAGTTCTCACACGGATCTAAATAATAATAGGCTTGGTAGTCATAGCTCAACTCTGTCCTGGTATAATGTTTCATTACATCCATCATTATCATGAAATGTAAAAGTATTGAGTCTTATTTAAGCAGTACAAATCATAGACAGGGTATGTTTTAGTACAAGGTGGCCAGTGTGTGATATCCAACAATAGAAATTTTGGCTGTGAGTATTAGAGTAATAATATTTTAAGACTTTTATCATAATACCAAATGTGTACTTCCAAAGAATGGGCACAAATGTAGGTTTTATAAAATTATAAGCATTGATCTTGTATATACAACAGTGGAGATACATTTCATATATATAATAAATGAAATGGTAATCTCTTGTCTAAATGTGTAAGATAGTCAAGCTACTCAGTGTGTGGGGGAATTCGGAAATCATTATATGACGTGTTTAAGGTTACCAGGATATGTTAATGCACTGCGGCCCATTTAATGCTTGACGTATTTCACAAGTATGCACAATTTACTCCCGGGTACTATATTTATAATGTGTGACAAATTTTTTCAATGCCAATTGGTTGGTTTCCCAGGGAGCTTTATTACCACCTTACTTTGAAAAACTTCTGGCTTGGCCCACACTGAGAAGATATCAGTCTGTCTCTGCCACAGGTCTGAGCAGGCTACCTTGCCTTTAACCTTCTGTACAAAGACTGCCTCATCAGATATCCCTCAGCAATTAGATCCATCTGAACTAACACAGTTTATTGTTAAATGGCCTTATTAATATCATGCTTCCCTGACTCTGGACTTGCCTGGTTCATCCATTCACTTCTGTTTAGGAGTGTGCAGACAGCCTCTACAGTTTGACCAGCCTTCTGAATATCCCTATCTATTTCTCTGTTGAAATTTTTATGATTTCTCTCAATTTCCAAAATGAATCCAACCAATCATTTCTGTACGTGAGACTCAATTTACATTCTCTTTTAAGTTTTTTTCTGCGCCTCAGAGAAAAAATGGAATAGCATGTGTTGAAAGGAATAGTGAAAGGAAGCAAATAAATGGCATAAGCAAAATTTACTGTAGCACAGAGATAAGAAAACAAAGTATAGAAAACTCTTTGTCACTCAAAAAAAAAAAAAAAAAAACTATAGCTGAGATCTATAGGGAAAAAGAAAGGCAGAAAAAAAAGGGAGTATAGTTGTCAAATATGGGTTAGTGTCATATATTGAAAAAACATATAATGCCCAATTGAAAAACCTATTAGATTATGATATAAATGCTATGTGTCAGCTGAGAGCTGTGGTCATGTTGAATGTGCACTGCAGAAAGCTGAAGCCTCACCACTGTCTCCCCAGCAAGGTCTCTCTTACATGCAAGCTGGAAGGAGGCTTGCTGATGTCAGTCTCTGAATTCTGATGTGGGCGAGAGGCAGCCCATAGTGATATAGGTGGAAAAAGACTTTAGCTTCATATGCTACACCAGACTTTGAACTTGTCTTAATTACTACTGCGTCTACCCAAGAGTAGAGCACAATTTCTCTAGTGCTGCATTGAGACAGCAAAATGGATAGATAGTAATGATCACAAGTCAGAAGAATCGATTCAGGCCAAGTATTAAGTGCATATTCAACGGCAAAAGTAAAAAGCCTGCAGCAAGTTTTCCAGCAATGAAAAGAAGGTAATAAAATGCCTCATTCTGATGAGAAAAAAATGACCTTTCAAATCTGGGGCAGGTATATGAGACATAATTAGATTCTTATTTCACCAGTGGATGTCTATGTGACAGAGGAAAATGCATTCTCTTGTTTTCTCCTGTTACATACAAAATAACAATGAAAATACCTAAAATTCATTGGTTTTTACTATGTAACAGGCATTATTCTAAATCTTCGTTATATGTAACTTAATTCTGACACAATTCTAAGGTCTACAAGTTAGGTACTAATGTTGACCCCATTCTACACATGATAAAACTTAGGCACAAAGAGTTTCAGTTGCTCAGATGTAATGTAAACTTAGAAGTGCCTGGATTCCACCCCCAAGATCTTACTGAATTGGTTCTGGGTGTGGCCTGGTCTCAGGATTTAGAAAAGTTGTCCAGATGCTTTTAATTTGCACATAGGGTTGGCATCACTGGAAAAATTCAGAGCTTAACTTGAGGGTAGCTTTACGGTGAAACCTACACGCCCAGGATGAAGTCACGTTGACCTGGATTTGAATTCACAGGCCCACATATATGAACCGTGTGATTTTTAGAAATTTGTGTTTCTTTCCTCATATTCAAGTTTCCTCATCGGTACACTGAAGATAGTAATACTTCCTTTGGTTTTATAGATAAGCACAATAATCTGTTAGCAATGCATAAATGTTCCTTAGCATAGTGGTTGGCATATTGTGACCACCTCAATAAACTTTAGTGTTTTTTTTTTTTAAATAATAAAGGCAGATCATGGATTAATTTTTTTTTCATTAGATTGAGATGTGTATATGGAAAATCAGTAAGCTATAGCTGTTTTTCACTGAATGTAATGCCTTAAATTATAACCTCTAAGAATGCTAAATGATATATATCATCTATATATTGCAATCTAATTAACAGAATCTTCTATTCCTACCCTCTTATCCCCTCAAACCTTTATAATCCCTGATGGCCCAGTATTCCTGAATCTCTCTACCTTGCCTCAGACTTGCTTTCTAAAATGTCCATTGGAAAATCCAAGACTGTCTTACTGACCATCCTGGAGCAAACATTTAATTTGGGGGCAGGTTCATCATATTGAACATTGTTCTAGGAGACACAGAACCATGAGTCATCCTATCATTCTGTGAGGTCTTGTACTGATTCCCAACTTAGATCCAACATCTGTTTTTCTGATTTTGCTTAATTCCCTGTTTCCTGGTTCATAACCATGGCCATGTAAAGGTTTCAGGTTCTTGCTTGCCACAAACTACTCTTCCCAAGTAATGGCAGATGAGCAAGTACGTGACATCATCCAACTATAGATGCTTATGAGCAAATACCTTGGCTATAAAAACCTCTTTGCTGGGACAGAAATATTTCGAAATGTCCCTTTCACTGTATATGAGTGTTTTCACTGTATATGAGTTTTAAAAAATCTGACAAAAATGCCTCATTTTGTCCTTCTTTCCTTTTAGGTACTATAAGCATGATTGTAGTACAGATGATGTTTTAGAATTGAAAACAGAGAAACCATTTTACATTCTAAAGTATATTCATTTACTTTAAAGATCATAATTGTTAATTTCTTCATAAGTATATATATTTTAATTTAGTTACTGTATGCAGGCTATATTCTATGTATTTTACATATATTAGTTAATTTAATCATCATAAAATCTTGTGAGACTGATGCTATTGCTATCTCTAGTTTACAGGTAGAGCAACTGAGAGTTCCCAACTAGAAACTGATTAAGACAAGATCTAAATGTGCTGTGTAGTTCCAGAAAATGAACTCTTTAATATTATACCTTATTAATAGCAGCAATGGTTTACAAACATAAGAATGCTCTTTCTAACAGCATGTAACAAATTCACTTTTATTTTTTTTCTGGCATTTAAACACTATCAAACACTAATACTATTGCTATTGGATTCACTTCTTTAAAAATTTAATTTTGTTGAGAGGTACCCCACCAGAAGGACCTTGATCATTATGATGCTATCAATAATTAAGGTTTTTTTTAAGTTTTCAAAACAGTCAATCCGAAGTCATGTTCTAATACAGCATATTTCTTTGGATCTCAATTTTTCTTCTGAGATACTTTTTCCTTGAAAAAATCCTTCCATTTACAGGATTTTCTCTATAGTAAATCTCCATCTTTACTTCCTGCCTCTTAAGCAGCTATACAACATTTAAAATTTTTCTTTTCTTTTCTTTTCCTTTTTGGAGATGGAGTTGCGCTCTTGTTGACCAGGCTGGAGTGCAATGTTGCTATCTCGGCTCACCACAACTTCCACCTCCAGAATTCAAGTGATTCTCCTACCTCAGTCTCCAGAGTGGGTGGGATTACAGGTATGTGCCACCTCGCCTGGCTAATTTTGTATATTTTTAGTAGAGACAGGATTTCTCCATGTTGGTCAGGCTGGTCTTGAACTCCTGACCTCAGGTGATCCACCCTCCCAAAGTGCTGGGATTACAGGTGTGAGCCACTACGCCTAGACATGATAAATTTTTCTAATTGCCCTTTTAAAAAACAGAAGTCCTCAATTTTTATGTATTTATTTTGCAATAAAATATGTAAGTTGGAACCAGTGACAAATACATTTATGGAAAGCGTTTATGCTCCAACTAAATTTCACATAGAAACATCCTAATTATAATAACTCTTCCCAACTCCGAACCCTCTTTGTTAAGTGTAGATAATTATTGTCTGAGTAGCATCACACTTAAACTACATATGAACATGAAAGAAATGTTAATCTCAATAACCCCAAATTTCTTCTTACTTCCACATGGCTTTCTCAGGTGTTTCTGTGGGCTGACAGCAGGGCATTGTGGAGATTCACATACTTGTCACCATCTGCAATACCGGATGGCATGCATCAACTTCTTCCCTTTAGTTCTACCTCTCTGTGATGCTGCTAGACGTGAGCACCAACGTGGTGGTGGGAAATCTCATAATGAGGACATTATAAGAGCATCAATGTGAACACCCAGGAAACCGCCCAGGGATGCAGCCAAAGCTGCCCGTCTTTGAAGGGCTGAAGGTGTGCTGCGTTCTGTGCAGACAAGGAGAAATTATCCTCTCTTCAACTCTGCACTGTCCTATGTCACCTCAGTTCATTAACAGCAATATTTCTTTCCAGGGTCTCTTAGAAATCATAACTGCTCTTCTGGCCTTAAGCTATTTTTGCATAAAGGGCTGAAAACTCGTCCAAATGATTGGGCAGGAAACAGATACCTAACAGTAACCTGTTTCTGTTCATTGGTTCTTTCTACCCCTCCCCTTTGTATAAACAAATGTTAAAGCTCCTGTCTCAACCTTCTGCTAAATCCTTCCCATGTCCCTGCCCATGTGTGTCAGTTACGTAACTCCACTCAGCAGAAACATTTATTCCAGCATTTACTTCTATTTACTTTTCCATGGCTGAGAGCATGTCAGTTCCCCCGAATCATGACTCATTTCTATTGGGGAATAATTGGAAAAAGTGAGAACTGGAAATAGAATAGAGAAATAAAACAGATGACAGAGTAGGAATAAAGGATCTTGCAATAAAGCTTGGAATCTATGAAAGTCAAACAGTGAGTTAGATCTGCACTCCTCAGATTATCAGAAAAGATGCAGTCAGTACATTCTGTGGAAAGACAGACTCAGAACAAACCCTTTGTCTAAAGTCATCCTTGACTGAACTAAGATTCTATAACCCCCAACAACTCTTGGGAAGAGTTGTTGAAAAGTTTCTATTTACCATAGCTGAGTATATTAGATAAAGTTACTCCCAAATTTTGTATATGAAGCAAATTATTATTTATTTCTGTGACTATGAGAAAATTAAAGAGGGAATAAATAACTCTAAATTGTGTATCAAATAGCCATTAACATTTGGATAGAAGCCTCAGATCCTGGAAAATAAAAACATTTCTAAGCATGCATATTTTCTGCACCCCACCCCCCTCCGACACACACACTCACACACATACACTCACACACACATTTTGCTGAAGACCTTGGTGAAAGAAAATCTAAAGCTATCATCTAGTGAATTTAGGGATAATAAGTAGAAATTAATCTTAATATCTTGAAATATATAATGTAACTTTTATATCTTATATATTTTAGTAATCATAAAATCACTTTTACATGTGACTTTGATTTCCCAAGTTCTGTTTCCCTCAGAGGATCTGGTCCTTCTTGATGAATGAGACCGGGTCTGCTTTTTTGTCTTCACTACTGATCTTTACAAGGTGAATGACTATGAGGTTTCATAGGATTTTAGATAATTCACCCTTTTGGGTCATAAAAATTATTTTTATGAGTTTAGTAAAAATTCTATTATCATGAGGTAGTACTTTATTCTCTTAACAGGGCCTATGCTTGCTTTTGAAAAATCTGGAATAGTGATCTTCACCATATTTGTACATATCATTGGAGAACAGTGAATAACAGAGGCACTGTGTGAAGATCATAGATCACAGGATCAACTGAAAATCTCCACATTCGCTGGTTAAATTGTGTGACATTTGGGAATCAAGAAGAACCCAACTGGGTTTTTCTCTACTCATTCCTGATGACTGAAGGAGAGGGGCAGAGGAAGCAGCATTTCAGCTTGGGTAGTGGCTCAAATGTTATTTAGCCGTGCTAAAGAGTGCGAAAGAGAATCGGGCATGTTAACAGGGACAGCGGGAATTTACCAAGTGATTGGAAGGATCAAAGGTTAAAGGATGGTTAAGTAATTATGTATTTTATCAGGTTAAAGGTGAGCATAAACCCCACTGGAGACCACAAAAGAATTCATGTACCAGTCTAGAGACAGCTGGAAGGCATTTTTTCAAAGAGTTTCGTTAGGTAATGGGTGAAGAGAGATTGGACCCATCATTATTAAGAGACAGAAGGAACGGAACTAGTCTGAGGAAGGTCTTCACAATGAAACTAAAGCTGTAGATGTTGCATGTTCCCTCACTATATTTGCATGGCAGGTAGCCATCCACAGTTGTTTGAATGAAGTAAATTACTACTGAAGGAGTGAATCCCGTAGGCCTTTCCCTAAGACGGTAAAGAGAAAAAAACTCCAACTTATAGGCAGAATATACAAATCAAAATCTGGAAGGGATCTTAAAAAGTTTATATTCCACTTCTCTCAGAGAAAATACTATCCTAGAAAAGTTGATTCTTATACGTTGTTACAATTATAGAGAGTACAGATGAAAATTATAGTTTCTTACTTCATTTGCAGGGTAATGTACTCTACCCCTTGTCTGAGAAGTGATGAAGAGGTGGAATGGAAAAAAAGCCTGAACAAAAATATTTTGTATCCTCTATGTTATTTAAATTTTTTTCTTCTTGTTAAAATCCCTATGAGACATGTGTTTTCTCACTTCATTGTTAAACCCACATTGAAAATTGAGAAACAAATCTTGTTCCATAGAAACAAAATAGTAAATGAATGTAATAGAAGTAAGTCTGTTGATTTTCCAAGTAACTGACCAAGGCTTCCACAGGCTCACATATTAGAAGGTTCAGTTTTTAAAACGGTTTTCTATGTCTAACTATTTTGTAGATGCTTTTACCTAGTATTATTTCCAGAAACACATATTGTAGATACATAGGCAGTTTTCAAAAAAAGTTACTACTTGGGAAACTGGAAGTCATGGGTGGTCCTCTGACCGCTTACATGAACTGATGCATGTGATTGTATGGTACTGAAAGACAGAGGGTATTGTGTAATTCCGTACTACTGCATATGATATTTTTAGACCCGCCTATTACTCTGAGGTTCTCTATAATAATGACACATCTACGCTTCATCAAGATGTCATTAAAAAGATGAAAGAAAACTTTAGAAAGTAAAACGAATGTGGTAAACATGGAAAAATACCATACAAATGGAGTAAGAAGGATGTCTGAGAATTCTATGATTAAACCCATCTGGAAATACTGACTTTTTCTTTTGATCTTTTATTTAACCCTTTATTCTACAAATAGCTAGCTTTAAGTGGCTTATGATTATGTGCACATGTATTTAAATTATTGAAAATTCAGTGCTGATTAAGGTTGAATTTTATTGAAAGGCTACTCTATTAGTCAGTGTCCAAGTGTGAAATAGAATTCCATTCAGATGGTTCCACTGAAGACTTTAATGTAAGGACTGCTTGCAGAGGTGGGGGCAGGGAGAAGGGAGCCAACAAGATGGAGGCAACCAAAGATCATTATGGATCAATGGAAAACTGTTATTACTCCTAGGCCTGAAGGGACAAAAGGAGAAAATAATGCACTGAAGACGTGGTAAGAAGGAGAACCATGCGTAAAGGACTGCCTCTTAGGGGCCACAATCATAGCAGCATGGAGGTGATGCCAGAAAACATTGACCTTGTATGCTGGGGGTGGGGAGGTCAAACAATATAGCTATGGGAAAAAATTACCTGAATACCCCAACCTTTCTCCTCCCCTCCATAATCTCCTGCCCATGCCTTCCTTTGGCCAAACCCACTGAAAACTAAACAACAAGAAATCTGGGTGATACATTCTATAAGGGCCCACCACCTGCGGACCAGCAAGACAGAAAAAAGATGGGAGATGGAACTGAAAAGATAAAGAAAGAATTTCTGCTGCAATATCAGATGTTAAGAATCACATAGCTCTTTCCACTGATCCAAGCCAACAGAGCAATGATGAGTGAAAGCTTACCTTATGGAAAAGAAGGGGAATGCATGATGATGCTACAGATACAGCCATTCCAGTGGGAAAAATTTAATCTTAACACAGTGTGCCAATCTGGGTATACACTACTTGCTTCTGGTGTTCTCTTTACTACTTGAGAGTAGATGGGAAAGGTTGATGTGTAGGAAACCCTGCTAATAGCATAAAACTTGAAGGTATGTTCATGGGGAGAAATCAAGATTTATGTATAATACCATTTTCCTGGGAGTCAAGATGCCCTGTTGTGCCACTGGCTGGATTGTGTGACTTGGCTACTTCTCTGAAAATCAGCTAACATGCTATAAAATATAAAGGCTTGACTCTAAAAGCCTCTGCTTTTAAAATATTATGCGTTTATTTCTGAATGGAAAGGAAAGCAAAATGTTTTCCTACTTTCACACACCGTTGAAATGATAACGTAGACACCAAATGTTAGGGACTTTTCCCCACATATCCAGCAGTTATCCAGCAGATTCCAGGTGAATGTCCTCTAATTCATGTCCATTTTGGATAGCATCAGAACCCACAGGCTAAAAGCTCAGTCCCACAAGACTACCCCTTACTTCACATGCCAATTGCAAATTCTAAGTTGTGACTTGTGGTCCTTGCTGACCAGCGATAAATTGGGGGTTCACATAATCACCTTTTCAGGCTTGATTAATTTGCTAGAGCGGCTCATAGAATTCAGGGAAATATTTATGTTTACCGCTTTATTAGAAAGGATATAACAAGGGATACAGATGGACAGCCAGATGGAAGAGATGCAATAAAGGAGATACTGGGGAGGGGCATGGAGTTTCCATGGCCTTTCTGTGCACGCTGTCCTCTCCATGTGTTATCCAACCTGGAAGCCCTCTGAATTCTTCCCTGTTGGTGGAGGCTTTATTGCCTAGGCATGATTGACTATGTCATTGGCCATTGGTGATCAGCTCAACCTGTATCCCCTATCTTCTTCCCGGACGTTGGAGGGTGGGGCTGAAAGTGCTAATCCTCTTCTCAGACCTTGGTCTTTCTGATGACCAGCCTCAGTCTGAAGATGTCCAGGGACACCCCCCAGTTGGCAGTCATTTCATAAGCATACAAAAGACACTCTTGCCGCTCGGGAGACTCCATGCGTTTAGGCGCTATGTGCTGGGAACCAGGGGCAGAGTCCAAATATGTGTATGTCTCATTTTATTAGAGTTATCACAGAGTTTTTCTATCGCAGAGTTTTTTCCATCACTGATACAGTGATACCAGCTTATCCTTGTTTTATTGATCCCAGACTTTGGTATCACACTAGATTCTTGCTTCACCTTTCCTAGTGTATATAACCAGATTCTGAAATTTTTCCCTTTGACATTATACTCAAGTTTACTCTTTCTTCTCCATGCTAGTGTCCTTATAAGAAGACCATGTGAAGACAGGGACACAGACACGGGAGAGAAGGCCATGTGACAACACAGGCCAAGATTGGATTGATGTAGCTGCAAGCTCTGGAAGGACAAGTATTGCCAGCAACCACCAAAAGCTAGGAAAAGGCAAAGAAGCCCTTCTCCCTTAGAACTCTCATGGAGAGTGTCCCTGCTGACACCTCATTTCAAAATTCTAGTTTCCAGAATTTTAAGAGAATGTCTTTTGTTTTAACTCACCAAGCTTGTGACACTTTGTTTTAGCAGCCCTGAGAAATTAACACATGAGGGCACTAGAAAAACACCTAAAACCAGTTTTAAGGAAAACACAAAGAGCGGAAAATCATATTTAGGCAATCAGGAATGCCAAAATTAATTTTTTAAAGTGATGTAAATGTACCTTCTTGACGGAGAAATTATTTTATTTCCTCCAGAAAAAATTCATTTGCATCTCCAAGGATAAGAATTATTTATGATGCTATTAGGTTTCTACAATATACAGAGTCATAAAATAATCCGAAAATGAAATCCTATGGTGTCTACTGGTGGTAGACCAGCAGACACCTTTCAATGTCTTTTCAATGTCATTTTATAATTTAATAGAAATCAGAAAATTGATCAATGATAAATTATCCATAAGTTGCTTATTTGAAATAAATTCCTGTTTTGAGATATGTTTTACTTTTTATTTTCAGTCCATTGTTATTGTAACAATTTTCTTACCGAAACCTCTCTTTCCCCAGATGTGCACTGACACCTTATACCCTATTTATGTTCCTTGTTTGCCAATCTTCTTTACATTTATTTGTGTTCTATCTTCTAACATTGTCTTTTGCTTATCCTCAATAGTTTTTCAGTATTGTAAGATAGGATAGCCCTCAAAGAAAACTCATTCATTTTATGCTTGGTGTATGAGTTCTCAGAAGTTTCTGCTTCTCCTCTGGCCTCTCCTGTCCCTCATCCATCTACGTAGACATTAGTCAATCTTCAAAATCACTTTCTAGTGCCCTCTTTTTGATCTGACTTCTGAATGCTCCAGCTACTCTCAGGTCTCCCTTTACTAAACTTCTATTGAATGTCAGTCATCTACAGCATCGTGATCTTGATTGTTTTCTTATTCTATATGTATTTAACTCTTTCACCATATGAGAGCCACACACTGGCAGGGGCAGATGTGTGTGTTTGCCAGCACAATAATTGTAAAATTAAATTTGATTTTCTTTATGAAGAACACATTTTTCTCTTCATATTTTTCACTGTATCCTGTCACTATACAGTGGGCATTTATACCCTTATGCTCTTTTCCTGGATCCAAAAGGCATTTGATTATGGTCCCTCATTACAGAGACTGAAAAATATGAGTGACTTGCTATCAGGGGCCTTATTTAATAGTATACATATATCTTTTGTGCAGACTTTGACTCAGCTGTGTGTGTACGTCTGCTACATGTGGATTTATTCTTTTTATAATTGAATCAGGAATAAACCCTTTGGCTATGTGAAAAGCCAAAGATAATAACATGAATTCACATTTGTATATTTTAGAGCTTGCAAATATTTGTATAAACACTTTCTCATTAAAGTCTCATAATTATCTGATAAGGTAGATATTATAATGTCTAGTATATAGATGGGGGACCTGAGTCCCAGAATAATTAAATGCCTTACTAAAACTCACACAGCTAATAAGCAACAGGTCTCTTTTTTTCTTTTTACATCATGTGAAAAAATTCAAGTAAATGAAAATTCATGCACATGCTTTTGTTTCTACTGGAAGGGAAAATTACATTAAAAATGCTGCAGGAATTTTAATGGAGCATTTTACTACCTTACACTGAGAAAACTAAAGTAGGAAAATCTTTACTTAGCTTTGCAAATCACCTGAAAGCATTCTATCCATAAAAGTAGTATTTGGTCTGTAAAATTAACATCGCCTCTATTCACATTCACCAATTCTACCCTATTCCCTGTTGTTTTCTTCTGTCTCCTCCTATTTTTGTTATTCTCACAAGGTTAAAAATATACATGCATCTGTCTGTACAGAGCAGCCTCATGCACAACTATATATTTCATTTTAGAAAGTCTAACAAATGGCAAATAAAAGGACCAATTAAATACATTATATTTTCATTAGGTTTCGCTACCAGATCTTCATTAGATCCACTGTCAGATTACTTTTACAACTGTCCTTATTTCTGTAAGACATCAAAATAGACAGAATACTAATTTTTCATAAATGACTGAATGTAAATTGAAGGAAATCATAATGATATCAAAATCCATTACATTAAGATTTTGTGCACCCTTTAAAAAGATTAGAAACAGATAACAAGTTAACTCTTGACTTTATTAGAAATTGAAATGGATTAAGGAAATCAAGTTTTTGTAATTCAGAGAAATAAACTGACCTTTCTATAGCTTTGAATTGATTAATGTCTAAAATGTTTCTCATTTGGAAATAAACTTAATTTAGTCACCATTACTAAAAGAAACTCACCAAAATTGAAGTTTTTTAATAACTGAAAAAATTCTATTTAGGGTGCCAAAATTTTAATTTTTATTATGGATGGCAATATTTCCAAATATATCATATTTTTATGACTTCCACAATAGAGAGCACTTTACCATCATTATGAAATGGCTCATGATTGTGAAATTGATTAGTGTACTCTGCTCTTAACACAGATTCAGAAACTATTAAAATGTAAAGGGTTGCCCAGGTGTGGCGGCTCATGCCTGTAATCCCAGCACTTTAGGAGGCCGAGGTCAGGAGTTTGAGACTAGCCTGGCCAACATGGCAAACCCTGTCTCTACTGAAAACACAAAAATTAGCCAGGCGAGGTGGCATGAACCTATAATTCCAGGTACTTGGGAGGCTGAGGCAGGAGAATAGCTTGAACCCGGGAGGAGGATGTTGCAGTGAGCTGAGACAGCACCACTGCACACCAGCCTGGGTGACAGAGTAAGACTCCTTCTCAAAAACTAAAAAATGAAATAACGTAAAATGTAAAGGGTTATTTACTCCTAATCTAAATGTACTAGAATGCTATGCTGCTTGAATTCCTTTACATAGTGTGTTTGACCCTCCCCTCCCTAATTCCTGCCTTTAAACATTTCTTTATTGAAATGCAATAATTGTACATATATATGGGGTACTGGGTGATATATTGATGTATGTATATAATGTGTAATAATCAACTTAGTGTAATTAACATATTCGTCACTGCAAAACGTATAACATTCCTTTGTATTGGGGACATTCAAAATCCTCTCTTCTACCTATTTGAAAATATATATCATGATTGTTAACAATAGTCATTCTACAATGCTATAGAGTGCTAGAAATTATTACTATTATTTAGCTGCAGCTCCATTAACCTTTCTCTCCTCCCTTTACCCTTTCCAGCCTCTAGTAACCACAATTCTCCTCTCTGCTTCTACTATGAGCTCAGCTATTTTAGCTCTCACGTGAGTGAGAAAATGAGGTATTTATCATTTTGTGCCCGACTTATTTCACTTAATAATGTCTTCCAGAATTATCCATGTTGCCATTAATGATAGGTTTTCATTCTTTTTAAAAAGATAAATAGTATTTCATTGAATACTGATGGACACTTAGGTTGATTCCAGATCTTAGCTATTGTGAATAGTGCTACAATAAACATGGGAGTACAGATAATCTCTTTGATACACTGATTTATTTTCCTTTGGATAAATATCCAGTAGTGAGATTGCTGGATCATATGGTATTTCTACTTTTAGGTATAGACGAACTTCCATATTGTTTTTTATAATGGCTCCACTAGTTTACACTCCCACCAACCATGTATGACTTCCCTTTTCTCTACGTCCTCACCAGTATTTATTTTTTGCCTTTTTGAAAATTGCCATTCCAAGTGGGATGAGATGATCTCTCCATATGCTTTTTAATTTGCATTTCCCTGATAATTAGTGATGTTGAGCATTTCTTAAATATACTTGTTGCCCATTTGTATTTCTGCCTTTGGGAAATATCTATTTAGTTCATTTGCCCATTTTAAAAATCAGATTATTTGTTTTACTGCTTTTGAGTTGTTTGAGCTCCTTGTATACTCTGGATATTCATCCCCTTTCAAATTAATAGTTTGCAAATATTTTCTTTCATTCTACAGATTGTCTGTTTATATCTGTTGATTTCTTATTTCTTGTGCCAAAACTTTTTGGTTTGATGTAAATCCAATGTATTTTTGTTTTTGTTGCCTGTGTTTTGGGAATCTTATCCATTAAACACTTCCCAATGTCTTCAAGTATTTCTCCTGTGTTTTCTTTAAGTAGTTTTATTGTTTTGGGCCTTACATTTAAGATTTAATCCATTTGAGTTGATTTGTGTGCATGGTGAGATGCAAGGGTCTTGTTTCTTTCTTCCGCATATAGATATTCAGTTTTCTCATCTCCATTTATTGAAGTAGTGATTCTTTCTCTAATATTCTTGGGAACTTTATAGAAAATCAGTTGACTGTAAATTGTAGATTTCTGGGTTCTCTATTCTGTTCCATTGGGTTATGTGTAAATTTTTATGCTACTATCATTATGTTTTGGTTATTACAACTTTGTAGTATATTTTAAAGTCAGGTAGTGTGATTTTTCCAGCTTTGTTGTTTTTGCTTTAGCTGTTATGCGTCTTTTGTGCTTCCATACAAATTTTGGAATTGCCTTTTCTATTTCTGTGAAAAACGACATTGGAATTTTGATAGGGATTACATTAAATCTGTAGATTGCTTGGAGTAAGTAGTATGGATATATGAACAATAAAAATTCTTTCAATACATGAATATGCAATGTTTTTACATCTTTTTGTGTCCTTTTCAGTTTCTTTAATTGTGTTTTGTAGTTTTAGTGTAGAGATCTTTTACCTCCTTAAATTTATTCTTAGATATTTGGGGATTGTAGGTACTGTAAAGAAGATTGCTTTTGTACTTTTTCAGCGAGTTTGTGATTGGGGTCAAGAAACACTACTGAGTTTTATATGCTAATTTTTTTAAAAAGTCAATTTTAAATTCTGCAACTTTAATGAATTCCTTTAGTATCTCTAATAGGTTTTTTTTTTTTTTTTTTGGTAAGTCGTCTTTAGGTTTTTCTATATATAAGATCATGTCATCTGCAAAGAAGGACAATTTTACTCCCTCTTACCTAACATACATGCCCTTTATTTCCTTCTCTGCCTTCAATTGCTCTGGCTAGGACTTCCAGTACCATGTTGAATAAGACTGATGAGAGTATTTTATATTTATTATTTTTATTATTTACTCTTTTAAACTAAGAGCAAATACCAAAATTCTCTTTGGAAAGTATGGATGGGCAGGTTGATAAAAATCAGTAAGCTGCCACTGTGGGCAAATTTGTGACTGAAGAAAGTAATTGGGGTTTGAGCATACTTTACTCCCTGTCTATTCTTCTTCATCCTCCATGTTCAAATGTCAAGTTCCAGCTCCAGATAGTTTGTGTGAAATTCAACTCAGGCAAATGTCAATATTCACTGAGTGGAGTCACAGAGGAACAAGACCCTAAATAACTTTTTACATACGTTACCTCATTTAATTCCTTCAGAAATCATGTATTGGAGATTTAAATACTGTTTTAATAATAAAGAAAATGTGACTGTAGAGAAATTTGGTAAATTGATCAAAACAGTAAATGGTACTAAAAAATCAAACCCAGTGATTGCAGCTTCAATGCCCATTTTTTTTTAACCATTGGGTTTTCTTGCAAACCCCTGTGTTAACTACAAAGATAAATTAACAGGAATGAACAGAGTGCTAGGGAACAGAACTGGAAGCAGTTAGTTTGTGAGGCTGGGTAGGGCTCCATGATAGCTTTGGTACAGGTTGGTGGAGGATATCAGAAAAGTAATTCGGTCTCAGCAAATAGAGGTTGAATTCTATATGGAATCAGACAAGCCATTCCTCAGCTTAATGGCTATGCTACAGAGCTATGTTGTGGGTTTTTGGGAATTGAGGTGAAATCAGGCGCTTAAGAATCAGGAAGCAGTCAGAAATTGTCATGATTAGCTCCCAGAACTAATGTTTTATTCTTCTTTTACAGAATAGTGCAGCCTCTCTAGACCGTTTTCAAAAAAACGCTAGCCTTGGAAGCTGATAATTACTTTGCTTTTGTGTGTATATGGAGTGTGTGTGCATGTGTATGTGTGTGGAAGAGTCTAATGGAGAGAATTTCCCAAATCAGATAGAGTATAGGACATTTCAAGTTACCAAGTCCAAGAAGGGAAGCAAAATTAGAAGTCTGTAGGCTTTGATTTAATTTTTTTATTTATCTGAGGATAGGTAGCAATATGGGGGCATAAATTAACCTTTGCAAAAGTTATTGGTTGCTGTATTACCAAAATTACTGAAATTATGTCATCTTACTAAACATGTTTTAAAATGACATGTTTTGTCAAGTCATGGTACATTGTGATGTGACATTGTACTTTCTGCTTTATAAACATGAATGTAAGACAAACTTTCAATTGAAAAAAGAAACTAAACCATTCAAAAAACCTGGGGAGAAAACAGATATAAAGTGTTTGTACAATAAAAATATTTTTAAAAATCTAATTAAGAAAATAAACATTTTATATATGGATAGTAAAAAAAAATTAATCTTCCAAAGGAAATATAAAATATAACCCTCTCTTTCCCATTTCTATCCCTGCCAATTGTATTTCCCCAAATGTAACTCTTTCTTTCAGTAGTATTTTTTCTGGGGCCCTCACTGAAAAATATATGCATTATTAAACCATATGTATAAATTGTAGTTATATATTACATAAATAGAAATTACATAGTTATATAATTTTTTATGTATGAGTTTATAGAATGTGTGCTTTCTATACTTCTAATGTGATAGTGCTATTTCCATAATTGCAAATGTTTATACATGCAGTTTTATTAGGTGCTAGTAGCTTTTAGCAACATACAGTCCAATTTATTTAAATATTAACCTATAAATGGACATTAAGCTCTTTTCAGATTATTTTATCTAATATGTACAATCACCAAATCACTAGCAGTGCTATTATTGGGCCAAAAGTTATATTACTGTCTAGGAATTAACTTTTCTCTGAAGAGTAAATATTGTCTATTAGCATAGGATTTTCTAACCTTAAAAACTTAGAAATTAAACTAAAGAAAATTGACTGAATTATACATTTTTTTTCTGACATTGGCATAAGCATAAAACAAATTAAAATGTGATTTAAAATGATTGGGGAAAATACTTGACAAAAGTAAAAATCAATATCCTTAATATATAAAGAATCCTCAGCTTCATACTATGCAGTCCCCTTGACTGGCAGCAGACAGGACCTCAAAGGTTGAGTTGAGGGTCTGAAAGCGTGGTTAAATGGATTTTGTGGAGACTAGAGAGTAGTCAGTAGGTGTGTTCCTTGCTGGAAAATATGGAAGACAAAATCAAGGGAGCATAGCAGAGGTTCAAGTTTAGCAAAGGCAGGAAGGTCAAAAAGCCATAAAAAGTAGCTCCAACAGGTCACATACATGAGAGTAAAGCCAGAGGAAGATAATAACTACATAGTGTGAAGCCATGGTATAGAATGAAGCCATAGCTGTATGTGTTCAATTTGCTTTAGCGAGAGTCTTGAGGAATACCTAGGTTTAAGGAAATAGGAAGGATCAAACACATGTAAACAAATAAACAAGCACATAAAAACAGAATGAAAGGACACAAAAAGTACCCAACAATAAATTTAATTGGAATTACCTTTCAAAAGAAGATTGGGCCTCTGCAGAAATTTAATAAAACATGTTGAAATAGTGAAATGCCTTTATTTTTTGGCTGTCAATATGTTATCCTCTCTATCATTTACTTATTGCCTCAATCATTTACATAATAAAACCCCAAAAACCTAGTGGTTTATGGAACAACTATTTTTTTATTTCTCTTGGACAATTGGGTAATTTTGCTTGTGAGTATTAGCTGGGGTGGGAGTTCCGGTCTTGGTTGGGATTTACTCACAAGACTAGACAAGACTGGTAGTTTTTATAGTATTGGCTCATTTAGGATGTCCTTGGCTGGCTCCAGGATCTCATCCTTCAGTAGGATGGCTTGGTCATGTTATCATGATCACAGGAATTCAAGATAGGAACCAAGAGTGCAAATATACTTCTTTGCTTACAACAAGTTTGTTAATATCCCAATGGCCAAAGCAAGTTATTACATGGCCAAGTTCGTGGTCAGTATAACTATTAAAGATTGTGGCTACAGGGAAGCCTGAATAATTCGGACTATGAGTGCAGTCATCTACCCACATTCTCTCTTGCTTTTGGAACTTGTTCCCATGACCGAAACATTTTTCTTTACTTTCCCATCCCCAGTCAATGGCTATTCAACCTTTAGACTTCAACTTTACTGCCATTTCTTAACAAAGTCTTCCCTGCCCACTCCTAGACTGGGTTGCATGCCATCACTGTGTGCTCTTACAGTTCCCTGCATATTTTCTGCCATATGACTTACTGGCTTAGAAACTCTGTGAGGATGGGGCCAATAGCTTGGCGTTAGTATTATCAGTAATTTTAAATGCATTTTCAGGAGGCTGTCAGCTTATGCAAAATTCTACAGTATGTCCTAAATATATCTAAATCACATTTTAGTATAAAAATTAAATAACTACATGTAACTTAAATGGTTTCCTTTATTTAACATGTATATAAAATTACAATTGTCCAAATGTAAAAGTAAAATACTAAATATCAAGTGGGTGGTCAAAACACATTTTATGGATCAAAAGATTTTACTAGGTCAGAAAAAATTCTGTCATAATCTGAATAGAGATTATTTTTTCTCTCTCTTAACCTTTAACATGAATTATGTTGTAGCTATATCAGACAAGTCAAAATGTGTGTGAAGATTCTACTCATGTGCCTCTGATATATTGAAGGTGTGTGAGTTAGAGGAGAACAGCTTTCCTTGTCCTGGATTTAGGATAGAATGCACACATTGACCATGCTGGCCATGACATTATTAATTTGGAGGCCTCTCAAGTGATTTGTTTGAAAAAGTAGCTGAATTCTTTTTTTTTTTTAAATCAGCATTTAGGAACTTGATCTCTGTAAAACACAAGCCTCAAACTAGCTACTCAGGAGAGCTAAAGAGAGGAGGAAGAACTAGACGTTTTTTCTCTTCTCCATCATATAACTCATGGTGAAAGCTAACTTTTTTTGGCATTGAGGGAGACAATAAAACTCATCACATAGAATTTAAATAGAAAACTGGGGGATTTAGGTTAACTGTAAAGACACATTGCTTGAGAAAGAGGTTAATAAACTCAAAACATATTGAAAGAAGTTTGAACAATTTCTTTCCTAGAGGTTCTTAAGAATGAAATAGATTTTTTAAAAAATGTGTTTGGGAGTTCTTCAATCTTAAGCCAGACAAATATCTTTTCAGATCAATATGTACCGTTTTTGAGTACTATAGTTTTACCATTTTTTATTCCAAATCTCTAAGGTTAGATAAGCGTTCTACAATGTAGCTGGGATGTGTTTTAATTCAGTATGGTAAGACAGTAGACATGGAAATAATTGTCATAAAGGAACAAGATTATATTCACATATCCCGAGAAACAGAAAACACACCATTCTTTGTAGGGCTGCATGGGGAAGCAACAGCGTTGGTCAGAAGGCAGAAGAGGGAGAGCGAGAGCACGGCCCGAGGTTTTATTGGGGTTTTTATGGGAAGAAATGGGTAAGGCAGGGTAAGTGCACTGAGTAATCTTAGTACAGGGTAGTTTGAAAGATTTTAGCAGGCTCTGGGCTATGGGGGTGGAACCTACTATCCAGTACTTTATCCTGGGGCAATTTAGGTTAGAGAGAATATTGGCTTGGTGTGAGAGAATTTGATAAAGGAGATGGTTGGGTGTGTGGGCTCTGGATTGGTTGGTGTGCCTATCAAATGCACATTCAAAGAGGAGTAATTTTTCATCTCTATGAATAGGCTGGCCTGAGGAGAGGCCGTCTCTACGGGATTAAGGACCTAAATGCCAGAACGTCAAGAATACAATATAGGAAATATAGTCAATATAGAAGAAATATAAGAAAATAAACAAGCAACATAATCAATGCAGAAGAAAGTCAAAATCTGACTCCCAAATTATGTAGAAAATAATTGTCTTTTTCCTTTCCAATTTTAACCCTTTGGTTTTTCAAAATTATTGTATGTTTTCACTATGTAACTCATTTAGGATGCCTATAGGAAAGAAGCATTAATTCTCTAATTGAAAATATTAGTATAGTTTAAAATTTGCTGTATATTTATGTCAGGCAAGTCTTCACGTACCTGACATTTTGGATGTTGATAAGAGTCCTAGTAATAATATTTCACCATGAAATAATTTTAATATTAGGACTTTGACTGTGTTCTCTGGCCTTCCCTTTACATCATGAAGTCTAATGGTTATTATTTTTTCAAATTTTGGTGGAAGAAACTTTTTTTAAGATAAATCTCTTCATGAAAATGCTTCAGTGGGGATATAGTAGGATTCAGAAGAAATGTGTTACCGTCATTATTCAGCCACAAAATCAACCAGGAAACTTTTAAGACATTCAATTTCCTTTTATCTCCAGTTTAGCAATCTGTTAAATGAAATATAGCAGTTTCATCTCTGACATCATGTTATGCTACCTACCATATTGCATAGATCAGTTCTGAAATGTTATGTTTGGATATTTGGCTGAAAACCATAGGGAGGCAGATTTTGACTCATATAAGAAAGAATTTTCACAGCTGGACCCCAGTGGTTTGAGTTCTTGACACACACTGGAATTAGTCCAAGGATGAGTATGCTTTCCACAAGGATGTGGTAGGGATCAAAATTAAGATAGGTGGTTTGACTATAAGAACTTGCATCATTTCAATTTATTTATTGAATTAATATTTCTAGATAACAATGATGTATTCCAGTATGGACCTATGATAGCACTGCGTATTTCGTCGTATCAGTTAACACGTGAGAATATATAGTCTTCTAATGTTCCTCAATTATTTAGTACTTGTAGGCTTCATCTCCCCAGCCATATTAGGAATTACAGATTTTAAGACTTGTTCTTACGTATCTTGACAGACATCCACTAAATAAATATTGCTTAAATTGAAATAGTTACACAAATCTTTGACAAAACTTTAGGCAGCTACTTCGTAATTTAAAAAGCAATTTTCCCAACTGCTTCTGGAACTATCACTTTCACCTTCCTTTGTATTTCCTCAAGGACACAATCTCTGTTAAAAAAAAAACACCCTCCTTCACATAAGTTGCTTGCTCCAAGTAATCGACTCACTTCTGTCTTGGTCTATTGAACAATATTACAAGAGTCAATTAGCCCAAGGAGTAACATTTCTTACCGGTATGTTTTTTCTCTTGGACCTTTCAGAGTAAAGATAAGAGTCATTTAAGTTCTATTTTGTTTACATTAACCCTCTTTAATTGCAAAAAGTCCTGCTATAACATTAAAAATAAGTCCCAGATGTAGTGTGTATACTCCAAATGGAGGTATAAATAAGAGCTTCAAATGTTTATAAATGGTCTCCGTGCATGAAAGTATGGCCTTGATATAACATAATTTGTGTGGATTGCCATATAAAAATGAATTGCTTTTTTAAGTAATGAGATACAATTTTTGTCATAGTTACAAGCTCATTAAATGCCTGATGGATTTAATTTTTTAAAATTTACCCCCAGTCCTGACATTGTAAAAGTGATTTTATAATTTATTTTTGATTTATAAAAAATAGTATTTTGAATATACCTCCATTTAAAACTATTAGACCATGAAGATAAATCAAAGTATGCATGCCCACTTAAAAATTCCAGTCTCTCCTCAAAAGTTAACCTCATTATTGTTATTATTTCCTATGTAACTTGAGAGATAAAAATACATATAGAAAAGTGTTTTGTATATATTTGAATGAATGTTGAAAATTTTTTCATAACTTTATTTCCTAAGTATCTTGAAGAATTGTTTCACATTTCAATATGATATTGTTGTATTCCTTGTTACTGCTGCATCGTATTTCAACATGTGGGTATACCGTTGGTTAGTTAGATATCCCTATGGATAGAAATTTCTCGTTTCCTTTTTTTATTCTGTTGTGTTCGCTATCTTTTTCACATGTGTACATAATCATGTAGGATGGATAACTACTAGATTTCTGGGTCACACTTTCTAAATATTAATAGAACTGGCCAATGTGGCTATGTATGAATGAAAGTCGCATCATCAGAGTATGAGTACACTTTTTCTACATCCTCAGAAACACTTCATGTGGTCTACCTTTTTTGATGGAAAATATTTTCTTTATTCATTTAACGTATCTCCTCCTTTTTTTTTTCATTTATCTTAGAATTTTATTTAAGATGTATTTAGTCATGTCGACATTTTAAAGTTAGGGATAGACAAAATTACAAACCTTATGCTCCATAAATTTTGCACTTAATATTTTGTCATTGAAAGCTTTTCTGGTGCCAAGGACAGAAACAAATTGGCCTATATTTCAGTTTAATATTTCTATATTTCTTTTCAAAATTTTTTGTTTAGATGTTAAATCCATGGAGAGTTAAGTTTTTGAAAAGAAAATAACAGTCCAACTTTATTTTTCTCCAAATAGATAGGTTATCAAACAACTGTGATTGAGTATTCTTTATCTTACACACTGATGTAAAATGTAATTTTTGTTATTTATTAAATTCAAATATATAAATATATTTCTTTACCCTTATCTCATTTCATTGGTATTTGTCTGATATTCACCAAAACAAGATTATTGTGTAAATTTTATTATTTTATAGTCTTTTTTAAATTTTGGTAGAGCAAATTCTTTCTCATTTTTCTCTTCAAATCTTTTCTGGCTCATATTGAATTTTTTTTTATAAAGTTCGACATCAATTTGATAAGTTTTGTTTTAAAAGATGTTTGAATTATTGTTGAGTTTGCATGGAGAAAAATAATGATCTCTTTAAAACATTGAGTATTTTTCCCAGTCATGTTCTGTATCACCATTATTTTGTGCCTTTCTAATGTCTTTCAGTTGAGATTTACATCCTTATTAGATCTTTCTTTTTAGATGTAGTACAATGAGTTTTTCAGAAATATATTCTGTTGCTACTTTAACTGGATTCTTTCTGAATAATACATTTTAGAATTGATTCTTGTTAATATTATATAGAAAACTGACCAATTATATGTTTATTCTGAAGCAAGTGAGTTGGCTGAAGTCTTGCA
Organism: Papio anubis; assembly: GCF_008728515.1. Classification (NCBI taxonomy): domain Eukaryota; kingdom Metazoa; phylum Chordata; class Mammalia; order Primates; family Cercopithecidae; genus Papio; species Papio anubis. Next base: position 146,018,449 of record NC_044977.1, read on the forward strand.
TGAGTTCTATTTTATTCAACACACTATTTTCCTGGATTTGCCAAATAGAGTATTATATTTAAGAAGACTAATACTTGCAAATATTTATACCTGTGTGTTTATGTCTGTTTTTGATCTAACTGCATTGGCATGTGTCATGGTGGCCTGTGCCATCTCCTTGAGAGTTTCTGAATTTCTAATAAATCCTAAGGTCACCTTTTCCATAACAGGAGTCTTAACAGGAATTCTGGAACTTGACACTGGGCATATATATACTCTGCTCTGGAATCTGTTTCTGAAGGTTTGGTAGAACTTGTCAATAATAACTTGAATTTTCATTCATGGTTTGGGGAGAGTTTAACCATATTCTTTTATCTTTCCATAGTGAGTACCTTGCTTATTCTTCATGAGATAAATTTTGAATTTGGTATTTTTTTAAAGAAGATTCTAGATAGAATTTCAAATTTATTGTTGTAAAGCTATGAATGGTACTTAAGTTAGAAAAAAACTGTATGTTGTTATATCTTCCTTTTAATTTCTAAATTGTTTCTTTCTTTCTTTTTTCCTTGATCAAATTTGCAGCATTATCTGTAGTATCTAGTGATGCACAAGAGCTGGCTTGTATTCCATGAGGCCTCTATCACATCCTTCTCTATTTCCTTCCTTTTTATTTTCTCTTTTTGCCCCAAAAAACTTTTACCCTTCTCACCTTCCTTTTATCCTGTTCCTTATTATTTTCTTCCTCTCTGTGTGGGAATATGGGACTTAGTTGGGCCAAATAACTTCGAAAACATGCTTCTTCCCTACATTAAAAAGGATTTCTAACAAGTCTCTAAGGTTAAATATATAGAAATTTGTAAATAATGTGTCAAATTTTCAGTTTGATTTTAAAACTTTTTAAAAATTAATGGGGTGCAAGTTTTTTGAGCTGTTCCAAGTGAATAAAAATAATTAGAATTCTTAATTATCCTCAAAATAGATATTTAAACTCTAAGTTTTTCATATTCTTTTTCTCTCATCCCTCTAGCTGATTACTTTTTATCTATTTCAAAGAAATGGCTTATTATTTTGTATTTCAGCATCTCTGTTTTACTCCTCAGCAAATGTAAAAGAACAGAAATTATAGCAAACTGTCTCTCAGACCACAGTGCAATCCAACTAGAACTCAGGATTAAGAAACCCACTCAAAACCACTCAACTACATGAAAACTAAACAACCTGCTCCTGAATGACTACTGGGTACATAACAAAATGAAGGCAGAAATAAAGATATTCTTTAAAACCAATAAGAACAAAGATACAACATACCAGAATCTCTGAGACACATTTAAAGCAGTGTATAGAGGGAAATTTATAGCACTAAATGCCTAAATAGCACTAAAGAGAGAGCAGGAAAGATCTAAAATTGACACCCTAACATTACAATTAAAAGAACTAGAGAAGCAAGAGCAAACATATTCAAAAGCTAGCAGAAGGCAAGAAACAACTAAGATTAGAGCAGAACTGAAGGAGACAGAGACACAAAAAACCCTTCAAAAAATCGATGAATCCAGGAGCTGGTTTTTTGAAAAGATCAACAAAATTGATAGACTGCTAGCAAGACTAATAAAGAAAAGAGAGAAGAATCAAATAGACTCAATAAAAAATGATAAAGGGGATATCACCACCGACCCCACAGAAATACAAACTACCATCAGAGAATATTATAAACACCTCTATGCAAATAAACTAGAAAACTTAGAAGAAATGGATAAATTCCTGGACACATGTACTCTCCCAAGACTAAACCAGGAAGAAGTTGAATATTTTGTTATTTTTCTATTGGAATTTAACCCACAAAATTGTTTAACTAAAATTTAGGGCTATCTTGCTATCACTATCCTAGTAATTATTTTGTTCTTATAAACCCCAGACATCTTGATTTGTTACAAATATTGAAATCCCAATTTGGAAAAATTAATTCATTTTAGAGAAAATGCAATTGTCAAAATCTCACCTCTAAAACACGTGTTAAACTTAATCTGAAAATGCAAATAAATTAACAAATGAACAGAACTTTTTCTCCCCCCATTAGATAAGTGAGAAGTCTTCAAAATATTTTGCATATTTCTGAATTTCTACCTTTAAAATTTGCACGATAAAGAAGAGATGTAATGTATTGTTTGTAAATCTTATACTGATATGCAACAGATAAAGGGTTTTAATGTTTTGTATGGAATGTAATATTAACCTTCTAAAATTATAATTTATTAAATTCAAATATATAAATATATGTCTTCATCCTTATCCCGTTTCACTGATATTTTTCTGATATTCACCAAAACCAGATTATTGTGTAAATTTTATTATTTTATAACCTGTTTTAAATTTTGGTAGAGCAAATTCTTTCTTATTTTTCTCTTCAAATCTTTTCTGGCTCAGCTTGAATTTTAATGAATTTATTATTTTAATGAGGCAATTTTAATGAGTTTATTTATTTATTTATTTTTACTTTCCAAGAGCAAAGAAGATTGTTTAACATGGTAATGAAATTATGAAAATATACTTAACATAGGTAATATGTGTAGAGGTTAAAATAACACATCATTTTTATCTGAAGCTTTAAGTATCTCAGAAAAGAACTATTAATATCACACAATCTCACATAGAATAACACCACTTATAAAGAGCTTTTCTTTCATGATAAAATTATTTCTAAAAATAATTTTTTGGGATATTTAACCCTAAATTTGCCTCGTACATATAAGCATATTGACTCCTTGCACAATTTAAAACATTCTTTCTTACCTCCTTTCTATAATATAGTTCAAATAAGTATTTCTTAAATACCAAAATGATCTAAAGTTAATATGGCCAAACGTGTAAGCCAACAGATTCTTTCTAGAGTCATGGTTACGTTATCTGATTTTCTATTGATATTGTCTAGCTTTGTAACAGCTTTTTATGTTAAAGGAGATGATTGTCTCCCCATAACTTCCCTTAGGCTATGTTGTTATTTTCAGAGAACTTGGAGCCGCCTACTAGTTCTCAGAAAGTTTGTACTCTGGGCTCTCTGGGGAGCCCCGATGTTTCTTGCTAACCCATCTCACCCTGCCAACAAAAATGAAAATAGTGACTACATGATAATTTGCATATTATCAGCATGCAGTCAGTAATTCTCAGAATTTTTCCTGGCCATCATCAGAATTACCGTCCTCAGCATGAGGAATGCTAAGACTAATGTTAGACCACCTTTGGGGAGGTAAATAAACAGTGGATGAAAAGTGGAAACATATGGAGAACTGTTCAAAATTGTACCAAGGGAATCAGAACTTGTTATATTGACAAAAATAATCAAATATATATAATCTAGGACAGATAATATAATACTAGAATATTTCAGAACCACAGTGGCCACTTTGAAATGGCAAATATAAAAGACACATTCTTACTGAAGCAAGTGCTCAAAGGAATTATTATTTTTTGAAACTCCTTTAAAGACTAAACAATGTTGCCTTAGCAACTGAAGAAAAAATATATTGGACACATCTGTTGTTTATCCTGCATCATTTCAAAATACAATTTGGTGGTACTGGCATGCAAAGTGGTCCTTAATTTAATGAATATATACAGTTTTCACAGATTTGCTATAAAAAGATCTATTTAAATTAGTTTTCAAGATTGTAGACTGCTGGGTGTGGAAAATAAATATCCACTGTTAATGGAATATATTAACATAATAACTGCCTGATTAAAACTGAAATGTTTATATAATAAAATCTGACCCACTAAAACAGCAAAATCACACTTACTTCCCACAGTCAGTCAACGATATCAATAAAACATGTAAAGGGATATACCAGGATATACTTAGTCACGTTAATTATTTACCAAGCATGCCATGTACTTCAATGACCCAATTAATATATTATAATAGCTTTGGTCCTCTTTAGAGCTAAGTAGACCTCATCATGTGAAGCCTTGTTAAAATTGAAGATGCACCTCACTTTAAGTGAATCTGAAATCAGAACGTTTGATCTTAACGAATGTTATATCTTATAGTGGAAGACTAGGAGCTATTAGTGGCCTTACCTAAATGAACTCACAGCCTAAGTATCCCCAGGGATGTGGATTGTATATATTTTATTCATAAGATTACAGAGAGAAAAGAGAGACTTAGAGAGGTAATATAATTTTCCCAACATGAAAAATCTATCAAAAGGCATTGCTTGTCCTTTAACCCCAAGGACTCTGTCCCTACCTTCATTCTTTCCAGCATCTATCCATTTTGACAAGTTTTGTTTTTGAAATGGAATATTTAATTCACTCACATTAATTGTAATTTCAGGTCTAGTTTATTTTAAATACATTACACTACTGTTTGTTTTCTATTGCTCTCACTTGTTTGATATTTTCTTTTCTCTTTTTTTCCAGACTACTTTGCATTGGATTTTTATTATTTTAAATTTTGGCCTTCATTAACCTTAGAAGTGATATATTCATTCAATTTTTTTTTTAGTTATTATTTTAGGAATTATGGCATTTATCCTTTACTTAGCAAAGTTTAATATGTTTTGGTACTTTTGCTCCATTACCAGATAATGAATCTATATCATATTGTTTGTTATTTCTGTAGTTCTTATTTCATGATGCTTAATCTCTTCATAGCGTTATGGGATCTTTGGGGTGTCATTTTTCTGGACAGAAATCTCTGTGGCCAGTGATTCCTTTGCCTGAGTTTTGCTTTAGCCCACTGGGCTTATTTCACTCACTCAGCCTGGCAGGTTGTACTTGGATCACACTACCAACCTTTGTCCTATGCCGGCTAAGGGCAAGTCAGGCATGGAACGGTGAGGGGTGTGTGAACAAGCATGGGTTATGGCCACTGGGCCCAATCAGACAGGCTGGCTGCTGCAGAAGGATGTGCAGCTCCTGTTGCTGGCAGGAGTGCTGGTTCTTTGTGAGGCTGTGGCCAGACTAAGCGCACCACAAGGAGCTTCAACAGACCTGGGGAATACAGAGGAACGTGGAAGCTTGGAGATGCCAGGAACCACAGGGCCCTAAAGAGGGGCCACAGCCCTGGTTCTGAGAGTGCTCAGATGTGGCTTCCCCGAAGGGCTGCAGTTCTTTCCTTCTCTTCACCCACAACGTGGCAAGCAAGGGGCAGGTTTCGGTCCTTTTTGTGTTACAGCTCTTTTAGCCTCACCATTCAGTGGGTCCAGAGTTTTTGTCCTGCCACCAGAAAGAATGAGGTATGCGGACAAGTGGCAGGTGAACAAGATGAAGAGGAGCTTTACTGAGTGATAGAACAGCTCAGAGGAAACCCACAGGGGTCAGCTCCTTTCCACAGCCAGGGTGTCCCAACGAGTGTTGAGCTCCTAGCGGAGAGGTAGCTCCTTTCTGCTAGGCAAGTCATTCCAACAAGTGTTCAGCTATCAGCAGAGAGGGAAGCTCCCCTCTGCAGCTGGTCATCCCATCGCCTGCACAGCTCTCAGCAGAGAGGAGGCCCTAGAGTGGGTTGTCCCTCTCTGCAGTCAGTCTGATGTCTGCTCAACTCTGGCTGAGCCGCTATTATGGGCTTCAGAGGGGAGGAAGTGCGTGCAGATGGGTCCATGGGCAACCATGGGCAGGCCGGGAAAGGGCACCACATGTCCCCAGTCTGCAGCCTGGCCCCAGCCTTCAGTATGTCCATGGCCTGAAGGTGGGCCCTCACTGGAGAAAACAACCTTCTGCCCAGGAACTTGTCTGCCTGCTGCTGCCATTCATGGCGCCCAGGCTTTAGGTGCCATGGGGTGCCTGCAGGTCAGTGCGGAGCTGCTCCCAGCTCCCCATTGGTATCATCCCTCCTTTGCTTATTGGTGCCCAAAGTCTGGAGGGGGCTGATGTGCCAGAGGGCTGGCATGTCAGCACTGCCTCCAGCATGTGCACACCCAGCCAAGCTGTGACCGCCTTGGGCTCAGACCAATTTTGCTTCAAGATTGGAACAGGTGCGACATCAGGGAAAAGCCAGGCAGTGGGAAAAAGCAATTCCAAGCCCGCGAGGGCAGGGGGGACTTCCTGGGCCCGCTGGAGTGCAGAGATGCCTGGATCCACAGCTGCGGTTTGGGCGGATGCCCAGCTGCACGGGCAGGACAGGGGTGTGGGGCTCCTGCCTGCTCTGTGGAGCAGGAGGCCCAGGTCCCAGCATGGTTTGAGCAGCTGCAGTTGCACCCAGGAGCCCTGAGTTCCCACCTGCTCCCAGTCCCCGAGAGCACAGGGATACCCGCTCTGCAGCCCTGGCTTGGGTGGCTGCAGCGGCACCCAGGTGACACCTGCCTCAACTTGGAAGGGCTGGGGCTCACTTGTCCCCAGCTCCTGCAGGCTCAATGGAGCCTGCAGCCCCAGCCACGTCTCCCTCCTGTAGCTGGTGTGATGGCAGCTGCCACTCCAGACTGCCCGCTGCTACCATCAATAGACTTGATTATTTTACATCGTATGTCAAACATTACATTTGAAAAAGTATTTACAGAATTAACTTGAGGCCTAAGATGATATTAGCCTCTTCCACAGAGGGCTCTTATTTGCTTATGCATGATACTTGCAGTAGCTACACCAGCTGGGGATCTCTGTAATCCAATTTTAATAAGTGAAGTAATTCCAAGTTGGGATGCAACCAATCCCTATGTGGTCTGACAGATAACTAAGGCATAACCCTTCAGCTCCTATCCTGAGCATGAAACTTTAGAAACCAACCTCTTTGCTGCTTTGTACTCACATTTTTCTCCCTAGTCTCTTGAACCTGCTCAGCCATTCAGCCTCCCTCCTGTTTCTGGAATAATTAAGCTCCAAAAGGAACATGCTCTCAAATACCTGAATCACATCCCTGAATTTCAATTGTCTCTCAAATTTTAGCCAGATAATTCTACACGATGGTCATTTTAGCTTTCTATTTTCTACAAGCTTAGGTATATAATTTTTAGAATGTTTTTTTCTAGTTATTCTCACTGGAAATGTCTTTCTAAATTAGCTAGTCCATTAGTACAGGAAGTCTCTTTCGCAATTCTACTATGATTCTAAGTTTAAAGAAATACTATTTCTATTTGTTTTTCAGAAGCACATCTAGTAAATAAATGTATATTACCATAATTTAATCTTTTCTCTTAAGTTGTTTGTTGCTAATAGAGTAAAAAAGAAGGTACTGAACAATCAACTGACCAACTTAAAAAACACCATTCAAAATAGATTCTGGTTCTAGAATGTATGTGAGCATTTAAAAATATGGTTTTACAAATAAGTAAGTTTGTTGAGGAATAGAGTTTAAAGAAGATCCCTATATCAGGCCTATATAGAGCTTGCAGTGAGAATTAGCAGATTACCTATGCTCTAATAAAGAGCTTAGATTTCATTCTAATGCAGTGGAAAACCTTGACGGATTTTAAGCAGAGCAGTGACAAGATCCAATATATACTAAAAAATCAAAGTAAAAAATTATTTTGGCTGCTGTGTAAAGTATTTATGGCAGTGGGGATGGAGAATGGTAGATTGAATGACGGAGACTAGTTAGCAAGAATTACAGGAATCTTGGTGAGAGATGGCAGTGGCTTACACTAGACTGTGGCTGTAGATAGAAATGGGCATATTTGAGATTTTTTAAATGAGGGAATATATTAGATCATTTCATTTTTTTATGTCTCTCCTTGGAATACTTTCCTCTGCTCATGTATGGCAATATCATTACTACTCTTGAAGACCTTATAAAGTCATTTCAAAAGTTCTAAGGCTGAGGTAGTTTGTCATCGTTCTGAACATGCACAGTTTTTCATTTATATTTGCTTTGTGGCACTTGCTGTGTATTTTGCTTACTCTTAGTTACGTTTGTGTTCTTTACTATGGAGAAGCTTCATATTTGCATATTAATGGTGTTTGGCGTAATGGCTGGCACAAAATAGTTGCTCAGTAAATGTCTTCTAAATAATAACTTCTTTATGTATTTGTAAACATGTCACTCTTTTGATCTTTGCCCTTTTGAATGTCTGAATTAATGAAGCTTGTCTCTTCTTGGAAGAATAGGGTATTTTAAATCAGCAATTAATTGCAGATTTATATTTAGAAACATACTTGTCATATTACATTTTTAGACGAAAATGAGTAATGAAGTTAGATATATTGTTAAATAAAAAGTGAGCATTAAAAATAATTTTAATGTGGCAGCGATGAAGTTAGACAGATTCAGTGTGGTTTTAGAATGCAAGCTCCTTTCAGATCTAGAGCTATTTTGTGGGACAACTGAAGGGAAGAATTGTAAACAACCATGGAAAAACACGTGTTTGTTTCCAAAATCCAGATAAAGGTATCGTGCCCAGTGTATGATTTTATGCCTGAATAGCTAGAAAAACTGTGGTTTGGATATAAAATTAATGTAAGATATTTCTTAGCTCAGATTTTATTTTATATTTTTATAATATTCTTTTTAAAAAGATTTACCTAGGGAACACATATACAGAACTTTAAAATAAAATGCAATCACATTTCATTATATATATATGTGTGTGTATATATATGTGAAATAGAACATATATTAAATATGTATATATGTGTGCATTTTTTCTTTTTCTTTTTGCCTCAATTAGTTCTTACTGTCTATAATTTTGAAAACTACAAGCTGAAGTATGCTATGATTTTTTTTTATGAAAGGATATAAAACTTATTTTTGTATAGACACTGACCCAAATGCTCTCCAATAAGAATTGGAATATAATTCTTCAAATTCCAAATGCAGCCTTTCCAGGAACCCACTTATTCTGAAAGTTGAACTGGCTTGAACAATGCTTTATTGCGAGTAAGAAAATCTTCACTCATTGATCTAAATTGTTTCTGAATTCCCCTGTTGGCTTGCTTGTTTATTTATTAATCTGTTTGTTTTATAGTTTCTGGAGGACCTATCAAGTTTCCCGTAAAGTTTACCCAACGAAACTAACCAAGATAAGTTGTTCAGTAGAGATATCTCATGGACATCTGGTGCCCAGGCTTCTTTCTTGATCTCTGAGGTGATTTTTAGATAGAAAAATCTAAGGTGATAGAACTGTTGCTCTCCTTCTATCTATTTCTGGTTTATTTCTTCTTTGTTCAGATCTGGATTGGTTTTGTCCTGGGTTTCATGTGAGTTTACCCCACTGACATTATATTTGGGTCTGCCTTTACTCTGTGTTGTGTTTATAGAACTTTAGGAAAACCCCAGTGCCTGGCACATACTCATTTGTAACTGTATCACGGGAATAATTTTAGTCTGGTCACACTTGTGTGTTTGAAAATGAAAATGTTTTGGAAGTAGATCCTGTTTGTTCCAAAATGTTTTGGAAATAGAGACTGGGATCTATTTGGGGATCTGTTAACTTTTTGTGCCTTTGTGCTGACTGTGTCATGCTTATGAAACATTTCAAAGCCAAAAAAACAGAAGTTATTTTCTTCAGAAAGAGCTCACACTCCTGGCAATTATTGTTACTTTCTGCTATTTTTATTTCAAAATATTGTCACTCTGCTTAAAATTATTGTAAAAATTGTAACAATTTTTCTTGTCTTTGGGTGTCTCCTCTGGTAACTGTTACTGATATTGGTCCTCCCAAATTCAGCGTGCAGGTTTCCAGTTGTCAGTTGACTTCACCATCATAAACAGATGCTTTCCAAAGCATCAGGGAACTGTATCAGGGCCCCCAGGAGACCTTTAGTCAAGAAACAGATGACTTATTGAAAGCAGCCTGCTCAGCCAAGCCTTGACAGTAAAGACTTAATTATGTAGGATAGATGATAACTAATATAAGGGAAATTTAATTATAGGTAATATTAGATTTTCTGATGGATATATTATAAAACAATTTTCTTTCTCCTTGGCTTATTTCTAACACTCAGATTAACGGGTCACATTTGTGCAAATTGAAATCAGCAGCCTCTTTAAATGGTGCCTTGCCCCAACTAACCTCTCAGAATTTGAAAAAAAAATATCCTACAGGAAAATCTTAATAGAATTTTTAATGTAATGATCATCATCACAACTTAAAAATGGTTCATCTATAAAAAATAGTAACCATATATTGATTATCTTTATCTTCAAAACTAATTGAATAAATGGTCAAATATTATTAAAAACACTTTTTGTAGCAACGCAGTTATTTGCATAGATTCAATAACATTTCTATCATTTTTTTCCATCAGAATTTAATTTAACAAACCAAAATTTACAAACAGGACCATTCCAGAAGTTATCATTTAATAGTAAATTTTATTAGAAAAAGTAGATTAGAAGTAACTAAGGGCTGGTGGGAAGGGGGAATTGGCAGCTATTGCTTAATGGATAGAGTTTGTGTATGGGGCTATGAAAATATTTTGGAAATAGATCCTGGTGATAGTTGCACAATGCTGCAAATGTAATTAATGCTACTGAATTGTACTCTTAAAAATGCATAGACACAGAGAGTAGAATAGTCTTTGCCAGGGGCTAGAAGAGGAGGGGAGAATGGAGAATTGTTATTCAATAGGTATAAAGTTTCAGTTATGCAAGATGAATAAGTTCTAGAAATCTGTTGTATGGCACTGTGCCTAGAGCTAGCAGCACTATATTCTACACTTAAAAATGTGTTAAGAGGATAGATCTCATGCTAAATGTTCTTACAACAACTTAAACAAATTGCAAATTACATTGTATTTCATCATAATAAAAAATATTTAAAATGCAAATCTTATTACATTAAAAATTAGGAAGGACAGGGCTTTTGGAAACAAGACCTTCAATTCTTCCAGGCAAACTATCTGGTATAGTTCTAGTATTTATAGATTCTCAGCCTTACAGGTGGCAAAGAATGTTTCTTTCTGGCAGATCAGGGGCATTGGTGGAACTGGGAAGTCTCAGAGAAAGAGACATACAGTCGCAGGCAATGCTTGGTAGAGGCGAATGGGACAGTATGGCTGTTACTATAGAAGGAACAATAAACAACATTATAGTCTTTCAGAAAGTTCTAGACAGGGGTTAACTCTCTAACCTTAATATCTAGACACTCCTTTTTTGTTAAAAATATAATAAGATATATTAGTCCTCACTTCTTGTTGCCTCTAAAACAATAAAAGAGGTCAAAATACATGAGAGCATCAGATTAATTATGCTGAATCAGACAGTCATGAAACACACTTATGTGGTCCAAGGCAAGCCCCTGTCACAGGATTCTGACCATCAGGAGATTCTGAAAGAGTGAAAGTGACATTTCACTGTTAGCTTACTCTCTAACTGGGAGCATCTGCTGGGCCACTGAAAAGATGTAGATTTGTAAAGGTTTGCATTTCAAAAGAGAATTCTTGAATTACAGGGCAATTCCAAACCTCTGACAGTGCAAAGTCAGTCAAGTTACTAGTCAAGTTACTGTTATTTCTTTATCAAAGGCAAGAACTACAGTTCTTCATCAAAATAAACCCGAACTTTATTCAGTCAGAATATTTGTTTGCTGTTACCCATTTGTAGCTGTAAATACAGCCTTTGTTAATTATTCGGTGATCGTTCTAAAATATAGAATCCCCTACATAATGCTTTACTGAAAATAAAAAAAAAAAAAAGGATAAACCGCACTTTCTCACAGTGATCAAAATGGCTTCCGTTGTATTTTATTTTTTTCACTTGAGAGCAGCATATGCTTTGAATTTGTAGAAACCTGTTTTATTTCATACCTGAGAAAGTAACTTTTGGTGATGCATACTTTATAAAGCCTACAAATCACCCACTTTGGATTTCCATAAGACCTGTAAAAATGTAACTTTGTTCCAGATATTTTTGTAGCTGGCAACATGTCCTTTTTTCTCTGTCTCTTTCTTCAGATTCAGACTCTGGGGATACATTAACTCAGTGGCCCATTTTATATGAGGTGAGATTTTGGATTCATTCTTATTCATGATTTTGATCTTGCAGATTTTGCATTCTTCCTTTTAAAATAGTTCAGTTAAGTTGGAATTTGAATATTTCAGACTCAGGATTTCTAAAAATAACTTTAATTTTAATTTCAGATTGTATTTAGTTTTTGTGACATAAGGCAGGATTTTTAAACTTAGTTTCTTCCTTAAACAAAGAAAACATTTTTAAAAAATTGTGTTGTTTTTTGTTGTTGTTTATTTTTTCTTGATGACCCTGAGTCAGTATTTTACACCCAAAGTGCTTAAAACTGGTAGATTAACACTTAAAATAGAAAAAAAAAAAAAAAAAATGAGTTGTCACTGTTAAATAATTTCTCTACTATATATTGAATAATATTGAATTTGATATTTAAAGTTGAAATGCTGAATATAAAATGACTTAGAGTATGAAATTTAGCAGATTAAAAATGCCTGGAATTGAAAATATATCAAAATGTAAGAACTAGGCATTATTTGCTTGAATCCACTGCTGTTCTAACGTGGTATTTTTCATAATCTCATGATCACAGTATTATTTCACAATAATTTTATTTTTAGTGGTGATATTTATTAACATGTCCTGGAAAATATTTACATTTGGAAAATTCCTACGTGCTAAGACAATTTAAACTCAAGATCAACGCTCACACTGGAAGCAACTTAAAGGTAAGTTATTAGGTTGATGCAAAAATAATTGCGGTTGCTGGCATTGAAAGTGGTGGCAAAAACTGCAATAACTTTTGTACCAATCTAATACTTCAACCTGATTTGGAGCCGCTCTAGGCTGAAATCTGGGCTTAACTCCACCCATTAGGGGCCTTACCACTGGGCTCTGTCTTCAAGGGGAAAAGTAAAACCAAGTGACTCTTTGTTGTACCTAGTTTACTTCCGCCTTTTGGGTGTGTACTTTGTTGTTTTGATTCTTAGAAGCTTACAGAAAACGTGTCAGCCTGATTACTTTCCCCTAAAGAGTATAATTCAAGCAGATCATCCAACTAGTAAAGTTTGACAATGGTAACTTCTGACTCCTTTCTTTTCACAGCTTATCTCCCCACCTCCCTGCCTATGGGAAACACAATCACTGCCAACCCACGGACGGCTACTGTAGTATTATTTCCTAGGCTAAATACATATGTTCTGTAAGTAATTGATTCACAGTTATGAATTCAGTGCCTGGATCCCAGTCATGTTCATCTTGCTGTAAATTGCTCAAGAACAGTGATATATTCCTGCAGAAAAATGTCAACATTTATGGTTAACTCCACCAACAACCCTCTGGACTGGTGTATTCTTCTATTCTCCTAACAATATATTTTAAGTCCAACACAAATATCTGGTTTAGCAGTTTTGACAATTACATCAGTGAGCGTTCTATTAGAGAAACAGAATCAGTAGAAGGGAGAGAGAAAGATGGAGAGAGAGAGGGACTTATTGCAAGGAAGTGGCTTATGCAAGGGTCACAGCTGGCTAGGCGAATCTGAATTCTGTAGCAGCGTAGGAAGGGCAGGCTGCAAACTTTGGCAGGTGCTGAAACTACTGCCCTCAGGTAGAATTTCTTCTTAGGGAAACTGCAGTTCTGCTTTGCCTTTCAACGGATTGAGCCAGCTCTAGGTAGATTATGAAAGATACTCTCTTTTACACAAAGTTGATTGATTGTATGTGTTAATCTCCTCTATAAAATATCTTTATAGTAATACCAAGATTAGTATTTCATTAAACAACTGAGTACTATAACCTAGTCAGGCCGACACATACGAATGACCATTACATCAATTTTTCTGCCATATTTGTTAACAGAGAGACCACATCAGTAATATAGTCCATTGCTGGGTCCAGACTCCTCTGGGTGATTACCTCAACCAGTGAAACAGAATCTAAAACAAAACCTTGACCTTCTTTCAAGGTTCCTTTCTTAATTGATTTAACAAAACTTATTTAGTATGTGTTACGTATGTGATGGTTAATTTTACATGTCAACATGATCCGGTTAAGGAATGCTCAGATAGTAGGTAAAACATCATTTCTGGGTGTGTCTGTGAGAGTGTCCTGGAAGAGATTAGCATTTGGGACAATAGAATGAATCAAGAAGGTCACGCTTATCAATTTAGGTGACTATCATCCAATCCTGACCCTCAGTTATTGAAGATAGAACAAAAAGGCAGAGAAAGGGTGGATTCTTTTTCTTTTCTTGAGCTGGACACCCATCACCTTTTGCCCTTGGAAATCAGACATGGTCTCGAACCTTCAGATCTTAGGACTTAACACGAGCACCCCTCCTCCTCCAGTTCTCAGCACTTCGACCTTGGACTGAGGGTACAACATTGGCTCTGCTGGTTCTCATGCCTTTGAACTCAGGCTGAATTATACTATATAGTTTCCTGGGTTTCCAGCTGCAAATGGTATATTATGGGGCTTCCAGGCCTGAATAATCATGTGAGCTAATTTCCATAGTAAATCTCCTCTTGGTTTTGTTTTTCTAGAGAACATTGACTAATACAATATACTAGACATTTTTCTAAGTAATTAATGACTAATTATTTAATTAATATAATTATGCTTTGAATTAGGTTTTATTATTATTCCCATTTCACCAATGAAGAGATTGAGGTTAAGCAACTTGCCCAAGTTAGCAGAGCCAATATAGAATCCAGATAGTCTCACACTTAAGCTCTTGTACATGCTATTATGCCTTGCAGTCCTTTGTGGGTTCCAGTACATTCTAATTTCTTTAAAAACTGCATTTCTCTGGAGGTTGAGAAAATAGTAATTTTTATTCATCCATTTTAGGAGAAATTTTAAAATACTTCCTTAATTATTAAATTGACATAATATATAGTATAGTGTCGGTTCAGTGCTGGACAGAATATTCTCCTCATTTTACCACTGTGACTCTCATATCACATTTACAGTATCTGTTTGGGGTTTGGTGCTATTTGTTGAGCCATCAACACTTGTCACTTGTTACCATTTTTCCAGCAATCTCATAGTCAAGGGAAATTGTGCTCTAGCTTCAGTATAATTAAGCTAGTTTAGAGGCTCAGCTAGTTATCATACTGCAGGTTAACGTCCTAGATAACAGCTCTCCTCCACACCTTACATAAAATTTACATTCTATGAAACACTTTTTATTTTGCTTGGAGAGGCATTGTGCACAACTACGAAAGTTCAATAGTGAAAAAGTAATCTTACGTAATGGCATTTTTTACTGTTGAGTACTAGCCTTCTAAGACATGTTTGAGTGACAAACACAGGCCTTTTATAAACTTAAGCTTTCCTATTATTCATAGACATAAGCAGGATATTCTGTCCACTTAATATAAACTTCCTCCCAATAAATTCCTAATTTCTTCCTGAAAACAGACTCCTGGTGGTTTGGTCTTATGGGATGTCAGGCACTGAGTTACGGTACTAAAGAATTTTGTCAGTTTGAGATGTCACTTTTTTTTTTTTTTTTTTTTTTTTTGTGAAGGAGTCTCACCCTGTCACCCAGGCTGGAGTGCACTGGCATGATCTCAACTCACTGCAACCTCCACCTCCAGGGTTCAAGCAATTCTCCTGCCTCAGCCTCCCCAGTAGCTGGGATTACAGGCATATGCCACCACACCCCACTCATATTTTATATTTTTGGTAGAGACGGGATTTCACCATGTAGACCAGGCTGGTCTTGAACTCCTGACCTCAGGTGATCCACCTCCCTCGGCCTCCCAAAATTCTGGGATTACAGGCATGAGTCACCGTGCTCAGCCAAGATGTCACTTTTTGAGATCGTGTGAGAAATTGTCAGTCTCACACTCAGAGACCTGAGAGACTAGATCAGAGAAAGGCTTCTTCCATGGGGAGAACAAAGGGAGGATCAAGATTAAACTTTAATAGAGTTACTGCCACCTTGGGAAACAAATAGGAAGAAAATAAACAAGCAGGCAAACAAAGACCAGAATTTAAACTGAAAAAGGGGAGGAAAAATTTGGGATATTAGAAGAATTAACTAAAAAATAAGATATTGCTGGTTGGAGTGAAAATAGATGAAACAAAAAGATGTTCAATTATGTGACAGAATGGACAATAGACAGACTTCTCTGAGAGAGTGTGTGCTGTTAATACTGTTTGTTAAGTTATGCGGAAAAGTAGAAGAAAGAAATCATCCACAATTCCACCACTTCAGATAATTTTTAACATTTTTGACTTTTATTTCAGAAGGCTTTTTTTTTGTAAATTTTAAAAAATAGTTTCCCTTGAGTATAAAATCCCATTGATTATAAGATGCAGCATTAATTTAGTAGTACATTTTCAGAAAACAAAACAGAAAAAACTGAAAACTTTGAACTTACATAAATGAAAAGATATAGTGGATGAGGATATGTGGTACTTGTGATCATAATTTGTGCATTCAAAGGAATCCTGTTCTGTTCAATAAACATTTATAGAACAATAATTTTTCATGGTAATAGAAACTCATAATGAGCCTTATTTTAACAGCTGTGTATAATTCCACCTTGTGGATTTCTCATATTTGTTTAACCTTCACAATTGTTGGCATGTGGTTTGATTTCAGTTATAAATAACTCTGAATGGATATATTTGTGCATGAATTGCTTTTGTATTTCAGATTATTCTCTCAAGATGGATTTTTGGAAGTGAGATAATTAGATTAAATAGTAAGAAAATATTTATGATACTGGATGGCCATTGCCAAATAGCTTTCCAGAAGTGTTTGTAACAGAGTTTTATGGCAATGTCTAATGGGAGATTTTTTTTTAATTTCAATTTGTGTCTCAAATTGTGTAGGGATCTCATTAGCAAGATAATGTGGTGAGGACTCTGAAATTCCCTTTTGTAGTTCAAAGAGTGTGTACTTTGAAGAGCAAAAGTAAATCTTGCCTTTGCCACTTCTCAGTCACCTTTGCTAACAGAAGACCATAATATTTTCAGAAGCAAGAAGAGGTGCTTTATTTTCCTAAAGCAATCTATCGGTTTGGGAAACACAGTCTTTGGGACAAAGTGAAAGTGTGCTCCAAGAAGAAGTTGGAGAGTTAGAGATTAGAAAGGCAAAAAAACTGCAAGGCCATGAAGGGGGATCTGGGGAGTAAGTAACAGAACCTTGATTGAACCTTGAACCTTAGGCCTAAAACCACAAGTATCTCTTTATTGGCTGACTCCAGTTAATCAGCTGGGGAATTTCTGGGTACAATCTTTTGGCATCAATATGCATTGATGAGGGGAACTAGTTTATCTCGGTTGCAGAAAGGGAAATTTTGTGATATTTTTGCAACGTTTTTCCAGAACGCAGAGGTCATGACTGCTCCTTATCCTGTTATGGCTGCCTGGTTCTGTTTTAACTTGAGCATCTGAGTTAGCCACAGGGAGCCCATTTTGTCTGTAGGTTGGGGTATAATTTAACACCTTGAATATTATTTTTTCTACTTTTTCTACCTGTATCACAGAAATAATATTTACGTTTCTACCATTTACAGAGTACTGTATTAATCAAATACTTGAAGGAATTTTGGGAAATGCAAACTACTATACTTGGTATCAGTTCAATTAGAATAAAATGAAAACGAGACTCATAGTAATCCAACCCAGGGGTATTGAAGAATCTGATGTTTGATTTATATAATCAGAGATGTTTGATTTATTTTGAACTGCATCAGGAGAAAAATAGCTCTATGTTGCCTGAGAACTTTAGGCTGATTCTATTCTGGCATAAGGCAGAATTTGCTCATTTTTGTCTCTTAATATTGCATTATTTAAGCAATTACATCATATGGTAGGCCAGCTTAGATTTGTTCTGGGGAATCCAACTCTGTAATAGTTTTGGAAAGGGGAAGATGAGGCTATGCAATTGTCAAAAGCTTTTAATTTTTTTGAAAAAGAACATGATATTGCCACAATATATTAAAGCCAAACAGAAACTATACACATGTGGTAAAAATTGATAATTGAGGTGAATATATAATGAGGACAGAAGGTTAGTGTCATCCATTAAATTGTGTGTTCTATTAGTGATGAAGAAATCATTTGTTTCTGAAATTACTGAAAAGCAACTGATAAAAATAAATAGCCAAGTGGATGGTTTTCCATGAAGCTGAACAAAATAGCAGAGGGAATATTGGAGTTTAGACAACTGAGGTCAGTGAGAATAAATCCTCAATTTGAAGAAAATAAAAAGATAGGAGAAAGGGCTCCAGGTGATGTGGTGGTGAGAACAGTGAGAATGGACACAAGCGAAGTTCCTGAGGTGACATAGGAAGAACAGTGAGGATACAGCAAGGAGAATAGAGTTCTTGCTGAAGGAAAGAAAGAGAACATTAAGCTCTAAAGAACTTGTATTGTCTGAAGTCCACAGAGGAAGAAAGAAAAGGCGGAGGAGAAATAGTAATAGAAGACAAGACCAAGCAAAATAGGAACAGGGAGAACAGTGCTTGTGGAATCTAAGCATAAAGGGCATCAAATAGAGGAAACACTGAAACCGAATTAGGAACAAAATGAAATTATAGAATTTGGAGGTGGGGAGCATATCCTCAAATTGACAGAGACATTCAAAAGGCTAGAGATGTAATTACTAAACTTTGAGAGAATAAAAGCAGATTGCTTTAATGCAAGGTAAGTAAGTCAAAAAAATGGCTTAATATAAAGAAAATTTGTTCTCCATGAAGAAGTAATATCAGGATATTTTATACGTGTTGCTAGGGAAAAGGCTTCTCAGAAGATAGCCAGGGTTTTCATTAACACTTTCCATGAATATTCAAGAGATATACCATTGAGGATGCAGGATGTGTGATCATGGGGGTGGAATCAGGAGATAAACAGATTTGTGAGTAAATGTGTCATTATGAGGAAATGTAAAGTGACATATTTCACAAAGAAGGGAAAACAATGAAGGAAATTATTTCCTGTGCTTAATTATGTTTAATTATGACCCACTGGGAAAACTTGGTCAAAAGGAAGTAAACAAAGCCCTGAAGAGAGTGACCACGTTGGAAATCACAGACCCGACTGGGAATGGTCAGACAGGTTCTTGGCATGCGTAAAGCACCTTAAACAATTCATTGTGTGTGACAGGACATATGTAAGAAGAAAAGGGGCGCATTGAATCAAAGGCAAATACAAGAGCCTGGCATGAGACCTCAGGAGTGTTTGTGTCAGGTGTTGATGATTGGTTCTCAGTTCCAAACTCATCCTTCCGTACTCAGCTTGAGAGGCTAGGCTGGGACTCTGCAGACAATATTTCTGCCTTGACACTTGCTCCCTGCTACACTCTGGCAATCCAGAAGATCTGCGATCTGGATCTGCAATCCAGAAGATCGCACAAGCTGGAGGGTGAGAAGGGGCTTTCTCTTTTCTGTGGGCTTGTACCTGCTTCCTGTTCCTGTGAGCATTGCATCAGCAATGCTTTTCACCCAGGCAGAGGCAGTGCCTTTCTGGAGCAGCACCTGAATCCAGTTTGCAGTTTCCTTCTTACTTACAAAACTGGCTTCAAGGGACTCCTTCAGGGACACCAGCACCAGCCAGCTGACACCTCCTCTTCAGAAGTCTGAGTTCCAGGCTCAGTGATCGCTCCTCCAAGCTTCCAGGCCACAAAAATGCCAATTGTTTCCCTTTGTTCCCTGACTCATGAGGGTGGTCATTGTTCCCCACAGTTGCGACTTCCATGATAACTTTGATGCTTTCCTGGTTCACAGTTTTAGATCTGCTTAACAATTCTTGAACACCTAATAAATTAATTTTGCTGAAAAACTTAATTAAGTGGTTTTTTTGTAATAAATAGAATATTAATTGTATTACAGACTCTGTTAGCTCCACTGATTATAATAGATACTGCAAATTTAATATTATAGGAAAAACAAGAGAAACTTTCAACAAGTCATTTTACTTTTTTGTTTAAAAAAACTTTACATCGAAAGGACAGAACAAATATATGAATAAAAGAATTGAGCCTAACTGAATGAGGAAATAAAAGAAACTCAAGATATTTTAGGTAAGAATAGGATAGGCCAAAAAAGAATAAATGGAGAATATAGACTTCTACCACCAAGGTAGAAGCATGTATGGAAGCAGTAAGTATTGGCATGAGTTTAGTAAAAAAAATGTTAAGCCAAACTACTTTGATTGCCTTTCATCCCAAATTAAAGAATATGTACAATTTGTAAACACACACACACACACACATATAAAAAACTCAAAAGTGAAAAGTCAGGACAATGTCAAGTATACCACATAAACTGTCAAACAAGTTAACTTGAGAAAGCCTCTGCTGATATCCTTGTGAAGAAAATGGAATAATGAAGTGAACCATTGTATAGTCAGGTGGATGTGTGTTGGGTTGAATTACCACAAAGTTATTGATTAAAGGATCAATGGCAATATGTAGTGAAGACTCTAGTCTTATTTCACAGGATCTGCCCTTGGTTTTGTCCTATTCCACATTACATTTTAAATGAATGATGTCAATTCCCTTTTCCTAAAGACCACCAGCAACATACTTGTCGTTTAAAAACATATTTGTTTGGCTGTATTATTTGTTGCAGTGAGCGAGAGTGCTCATTATGGGAAATTCTCTTACAGGATTTAGGTTTTAGCTGAGTAATCTTCAGTAGGTTCTAAGGAAGTGGAATTTGGCTCTGGATTGGATGCTGTTAGGAAGCAGGGGCAATTTTATGATTAGTTACCTCAATCAATCCCATCTATAAAGAGAGCACAGTAGAGGAGGATAAAGTCATAATTGATGAGGAAGCAGCAATCACTCATATTAGCCAGGGGCAGATGAAGTTTACTATGTTGTGAGTTGCAAGTGACTTTGTTTTGCTTCACTTGATTATACTCTCAGAGTATCCTTTCTGATGTTGCTGTGCTGTGAGATGGTTTATGTTCAGCAAGAGAACAACATGGCTTAGCTGTAAGCATCAGACCAGGATGTCAGGGGACACTTTTCTCTTTCTCAATGATTTATTTAAATAAGTACCTAGAGGACAACTTCATCAAATTTGTAGATGACATCAAGCTGACAAAAGATAGACAACCACAGTTTAAAATAAAAAGTTTTAAAAAAGACAATGTATACACTAGAGATAAAATGGAGGTTAGAGATGATAAAATACAAACTTGCCTTTTATAAATTGGTGACAAAGATCTAGAATAAATTAATTATGCGTCCCAATATAAGGTCAAATACAAATGAAGAATAAGAGGCTTTATTTTCCCTGTTGAAAATCAGAGACTTCCTTTCCCATTTTATTACAGCACGTAGTTTGAAAAACTTGTAAGTTCTTCATGTCTTTGAAATACATATAAACACGTTTAAATATATGTCAATTCTTGCCACAGTATGATTCAGGACTGTCTTTCTCAAGCACCTGAGAGCCATCTCTGTAAAATGTAATCATCAAGGACAACAGTGCTCCTGTCTCCCAGTTTCTATGGGAGGGTGTGGGGCTATCGTCAGTTCTCACAAAGTTGCAAAACTACTTTCTGTCTTAAGGACATACGACATTTAATTTTCCTTCGGATAAGTCAGTTAAGTAATACAGATAATCATCTTAGTTGCCAGGGGAATTTAGGATAACCTGTGTGTGACAAATGATATTGTCAAATCCTCTTACTTGAGGACTAGTAACTCTTTATCTTCAGAACATGTGCGTAATGAGTTGTATCCGCTTGGCTATATAAAAGAGTGAGATTTCTATGGGTCTTTGCAATCTCTTTAGTGGATTGTCTGTGATACACATCACATTCTAGTTTAATGGTATTCAAAAATAAAATTTGTTTTCTTTCTCTTCTACTTTTGGGATGAAATTCTCTGGATTTGGAGGGGAGAGATTTTGTTTTCATTAACACTTCCCCAACACAAAGTCACAGAGCTGTGGCAAAAATGGAGGGGTGGTGCATTCACCGAGCTCCCAATTCAGAGTTCTTTTCAGGAAATCACCCTGCTACTAAAGGATATTTACATGTGCATGGTCACCATCTTGCAATTATACTTGGAAGAAGAGGACTATGAATAAGGATAAGTATAAAACATTGTTCTTTGGTTCTGAGGAGATAATACTTTTTCTTACATTGAACAGGGATTTAAATGTATTATATAGTAAAAAGAAAACCAATTCAAAGTCATAAAAGAATAAGAAAAGTGTCTTGTTTCCATTGGAGGAGTTGTGAGTAGAAAGATCCCAGAAGGTGGGTTAAGTTTTAGGGATGTGTCCATGCTATTCAGGATCATGCTACCATCTTACTTCTTGAAGTGATCTCTAAATTTCAGGATGTTCATGAGATTCTATAGAATTGGCCACATAGATTGGTGGGTAGTGAGTTCTTTAGAAAATGATTGTGGTTACTGGCACCATTATGTATGCCACACTGACATTTGCTCAGACACAGATCATCCAGTCTGGATCTTGAGTGCAGTGAATCATGGTTACTGGCATCTGCATGGATGTTCACATCCCCAACTGTTCTCCAGTCAGATGAAAACCAGCACATTCACTGAGAGGGCCTTTCTTGCTTATCATAAGGGAAAAAACATTTATGGTGACTGGCTGTCTCCCTTTCCACTAATTTTTGAGAAGTAGTTATATCTAGCAGCTCAGTTGGAGGTCAGAGTGTAAGTAGAAATACGAGAAAGAGACCGGGCGCGGTGGCTCACGCCTGTAATCCCAGCACTTTGGGAGGCCGAGGCGGACGGATCACAAGGTCAGGAGATCGAGACCATTCTGGCTAACACTGTGAAACCCCGTCTCTACTAAAAATACAAAAAATTAGCCGGGCGTGGCGGCAGGCCCCTGTAGTCCCAGCTACTTGGGAGGCTGAGGCAGGAGAATGGCATGAACCCAGGAGGCGCCTGTAGTACCAGCTACTCCGGAGACTAAGGCAGGAGAATGGCGTGAACCCGGGAGGCGGAGCTTGCAGTGAGCCGAGATCCCGCCATTGCACTCCAGCCTGGGAGACAGAGTGAGACTCTGCCTCAAAAAAAAAAAAGAAAAAAAAAAAAAAAAAAAAGAAAGAACTATGAGAAAGAGCAATGAGTGATACATCACAATATCATTTCATCTCAAATTTCCTCATTTGCCTCAGACAATTCATGCAGTGATTATGGAAAAATATGCAGAGAAAATAATACATGTAATTCAAATGAAAGAGTACTGCCTGATTGTTACAAAATAAATCATTAAAAAGGCTGATAATTCAGAAGGTGTTAGAGGAAGGCTGAGGTAGACATTAGGATGAACAAGGTATAAATTATTATAGCTAATCAATTTTATTGTGGCAATTATTTTGAAATTTATATAATGATGTTAGTCATTATTTCTAGGCATTGTTTCTTTTAAAGAAAAGTCACTAACCTACTAATGGCAGATGATCTTTATGAAGTCTGCCCCTCAAAAGGTATGTTCTTTGAAATCCACATGTTTGAAGGCTTGCTTGGTCTATACATTACAATATTTTCATTATATTCTATTTGTTTCTTTATCTAAAAATAAAAGAAGATAATTTTTCAAATTAGAAGATTGCATTCAATTATTGATAGAAGTATTCTATGTGTTTGGGAATTTTAGTCCCAAAATTTCTCCTTGGTCAACTAACTTTTATAAAACACTAAAGATATCCAAGTGCCCTTTAAAAGAAATATGTTTGTATGAAGTTTTCCTGCAACACTTAAAATGGGTTTTTTAGGAAAGTACAAATGAAATTTTCTAAATATATGTCAGTGTCACATTTTTAAAAAATGTGGGTAGCCTCCAAGGGTGGAGTTTACATTTTTTCCTATGGTCGAAATAACTGTGCATTGGGGAAAAAGAAAACAAAACGAAACAAAAATCCATGGAATAAAATGGTAAAGGTGAATGGGAAATTTAGAGCTTTGTGGATTGTGTGAAGAGAAACAAACAATGGGGATTTCCAGTCTCTAATATTGTTCACGTGGGCTGTGGGATGGTGGGAAAGGAAGACCATGAGTTTTCTTTAGAACATGCTGAAGTTGTGATGTCTCAGGGAGATCCAGACAAATGTCTATACGCCTGGTGCTCATAAAAGGAGTTTCAGCTAGAGAAAAAGATTTGGAGATCATTCTTTTAGAGGTGATATGAAAATAATTTAATAATATTTGAGTTATAAATTGAGAGAATCTGAAAAACATAAATGTTTAGAGGCTTCTACATAAAACAAGACGTTAGATATTTTTTTTAAAGCTGCCTCCAAGTTATGCACTGCCTTTCAAAGTTTAAGTAAAAAGAAAACAAGGAATTGAAAGCATAAAATATGTGAGTAGTTTGAAATTAACCAAACACCATGGATAATCATTTTTACCAACTTCATGACTCTGAGAGCTTCACTAGCCAAAGCAGAGAATCTGATTGATAACTTTCTTGGCACTTCAACTTTGTTGTCAAAATCCTTCCAGCATCATGTCACTCCCAGATGCTTTTGCCTTCAGACTACACTCAGCATTCCTTCTTCCCCACCTGCTTACATCAACGAGCCCCCAGGATTTCAGAGCTTTGCTAGTTAGCCTCTTCACTCCAGTTGTTCTCTGTGAAAACTTCATATTTTGTCTATTTCTCCTATTTCTTCCCTGCACATCAGCTAAATCATCTAATGAATGATGTACTCAATCCTAATGAACACTACTTTGATTATATCTGTATTTTCTCTTTTTTTCCAGGTAACACAGACACACTTCTATTTTTAAAGGCATGATCGCCATTTCAGACAATACAGAAGATTAGGAAATTAATTGGGTAAACGACAGCTCTTGTGCTCAAGCTGCACCAAAAGAAAGTACTCTATTGTATGGTCAGGTAAAATATTAGTTTTGCTTGATTATCAAAGTTACATAATTTTAGAAAGTTTCATGATTAACAAAATAATAAGAAAGAAAATCAAGTCTGCCTAGAGATAATGATGAATAGCATTTCTATGTTTCTTTTTTATACATGTTTATTTTCAGTATCACCACCACTATCTTTACCTTCCAACCATTTCCCTCTCCATCATCATCATTGCTAAAATTGTTTGAGTGCCCACTATGTGCTAGCACAGGGTTAAATGCCTTGTGTGTAGTATCTCATTTAATTCCCAAAGCAGTTTCATTATGTAGATATTATTTTCTTAGTTTGGCAAAAAAGAAATTGAGCGTTAGAAAAGTTATAAAATTTATGTAAAGACAAAACAGTTCGGGGAGAAGCAGAATATAAAACTGGGTAGACTGAATCCTAAACTGCACTTTTGAGATTATATTATATTAAATTGGGTATTGTTTAAAATCTTATAAGGGTCTCATGATGGACAGATTTCTCTTTCAGTAATGTTTGTGTTACTTTTTTTTCTAGTGGAAACTGTTTTACTTTTATCTTTTGAATGCTGGTTGTGGTAAAGTTGGCTTACTAAGATATTTTGGACCATAATTACTTCATCATTAGAGTAACCCTTTTATCCATCCTCCATTTGGTAATGTTATATTTTTGTTAACTCATACTTTTGTTCTTTTCCTGTTACTAGGCAATGGTATAATCAGCAACCATATAGCTAATTTCACAGTACTTCTAGAATGACTATGTGCCGTGAATTGGGTTGTAACGTCTTGAACTGAGTAGTGACTTGCAATAATATTTTCTAGGAACAAAATACACTAAAGGAGAAATGCAAAACTTTCATATGTATGTATATATATACACACACACACATGAATATGTGTATTCATATACAGATGATTCTATATATATGAAACTTATGAAATCATATATGATTATATATTATATATGAAATACATATAATGTATATATTTTATAATTAAATCAATATAGTTTGGCTCTAAAGTTATCAAGTCCAGGTAGCCTCTTTTATGCTCTCAGTGATAATTCTTGCCACCTTAGCAAAGATAAATATTAAGACACCAGATTAAATTTGAGTTTCAGATAAATAACAATTTTGTTTTGGTGTAAGTATGTCCAAACAGTTCATGAAATATAATTGTGCTATAAAACCATTTTTTATTTGAAATTCAAATGTAATTGAACATCAAGTATTTTATCTGACAAATCTATCTGTTGAATCTCATTGTACTTGAACAAATACTTGTTCAATGAATTAAGTGGTTTCAGAATCTTTCTTTTGAGAAAAATAATGTCCTTCACTCAGTGCAACAGTAACTTCTCTCAGGGATGAACTGGGCAGGCCTCCATCTTGGCCTAAATTACAAGGTAGTTTCTTAATGACTCACATTGAAAGACCATCTGATATGTGACGTATGTGATTCTCTTTACCAACAACATAGATGCATTTATTAATGAGCTCAATCATGTGAATAAGATAATCTTTAAAGACACCTTTAAGGTCCATGTTCCATTCTTCTTATATATTCTGATGTGTCCTCCCATAGCAAAGATAGAAACTGGAGGGGGTGCAACTGGAGACTGTTCATTTGTACATATTTTTATGCACTCAATTTTAATAGTATGTTATATACTCTTATTAATATTTATATTTAATATTTCACTCATTCTTTTACTTTTTGCTATATTCACTTAACTTTGTATGATGTCTAAAATCATACCTGACACAATGTACCTTTTGATATGCTTTAAAGTACACAGTATCATTCGGACATGTTCTTGGCCAAAAGGTTAAATATGATTAAGCCTCTAGAGTTAACTTTTATTTAAGAATCTCGATATGAGAGGAGCACATTAAAAAACATAGTGTAGTTATTAAAGACTCATTGCTCTACAATGCATACATCCTGCATTTACGTTCTCGCAATAATCCTCTTCCCTTGCATCTAGGTGGCCTGGTGAGTTGCTTTGGGGACGATAGAATGCTGCAGAAGTGACACTGTTTGATATCAAAGGGTAGACGATAAGAAGTCTTGCAGCATTTGCTCTTAGAATATTTGCTTTGGCATGTTCCCTCTCTAAATCCAGCCTCCATGCTGTAAGAAGTTCAAGCTACATAGAGATGCCATTCTGGTTGCTCAGCAGCCCTACTGAGCTCCAGGCTGAGAGCCAGCATGGACTTCCAGGCATTTGGGTGCATCAAGCTGGATATCCACCCTAGTCAAGTCTTCTGATTCTTTTACATGTAAGTCATCATCTAACTAAAAACCTCCATGAGAGACTCTGAGTAATAATCCCAAGGCCGAGCCCAGTTGATTCATAGCAGTGAGATAATAATATGTTGTTTTAAATTATGGGATTGTTAGTTTTTCAGCAATAGGCAAATGGAACATATCACAAGAAAGGAAACAGACAAATCCAGAATGTGGGATACTCTACAAGACAAATGACCCAATTTCTTTAACAGGTCAATAGCAGAAAAGAAGAAAAAAGAAAGGTGCATGCTCTATTTTAGACTAAAAATGACTTCTGAGACATTACATTGAAATATCATGTGTTTATCTTGTTTGAATCCTAATTCAAACAAAACAATGGTGAAAAAATAGTTTTGAGGCAACATGGGAAATTAGAATATATTCAAATATTATTGATAATTTGTTTAGAGTTAAGGTTGTATAATATAAAGATCCATTTTTTATGCCTTCATATGAAACTATGGAAGAGTGAAATAATATGATAATGGACGTTTGCCTTAAAATTATTCAGCAGTAAAAGAGAGAAAGGGACATGTGAAACAAGAAGCAAAATCTTGATAAGAGTTCACTATGGTGAAGGGTATATGGTGGTCCATTGTAGTAGCTTATCTAATTCAATGTACATTTGAAAATTTCATAATTACAAAATAATAAATCTTTTTGGTTCAATGCAAAATATAAAATATATACATTATATATTTGAAACATAAACATGAAAATTATATATACATCCAAATAGATGAAATTATCAGAAAATAAAAATTATACTTAATTTCATAAGTAAGATTATAGGTAATTTTTATATCAAATTAACATTTATTTTCAATAAAATATACTGACAAAATTTATAAAAAATAAGATATATAGCATTTATGATGAATTTTATTTCCTCTCCTATTCAGTATGTTTAGAATGACATTTAATATGTAAGCAAAAACTTTATTAATCTTCAAAACCACTCTTCTGTGTTTCTTTATACTGTCTTTATACTGACTAAGTATATTTTATTTGATTGGAAGTCTTTATAGAAGTTGTTAGAGATTACAGGGCATACATAAAATATATAATATATGTGTTCCAAAAGCAACCTGTCCTCCATCACTGTTTTGCAAAGCAGGGCAATTGTAGGTTTTGTCTACATATAAAACTGTAGAAGTATTAACTACTCATTAGTTACTAAAGAGTTACTAGTTATGCTTTGATGAATATGGTTCTTTGAATAAATTTAGATGAATGCTCTATGTATAGGGAACTGTTTAATATCCCTCTTTCAAATATTTACTAGATATAAAGAAGAGGATCACTGCATTAAAATGTCAAAAGTGGTACCAAAGTATAAATTTTAAAGTGACCTTTAAACTATTCTGCAGTTTTTTATTTTAAATCAACAACAAATTGATAAGTAATAGCATACTTTTTTTTTTCCATGAAAGGTCCTTTTATAAACCTGAAAGGAGCCTGAGAACCCCAAATTAAATTCATGTTAACTTACAAAATTAAGAGGTAAGAGTTGGACTTAGAATAGTCAACGATAGACTCAGTTTGATGCGGAAAGCTTTGTAAGAATCTTTAAAATTCTTATAATGTTCCTGCTATGAGCTGAAACAGTGATAAAAATTCATTCTTTTCAAGTTGCCCGAATAGGAAATGCCTCTTCTGAGTATACAAAATGTTAAATTAATTATTACATTACATTTCTTAAAGCTTTCACAGGTCCTGATATTATCTCACATTCTTTGGCAAAGATCTTGATTCCTCAGTCTTTTTTCAATATGATGGTAATTTTGTCAAGCCAGAGGAAGCCTGCCCTAGTGTGATGGTGAGAGAATAAATGTAACTCATTTGGTTTTTACAAATTAGTTATTAAATTTCATGTTGACATTTGACATTGACATTGACAAAATGACTGGAGAGGTTTTCTTTCTTGTTGCTACTCTCTTAAAAAAGTAAAAATTCGTAGCTTAAAAAATACTATTTCTCCAAACCTCCATTGCAAAACTGATTAAAACGATTGTTAGGGACAGAGAGCCAAAAGGAATATGCTGCGATTTGTTAAATAAATTAATTTTTAAAATACAGTGTGAAACAAGTGTGTTTCAGTACATATTAATAGAACAAAACTTTATATTTTGTGAATCCAGTTTGATCCATCAAAGAGGTGATTACAGAAGTTTCCATGGATAACTTAGAGTTTACTATGTATATATATACACACACACACACGCGCGCGCTCATATATATAGTGTATGTGTACATGTATACTCAGCAAAGCGTAGAGTTGTGTGTGTATATATATACGTATGTGTGTGTGTATATATATACATATGTATGTATATAAAATACTCTGCAAAGATAATAAAAGTAAAAGGGAATCAATGAATCTCCTGGAAAGTACAGTGCATTGTCTAGTGAAAATAAATCTCTCATAAAAAGGACTATCTTAAAAAATAAAGCTAAGCTGGTGTGGCAAGATGACTGAATAGGAACAGCTTCGGTCTGCAGCTCCCAGCGAGACCAACGCAAAAGGTGGATGATTTCTGCATTTCCAACTGAGGTGCCCTGTTCATCTCATTGGGACTGGTTAGAAGTGGGTGCCCACGGGGGGCAAGCAGAAGCCAAGTGGGGCATTGTCTCACCCAGGAAGTGCAAGGAACCTCCCTTTCCTAGCCAAGGTAAGCCATGAGGGACTGTGATATCTGGCCCAGATACTATGCTTTTCCCACAGATTTTGCAATCCGCGGAACAGGAGATTCCCTTGTGTGCCTACACCACCAGGCCCTGGGTTTCAAGTGCAGAACTGGGAGGCTGTTCGGGCAGACACTGAGCTAGCTGCAGGAGTTTTTTTTTTTTTTTTTCCATACCCCAGTGGTGCCTGGAACCCCAGTGAGACAGAGCCGTTCACTCCTTTGGTAAGGGGGCTGAGGCCAGGGAGCCAAGTGGCCTCACTCAGGGGGTCCCACTCCCACAGAGCCCAGAAAGCTAAGAACTTGAACTTCTCACTGCCAGCACAGCAGTCTGAAGTTGACCTGGGACAACTGAGCTTGTTGTGGGGAGGGGCATCTGCCATTACTGAGGCTTGAATATTTGCTTTTCCCCTTACAGTGCTAAGGACTGGTTGGAACTCAACAAAGCACGGCAAAGTGGCTGAGGCCAGACTGCCTCTCTAGATTCCTCTTCACTGGGCAGGGCATCTCTGAAAGAAAGGCAGCAGCCCCAGTCACAGGCTTACAGATAAAACTCCCATCTTACTGGGACAGAGCAACTGGGGGAAGGGGCAGCTGTGGGCACAGCTAACATCAACATCAACAAAAAGAACCTCCACACAGAAACCCCATCCAAAGGTCAGATCAAAGGTAGATAAATCCATGAAGATAAGGAAAAACCAGAGCAAAAAGGCTGAAAATTCCAAAAACCAGAATGCCTCTTCTCCTCCAAATGATTGCAACTCCTCTCCAGCAAAGGCACAAAACTGGACAGAGAATGAGACTGACAAATTGACAGAAGCAGGCTTCTAAAGGTGGGTAATAACAAACTCCTCCGACCTAAAGGAGCATCTTCTAAACCAATGCAAGGAATTTAAGAACCTTGACAAAAGGTTACAGGAACTGCTAACTGGAATAACCAGTTTAGAGAAGAACATAAATGACCTGATGGAGCTGTAAAACACAGCACGAGAACTTCGTGAAACATAAGTATCAATACTTCATGAACTATCAATAGTTTTATTGATCAAGCAGAAGAAAGGATATCAGATATTGAAGATCAACTTACTGAAATGAGAAGTGAAGACACGATTAAAGAAAAAAGATTGAAAAGGAACAAACAAAGCCTCCAAGAAATATGGGACTACGTGAAAAGACCAAACCTACAATTGGAACAAAGCTGGAAAACACACTTCAGGATATTATCCAGGAGAACTTCCCCAACCTAGCAAGAGAGGCCAACATTCAAAATCAGAAAATACAGAAGACACCACAAAGATAACCCTCAAGAGAGCCACACCAAGACAGATAATTGTCAAATTCTCCAAGTTTGAAATGAAGGAAAAAATGTTAAGGGAAGCCAGAGAGAAAGGTCAAGTTACCTACAAAGGGAAGCCCATAAGACTAACAGTAGATCTCTCTGTAGAAACCCTACAAGCCAGAAGAGAGAAGGGGCCAATACTCAACTTTCTTAAAGAAAATAATTTTCAACCCGAATTTCATATCCAGCCAAACTAAGTTTCATAAGTGAAGGAGAAATAAAGTCCTTTCCAGACAAGCAAATGTTGAGGGATTTTGTTACCACCAGGCCTGCCTTATAAGAGGCCCTGAAGGAAGCACTAAATATGAAAAGGAAAAACAGGTACCAACCACTGCAAAAACACACCAAAATATGAAGACCAATGACACTATGAAGAAACTGCATCAACTAATGTGCAAAATAACCAGCTAGCATCAAGATGACAGGATTAAATTCACACATATCAATATCAACCTTAAAGTAAATGGGCTAAATACCCCCAATTAAAAGACATAGACTGGCAAATTGAATAAAGAGTCAAGACCCATCAGTGTGCTGTAGTCAGGAGACACATCTCATGTGCAAACACACACATAGGCTTTAAATAAAGGGATGGAGGAATATTTACCAAGCAAATGAAAAGCAAAAATGAAAAAGAAAAAGAAAAGAAAAGCAGGGGTTGTAATCCTAGTCTGTGATAAAACAGAATTTAAACCAACAAAGATTAAAAAAAAAAAAGACAAAGAAAGGCATTACGTAATAGTAAAGAGATCAATGCAACAAGAAGAGCTAGCTATCCTAAATGTATATGTACCCAATACAGGAGCACCCAGATTCATAAAACAAGTTCTTAGAGACCTACAAAGAGACTTAGACTCCTAAACAATAATAGTATGAAACTTTAACACCTGTGCAGCTACATGGAATCTGAACAACCTGCTTCTGAATGACTGCTGAGTAAATAACGAAATTAAGGCAGCAATAATGAATTTCTTTGAAACCAATGAGAACAAAGACATAATGTACCAGAATCTCTGGGACACAGCTAAAGGAGTGTTTAGAGAGAAATTTATAGCAGTAAATGACCACATCAGAAAGCAGGAAAGATTTAAAATTGACACCCCAAAATCACAATTAAAAGAACTAGAGAAGCAAAAGCAAACAAATTTAAAAGCTGGCAGAAGTCAAGAAATAACTAAGATCTGAGCAGAACTGAAAGACATAGAGACAAGAAAAACCCTTCAACATATCAATGAATCCAGGAGATGATTTTTTGAAAAGATTAACGAAATAGATGGTTAGCCAGACTAATAAAGAAGAAAAGGGAGAAGAATCAAATAGACACACACACACACACACACACACACACAAATGATGAAGAGGATATCACCACAGATCCCACCAAAATACAAACTACCATCAGAGAGTACCATGAACATCTCTATGCAAATAAACTAGAAAATCTAGAAGAAATGAATAAATTCCTGGACACATACACCCTCCCAAGACTAAACCAGGAAGAAGCCGAATCCCTGAATAGACCAATAATAAGTGCTGAAATTGAGGCAGTAATTAATAGCTTGCCAACAACAACAATAACAACAACAACAACAAAAAAAACAGGACCAGATGGATTCACAGCTGAATTCTACCAGAGGTACAAGGAGGAGCTGGTACCATTCCTTCTGAAACTATTCCAAAATAGAAAAAGAGGGACTCCTCCCTAACTCATTTGATGAGGCCAGCATCATTCTGATCCCAAAACCTGGCAGAGACACAACAAAAACAAAAATTTGAAGCCAATATTGCTGATGAACATCGATGTTAAATCCTTAATAAAATACTGCCAAACCAAATCCAGCAGCACATCAAAAAGTGTATCCACCATGATCAAGTTAGCTTCATCCCTGGGATGAAAGGCTGGTTCAACATTTGCAAATCAATAAACATAATCCATCATATAAACAGAACTAGTGAAAAAAATCCTGTGACTATCTCAATAGATGGAGAAAAGGTCTTTGATGAAATTCAACACCCCTTCATGCTAAAAACTCTCAATAAACTAGGTATTAATGGAACATATGTCAAAATGATAAGAGCTGTTTATGACAAACTCATAGCCAATATCATACTTAATGGGCAAAAGCTGGAGGAATTCCCTTTGTAAAAAGGCACAAGACAAGAATGTCCTCTCTCATCACTCTTATTCAACATAGTATTGGAAGTTCTGGCCAGAGCAATCAGGCAAGAGAAGGAAATAAAGCATATTCAGATAGGAAGAGAGGAAGTCAAATTGTCTCTGTTTATGCATGTCATGATTGTATATTTAGAAAACCCCATTGTCTCAACCCCAAAACTCCTTAATCTGATAAACAATTTCAGCAAAGTCTCAGTATACAAAATAAGTGTGAAAAAAATCACAATAATTCCTATATACCAATAATAGACAAGCAGAGAGTCAAATCATGAGTGAACTCGCATTCACAATTGCTACAAAGAAAATAAAATGCCTACGAATACAACTTACAAGGGATGTGAAAGACCTCTTCGAGGAGAACTACAAACCACTGCTCGAGGATGTAAGAGAGGACACAAACAAATGGGAAAAAATTCCATGATCATGGATAGGAAGAATCAATATTTCAAAAATGGTCATACTATCCAAAGTAATTTATAGATTAAATGCTATTCCCCTCAAACTACCATTGACTTTCTTCACAAAACTAGAAAAATCTAATTTAAATTTCATATGGAGCCTAAAAAGAGTCCATATAGCCAAGACAATCCTAAGCAAAAGAACAAATCTAGAAGCATCACACTACCTGACTTCAAGCTATGCTACAAGGCTACAGTAACCAAAACGGCATGGTACTGGTACCAAAACAGATATATAGACCAATGGAACAGAACAGAGGCCTCAGAAATAGGACCATACATCTACAATCATCTGATCTTTGACAAAAACAAGCAATGGGGAAAGGATTCCCTATTTAATAAGTGGTACTGGGAAAACTGGCTAGCCATATGCAGAAAACAGAAACTGGACCCCTTCTTTCCACCTTATATAAAAATGAACTCAAGTTGGATTAAAGACTTAAACGTAAAACTTAAAACTATAAAAACCCTAGAAGAAAATCTAGGCAATAACATTTAGGACATAGGCATGGGCAAAGACTTCATGACTAAAACACCAACAGCAATTGCAACAAAAGCCAAAATTGACAAATGGATTCTAATTAAACTAAAGAGTTTCTGCTCTGCAAAAGAAACTATCAACAGAGTGAACAGGCAACCTACAGAATGGGAGAAAATTTTTGCAATCTATCCATCTGACAAAGGTCTAATATCCAGAATCTATAAGGAACTTGTACAAATTTAAAAGAAAAAAAAATAACCCCATCAAAAAGTGAGGAAAGATATGAACAGACATTTCTCAAAAAACACATTTATGTGGCCAACAAATATATGAAAAAAAGCTCATCATCACTGGTCATTAGAGACATGCAAATTAAAACCAAAGTGAGATACCATCTCACGCCAGTTAGAATGGTGATCATTAAAAATCTGGAAATAATGGGAATATACCCAAAGGATTATAAATCATTCTACTATAAAGACACATGCACACATTCATATGTTTATTGCAGCACTATTTACAATAGCAAAGACTTGGAACCAACCCAAATGCCCATCGATGATACACTGGATAAAGAAAATGTGACACATATATACCGCAGAATACTATGCATCCATAAAAAAGAATGAGTTCATGTTCTTTTCAGGGACATGGATGAAGTTGGAAACCATCATCCTCAGCATACTAACACAGGAACAGAAAACCAAACACTGCATGTTTTCACTCATAAGTGGGAGCTGAACAATGAGAACACATGGACACAGGAAGGGAACATCACACACTGGGGCCTGTTGGGTGATGGGGGGAAAGGGGAGGGAGAGCATTAGGACAAATACCTAATGCATTCGGAGCTTAAAACCTAAATGATGGGTTGATAGGTGCAGCAAACCACCATGGAACATGTATACCTATGTAACAAACATGCGCATTCAGCACATGTATCCCAGAACTTAAAGTAAACAACAACAACAAAAACAACAACAAAACAAAACTAATAATAGTAATGAAAAAAAATAAAGCTAAAGGTTTTTTTTTTTTTTTTTTTGTCATTATCTTAACATTCACAATTGGGATCTTTTAAATGCTTGGTGATCTACTTGTTCACTGTTTTTATCTTTGCTAAAAGCTGGACCAGCAACAGAGCAGTGAAGTCCAGGACTCCGGCTGTGGTGCTGCCCACTAATGCTTCTGAAGCCATTTGACTAACCTAGGAGAATAGTTTTGAGTGAGTAATTCTGTCTCTTGAGACCTCCAGACTCCAACTGTATGTCCCTTCTTCTCTTAGTGCTCCTCATCCACAAGTGCTGGCTGCCTTCTTTTGACGGCTTCTTAGCTTATTGTAGATAAAAAAACTCAACTCATCATGAGGGTTGTCATTATCCGGAGGGTGGATTGATAGTTAACAGCAGGGAGAGTCATTGCTCTGGAAATAATTCCACTGAAGTCTTAATTAGGATTCTCAGGTTTCAGGATACCTGAAAAATACTTGGTGAGATTGTGATAACCATTGCAAACTTTTTGAACTGCATTCTGAGAAATCTTTTTTCAGATGTGTGTAGTGGGGTCAAGTAATCTGGGAGTAAAGAAGCTCCCAGAGTTACTTTTTAAATTTTTTCTTAATTATGACATTTTACAAAGTAGCTTCACTGGGATATAATTCACCCATATAAAATTTACAATTCACTGGCTTTTAGTATTTTCAGAGTTGTGCAACCATCACGACTCAGTCAATTTGATAACATTTTATCACTCCTTCAAGAAAAACCTGTACCCATTAGCAATCATTATACATTTTCCTTTCCATCAGCTCTTGACAACCACTAATTTTGTCTCCTTAGATTTGCCTTAACTGGATATTTCATATAAATGGAATTGTGCAATTTTTTGTGCCTGACTTCTTTCAGTTAGCGTAATGTTTTCAAGGTTCAGCCACATTGTATCGTGCAGCATGTATCGATACTTCATTCCTTTTTATTTACCAAAATATTCTTTTGTAAGAATATACTATATTTAATTTATCTATTCATAAGTTGATGGACATTTGGGTTGTATCCACTTATTGACTATTGTAAATAATGTTACCATGAGCAGTTATAAATGTTTTTATGTGGATGTATGTTTTATTTTCTTTGGGGTGTAAACCTAACAGTGGTATTCCTGGGTCATGTGCTAACACTAACTTTTTGAAGAACTGCCAAACTCTTTTTCCAAAGCAGCTGTTCCATTTTACATTTCTGTCAGCAATATATAAGGGTTCTACTTTTTCTGTGTCATCATAAACACTTGTTATCAATTTTTAAAAATTAAGCCATCATAATGGCTGTGATTTTATTCACATTTCCCTGATGACAAATGATGCTGAACATATTTTCATGTGCTTTTAACCACTTGCGTATCTTATTTGGAAAAAAAAAATGTCTATTAAAACTTTTTCCCAGGATTTAATTTATTTGTCTTTCTATTACTGACTTGTAAGAATTTTTATGTATTATGGATATAAGTCCTTTATCAGTTATATGATTTGCATATATTTTCTTCCATTTTTTTGTGGGTTGTCTTTTCACTTAATGGTAGTTCTTGAAGCACAACACTTTTAATTTTTATGTAGTCCAATTTATCTAGCTTTTTCTTTTGTTGCTTGTGGTTTTTGTGTGTGTCACATCCCAGAAACCATTGACCAAGATCATAAATGTTTACTTCCATTTTCTTATAATTTTAACTTTTCCATTTATTTTTACAGTTCACTTTGAGTTAATTTTTGCATATGATGTGTAGTATGAGTCCAATCTTATCTCGCTTCATGTAGATATCCAGTTGTCCCATCAAAAGACTATTCTTTCCCCCAATGAACAGCCTTGGCACTGTTGTTCAAAATCAATAGACCATTAATGTCAGAATCTAGTTTGAAACTCTCATTCTTTTCTGTTAGTCTCTATGTCTATCCTTATGCCAGCACCACACTCTCTCAATTACTGTAGTTCTGTATTGAGTCTTAAAACCGAAAAGTGTGTGTCTTCCAATTTTGTTAAGTTTTCTCCAAATTGTTGTTTGCCATTCTGGATCCTTTGTGATTCCATAGAAATTTTAGGATTGACCTGTCAGTTTCTGCAAAGAAGCTGGGATTTGGAAAAAAAATGCTTTGATTCTGTAGAGCAATATGGAAAATATTGCCATATTAAAAATATCAAGTGTTATGATAAGTAAAAATGTAATGCCTTTCCATTTATTTAGATCTTCCTTAATTCCTACCAATGAATTTTTTTTAAATTTTTAGTGTACCTTTTTGATTAAATTTATACATATATATTCTGTTCTTTTTGATGCTATAGTAAATTGAGTTGTTTTCCTAATGTAATTTTTGCAGTTGTCATTGCTAGTTTATAGAAATACACTTGATTTTTATATGTTAATTTTGTATCCTATAACATTACTAAGCTTATTTATTAGTTCTAATATTTTAAATAAGTCACTTAGGGTTTTCTAATACTAGATTATATCATCGCAAACAGAGATACTTGAACTTTCTTTCCAATCTGTATAGTATTTTTTTTCTTTTCTTAATTGCCAGGATCCCTAACTAATTCTGATGCAAATGGTTGAGGGAGCACGTTTGGAAAAAATAAATTAAAAAGAAAAGCTTAAGCAGCATTTCAGATCTTAACAAATGAATGCAGAACTGGGTCCTCAGGAGCTTATAAATCCCACAGGAATGGTAGATTCCTTATGCATGAACATAGCCCCTGAGAAAGATGGTTGAGGACTATGTAAAAATTGTAGCCAAGTTTGTCTGTTGTCCTTTACAGATCAAAAACGTATAATTTTAATGATGCTCCCTAAGAGGAACAACTTATATTTATACGATAAAGACACAATTTTTAGTGCTTACCCTGTCTAAGAGTCAGTATATGGGAATAAGAAAAATATTGCTTTTTTTTTTTGAGTTCCAAATCTGTAATTTAGTAGTTCTGTGACCTGGGAAGAATCAGTTGATTTTCATTAGTTTTAACTATACTGATTGTAAAATAAGAAAAATAATAGTAGCATGAGCTCCATAAAGTCCTCAGCAGTCTAGCACGTTGTAGGCAATCACGTGTTTTCTAAATACATGATGAATGAATCTTTTATGTAGCACAGTGTTGTTGCTCGGATTTAAAGCCATATTTGAATTAAAACATGATTCAGAATACTGATATCTTTAATTCTTTGTGCTCACCATTTAAAACCTCAGAATTGGGGACATTACACATATAGATTAGTAGTCATATAAAATTATATGAATTATATTTAATAAATT
Organism: Papio anubis; assembly: GCF_008728515.1. Classification (NCBI taxonomy): domain Eukaryota; kingdom Metazoa; phylum Chordata; class Mammalia; order Primates; family Cercopithecidae; genus Papio; species Papio anubis. The sequence continues at coordinate 146,056,825 of NC_044977.1, forward strand.
CATAGCAATTATAGAATTTTAAATAGAATTTATAGAATTTCAAATATAATTCAAAGAAAACTAGAATTTTACTTATGATATTAATCACATTCATTCATGAAGGAACGCTATATATTTCAGAGAACTCTATAATGTCATCTCATAAAACCAATGTTATTTTACAACAAACTCTTACCACAAATTGTTCGTAACCATCAGTGTTTAAAGTGATAAGTTAAACACACAGCTATGTGGATTCTTTAATGGTAAACATATTTTTTTCACTTATTTTTCTGATACTAGTTTGACATTACACTGAAATTTAACTACATCACTCATATGTTCCCTGAACATCTGTAAACCTATTTGAGAGCAATGAAATTAAACAAAGCAACGTTTTATGTTTACTTTTGTCTTGAAATGATTCTTTTTATGATCTATAAGACATTATAAATGTGCATAAGAGGATCTAAAGTTTATTAGACTCATTTTAGGACATTTAGGATTTCTTAAGCACAGACAGATGATTTTTACTTATTAAATAAGGGTCATTATAACTCATTATAACTCAGGAAAGCATTGCCCACTTGGTTTTTTTTCACAGGCTAGATTCACATTGGTGACCAAGGTGGTGAAATGCGAAGGTGAAAGTGAGATTTCATCCTCCTCTTTTTTTTTTCAAACCTGCATTTAGGCTCTGCAAAATAAATAAATAAATAAATAACAATAATGAAACAGGTCAGCTTACTCTGAACCTGACTAAAAGTTAAACTGTGCATTGGTTTAGAAGTTTGAGAGAGAACATGAAAAATTCTGGTGGCCAGTGACTACAGTCAGTGCCAGTGGAGGCAGGGAGATAGGAAATTTTCCTAAATACGGTTTGCAAATGAGAGGCTGTGCTGGCCATTTCCTTTTGCTCATGGATAATTTACTTCTCACTGACCTTCTCCAGTTCTGCTCTATGTCTCAGGGACTGGCTCCTTCAGTCTCCTTTTCCTAGGCTGCCCTGCCAACAGACTCACAGCTAGGTTCAGTCAATATGAAGCGTTGTTGAGAGATTGGAAGCCAATGGAAGGCAGCAGTCAGGGATTTTTCTTCTGACAGACATGGATATAAGATTGTTGAGACCTGAAGTTTATATAACTTTTTGAGCCTTCTTCCAGGAAAAATTTGTACAATTTTACATTAAATTAGATAGAGAAGTGAATATTTATTTAGCATTAGAAAATAAGTCACTACAAGTTAATAAATTTAAAAAGCTAGCAAATACCACAGACATAAAAATACTAAGGAAAATGACATAAAAATTTTTATTAACTTACTGATATGTATCCAAAATATTTTGTTTTCCTATAAATGTTAACTACATGCTCTTAAATCACTTGTTCATATGACAATGATTTTGTAACATTTCATCTAAAGAGAGTACACATTTATTCAGCCTTTCCTCTAGCATGGCTGATCAAAACTTCTTCTTTTATTATTTATCGTTGAGATGCACAAACATGTGATTCTACATGCAGACATTTTGATTATTTGTAGTCCTGCTATGGATTTTGTACAACAAAGGAATTCTAATTTTTTCTACTTTGCATACATTTTTATTAAAAATGCATTATACAAGTATGAATATATGCAATGCATGATCAAGTACATTCATGAAAAAAAGGAAACTTCTGTTTTTTATAGGCAACCTAATTTTCTTAGAATTTTATATGATTGAAGATTAGAAGAATTTTTCACAAAGAAATGTTTGGCTCCACATACTGTAAATGCAATTCTTCTTCCACAACCCATATACTTGGAACAGGGCACCCTACGATGCTTCCATATAGCAGTACATCCTTTTCCCATCAGGACAACAGATTAATCAGCCCAGTGGGTAGTAGCAGAGTACCCAGAAGCCAATCTTACACCAGAGTAGCTGGCAATAACTTAATTATACATGAAAGTGACTATAAGCCACAGACTATAGTTTACCGAAACTCCATTAATTGTATCTCCAACTCGACTTTTCCTTAGTTGGATCGAAATCCTGGCAGCTACTTCCATGGCATCTGACATGAGAAAAGTTTGATAACAGGAAAATGGAAATAAAAGTAGGTCATGGTCTTAACCAACTGCAGTTAATAAGTCCTACTGAATTCCTCAGACTTGACCATTTCAAATCTCAGAATCATGTAAACACACTTCTAAGGATTCTTATGAGGGCCCGGAAGCTTAAGTTTCAATGACTTCCCAGCAAATCCATGTTTGTTGTTTGCGTATGTTGACATTTCCGGTTGTGTCTGTGTCTCCGCTTGGTTCTAGCTCCATGAAAGGAAATATCAGCTCTGTAGCTCCTGCTCCCTCAGGGTAGCCTCTGCCACGGTTCCAGCTGCCTGTTGTTCCTAGTCTCTGGGTTCCTTCACCAACTGCAGATTGGCTTCTCAGTAACTCCAGTGTCACTGTGACTGGTTACTTATATTAAATTCCCTTTTTTGGCTGGGCATGGTGGCTCATGCCTGTAATCCCAGCACTTTAGGAGGCTAGGTGGGAGGATCACTTGAGGTCAGGAGTTCAAGACCAGCCTGGCCAAAATGGTGAAACCCCCATCTCTACTAAAAATACAAAAATTAGCCAGGCATGGTGGTGCATGCCTGTAATCCCAACTACTCGGGAGGCAGAGGCAGGAGAATCGCTTGAACCTGGGAGGTGGAGGTTGCAGTGAGCCAAGATGGCAATACTGTACTCCAGCCTGGGCTACAGAGTGAGACTCCATCTCAAAAAAAGAGAGAGAGAGAGAGAGAAGAATAAAAAAAAAAAAGAAAAGAAAAATTCCTCTTTTGAGTTAGCTGCTGTGGCCTTTGTTTTTCTGACTGGACCCTGACTAGTAGCAAGGACACGTTAAAATGGTCGATCCATGGAAGGAAGTAATGAACAGTAGTCTATAAGCAGAGCCAAGTACTACTAGTCAAGTTGAAGAACCTGAACTCAGAATTTAAGAGGTAAAGGGCAGAAAAAGGCTAGTATAGTTGGAGTCCATGTTTTGAAACTTGACTGGTAACATGTTTTAAGCCTCATTCCTCCCTCTTTCCCTTCTGCCCCACATATGGGCAAGTTGACAATGAGGTCCAGAGGCCCCCTCTTTTGGTGCCAGTGGGAAGTCCAAACCACACATGGGAACTTTCAGCCCAGCCCCACCCCATAACCACCATAAAAAACCCATGCCAGTCTCCTTTCCTTGCCCTCTGAAGACATTTTCCTACCTGCCTGAGAGCTTCATCTCTCCACATAGATTATTCGATGAGTCGTAAACTTTTGCATACCCTCTTGGTGAGCATGCGGCACCATTCGTCTTTTTGGGCAGGAGTCGTCCCATTTCCATGTACAACAGAAGGAAAGATGTTTCAGTGTCCCAATCTCCAAATTATTGATGTCCATAGGGGCATTTATTCTAGTTATATAATGATTCCATGCACAGAGATAATTTTATGTTCATTAAAGTTTGTTATCAATATGTGATATTACTTAGTGGTGTTTTCCTTCCTAGTTCAACTTAGGAAACCATATATAAATCCACTGCTGATCTGCTTCTCAGAAAGCTCTCCAGGGACCATCTTTAAAGTTGCCAACTAGAGATGATTTGGGCATTTAAACTATGAAATGATTTCTCAGTTAAAAATTTAAGAGTAATGTGATGCCAAAAGAATCTTCTCATTCTTGTTATTGATAGCAAAGTCCTGGGAAAAGCCATAGGACCCCCATTTCTTTCATGTCAGTTGCATAGACCCAGATGATAAAAAATTTGAGGCTCTGATTCCATGTATAAGCGAAACCATTTAGAAATTTCAAATGAGGTGTGAAGACATTTCAGCTCTTAGTTTTGCTACTCCCTCATAGTGTCAGAGGAATATGTAATTTTCTCCTAATGTGCAAGTGGAAGCTTTATTACTATGAATATGCGGTGGATCTGTAACTTGGAAAATAGTGTTCTTATGCATTAGATAATATTGTAGCTTTGCTTGCCAAATAGGTAATGAATAAATCATTGTTGGATGAATGCAGGAGGAATTAAAGGTGTTTTTCTCTTTCCGATGTTCTCCATCTTAGATGTTATTTCTCTCTGATGTATCTTTTCTTGTCATTAGCAAATTATATGGTAACTGCTTTATTTTGTAAGTCATTAGTAAAGTATGGAGAAGGCTTTGCTTTTGAAAATAAAGAAGCTAACCAAAGCCTTTTCTTATTCTTCTATTATACATTTTGGCAATTAGTAATGTGAGTAATTTTTAAGGAATCAAAAACCTAGAAGTGTGGGCTTCCATTTCACAGGAAAACTAGTGCGATAAAAATATAAAATAATGTTTAAAATTTAAAGATGAAACAGCTTATTCAACTGGTTTTTGGTTAGAGCTTTGTAAGTGAGGGGAACATTACGGTTGTTAAATACTCATTGCTGCTGAATCCTCCCCCAAAATACTAGATTTCATTGAATCTCATGTTGTCATTACTAAGATACACCCTTATTGTTCATGCTAGGAAAGAAAAAAATTTATCAGTTAAACTATGACAAAATGCTTTCTTACTGCACATAATTTTTCTGTACATTTTTGTTCTCTGTGTTATCAAAAGCATTTTAATACTGCATTTTATGAAAGAATGCTCAACTTTGGGTTTTTAAACTTTCTTCTCAGCTGCTGGCACTCAATAAAAATTTTAATGTCAGCACTTTCTTAATCATGACAGATGGCATAAAAATAAAGTTTTTAGTCATCAACTGGGAAATCATTGTAAATGGCAATTAAATTCAATGAATGAAACTAAACTGAAATAATGAAAATATAGCCAAGTCTGCACACAAACAGTAATGACAACTATGTCACAGTTCTAAAACAGCAATTGTGAGAGGCTATCAAAAGACATGCTATGATCTCAGATATGTTAGGATATTTGAAAATCTGTATCTCAGGATTACTGAGGTACAGAAAATTGTTTTACACAGACATCAGCCTGGGTCCTGTGCTTTTAACCTGGGGCTTGTCATCTGTCCATCCGAAAGGTGTCTGGAGTCTTCCCAGCTAGACAGGACTGTCTCAGCTACTCCAAATTACCCTACATTTCATTTCTTAGACATGAGATGTTACTTTACTTTTTTTTTCTGGAAAGCATGATTGATCTAATTCACTGTCTTTGTCAAGATCTATCTGCAGTAGTATGCAAGGAGGCTTTGACAAACGGATGCAAACATTTTCTTACTTCTTTCATGGGTAATTTAACAGTGGATGTAATATGTTCAATCAACTTCTACAAGTAGCCCTTTCATAACTTCAGTGTCAGTGGCTGCATCAAAAACCCATTTTTCTCCCACAAGGGCATAATAAATGCTTTCATTACACACAGACTTGGTGTTTTTTTCCGTTCCAAAGCATCATAGATCTCTCCACTTCCCTCCTCCTTTCTCCTCTTCTGGAGAAGGGAAAGAGGCCAAACATTTACAATCTGTTGCTTTTTTCTACTTCTCTTGGCAAGAAGAAAAATATAACCTTGAGGACAATCATGAATGTCTATTAGAATAGTTTTATCTATAATAAAGACTTAGAAAATTTCTTTTTTCATAAATATGTTTGCACTAATGGAATAGGTATTTTTATAAGAAAAAAATTTAGACATATTTTCTTAATAATAAAAGTAATGAAAAATAATGGGTATCTTACCAGTTAAAATTTTAACTAGATTTTAATTTAATAAATGATACTATGTGTAAAGACATTGATTCTGTATTGAATATAGAATAACTTTCATTTTTGCTTAGTATTCAGTGTGGTTCCTCAATATTTAAAAATGGAGAATTAATGCCACAGATAATATAATTGATCAAACATTATTTTTTAAACAAAAATATATAATGCTTTTAAAAAGTAAATTATAACACATACGATATTGTAATAAGACTTTCAAATTAAAGAATGCCAAATCATGATAACTATAATATTTAAGCAAAAACTTTTAAAAGTTTAACTATCAATTCCATAGAAAAAATTAAATGCTTATTAGCCTATATTCACCAATTACTTTCCTCACCACAACACGTGTTGGGGATAAAAACAATGCATTTTGTAAATCTTCCACTAAAATAATAGTGCATATTAGAAAACAAAGGGAGACGCAGACATCAAAACGTATGCAAGGTTTTGAAGCACTACTAAACAGAGCACTACTGAAAATTGATAATAATAATTTTTTTGGGAAATAATTTGGACACTAAAGGCAAGAGGCTCACAGCAGCTACAGACTGCCTTTTGGGACATTAAATCTATTAGTAGAGTGGAAATACTGGCTTGGGGACACTGAGAAAATGCAAATGAAAACAGTTGAACTACTGGGTCTTTTGTTCAGGTGAGCACAGGAGGAAATTCAACCTTGCTTAAGCCCAGAGTCACACTGGGGGTCCGGTGTGGCTATTTAGAGACAGAACCCTGAGTACAGAGTCATTTGAAATTTTATTAAAATGTAATTTAGAGAGCCCTATCCTTTTCTGTTCAAAATTGAATTCCACTATTTGTCAACTTGTTTTCACTTACCCAGGAAAAAATGCATAGTAATCATTATAATTTTCACATTATACTACATGATTCCTCTATTTACTAATTGTTTATGAGCTAATTTGTACTACAGAAACATAAGTAGCAGAACAGACACAGTTTGCTCTTAGAAAGCAAATGTGTGGCCTAGTCCCTTCATTTAAGAAATTTTTAATTTAGTTAAGACATGAAGTAGAGATGCTTTGATAGATGTTATAAATTTTTGAAACTTTGATGAATTTTAAAAATGTCACTTCAGTTAAGACAGAAGAAATGTTATTAAATAATTGAAAATATATTTAAGGGCTGTGATATTAATAAGACATTAATAACTTTAAAATGTAATATTTTTGGTAAGAGTAAATAAAAAGTGATTTAATTTTACTACACATTATCTATGTTACTGGGATACTGAACTGACAGAAAATTTGCACAATATATTATGCAAATGCCACCTTATTAGGTTAGTATATGCCAAAATTGAATGAGCTTTAAATGATTAGTAAATTCTAGCGTGGTTACTTTTTAAGAATTGTACTTCCCAACAAAGAAAGCCCCAGGAGGAATCCAAATGCAAATTCTCTAAGCCACAAAGCACATAGGAGGGAGGGTGGGAGAGAAAGAAAGACAGAAAGAGAGAGAGAATATGTTGCTAAATAAATGTGATTCAACTGTTCAACATTAAATAGAGTGCCTGTTACAAAGAAGGCCCTGAATAACTGAGGATGGGTGAGCCATCAGATTTTATATAATTCCATTCTTTCAGACTAGTTTAGCCTTCACTGAGGAAGCTTCCCTTTGGCTATTATTGAGGGTAAATCTCTTAGTATTACTGAAAAAATAAAACTTATTTTTAAGAGCTAAAATCTACTTTAAGTCCTAAGTCAAATAAACAGACCTCTGACAGTACAGTAAGTAGATATTCAGCAGATAGTGCTTGAATGCATGCCGGAGACAGAAATGGTTTTCTGGCTCTCCCAACATGTCATTCAAGCATTGACTTACTTCACTGAATAAGCCTAAGTGATGCTTTCACAGGCTATTTGGTGACTTTTAGATTTGTCTGGTTCAATATCTTGTTTCACAGAGGATGATACCAATGACTAAAGAAGTGAAATGATGTAAGATATTCTGTATGACATTTAAGAACGTACATACTTTTGTAAACAGAAAACATTGAAACAGCACTAATAGTTATCTTAGGTGGACCCTGAGCTACTCACATAACTGTTTACACTTACAACTGTCCTTCCATATGCCTGGGTTTACACATCTGATGGTTCAAACAACCAAGGATCAAACATATTCAGAAAAAAATTTAAAATAACAATACAACAATAAAAAGTGAAACAAATAAAAAACAACACAGTATAACAACTATTTACATATCAATTACATTGTATTAGTATGCAATAGGATGTGCATATATTACACACAAATACTAGGCAATTTAATATATAAGTAACAAGCATCGCTGCATTTTGGTATCCTTGTCTTACTTGTTTTTATGAATCTTTCTTAAATGTATGGATATCTCACATTTACTTCAATGTTTAACATTAGAAGTGTTTTTGGCCTTTACTTAAAAGTTTGGTGATGTTTTTGTAACCAGAAATATACTGTAGGAACTTAACTCTTGTCTATATCAATTAGCCTATGGTAAAATTGGTTTTATGATACATCAATTTGCTTAAAGTTGCAGTTTCCAAGAGCCTGCCCATGATAGGAGAGGGTCTACTATATTGTAGTTTAGTTATCACAAATTATTCCCCCTACCAAGCCTTCATTTGCTGGTCCCTAAATTAATTGTTCTCAGGCTGGCTACACATTAAAACTGCATAATTTAAAACATATCTAAATATCCATCAACAGATGAAGGGGTGTAGTAAATGTGATACATAGCCATAAAAAAGAATGAGATCCCATCATTTGCAACAACATGATGGAACTGGAATTATTATGTTAAGTGAAATAAACCAGAAACAGAAAGACAAACATCATGTGTTCTTGCTTATTTGTGGGATCTAAAAAATCAAAACAACTGAATTAATGGATAGAGTGAGTAGAAAGAGGGTTACCGGAGGCTGGGAAGTATTGTGTGGGATGAGGCAGAGGTGGGGATGGTTAATGGGTAGGTACAAAAATACAATTTGAAAGAATGAGTAATACCTAGTATTGGATAGCACAACAGGGTGACTATAGTCAAAATAACTTAATTGTGCATTTAAAAAGAATTAAAGGAGTATCACTGGATTGTTTGTAACACAAAGGATAAATGCTTGAGAGGATGAATACCCCGTTTTCCATGATGGGATTATTATGCATTGCATGCTTGTATCAAAATATCTCATGTACCCCATAAATACGTCCACCAACTATGTACCCACAAAAATTAAAAAAGAAATACTTATGTCAGGGCCCCACACCAGAGACTGATTTTATTAATTTAGGAGTGGGCCCAGAAAGCTGTTACTTTTTAATTTTTCCCAGGTCATGCTCATAGTCAGCCTTGTGAAGAACCAGAGCTTTAACGGATGATTCTCAAAGGGCACTGTGTGGACCCCAAAAATCCCCAAAACCTTTTCAGAAAGTCCATGAGGTAAAAAGTATTTTCATAATAGTCATAAAACGTGATTTGTCCTCTCCACTGTATTGACATTTGTACAATAGTGTAAAAGGCAATGGTGCATGAAAACTGCTGGCCTCCTCGCATAAGTCAAGACAGTAGTAACACAATGTACTAGTCGCCATCATATTCTTTAGTCACACACAGTCTATTCTGGAAATAAGTTAGTTTCTCTTAATTATGTCCTTGTTGAAGTAGATGCAATTTTTAATTTTATTAAACCTCAATCCTTTGGTACATGTCGTTTTAATGCCTTTCTCCACCTCCATCCCACATGTGTACGCACACAGGCACATGCAAGTTTCAATTACTTACTCAGGGGAGATTCAGGCAACAGGTGCAAGGTGTGCTTTCCTCTTCCTTCCTTTCTTCCTGACCTTCCTTTGTGAACTGAAGTTGACAGCAATTTCTGAAGGAAGATAAAATGTTTGGTTTCAATATACGAAGTTGTCTTTGGTAAGTAGTTTGAAGTTGCCATCTCAATTTACAATTAAAGAAAACAAACAAAACTGAGGCCAGCATTCTAGTCACAAATTGATCCCTGGCCTGACTCATGTATCCTGGTGTTTTCATATACCTTGGATATCACTTTGAGTACAGATTTCACAGACCAAGTCTAATATCATCAAATAAAAATCCACATCTGTCAATCAGAAGGAGGTTTTCTGGTTGACCCTATTTCTGACCCTGTACATATTTCCTACTTATAAAATCAATGCCCAAGCATGATGAAAATTTGAAGATCCATAAAAATTTTTCCTTGCTCTGCTCAGCTTGATGTATTATTTAAAAGTTCTCTCTATCTTCTAAAAGGTTAGCTTTTAGTAAAGCAAAGTATATTAAAGCCAATTTTTATGCCAGACTTAAAAATATCTATTTAAGGTCATTTTAAAAGGAAAACAAGATATTTTTGTATTATTTGCACTAGGTTATGAATATATTCTTATGAAATAATTGAACAAATGCTCATTTATATATTTGTTTTCTGACAGAATATTTTAGGGATAATTCCATTATATTTTCTCCATTGCTACCGTTACTGGAAAATTATTTATAAAAATGTGATTAAGTTTATATTTGTATTTTTATACATCCACAATTTATGTGTATTTAACATTCATCTTTCTCTAAAAACTCCACCAACAAAGAAAAAATTAAGAAAAATGATATTCATATTGACATCTTTTCCATTTAAATGACACTGGTACCTTGTTTGGAAGAGGTTCATTTAAGTAGCTCCCTTGACAAATCCACACTTACATTTCAACCATTCTAACACTGTGGAAAGCTATTTGTATCAGGTCAAGTATTAAATTCATTAACTATTTATCAGATTCTTGGCATTAAACAGTGTTAGACTCCCAGCAGATGGCTCGGGACTTGAAATTCCCAATTACAACTGCATCTTGCATTGTGGTCATTTTTGTGTTCTATAGAAACACATTCATTCTGTGTTATATTTGGCTTCTAAATCTGTGAAATATTCTCCAATATTATCCATTATTTTTCCCTCTACTTTTGTCTTCATCCTTATTTCACCTCAAATTGCCTGCTTTGAGACTTCCAAGCTGGTTTAATTGTACAATTTTGCTTTTTCTTCCTTTCTAGTATTAAAAGCTCTATTTCTTTCAAAAGAAGGAAAAATTATAAGTATTATTAGTAACTCCTTTCTTTATATCAGTTTCCATTTTTTTGTCTTTAACCTTTATAACATCTTTATTTCCATTTTTACTGAGTATCAGAGAGAAGCTTTGATTTTCCAGAAAATAAGCTGCTAACAAATAGTATTGATTTAATTTGTTTCCAGAAATCTCTGATTCCAGTATTCTCCACCATTGCATCATTCCTACTTTTTAAATAACATGAGTTATTTAAAACTTAATACCATTAAGTTTTGGTAATAATTAAGAGATTAGCAGTTATCTCTGTGTCACATGATAATTTCGGTTTATTGTCTATTTTTAGTATATCAGTGTGTATACGTATACAAGCATAAGTATTGTTAAGGACTTCATCTTTACTTTCTCATTATACCTCCAAGTACTTCCTCTGCTACAAATTTGCCTTTTAACATACTTATTAATTTCCAGTTTCAAATGGTTTAACTTTATGCAGTTTAAATAATGATAGCTCGATAATAGTGAGAGCTAGCTGTCATTGAATGGTTAGCATGGTGCAAGGGACTTTACCAAGGCATTGCCTCATTTAATCATGAAACAAACAGGGCCGCAATTGTTCACAGGGAGGAAGTGGATGCTCAGAGTGATTAAGTGACTTACCAGATATTTGTGTGAATTCAGGATGGGTGCATGTCCACCACCTCTAACTCAGGTACAGGTGTCAGATGTTTTTCCCAAACCACTGGCTTTCAGCTCTTATTTACAAACTAAAATCTATGATCCAGAGTATAAAATCACTTTCTAAGATCTAAAATTGTTAAACATCATTGCTGTTTTTTGAGATTATACAAATAAGCCAAATATGGTAGATCTAGGCAGATGCCATTTTCTCTGTTACTAGGTATCATAGATCAGTTATTTAATAGGACTTGTTATTTTACAGAAAGTATTAATTTTATTGACCTATCTGTTGATTATTTTTAAAATATTTGAAGTACAGAAGAATGCCAAGAAGAAAGTAAGACAATAACCCAGAAATAATTATTATTAACATTTAATGCTTATCTTTCTAGCCATATATTTTATTTACCAAAAAAAAAAAGGAATTTCCTACTTGCTGAAGTGATTTTTATCTTGATATAATAGAAAATAATTTCTATGTTATTAACTATTTTTCAGCAGCATTATTTTAATGCATATGTAGTATTCTATCATTTGTCTTTGCCAGACTTTATTTAACCAATACTACATTGCTATTCAGTTAGGCACATTTTACTGTTAAGAAAATCAATAGTGATTAATTTATTTAAAATTTATTTAGTCATGCAACTATATACTGAATGTTTACTGTGTGTCTATCCTTGAGCCTCATATAGGATACTAAAAATGTATTAAATGACAACATCCTTTCATGAATGATGATATGAGAGTTAGAGACAATGAAAGCTTAGGGAAACATTTTATCATAAGTACCGTAACAGAAAGTATAGGGTGTTTTAAGAAGGCATAGGAGCTACTCATATCCCAATTTAAGAAGTATCAGAAAAAAGAAAAAAAAACTTTCTGGAGTCATTTATTCTAAGAACCTGTGGCAAAGATGGCAGCTCTTGCCAATCATTTAATTGATTTCTGAGCAGTTTGGTGGATATACATTACTAACTCAGGCCAAAGAAATGAGATTGGATATGATCTGGATTACTTTTGTGCGGAGGGCATGAAAAGCCAATGCACAATGCTCTCATTTCTCTTTGCCTGCAGTGGTGACTGTGGAGGTAACATGTTCCAGAAGATGCTACTGCAAGATGGCAAAACCTCTCTGAGGACTGCAGTCCCCATGGATAATGCTATGAAAGAGGACAATAGAATTTTATTTATATAAAACCACTGAGGTTTAAGAATTGCTGGTTTCCACAGCATAACCTTGCCTACACTGACTAGTACAGATAGGATAATTAACTTAATGATAACCAAGCAAAGAGAGAGGAGTGATGCTTTAAAACACAGAGAAGAGAGTATGCAAACATCTAACTGAATGAGAAGGTGGGTGCTCTAGGAAGCAAGTGTTCACCATCTTGTAGGTTAATTTTTTGTATATATTTGTGGACATTTCTTCAGATAACTTCTGAGAAAGTGAATTATTGAGTTAGACATATGTTCACTTTTAGGATTTTTAAATATAAAGGATCAAATTTCTCTGTGGAAAATGTCATAGAAATTTAGAGCCCCCCAGCATATAAGAGTGTTTGGTCACTTAATTGCATGCATTGCCTATAGGCTGTAAAGCTTTCCTGTTTGCTTCTACATGGTTATTGTTCAATGAGGCTATTTAACTAATCTAGAGAATGACTTTGGGTGAAAAGGATAAATTAACATTCCCCAGACTATAAATAATTGGCTATGTTGTTTTATTTATGAATATTGTATGGAAACATTAACCCTGAGACAAGGTAATGCTTATTAAGAAAATGTATATTTTTTTTGTTTGTAAAAACTGAGACCTAATGAATCACCTGATATAGGTGGAAATGAAAAAAGAAGACTGGTAAGAGGTCACAATTCTATAAAGCAATATTTCTTAAAGATTTTGCTAAAGTCTCCCTTATCCGATGGTAATAATGTCGTCACTGACGGGTTAAGGATAGACCATATAAGGAAGAACTCATTGCAAACTGTATAATGGAAAAGCTTACTCTATCCTTGTTCTATGTTTGTTTTAATATAAAAATATGATATCCCTTCTCAAAGACATGATGTCTTTGGTTTGAGAAGGAGTGGAAAGTCTTAGAGTAGGACTTAGGCCACCAGAGTTCTAGCTGTAGTATTGCCAACAAATACCTGCTTGACTTTTAACAAGTCAACCTCTGTGGGATTCAATTCCCTCGTGGGTGTGGTGAGGCAGGTAGGCCACATGGCTTCCAAGCCCTACAGGTATGTTGATAATCTAATTTTCTGTGAAAATAGCATCAATTAAATTAAAATGATAGAGGAAATACATGATATCTTCAGTTAGAACTCCTTTCTGAAAGCATCAATTATTTATCTAATAGGCTAAATAATATCTTATAGGTAATCTAGTGATACAGCTGGCTTTTAGCAAAATTGTGTCTTTCTCTAGCTTCATTTTTGATGCTATCACTGCTATACAATATTTATTCAATGTGCTAAATCCGTGGAAATCAGCTGCTATCTAAGGTGTCCAAGGATAGGAGGATGCATTCCTTTTAATAAGTATTTACATTTTTAAAAACTGACAAAAATAGTCTGTAAGGCCTAAAGAAATAAAGCAGAAAAGTTGGAAATTTATGTATTAAAGCTGGTCACATAGCAGATATTTTAGCTTTCATTTACTCTCCAAATCAAAGATAACAGCAGTTGCTTATGTGCAGTGCTAGAGCAACAAGATAAAATTAATGACTTTGGGTGAAAAGGATAAATTAACATTCCCCAGACTATAAATAATTAGCTATGTTGTTTTATTTATTAATATTGTATGGAAACATTAACCCACACATGGAAAGATATACATCTTTCTGCTTATTTCTACTTGAAATTTACTATGATTTCTGATATTTGCTTTAAGGAATGATCTTCAGTGAATCTCATTGAATTGCATTATTGTTTTGATTAGAGATTTGACATAAAATTATATTGTTTTTTATTCCATTCCAACATAATATTCCTGGCATCATTTCCAGAAATTAAACTCTATGTAATAGACCAAATTTTGCCACATGTGGGGGGCTGGACATTGTGTGGTGGGGTTGTCTGGTGTGTAGCATAGCTTTGGCACTCCCACTGAGGTACACAAGCCACTCCCACAGAGACAGTAACTGCCTTGTGATGCCTACTTTTCTTCACAACTAATTAAAAAGATAATGCTTTTTTATGGAAATGAAGCAGATTTACTTCTATCATATGTGGGCTATTTAGCTTTTGCAGTATTCCTTTCATATATATTTACTTTAATATGTGCTTGATGGTGATTATATATCAGAATGGGAAATAATTAAAATTAAAAAATTAACTTGCTCTAGAGACTACATTATGTGACTTTAGCTTCTGGGGAATTTGATATTGGATAATTTCACAAGCAGAGCACAAGATCTGAGTAATGTCAAGTTCATTGGCTTTCTCTGTCTGCTTTCTTGCATTCTCTTCTATCCTAGTCATCTCCACCTGCTCTGATCAAAACAGCTACAGTGGGAAGTCATTCTAAAGTCTCTTGTATTTTAATGAACTTCCAAAATGTGTAACTTCAGACTGAAGTAAGACTGGGATGGTTATGAATCCTTAAAGACGCCTTTTAAGCTTGCATTGGCAGGAGGCAGGTATGACTGTGTAAGAGGGTCAGTCTATAAGTTCCATCAGTAGATAATTGAGTTGAGTTCCAAAGGCTTTCAAGAGTTTTGGTCTTGTAAGAAAAACCCTAAAGAACCTTGAGCTTTGAACCAAGAACAGGGCAGTGTTTTGGACAGGCAGCAGGGAAATGGTATCAGTGCCATTGTCAAATGAAAGTACATTTGATAATTGCCTGGTGTGTTAATATAATGGCAAATATAGTTAAATGAATCATTGTCCATCCTCAGTGGAAAATGTCTCTACTTTTGGTTCTGAGGAATGAGCCTGAATTTGCTAGGATCAGCCTCCAAATAAATGACGTGGGAAACGTTAATCCATTCAGTAGCCCAGTCAGGATTTGGTAAACATTCAGCCTACCATCTAAGATCCTAGCAGTAAAATTATTTGGTCACCATTTGAGAATCTAACTTCCTATTTTGCTGTAACAGTTTACTAACCTCTATTGAGAATTTTGTGCAAGGAGACTGGGTACTTTATGGGTGTGGGCAATTTGATCAGTTTTGATACTAAGGGGCCATCATACTGTCTGCAGTACATATGGCAGATACCATAAAAATTTCATTGAACTGAGTTGTTTTCACAATCCTATATTTGCATACTTGACATAGTTTTCTGTCTTTTATGCCAATCCAAAATTTGTATGTACATAACATGAAAACACTTATCTGAGATGTAGTCAGTCATACCTGCATTACTTATTTTTGTCCTATCACTGTCAATCTTGAACATCTACAATGACTTTATATTATTTTGTATTCCTCCAAAAGCCGACCTTAAGACAAGGAATTGAGTGCAAGGGAGCTGTATGGGGGAGGGGAACGGGGAAGGAAGAGAATCTTAGGAAGCATGTTGAAGGAGTGGGGAAGTGAAGCGTAAATATCCCGTATTATCTTAAACTTATATTTAAGACTACCCACAATGGATATCTCTTTATTATCCATCTTAATTTTTTTAAAATAAATTCCACTTCTGCATTTATTTTAGTCGTGCAAAGTTCTGGCAATTTAACCTGACAAGTTATTGACTCCATTCAACCAGAGCTACTTCCCAAGGCCTCCACCAAAACCAGCAGGTTCTCTGGGTAGAAAGAATTTCTATTGTGACAATAGTAGCAGCTCTGGGTTTATGAATAGTTAGAAACTAACTATTTACTTGGCAATAGTAGCAAAAGTGTTTATGGTTGCTCGGTGATATGGTTACTCCTTTTCCTTCTATTCTGCTCTTGCTACAGAAGTTCAGCTTCAATTCCCTTATTCTATGAAATCATCTCCCAATAATAGTGTTTTCCTCTCTACAAAATACTTCTGACTTTTTATTGTTTTCTAATATTTTCATATACTCAATGTTTTTGAATGCATGTAAAAAAAAAAACAGGTTATTTGAGATTGGGTTTCTAACAATAAAGTTCCAAATTCAACCACCTTTTCATTTTAATAACTGGTAAATGGGCAACTAGTAACTTCTACTTGGCAGATAGGCAAATTATTTACTGAGGATCAACAAAATAAATAAACATTTATTTTGTGAACACATTATTTTTCATCTGCCAATTAATTTTACTCTACCTTTAGTTTAAATGTTAGATATAGAGATTTTTTGAAGTAAATATAAGTAGAAATGATTTACTACTTGGAATTATGCAATTGTTTTTTCCTAAACAACTAATAAAAAACAGATTCTTTTTTTCTCTATATAATATATTGTTTAGTACTGTTCTAAGTTGGAGAAACAAATGAACTAGATTACTGTATAGATCTGTGATAAAATAAAAGAATCCTTAACTTAATTGAAGTGTCAAACAAATAAGAATTTATAACGGCAAAGAGCATAGGTATTTTTTCTTACTGTTTATGTAAAAAGTTTCTTTATGTATACTGTTGTTTATCTTATTCTTATAAATCAATATGCACTAGTGTTTTGATAAATGTTTAAAAACTAGCTCTCTAAGAAAAAACAGCATTGATTTTTAGTATTACAAATACTACAAATTTGTTGATTTCCATTGTGTAAATAATTCTATCATTTTCTAATCCAACCTACCAACATATTACTGAATGTGGAGTTGAAAAGAAGTGAACAATAGCACACCTTTATATGATATTCCCACCATACATACAATGCAATAGATGTAAAGTGTGTCAAGATCATAGATAACAGTAAAATGCAGCAAAATCTTTTGGAAGTAATAATTTTTGAGTTATATATAATAGCTTTTGAGTTATATATATATATATAGTCTCTCTCTCTGTTGTTCAGGCTAACGCGATGTGGCACTATCTTGGCTCATGGCAACCTCCACCTCCCGGTTTTAGGTGATTCTCCTACCTCAGCCTCCCAAGTAGCTGCGATTACAGGCGTGTGCCACCAAGTACAGCTAATTTTTGTAATTTTAGTAAAGACCAGGTTTTGCCATATTGGCCAGGTGGGTCTTAAACTCCTGGCCTCAAGCAATCTGACCGCTTTGGCCTCCCAAAGTGTTGGGATTACCGGTATGAGCCACCTAGCCCGGCCTATAATTTAGTTTTTAATAATGAATACAACTAACAATTGGCTCACCAAATTTCTTAAAATTTAAAAATTTTTTCCTTGGTGCGCTATGATGAGGTAGTTTCGGCACACCACTGGAAGACAGCTCATTTATAATTGGCTCCTTTGAAAGCTTTACTTCCCTTTAGATTGTCAACTTTCCCTAGAGGAATTTTACAGAGCAATGTAACATTCAATACCACATTTCTTATGTATCTAGTCCATCCAAGATTGAGTTTATTAACTTAAGATCCATTTTCTGGGTGTGATTTTGTGTGTCGATTATTACATTTATTCTTGGGTTGTATTTTCTAACTTTTAAAATAACTTTCTTGAGGAGATTGTATTTTATAACTTTCAGCACTATAGAAAAGAAATTGGTATTTTAGCTTACTATCTTAACTTACTTTTGCAACAAAGTCTTACTTTAATAGGCTTATGGGTTTAATTGTTAAGTTTTTATGTAAATTATTGCATTTTCTCAAAGATTAACTGAAGGTAGAACTATAAACTCGAAATTGAAAGCATACAAATACAAAAATGCCTTGAGATTTTCATTCATATTGATTGTTGCTGTATGTTCGCTGCTTTCTTCTTAGCTCTGCTGTGTCCAGTTAATTGGCTTTCATAGGAGACTCATAAAACTCCTTAGCTTTGATGAGGAGGATATGTAAACTACTGCCAGCCCAAATATCACTTGGAAGACGTTTCAATGATTATTTAATTTTGTCTTGAAGTTCAGGTTATTAATGTTCAAGATTTTAACATGTGTGGTTGGCACAATTATTCCAGGAGAATGATTGCAATGGGTTTGGATAAAGCTTTCCATTGGGTTACTTTGCATTCTATTAACATGCATAGTGAGAAGGAAGTATGATGAAGGAGGTTATTGAATGTCAATTTCAATTCTTTGGCTAATTTTAAAATTAATAATTTATTACTATTATTACTATTTTTGTACAGAGTCTCGCTCTGTTACCCAGGCTGGAGTGATGTGGCACAATCTCAGCTCACTGCAACCTCTGCCTCCTGGGGTCAAGTGATGCTCGTGTCTCAGCCAATTTCTTTGGCCAATTTTGAACAGTTTCTATTTCTTTTATTGTGTCAACATTAAAAGTTATCATTTCTAACTGTACTTAAAACACCATGATTTTTTACAAAGCCTGAGGAAAAATGGTTATAAGAGAACAATTTTAGCATCAGTAAAGGACATTTCCGGGAGAAGATAATGTTGAGTCTGGTTACTGAAATTAGTAATATTTGGTTTAGTTTTTCACTTTTTGTTCTTACCTGTTTTTGACTAAAAAAAAGCAATAGGAAGTTGCAATTTTTTTTCTTAGATACAGTAAAATCCTGGATTTAAGATACATTGGTATGCTGGATATTCTGTGACATTAAGTTTGGATAAATGAGAAACAGCCTAGGAACTAAAGGATATTTTATTTTAATACAATAGTGACAGTTCTTCTAGTCCTCTGGCCTCTCGGTGTCATTTCTCTTATGATCCTGCTCAGCAGCATGAACATTAAATGACATTCAATAGCAAATCCTTGGATGGTTGGATGAATGAGGTTTGTTGGTGTTCTTAGATTTACTTTATTTTCTTTCCTCTTCATTTCTCTCTCTTGATATTTTTCATTATAATATGAAAGTTTTGAAAGTAAGATCATTGTAAACAGTGAGCAAGATAAAAATTCCTGATAGAAATGATTGTGCATCGTAAGTACAGAAACTTTGCTTTCTTACCAATTCAAAACCTTAAGAAAATATAACAAATCATATTTCCTCTGATTATAGTAAACATAATTTGATTCATGGTGGCACTTGGAAATAACTTTTGTATTCTGAAAAAATTCAAACATATACAGAAGTAGAGAGTGCAGTATACTGAATCTCCACATACCCATGAGCTAGGTTAAACAGTTACAGTTACCATTCTCCTCTAGTTTCATTCCACCTATCTCCTTTATCACATTTTTCCTGAAATATTTTAAAGCAAATCTCAGTCCTCACTTTATTTAACTTGTAAATAATGACTCAGGATCATGAAAGCATTTTTCATTACATTATTTATTTTGCTCAACCATTTGTAAATATTATAAACATTTTGTCATAAAAGATACTAGCTCTGCATTTTATCAAGTCAATTGCCCTCATTGGGACTTAGCCTTTTCTCTCCCCCTTAGCAAATTCAACCCAGGCTACAAACAAACAAACAAACAACAACAACAACAAAATATAGTATAACAGTAAAACAATGATAAAAGCATACTTCTGGAAATCAACAACAAATGACTGCTTAATAGAACAAACTGAGGGATAATGTTATTATGTATGAGGTTAGTACTCAGAAGAAGAGACACCCTTGTGTAGTGCAAAGATGTAGAACTGAAACACAACTTCATCAGTAAAGGACTGGATAAATTTGAAAAGAACCAAAGTCCTAGTTTTCTTACCTGTTAACACCAATAAAAATATATGGTTGTACCTCATAGAGTTTTTATGTGACTTAAATGAAATGCTGTAGGTGAAAGTGTTCAGTACTTGATAGATTTTCTTTTTTACACAAAGTGCATCAGTGTCTTGGATGTAAAAGAAATTCAGTGATATTTTGTGGTCTCACTTGAGATATTACCTCTCTCTTCCTTTTAAATATTGTTTCTTTAAAATATTTTTATTTAGCAAAGCCCAACATTTTCCATCATAAATTAGAGAACAAATTATTTTCAACTTAATTTATCACATGCAACAAACAATCCTTTTCATACTCCTGCTATGAAAAAATCATTACTTTCCTATTTCTGCATTTAACGGAAATTATTTCCTTGAGCTATAATAAATCTTCCTGATCTAAAGTTTGTAAGTTGTCAAGTCTAACCATTTTCATTGTCATCAAAAGACTGCTTCATATGAAGGGCCAATGGACTGAATATCTGTAGCTATAATTAAAAACAAATTAGCCCCAAAGTAATACATTTCTTTATTAATCTCTTCCAAATGCACTTTCTCCACAATTCCTCTGAAGCTGGTTTAAGATTTTAATTCAACCTTTTAAGAAGTGGCTAAAACTTTTAAAGTGCATAAATGACATAGAGACCAATGGAAATATTAGGATAGTCACCATTCAATTCACTTCTTAAATTAATCAGAAACTCAATATTTATGAGGTTGGCTCAAAATTAATCATAGTTTTCACCATTACTTTTAATGGGAAAACAGCGATTATTTCTTCACCAACTGAATAACTGATGTTTATAGCTATTTAAAATTATAGTAACTTATCCATGACAGAAGTATATTTTTAATATGTTATGAAGGTTGAATATATTATATATGCTATTTACTTCTAATTACCTCAAACAATTTGTTCTTGTCTACTAAACTATGTCGATTTTAGTGCCATAAAACACAATATTAGCTATACTCATTACCGTATAAGAAAAGACACATTAAGAAGGCACTTTGATACGGTGGCACTCTGGGAAAAAAGAAAAAGATACACATAAACAGAAGGCAAGAAAGGATGATGAAGAACGTTAGAGCGAAAAATAAATTAACAACTGCATAGGAACTTACTTCTTGTGTTTTATCAGAAAATAATCAATGGAAAAATATAAAGGGAATTTCATTAATAATTGCATTTTATATCTGCTGTTAGTATACTAAGATAGGTTTAAATTTAAAACTCAACACAAATATCCAGTTTACCTCTATGGACCACATAATAAAGATCATCATTAATAATAACAAAAATAATGATGTATACTTTTTGAGTGCTAACAAGCTCCGAAACATTGCAATTAGATCATCACATCAACACTCAGAAGAAGCTATAACTATTTTCGTCATTTTACAAAAAAAAAAGAAAAAAAAAGTACTAGCTAAACATGTTACAGAAATAGCCCAAAGTGGTAGAGCCAAAATTATATTTCAGGTCCAACGGTTTCCAGGGAATACACTCTTAAACCCTCTTATGGAAAATTCCAATGAATAAAATTATCCTGAAGTGCTAGTGCACCTGCAAGAAACAAGTATGAATCACCTGTTGTATATAACATCAGATTATTTTACAGTTTTTTAATATAAAGTAGCTGGCACTCAATAAAAACAAACAAACAAACAAAAAACAAAAAAAACCTATTCCATGAGGAGACAAAAAGAGAGTAACAAACTCCGAAATAAACAATTAAAATTAGGGCATATTAATAGGTTATAAATGAAGATAGTGGGATTATTATCATCATTCTAGATAGCAGAGCTGTAACAAAGTTTAAAAAATACAGATTCAATGCAATCCTTGACAAAATACAGATGACATTCTTCACAAAAATAGAAAAGACAACCCTAAAATTTATATGGAACCACAAAAACCCAGAATAGCCAAAGCTTTCTTAAGCAAAAAGAACAAAACTGCAGGAATCACATTACCGAACTTCAAATTATACTGCAGAGCTATGCTAGCAACCCAAACAACATACTTCTGGCATGAAAACAGACACACAGACCAGTGGAACAGAACAGAGAGCTTAGAAACATCTACAGTGAACTCATTTTCAACAAAGGTGCCAAGAACGTACATTGGAGAAAGGATAGTCCCTTCAATAAATGCTACTGGGGAAACTGGATATCCACATGCAGAAGAATGAAACTAGACCCCCATCTCTCAGCCATATATGAAAATCAAATCAAAATGCATTACAGACTTCAGTGTAAGTCCTCAAACTATGAAACTACTAAAAGAAAACATTGGGGAAGCTCTCAAGTATATTGATCTGGGCAAAAATGTATTCAGCAATATCCCGCAGGCACAGGCAATCAAAAGAAACATGAACAAATGGGACATCATGTCAAAAACTTTATGCACAGCAAAGGAAGCAATCAACAAAGTGAAGAGACAACCCACACAATAGGAGAAAATATTTGCAGACTATCTATCTAACAAGGGATTAATAACCAAAACATATAAGAAGTTCAAAGAATTCAATAGGAAAAAAATCTAATAATCCATTTTAGAAATGGGCAAAAGATCTGAATAGACATTTCTTAAAAGAAAATATACAAATGGTAAGCAGACATTAAGTGCTCAAGATAAATGATCATCAGAGAAATGCAAATCAAAACTGCAGTGGGATATCATCTCACCCCAATCAAAATGGATTTTATCCAAAGGACAGGCAATAAAAAATACTTCAGAGAGTGTGGAGAAAAGGGAACCCTCATACATTATTGGTAGGAATATAAATTGGTACACTATGGAGAACAATTTGGAGATTCCTCAAAAACACTAAAAATAGAGCTTCTGTATGATCCAGGCATCCCACTGCTGGGTTATACCCAAAATACGGGAAATCAGTGTATTGCAGAGATATCTGCACACATTTGTTGCAGCACTGCTCATGATAGTTAAGATTTGAAAGCAACCTAAGTCTCCATCAACAGATGAATGGACTTAAAAATGTGCTCATACAAAGTGGAGTACTATTTAGCTATAAAAATAAAGATCTTGTCATTTGCAACAACATGGATGGAACTAGGGATGATACTGTTAAGTGAAATAAGTCAGGCACAGGAAGATGAACATCACACGTTCTCACTTATTTGTGGGATCCAAAAATCCAAACAATTAAACTCATGGAGATAGAGAATAGAAGGTAGGTTATCAGAGGTTGGGAAAATACCATATGGGGTGTTGGGGGGTGGGGTTGGTTAATGGGTACAAAAAACATAGTTGAAAAGAATGACTGATGCCTAGTATTTCACAGCACAATAGGGCAGCTATAGTAAAAATAATTTAACTGTGCATTTATAACTAAGAGTATAATTGGATTGTTTGTAACACAAAGGATGAATGATTGAGGGGATGGATACCCCATTTTTCATTATGTGATTATCATGCATTGCATGCCTATATCAAAATATCACATGTGGCCCATGAATATATACACCTACTATGTACCCACAAAAATTAAAAATAAAAATGAAGAAATAAAATAACCATACTTAATATGTTCAAGAACATTTTGTAAAAAAAGAATTTCTAGAGATACAGGAAATTATTAAAAGATTCAAAATATCCACATGAAAATATTTTAAAAAGTAAGAAGTAGATAAAATACAGTTCAAAAGGGAAATAATAAACTTGGCGATAGAGCAGAAAAAATAATGAAATTGCCTCATAGAGACAAAAATTATGTAAAATAAAGATATCCAGATAGATAGATAGATAGATAGATAGATAGATAGATAGATAGAGAATATAATGAGAAAGTATAATGTCATTTGAATCTAAGTGGAAAGAAGAGAGAAAAGGGTACAATCAATATTTCACCATTTTTCTTGTTGTTGCCAAAGTGAACAAAGATTGTTAAGTCACAAATTCACAGAGATCTCTGAGCCCAAAACAGGCTAAACAGAAAATAAATTAACTACCAGCAATATTATAATAAAACTTGAGAATTATCTAAAAATCACCAGATTAAAAAATATATATCATAAAAATGACAATTAGGTTGACAGTAACTTTTTAATAGAAGCAATGAAAGCCAAAACACAAGAGAATTATTTTTGTAAATTAATGAATGAAAGCATGTTATTCTATAATTCAATATAGAAAAAATCATTCAAGAATAAATGTAAAATAAAAATTTATTATTTATATACATGCTCTTAGGAGATTAATAAAAGATGACTTTCAGGCATTGGGAAAAAATATTGCAGATGGAAATTTAGAAAGGGTAGGAAGAAATGAAAAGTAAAAAAATAGTAATTATGAGGCTAAATCTAAATGAATGCTGCCTTTATAAAGAACAACACTAATAACAATAATAATATCTCCTGGGGATTAAGATCTCTAATATTAAAATTTATGCAACAGTGTTATATAAATGAGATAGGGAGTAACCATAGCATATATGGAAAGAATTTAAATATATGGATTAATGTTAACTTTTGGTAAATCTTAAGGTGTTTGTTTTAATCTATAGAATAATTATAACATTAGTAAAGTAACTTATATAACAAGCAAATATGGGAGAAAATGGAATAAATACAATTTTATAACTAATTTTTAAAAGAACAAGAAAAGTGGCATAGAGAAGATGGGATATACAGAACTCTTAAAATTGTAGACATAAATGCAAACATAGGAATAATTACATTAAATACCCCTGCCTCCACTAAATGACAACAATTTACAGATTAGATAACAAAACACAACTACATGTTAGCTTCAAAAGATACATATTAACTAGAGGGATGTAAAATAGTAGAAAGTAAAAGGACTAAAATAATTATATATGATGCAAACACTAATCAAAAGTAAGCTGAAGTAGCTGTGTAGATAATGTAAAATTTTTAAAATGCATTATTAGATGCATAGAAGTAGACACACAATTTACAGTAATTAAATGTTAAATTCACCAGGAAGGTAGAGCAGTTCTAAATTTTAATGAGCCTAATACAACCTCAAAATATAAATATATATAAAACCAAAACTAAAAACTAAGAAATAGACAAATTTACAATTATATGGAGAGATTGTAACATGTTTCTCAGTAAGTGATAGAGCAAAGCAAATAAATAAGTAGTATGGATTTAGGAAAGATAATTTATGTTTCACTTATCCTCATTAAGAGTACCTCTGCTCAGGAATCTGCTTTGCATATTTACAACACTGATTTTAATTATTTTTAAAAGCATATGTTCAGCCAGGTGATCAAGGTCAATATCAACAGTGATAAAAGTCATGTTGAAATAATATTAATGAAAATGGCAAATTTCCTCTGTGGTCTTCCTCTCAAAAACCCATAATCCCAGTCTAATTATGGGAGAAACATTGGACAAATCCCATCTGAGGTGTATTTTACAAAATACTTGATCTCTACTCCTCAGAATTGTTAGATTATCAAAGACAAGCAATGTCTGGGAACCCGTCACAACCAAGAGGTGCTTAAGGAGACATGATGACTAAATATAACGTCCTGGATGGAATCCTGTAACAGAAAGAAGACATTGGGTAAAAACTATGGAAATGTCAATAAAGTATGGAATGTAGTTATGATAATATATCAGTATTGGTTCATTAATTATAACAAATGCACCATACTGGCATACAATGTGAATAATAGAGGAAACTGGTGTAGGGTAGAAGAAACATTCTCTTATCTTTGCATTTTTTTTCTGTAAATTTAAAGCTATCTTAATGAGCAAAATGCATTAATAACAAGTTAATGATTCTTGTTACATTGTATACTTGAGTAAGTACTGTGCCTCATAAGTTTCAGAATCCTTAATGTTTAGCCTATATTTGGTGCTCAATAAATATTTTTAATAAACATAACAGATGATAGTGTTACTGTAGTAAACAGAGTATCATATCTATAATAAAAACTAGTACCAATTTATTACTTACCTACAACATTTATTCATTGGTTAACCTTGAATAGTTTTACTAGCTGTGCAAGCCTCAGTTTCTGCTTCGTAAAATTGTCGTGATACTGGCTACTCTTAAGTAGTGATTTGAAGATTAACAGGTAACAAGAATAATCAAGCAATTAGCCAATATCATCCTGATGTAACAATAACAATAGTAGACTTTCAGTAAATAATTTGAGTAGATTAATGATGATTGAAGCAGACTAAGCTTATCAAACTAAAACAATAAAATTATTCCCCAAAATATGTTTATAATAGTAGCTTTTACTCAAATAATTATTATCTATTTTGAGTGTTCACATAAATTCATGTATCACACACAGTACAGATTAAAAATAATTTTTTTTTGGTGAAACACAAAGAGTTGTCTTCCACTGACATAAATACCCTTTCTAGAATTCCTTAGAGATTACATAAAAGGGCTTTTGGTCTGTCAATTTCCTCATAGTAATGAGTGAGGCTTGTAGCTAATGATGCTATGAAACTGAAAAGATAGCCCATTCTTTTATAATCATCTGCCAATTGGTTTAGAAAGTGACAAGGTAGATGACTGCTGAGAGCTGCTGGAGTAAAATAGCAGCATCAGAATCCATTTTGCTTTACCTCCTCTGAACAAAGTAATGACCAAAATTGTGTGTCATGTATAATTGATCGTTAGGGAAAATGTCAAGAAGTGTAATAGCATTTGATAGGCCCATAACTTGATGTTTTAGATAATTATTGATGACATTGCTAAATCTGATATATTGAACTCATGCTCTGAAGTACTTTTGAGTAAAAACAATATTACACAGTAGTATAATTTTACAACATTGCTTTCTTATGGTATTTGTAAATATTTAAAATGACCAAAATTTGATTATTTCATAAAAGCAACCTAATCCAATTTAATATGCCTTTTAATAATTTTCTTTATTCGGGTATCAAAATAAAATATTACTTAACAAATATGGTGCTCAATTCCCAGTGCATATTTAACTAATGTTTGTTCATTGCCCATATGTAGCATATGTCCCTCAAATAATTTTATGAACAAATATTCATCTAATCCCTAAAAAACTATTAGGGATTATTCCTTTTTCATCAATTATCCAAGAGCCCTCAATTAATGAGTGGTATTACCAGGATTCTAAACCATGTACTCCTCTTCTGAGTCCATAGTCATCTTAAAAAATAAGCACTAACTTTATAAGCTTAGCCTGTAAAGGTAGGCCTTAGTTTAGAAAATCAGCACATATGGAAGTGTCTACCTCAAAGTAGACAGTGACACATAGTGATTGATCATTCCCATGGTGCTGAACTTCATCTGGCAACCAAATCATTATATTAGAATAGGGAGTTGAACAAAAGGGTCAGTTTCATCATCTTCCTATTGATTGTTTCACAGCTGAGTTTACATCAGATTTTATTTTGCTAGTCAATAATCATTTTACTGGGTAATTTATCTTGCTTTACCCTACAATTCTATACCATTATTATTATTTTATTATTTCTTAGTTATTGTTCTTTGACTTTTTGAGTTATTGATATTTTGAACTGTTATTATGGTTTAATACTCTTTATTTATAGTTCCTCACCTATTAATTTTAATTGTATTGGTCTTTAGTTCACAATTTCTACTAGCATGTTTATTATTTTGGAAGACAATATGCAGTTTTTCGATACAATTTTCCAAGGAGAGAAGGATGGTTAAAAAATATTTGTCTAATTTTTTCTTATTTAAACTTATGCTCCTACAAGAATTTAATATATACTTTAGCCTTATACTGTGTATTATGTAAGATACATTAAATATTTCAGTAAGTGACATCCCAAAATAATGATTTTTAACTATAAATATTGTTATATAGGGGATAATTATTATATGTAACTAATTAAATATACAAATTGTTTTTTTTTTGTCAAGCAAAAGTGAAAAAACCTTAATAAAAATGAAAATGATATTTTAGTTTTTATTTCCAGTTCTACTGTAATTTAGAGGGGTCATTAATATGATTATATTTTTATGTCCTCATCTAAAAATAATTTCTTACTATCTCTGTCTCCTATTCCATTTTTAAATGAAAAAAACAAAGTAATACTTTCCAATAAAGAAATACTAATACCTATGATGGTCATTATTATGATACATCAGTATTAACCATAACTCTTCTCACGATTCTCATTGGTTTCTGGACTTCTTTTATGTGTTAGAACCCAAAGAACTAAAATAAACTCAACAAACATGTATCAATATTTTGAGGAACGAAGGCAAAAACATAAAATGTGCCTCAGAAGCTGAGAGATCATTGCCTTCAAGGAACTCCCAAAATATACACAAAAAACTCAGACACAGAGAAGAATAGGCTGGTGATATGGTTTGGCTCTGTGTCCCCACCCAAATCTCACCTTGAATTGTAATCCCCATGTGTCAGGGGAGGGGTCTGGTGGGAGGTGATTGGATTATAGGGACAGTTTCCCCGAAGCTATTCTCAGGATAGTAACTGACTTCTCACAAGATCTGTTGGTTTAAAGGTGGCACTTCCTTCCCTCTTGGCTCTTCTCTATCCTGCTACCTTCTGAAGAAAGTACTTGCTTCTTCACCTTCCGCCATGATTGTACATTTCCTGAGGCTTCCTCAATTATGCAGAACTGTGAGTCAATTAAACCTCTTTTCTTCATAAATTACTTGGTATTGGGTAGTTCTTTAAAACAGTGTGAAAATGGATTATTATAGTTAGGTTCTAGAATGGAGGGAATTTTGTAAACTTCAGGAAAACAGAGATTAAAGCTCATGGGGACCATCTGAGAAAGATTTATGCAAAATCATAAACTCATAGGTTAGCAGGAGCTTAAAAATTGTCTAGTCCAATATTTTCATTTGAAAGGTAATGAAGAGGAGGGTGGCACCAAGATGGCCAAATAGTAACAGCTCCAGCCTCCAGCTGCCAGTATGAGTGACACAGTAGACAGGTGATTTCTGCATTTCCAACTGAGGTACCAGGCTCATCTCAGTGGGGCGTGTCAGACAGTGGGTGCAGGACAGTGGGTGCAGCCCAACGAGCGAGAGCTGAAGCAGGATGAGACATCATCTCACCCAGGAAGCACAAGGGAACAGGGAATTCCCTTTCCTAGCCAAGGGAAACCATAACACACAAAACCTGGAAAATCAGATCAGTCCCACCCTAATACTGCACTTTACCAAGGGTCTTAGCAAACGGCACACCGAATTATATCCCGTGCCTGGCTCAGAGGGTCCCACACGCACAGAACCTCCCTCGTTGCTAGCACAGCAGTCTGAGATCTAACAGCAAGGTGACAGAGAGGCTGAGGGAGGGGCGCCCACCATTGCTGAGGCTTAAGTAGGTAAGCAAAGCAGCCTGGAAGCTCAAACTGGGTGGAGCCCACCACAGCTCAAGGAGGCCTGTCTGCCTCTGTAAGACTCCACCTCTGGGGACAGGGCATAGCCAAACAAAAGGCAGCAGAACCCTCTGCAGATGGAAGTGTCCCTGTCTGTCAACTTTGAAGAGAGTAGTGGTTCTCCCAGCACGGAGTTTCAGATCTGAGAACGGACAGACTGTCTGCTCAAGTGGGTCTCTGAACCCCGAGTAGCCTAACTGGGAGACATCCCCCACTAGGGGCAGACTGACACCTCACACCTCACACGGCTAGGTACACCTATGAGATGAAGCTTCCAGAGGAATAATCAGAAAGCAACATCTGCTGTTCAGCAATATTCACTCTTCTACAGCCTTTACTGCTGATACCCAGGCAAACAGTGTCTGGAGTGGACCTCAAACAAACTCCAACAGACCTGCAGCTGAGGGTCCTGTCTGTTAGAAGGAAAACTAACAAACAGAAAGGACATCCACATGAAAACCCCATCTGTACCTCACCATCATGAAAGACCAAAGGTAGATAAAACCACAACGATGGGGAAAAAGCAGTGCAGGAAAGCTGAAAATTCTAAAAATCAGAGCTCCTCTCCCCCTCCAAAGGAATGCAACTCCTCGCCAGCAATGGAACAAAGCTGGATAGAGAATGACTTTGATGAGTTGAGAAAAGAAGGCTTCAGATGATCAAACTTCTTTGAATTAAAGGAGGAACTACAAACCCAGCGTGAATAAACTAAAAACCTTGAAAAAAGATTTGATGAATGGCTGACTGGAAAAACTAATGTAGAGAAGTCCTTAAAAGACCTGATAGAGATGAAAACCTTGACACGAGAACTATTTGACAAATGCACAAGCTTCAGTAACCGACTCAATCAACTGGAAGAAAGGGTATCAGTGATTGAAAATCAAATGAATGAAATGAAGCGAGAAGAGAAGTTTAGAGAAAAAAGAGTAAAAAGAAATGAACAAAGCCTCCAAGAAATATGTGACTATGTGAAAAGACCAAATCTACGTCTGATTGGTGTACCTGAAACTGACAGGGAGAATGGAACCAAGTTGGAAAACACTCTGCAGGTGAACTTCCCCAACCTAGCAAGGCAGGCCAATATTGAAATTCAGGAAATACAGAGAATGCCACAAAGATACTCCTCAAGAAGAGCAACTCCAAGACACATAATTGTCAGATTCACCAAAGTTGAAATGAAGGAAAAACTGTTAAGGGCAGCCAGAGAGAAAG
The DNA here is from genome assembly GCF_008728515.1 of Papio anubis. Lineage (NCBI taxonomy): Eukaryota > Metazoa > Chordata > Mammalia > Primates > Cercopithecidae > Papio > Papio anubis. The sequence continues at coordinate 146,087,541 of NC_044977.1, forward strand.
GTCGGGTTACCCACAAAGGGAAGCCCATCAGACTAACAGCGGATCACTTGGCAGAAACTCTACAAGTCAGAAGACAGTGGGGTACAATATTCAACATTCTTAAAGAAAAGAATTTGCAACCCAGAATTTCATATCCAGCCAAACTAAGTTTCATAAGTGAAGGAAAAATAAAATATTTTACAGACAAGCAAATGCTGAGAGATTTTGTCACCACCAGACCTGCCCTAAAAGAGATCCTGAAGGAAGCACTAAACATGGAAGGAACAAATGGTATCAACCAAAAACTATGCCAAAATGTAAAGACCATCGATGCTAGGAAGAAACTGCATCAACTAACGAGCAAAATAATCAACTAATATCATAATGACAGGATCAAGTTCACACATAACAATATTAACCTTAAATGTAAATGGGCTAAATTGTCCAATTAAAAGACATAGACTGGCAAATTGGATAAAGTGTCAAGACCCATCAGTTGGCTGTATTCAGGAGATCCAACTTACGTGCAGAGCCACACATAGGCTCAAAATAAAGGGATGGAGGAAGATCTACCAAGCAAATGGAAAACAAAAAAAGGCAGAGGTTGCAATCCCAGTCTCTGATAAAACAGACATTAAACCAACAAAGATCAAAAGAGAGAAAGAATGCCATTAAATAACGGTAAACAAGAAGAGCTAACTATCCTACATATATATGCTCCCAATACAGGAGCACCAAGATTCATAAAGCAAGTCCTTAGAGACTTACAAAGAGACTTAGACTCCCATACAATAATAATGGGAGACTGTTAACACCCCACTGTCAACATTAGACAGATCAACGAGACAGAGGATCAACAAGGATATTCAGGAATTGAACTCATCTCTGCACCAAGCGGACCTAATAGACATCTACAGAACTCTGTACCCCAAATCAACAGAATATACATTCTTCTCAGCACCACATTTCACTTATTCCAAAATTGACCACATAGTTGGAAATAAAGTACTCCTCAGCAAATGTAAAAGAACAGAAATTATAACAAACTGTCTCTCAGACCACAGGGCAATCAAACTAGAACTCAGGACTAAGAAACTCAATCAAAACCGTTCAACTACATGGAAACTGAACAACCTGTTCCTGAATGACTACGGGGTACATAACGAAATGAAGGCAGAAATAAAGATGTTCTTTGAAACCAATGAGAACAAAGATACAACATACTGAAAATTCCCCGTATACATTTAAAACAGTGTAGAGGGAAATTTATAGCACTAAATGCCCACAAAAGCAGGAAACATCTAAAATTGACGACCTAACACCTTCACAATTAAAAAGAAATGAGTAGCAAGATGCCTTATCCGCTAAAAGCTAGTAGAAGGCACACCAACACTGGTTGAACTGAAGGAAATGGAGGCAGAAAACTCTCAAAACTCCAATGAATCCAGGAGCTGGTTTTTGAAAGATCAACAAAATTGATAGACCGCTAGCATCTAATAAAGAAGAAAACAGAAGAATCAAATAAATGTAAATTTAAAAACTGACAAAGGGATATCACCACTGACCCCACAGAAATACAAACTATCATCAGAGAATACTATGCAAACACCTCTATGCAAATAAACTAGAAAACTCAAGCAGTCGGATAAATTCCTGGATTACATACACACCTGGTATGTTACAGAAGTTGAATGCCTGAATAGACCAATAACAGTCTCTGAAATCGTAAGTACCACAGCCTATGCTTCAAAACGTCCAGGAGCAGACGGATTCACAGCTGAATTCACTATGCTATATTGCACTTTTCCTTCTGAAACTATCCCAATCAATAGGGTACATGCAACTTCCTTAACTCAGCTCTTTATGATGCCACATCCCTGGATACCAAAGCCTGGCAGAGACATGTACCAGTACACTCTTAGACTAATATCCTTGATGAACATTGAGGCAAAATCTTCAATAAAATACTGGCAAAACTGAATCCAGCAGTACAACGTCATCCGGACCATGATCAAGTGGGCCTCTATCCTGGGATGCGCTTGGTCTCAGCCCATACACAAATCCAATAAATGTAATCCAGCATATAAACAGAACCAAAGACAAAAAAAAACCACGACGTTCCCAATAGATGCGTAAAGGCCTTTTGACAAAATTCAACAAACCTCAGCTAAAAGTCACCAACATTGGTATTGATGGAACAAGACTCAATATAATAAGAGCTTATTTATACGTAAACCCACAGCCAATAATACTTCTACTTGGAATGGACAAAACTGGAAGCATTCCCTTTGAAAACTGGCACAAGCCAGGGATGTCCTCTCACCACTCCTGTTCAGGCTAGTGTTGACGTCCTGGCCAGGGCAATCAAGGCGAGAAAAGAAATAAAGGCATTCAATTAGGAAAAGAGGGAAACAAACTGTCCCTGTTTCTGGTAGATGATATTGATTAGAGAATTAATTCCATCGTCTGGAGCCCAAAATCCTTTTAAACTGGATAAACACCAGCAAAGTCCAGACAAAATTAATAAAAGTACAAATCAAGCATTCTGCAACAACAGATAAACAGAGAGCCAAACGCTAATGAATTCCATTCTACAATTGCTTCCAAAGAGAATAAAATACCTATGAATCCAACTTACAAGGGATGTAATACACTTCAAGGAGAACAACAAACCACTTCTAATGAAATAAAAGAGGACATAAAACAATGGAAGAATATTCATAGGAAGAATCAATAATATCGTGAAAATACACGCCTGCTGCAATGTATATAGGATTCACTACTCCCCATCAAGCTACTAACAACTCTCTTCACAGAACTGAAAAACTACTTTAAAGTTCATAAGGGAACCAAAAGTATCCACATTGCCAAGATAACTTCTAAGCTCGTGAATGTGCTGGGAGTGCACGCTTACCTGGACTTCAAACTCTTGCTAAGGCTAGCAACAAAAAAAATAGCATTGGTACTGCAACAAAACAGAGATATAGACCTACGAAACAACACTGAAAATACTACTCATTACATCTACAACCATCTGATCTTTGACAAACCTGACAAAAACACAAAATGGGGAAAGGATTTCCTATTTAATAAATGGTGCTGGGAGAACTGGCTAGCCATAAGTAGAAAGTTGAAACTGGATCCTTCCTTACACCTTATAGAGAAACTAATTCAAGGTAGATTATTGACTTAAATGTTAGACCTAAAATCATAAAAACCCTAGAAGAAAACCTAGGCAATACCATTCAGGACATAGCCATGGGCAAGGACTTCATGTCTAAAACACCAAAACAATGGCAACAAAATTAAACTAAAGAACTTCTGCACAGCAAAAGAAACTACCATCAGAGTGAACAGGCAACCTGCAGAATGGGAGAAAATTTTTGCAATCTACTCATCTGACAAGGGGCTAATATCCAGAACCTACAAAAGAACTCAAACAAATTTACAAGAATAAACAACCCCATCAAAAAGTGGGTAAAGGAAATGAAGAGACACTTCTCCAAAGAAGACATTTATGCAGTCAACAGACACATGAAAAATGCTCATCATCACTTGCCATCAGAGAAATGCAAATCAAAACCACAGTGAGATACCATCTCACATCAGTTAGAATGACGATCATTAAAAAGTCAGGAAACAACAGGTGCTGGAGAGGATGTGGAGAAATAGGAACAGTTTTACACTGTTGGTGGGACTATAAAGTAGTTCAACCATTGTGGAAGACAGTCTGGCAATTCCTCAAGGATCTAGAACTAAAAATACCATTTGACCCAGCCATCCCATTACTGGGTATATACCCAAAGGATTATAAATCACGCTGCTATAAAGACATATGCACATGTATGTTTATTGTGGCACTATTCACAATAGCAAAGACTTGGAACCAACCCAAATGTCCATCAGTGACAGACTGGATTAAGAAAATGTGCGAGGCAGGAGAATGGCGTGAACCCGGGAGGGGGAGCTTGCAGTGAGCTGAGATCCGGCCACTGCACTCCAGCCTGGGCGACAGAGCGAGACTCCATCTCAAAAAAAAAAAAAAAAAAAAAAAAAAAAAAGAAAATGTGGCACATATACACCATGGAATACTTCATGGCCATAAAAAAGGATGAGTTCATGTCCTTTGTAGGGACATGGATTCAGCTGGAAACCATCATTCTCAGCAAACTATGGCAAGAACAGAAAACCAAACACCACATGTTCTCACTTAAAGGTGGGAATTGAACAATGAGAACACTTGGACACAGGAAGGGGAACATCACACACTAGGGCCTGTTGTGGGGTGGGGGGAGGGAGGAAGGATAGCATTAGGAGATATGCCTAATGTAAATGACGCATTAATGGGTGCAGCACACCAACATGGCACATGTATACATATGTAACAAACCTGCACATTGCGCACATGTACCCTAGAACATAAAGTATAATAAAAATAAACAAATAAAGAAATAAAAAACAAAAGGAATGAAATAAACTGAAATGTTAACTAACTTGCTAAATGTGCACTGCTAGTTTACTGACAAAGTCAAAAAAGTTCCAAGATTTTGACTGCCTAATAACTGAAGCGAGGCCTTTAATGATGAGTAGAATTTTCCAGATGAATTGAGATGATGATGTTAGGTTTTGAAAAGTTCAAGATAAAGCTATGGAGGTGAAAACACAGAAGAAATTAGAGAAAAGGGGGTGGGAAAAGTTTCAGTCATGGCATATTATCTTCTCTGATTAAAACTCACTGTCAGATACCAGGTACTATGGACTGAATTGTGTTCCCCCAAAGTTCATATGTTAAACCTACTTCCAAAAATCTCTTATGTTTCTGGAAGTAGGTCCTTTAGTGAGGACCTCACCACTGTCACATGAAGTTACAAGAAGATGTCCATCTGCAAACCAGGAAGAGAACTCTCACCAGAGACCAAATAAACTAGCACCTTAATCTTAGACTTCACAGCCTCTAGAACTGTGGGAAATCAATTTTTGTTGTGTAAGCCACATGTTTATGGTGTTTGTTAAGGGAACCCAAGCTGACTAAGTAACCAGGTGATCATCAGAAAGGAAGGATTTATTTATTTATTTATTTATTTATTTATTTATTTATTTAGGGACGGAGTCTTGTTCTGCAATGCAGGCTGGGGTGCAGTACCAAGATCTTGGCTCAATGCAACCTAGGCCTCCCGGGCTCAAGCAATTCTCATGCCTCAGCCACCCGGGTAGCTGGGACTATAGGCATGTGCCACTACCCAGATAATTTTCTCATTTTTTAGTGGAGGTAGAGTTTCATCATGTTGCCCCGGCTGGCCTTGGACTCCCAGCCTCAAGTGATCTGCCAGCCTCAGCCGACTAAAGTGCTGGGATTACAGAGAGCCACCAGCCATCATCCCTAACCAGGAAGGATACATTTAAACATATCATGGATATGCCTGTATAAGTACTTTGTGTAACATACAAAGTGGTTTAGATTCAATTTCTTTAAACATTAATAGTAATAAATAATTTTTGAGTAGATGCATAACCAAAAAAGTCAGAAAGGGAGACGATGTTCCACCATCAGAGAAAGATTCAGCAAAGAGAACAATTGTGCATTATTTGTTTTCCAAATGGGAGTTAATATGGGTTTGAACTAGGACTGAGACAGTGAGAGTAAAGAAAATGTGTATATGAAACTTTGGTTGAGAGAAGTCCTCATAACTTAGTTACCTTTAGACATAAGACTCGAAAAAAAAAATGCAATAAACATGATTAAAATTATTGTGCTGACATCAATCAGGTAGGGAATACAAAGGTTGGAGCTAGTTTAGCTTTGTTGCATTTTATTAATCTAAAGTCATTGAAATAAATTAAAACTAAAAAGATAAGATTTAAAAATTTGGTTTAGAAATTTTAATTTAAAAAATCCATTAAAACACTGTAATAAAAAGACACTGTAATAATTTAAAACATTTTAACACTGTTAGAGAAAAGATAGCATAAATATATAGGAGAACTCTAAAGATTATGGGATTGAAATTATACTGTTCAAAATGATGACATAAGGCCTAATCTTATATCATAATGTGTTTAGAATTTAATAAATAAGGCAAAAATAATTATTTTCATTGCCAATGAGCAGGAAAAAATAACATAAAGAAAGGATGATTTGTTGCCAAATGATACACACTGATGAACGAGAAGATACACTTTATATACTTTCATTGGCATTTTTGCATTAGATTGTGTAGTAGGGAGTCCAAAATTATCATATATGTCTTGAGCGAACCTGGAAAACTCAGGTGGAGAAAAATAAGTTCAATACATCCGTTAGACATAATGAACTAAATGACATATGAGATCCATTTCAACTCTCAAAATGTTTGATTCCATTAAAATCCCATCACATGTATTTAGTACAATAACTAGGACTAATATTTTGATTGAAGTAAAATACATTGATAGGGAGCTCAGAGTGCAATGTTATTGGATATGATTATGAAGTTATGTTTATGCTTTGCAGTAATCCCAAACATGGGAGTTTAATAAGTATATTGGAGGGAGAATTTACTTGAATAAAATGCTAGAATTTTTTATTACTGCAGAAAGTAAATCTATTTCAAGCTATCACAGAAACTGAGATCTGAGAAAACGAGATAAGAAACGAATTATATCAAGCTGCACTTTTCATACTGCTAACCACAAAACACAATTTCTTTTTAACTTTAAATTTCATTTTATATTCCTATACATGAAATCTAAAAAAATAGAAAAAACACTACACAAATGTCCAACTTCATTTAATATTTATTGATTTATCTATCTATCTATTTATTTATTTATTGAGATAGGGTCTCACTCTGTAGCTTAGGCTAGAGTGCAGTGGCAAGATCCAGGCTCACTGCAGCCTCAGCTTCAAAAGCTCAGGTGACTCTTCCATCTCAGCCCCTGGAATAGCTGGAATTACAGGTGTGCACCACCACGCCTAGGTAATTTTTGTATTTATTTATTTAGTTTTTTTGTAGAGACAGGATTTTGCCATATTGCCCAGGCTGGTTTCAAACTCCTGGCCTCAAGCAATCTTCCCACACTGGCCTCCTAAAGTGTTGGGATTACAGGCATGAGCCACTGCACTCAGCCATTATGAGTAAAATGCTAGAATTGTTGATAACTACAGAAAGTAAATCTATTTCAAGCTGTCACAGAAAGTGAGACCTGAACAAATGAAATAAGACACAAATTATATCGAACTGCACTTCTTATACTACTGGCCACAAAACACATTTTTTAATTTTAAATTTTAGTTTTATATTCCTATACATAAAATCTGAACAAAGAGAAAAATCACAACACAAATATCCAACTGTGTTTGATATTTATTTGTACATCTTAAATAAAATCAAATGTTCTTTATTTAACATAGATTTCCTGGCGTACTAATATTTTTGTTGTTTATCCTTATTTCTACTTATTATCTTTGGGAACATCAAGGTTAAAAATTGAACCTCTTTTGTTGCTGTACTTTGGTTTCAGCTTTTGTCTACATTTAATAAAAGTCCGTATATTGTAATTTTTCTCTCTTGCTTTCTATGTATGAGTGTTTTTAAAATCCATTTTCCTTAAATACCAGTTCTTTAAACATTAACATTTTCAATTGCCATGTTATTTGAGCTTAATTTTTATTTCTTTGTCTAAAATCATCAGGACGTTGAGTATGAACATGAGGTAGAGTAGCAAGCTCCCAAAGATATGATCAAATTGATTTTTAGTTTTACAAAAAGTTGAATCTCAATACTACAAATATTCCTTTTCCAGGAAGAAAAACATTTATGTTTGTTATTGGTAAGATAAGACAGCATTCACACTTGTTCGTAATTTCAATTTTAACTTTTACTTGGAGCTACATTTGTAGAAATTTTTTGATGAATCAGATCTCTCTTCATTTGTCATTTTATTTTAAAGTCAACTTTATTGGAGCATAATTTTAAGGAAAGATTTATGCCTTTTGATTATGTAGCTCAATGAGTTTTGACAAATATCTAGAATAGAATAATATTGGCTGTTACATTCGAAGTATAGAATAATTATATCCCATCCAAATCCTCTCTTTGGCTGGGCACGGTGGCTCAGGACTATAATCCCAGAACTTTGGAGGCTGAGGCGGGTGGATTGCTTAAGACCAGGAGTTCAAGACGAACCTGGGCAACGTGGTAAAACCCTGTCTCTATCAAAAATACAAAAAATTAGCCAGGCGCGGTAGCACATACCTGTAGTCCCAGCTACTTGGGAGGCTAAGGTGGGAGGATCACATGAGCCCCAGAGGCAGAGGTTGCAGTGAACTGAGGTCATGCCACTGCATTCCAGTATGGGTGACAGAGTCTCCCAGACTGTGTCTCAAAAAAAAAAAAAAAGAAAAAAAATCTTCTCTGATCTCCGTGTATTTTTGCCTTTTCCGGAATATCTTATATATGAAAACATTCTGAATGTAGTCTTTTTTACTTGTTAATTTCATTTGGTATAATGCTTTTAAAATTGTTGTTTTTCCATGTATCAGCAGTTGGTTGATTTTTACTTCTCAATAGTATTTTATTCTGTGGACATACCACAACATATTTATCCATTTACCAGGTGAAGGATATTAAGGATGGCTCCAGTTTACATATAAAACGCTAAAGTATTTATTAAAATGGTAAAGTATTTATTTGCAGGTCATTGTGTTGACATATGTTTTTAATTTCCTTAGAGAGTAGGATTTCTGGGTCATATGATTAGTTTGTGTTCAATATTATAAGACATTGCAAATTGTTTTCCAAAATGATTATGCCATTTATGGTTTCAAAAACAATGTATAAAAGCTCTAGTTGCTCCAAATTTTTATCAGCACTTGTTTTTGTCAGATTTTTAATTTTAGCCATGCATTTAGGTGTAAAAATGTATGTCAATGTGATTCTACTTTTTATTTATCTAGTGACTAATTATGCTGAGCACCTTTTAATGTGCTTGTTGCAATCCATATTAGTCATCCATATATATTATTTTGTGAGGTGTCTGCTCAAATTTTTGCCAATTCCTGGATTGTTTCTCTCCTTAAAATGGAATTTTTAAATTGCTCACATATATTCAGGTATTTTATCAGATATGTTTTTAGAAGAATTTTCTCCTAGTCTGTGATTTGTCTTTTCATTTTCTTGTCATTGTATTTTGTATGTTATGTCAGTTAGCATTCTCCAGTGCCAACAGAATGTCTACATATCAATATCTGTGTCTCTATATCTATTTATGTATATATAAAAAGAGATTTGTTTTGTAGAATTGACACTATTTATTTTATACAATTGTGGCTGTGGGGACTGGGAAGTCTAACATGCATAGGGCAAGTTGGAAGCTGCATATTCAAGAGATATTTGCACTCCCACATTTATTGCTGCACTATTCACAATGGCACAATAGCCCACAGGAGACAATAACCTAAATTTCCACCAATGGATGAATAGATAAAGAAAATGTAGTACATACATATAATGGAATATTTTTTCAGCCATTAAAAGATAGATTCTATCATTTGCTATAACATAAATGATCCCGGGAGACATTATATTGAGAAAAATTAGCCAGTCACAGAAGGAAATATGCTACATGATTTCTCTTGCATGAGGTATCTAAAATAGTCGAACTCATCCTCATTGAAGCAGAAAATGGACTAGGGGTTACCAGTGGCTAAGGTAGGGGGAAATGAGAAGTTGCCGTTCAATGGGTATAGATTCTGTCATGCAAGATGGAAAAGTTATAGAGATCTGCTGCGCTATGTTGTCCTTACAGTTAAAAATACTGTGCTGTTCACTTAAAAATTTAATGGAGTAGGCCAGGCGCAGTGGCTCACGCCTGTAATCCCAGCACTTTGGGAGGCCGAGGCGGGCGGATCACGAGGTCAGGAGATCGAGACCATCCTGGCTAACACAGTGAAACCCCGTCTCTACTAAAAATGCAAAAAATTAGCCGGGCGAGGCGGCGGGCGCCTGTAGTCCCAGCTACTCGGGAGGCTGAGGCAGGAAAATGGCGTGAACCCGGGAGGCGGAGCTTGCAGTGAGCCGAGATCGCGCCACTGCACTCCAGCCTGGGCGACTAAGCGAGACTCTGTCTCAAAAAAAAAAAAAAAAAAAAAAAAAAAAAAAAAAAAATTAATGGAGTAGATCTTACATGCTTTCTGCCACAATAAAAAAAAAAAAAAAAATTGATGTTGTAATCTTCAGTTAAAAGGCTGGAAACTCAGGCATAATTTCTATGTTGCAGTCTAGAGGCAGAACTCTTGTTCTGGGAAGCTACAGCCTTTGTTCTTAAGGCTTTCAGCTGACTCTTTGAGGCTGACCCACATGATGAAGGTGATACGATTTGGCTCTGTGTCCCTACCCAAATCTCTTCTCAAATTGTATTCCCCACATGTCGAGGGAGGGACCTGTAATCCCCACGTGTTGAGGGAGGGAGGTGATTGGATCATGGGGGCAATTTCCCCCATGATATTCTCATGATAATGAGAGTTCTCATGAGATCTGATGGCTTTATAAGTGTTTGGAAGTTCTTCCTTCATTCTTGTTCTCTCTCCTGCCACCCTATCAACAAGGTTCCTGCTTCACTCGCTGACATGATTGTAAGTTTCCTGAGGCCTCCCTAGCCATGCAGAACTGTAAGTCAATTAAATCTTTTTCCTTTATAAATTACCCAGTCTCGGGTATTTCTTTATAGCAGTGTGAAAATGGACTGGTACAGAAGAGTAACCTTCTTTACTTAAAGCCCACTGATTGTAAATGTTAATCACATCTAAAACATATTTTTATAGAAACACCAAGACTCGTGTTTGACCAAACAACTAACCATATTCACCACATACTAAGCAAATTAACACAAAAAATTAAAGATCACATGTACTAAGACATCTTTCTCTAACTCAAGTTTTACAGATATTTTTCTCCTATGTATTTTATTTAAAATTGCATAGTTTCAGTTTTTATGTTTAGGCTTATGATTTATTTTGAATTAATTTTTACATATGGTGTGAGGAAAAGGTGGGGCTTCATTTTGTAGGGGATTGTGGGAAAACAATATGCATGTAGAAATGTTCCTGGCACATTCGTTGAAAAGATTATAATTTTTCCATTAAATTACCTTGCACCATTATCACATATCAATTGAAAATTTATGTGTGATTTTATTTCTGACTGTCAATTCTGTTCCACTGATATTTATTACATCCATTCTTATGCTAATTCCATATCTTGATTACTGTAACTTGGAAATAAAGTATAATTCCAATACTTTTTTCTTATTTTAAAAATTGTTTTGCCTCTTCTAGGTCTATCAATTTTGAGAAAACATAGAGGAATACTCCCTGCTCTACCTTTTTGCTCTTCCCACTCCTCATCTATTACCACCAGTTTTTCTTCTGGTCTCACATGTATTTGAGTACTGAAGGGGTTTCTCACAGAATTACAGGATGGAAATTGATACTCAAGCTGCAACTTCTGGAGGAGGGGTGCTTAAAGTTTGATCCAGTAAATTAGGTATAATCTTGATAAATAAAATAGAAACCAGAAGTCTAGCTTAGTTTTTAAAATGTAAATTCATAATAATATAAATAATGTCCATATTAAGATTCAGATGCAACAATCCATATATCTACACAAATTCTTAACTGAAATGAAATCATTGTTAAATTTTGTGTTATCAAACTATGGCCTCTGGGAAGTTTAATTTATTTCTATAAGTCACTTTTATCCTACTGAGAACAGTTTACTGTTTACTTGCAGAAATGTAAAATTTGTATTTATAGAAAGAATTTAATACCCCTGTTATGTATAAACCAACTTAACTCTTACTTCTAAATTCTATTTCACTAATCAAGACTGAGAAGAGCTTTCTTTTTACAAACAAAGTTGAACGTATATATTGCTATGGTTTGGATATTTGGTCTCTACAAACCTCAGTTTGAAAACTAATCCCCAGTGTTGGAGGTGGGACCTAATGGAAGGTATTTGTATCATGGGGGTGGAACACTCCTGAAAAACATAATGCCCTTCCTGTATGGGGTGGGGAGTGAGTGAGTTCTTGACCTATCAGTTCCTGCAGGAGTTGGTTTTTAAATAGCCTGGCACCTTTCTACCCCTCTCTGTTGCTTTCTCTCCTTCTGTGTCATCTCTGCACACACAGACTCCCCTTCACCTCTTCTATGAGTGAAAGCAGCTCTAGAATTTCACTAGATGCCCAATCTTCCAGCCAGATTGTGAGCCAAATAAATATTTTTTCTTATTATTGTATTTATTTCTTTATTTTTTTTGAGATGGAGTTTCGCTCTTGTTGCCCAGGCTGGAGTGCACTGGCGCAATCTCTGCTCACTGTAACCTTCTCCTCCTGGGTTCAAGCGATTGTCCTGCGTTGGCCTCCTGAGTAGCTGGGATTACAGGTGCCCACAACCACGCCCGGTTGACTTTTCATATTTTTAATAGAGACAGGCTTTCATCATGTTGGTCAGGCTGGTCTTGAGCTTCTGACTTCAGGTGATTCGCCTGCCTTGGCCTCCCAAAGTGCTGGGATTACAGGCATGAGCCACCACACCCGGCCATATCTTATTTTATAAATTACCCAGTCTCAAGTATTCCTGTATAGCAACAAACAGATTAAGACATATGTATATTATATATATAATATATATAATTTATATATAGATATATATATTTATAAATATTCCCCAATATACCTACTTTTACTCTGATTTATGCTTTCCTTCAGAATAATTCAATTTGTCCTCAAGTGAGAGGGAACATGGGAAACTGAGAAGGTCTTTTTGTTTATAGTCTAAGTGATAGGAATTATTTTTGCTAAAAAAAATCCTTTGTTCTTGAATTTCCTTAATAATCTGTCTACTTTTATCATATATTTTATTCCTTTTTATTGCTGGCAAATAAAGCTTTCAAAAGGAACCTTGGGAGGCAAAAAGGACTAACAAATGAAAATACCAAATATTGCATTATCAAGGGGAACTAATGTGAGTGCCATTATTTATGCCATCCAGAGTTATTAAGGCAGGAATCATGTTGGTCTCAACTTTATTTCAACTTTGTTATCAGTAAGACATGTAGACATTTCATTTAATTGCCATAAGTAACAGTGTTTTTTTATTTAGGTAACTACAGCTTATTTTCAAAACTCTTTGGATAAAAGGTACACAAGATTATTTTTATTTTTATTTTTTTTTTAGACGAAGTCTCGCTCTGTCGCCCAGGCTGGAGTACAGTGGCCCAATCTCGGTTCACTGCAAGCTCCACCTCCCAGGTTCACATCATTCTCCTGCCTCAGCCTCCCAAGTAGTTGGGACTACAGGCATCCGCTACCATGCCCAGCTAATTTTTTGTATTTTTAGTAGAGACCAGGTTTCACCGTGTTAGCCAGGATGGTCTCGATCTCCTGACCTTGTGATCCTCCCACCTCAGCCTCCCAAACTGCTGGGATTATAAGTGTGAGCCACTGCGCCCAGCTGGTCCACAAGACTTTTAGTCCCTCTTTAAGCAGTTTCACTTCTATTCCCAAAGTCAGTCTTTCACAACATGAGAAGACCTTCCCATATTTCCTCCCCATACTTCCTTTTATCCCAAAGATGCTACCTGTGGGGTAAGCTAAGCTTTTTGATGCCTACATTAGTATAGGTACTCCAGAAAGACAGAACCAATGGGATGGAGGGATATATGGATGGATGGATAGATAGATAGATAGATAGATAGATAGATAGATAGATAGATAAATAGATAGATATCACAGCATTTGTTATTCAGATTTCACCTTTTTATTTTACCATAATTCTCTCACATTGAGGATAGCTGTCTTATACTAGAATAAGACAATTTTCCGTAATCAAGAGTTCTGATCTAGAGGAGAAACAAGTTATTAAGAAAAATGGCCAATGATTATCATTTTATTCCTACAACCCAAAATGTATGATGTTTAAAGTAGCCAGTGGCTGATGGGGCCCTACACTGGCCTTGTGACCTTGTGTTATAGACCACATAGTAGTCTTAGAAACAGAGAAACAGACTAAAATTGAGAGAGCAGTGTGGACTTTATATATATTTATAAAATATTTATATATTTTTGAAGTTAAACATAAACCATAACTCGTTAAATAAAACAAATTATTTGATTGCAAACTGTCTTTAGAGGTGATTATATTAACACACAGTTCTGTTATGAAAGTACAATTATTATTGCATTAAATTTATTGAATCACTTTATTTTATCTATACTCAAATTATTGATTTACTCATTAGCCACAGAATTCCTTTTAGCAATAACAGTTTTCTGCCACAACATGAAATATGCAAAATAGCTTGCTTTCTGCCAGTTCACACACTAGAAATAATAGGGCTTATGGAAAAGTCATTTTGGGCAGTCTACTAAACCTTATATAACATTCTCTACAGACCCGTAAAGGAACAGTAATTTGGGTCTTTGGCAATAATTTGGTCAGCATAGGCAGTAGATGCTTAAGGTATATAAAAATGGTGAACCTTGTCTCTACTAAAAATACAAAATTAGCCAGGCATGATGGTGTGCTCCTGTAATCCCAGCTATCTGGGAGGCAGAGGCAGGAGAATTGCTTGAACCTGGGAGACAGAGGTTACAGTGAGCCAAGATCATGCCACTGCACTCCAACCTGGGTGACAAGAGCCAAACTTTGTCTCAAACAACCAAAACAGCAACAACAAACTTGCAAACATAATAGAATGAAAATGCTGGCTTGTGGGCACTGAGAAAAGTCAGATAGAAGTGAAACTGTGAGCAAAGGAGAGCCCTGCAAGATGGGGCAAAGGCCCTCTGGGTGGGACCTCTTAAATTAGAGATGTAAGGCCTCCTTGCCTGTGTAGCCATCAAGCTGAGGGATATCTCATCTCCTGATAAAGGTTGTAATTCTATTCCCTTTCTTCTGGCTCCTCTTGCTTAGTGGAAAAAAAAAAAAAAAATCTCACATGAACCACCATGACAATCGGTGTATACTGATACTGTTCAATTATTCACCAATTGCTATGAGCTAATTCGTGTTAACAGAAACACAGGCCATAGCCCAAAAAACAAACAAACAAACAAAAAACCTTTTCTAAATTTATTTGGAATTATAATCACATCTCTCCCTGCTGTGTAGCAAGATTCTTAGCCTGGCTCTTCTATGACTATATTTAAATAGTCTTTAATTAGAGACAAGGTACTCCCCCATAAAGGGATGGTCAGACGGTGGACAAGTGGATATTTTCCTTTGTTGTGGATTGATTGCCTCTTACTGATAGTATGACACTTATGAAACCTAAGAATTGTTAAATTTTATGTGCTGTAAGTAATAAAATGTTGAAGAGAGTATTCTCAATTGAGAGAATAATTATTTCATTTCTTAAGAAAGGAGTGTGCTGGCAACAGGTCAGTACTCCCCTGGGATGAAGCTTTCAGAGGAAGGGGCAGACTGCCATCTTTGCTGTTTCACAGGCTTCAATGGTGATACCTCCAGAGATGGGAAAATCTGAGGCAACTAGGGTCTGGAATGGAACCCCAGCAAACTGCAGCAGCCCTGTGGATAGTGGGCAGACTGTTAAAAGCAAAATAAACAAACAGAAAACAACAACAACAAAAATCCCACAAAAACTCCATCTAAAGATCAGCAACCTCAAAGATTTAAGGTAGCTAAGTCTACAAAGATAAAAAAAAGAATCAGTGCAAAAAAGTTGAAAACTAAAAAAGTCAGAGTGCCCCTTTATCTCCAAATGACTGGAACACCTCTCCAGCAAGAGCTCAGAACTGGACTGAGGCTGAGATGTCTGAAATGACAGAAGTAGGCTTCAGAATGTGTATCAAATCAAATTTTGTTGAGCTAATAAAGCATGTTGTAACCCAATGCAGAAAAGCTAAAAATCATGACAAAACAATGCAAGAGCTGATAGCCAAAGTAATCAGTTTTGAGAAAACCATAACCAATCTGATAGAGCTAAAAAACACACTACAAGAACTTCACAATGGAATCACAAGTATTAGTAGCAGACTAGACCAAACAGAGGAAAGGATCTCGGCACTTGAAGACTATCTTTCTGAAATAAGACAGGTGGACCAGAATAAAGAGAAAATAATAAAAAGGAATGAACAAAACCTCCAAGAAATATAAGACTATTTAAAAAGACTAACTCTATGACTGACTGGGGTACCTGAAAGAGACAAGAAGAATGGAACCAATTTGGAAAACATACTTCAGGATATCATCCAAGAGAACTTCTCCAACCTAGTAAGACAGGCCAACATTAAAATTCAGGAAATGCAGAGAACTACAGTAAGGTATTTCACAAGAAAATGAACCCAAGACAAGTAATCATCAGATTATCCAAGGTCAGAATCAAGGAAAAAATGTAAAAGGCAGCCAGACAGAAAGTCCAGGTAACCTGCAAATGGCAACTCATCAGACTAACAGTGGACCTCTCAAGACACCCTATAAGACAGAAGAGATTGGGGTATGATATTCAACATTTTTAAAGAGAACAATTTCCAACCCAGAATTTCATATCTGGTCAAACTAAGCTTCATTAGCAGAGGAGAAATAAGGTCCTTTCTAAACAAGCAAATGTTGAGGGAATTCATCACCATCTGGCCTGCCTTGCAAGAACTCCTGAAGGAAGCACTAAATATGAAAATGAAAAACCATTACCAGCCACTACAAAACATACTGAAGTACACAGACCAGTGAAACTATGAAACAATCACACAAACACGTCTGTGAAATAACCATTTAGCATCATAATGACAGGATCGAATTCACACATAACAGTACTAACCTTAAGTATAAAGGGGTTAAATGTCCCAATTAAAAGACACAGAATGGAAAGCTGGACAGACAGCCAAAACCCATTGCTATGCTGTCTTCCAGAGACCCATCTCATGTGCAAAGACATACATTGGCTCAAAATAAGGGGATTGGGAAAATTTACCAAGCAAATTGAAAATAGAAAAAAGCAAGGGTTGCAATTCTAGTTTCTGACAAAACAAACTTTAAACCAACAAAGATAAAAACAGAAAACAAAGAAGGGCATTACATAATAGTAAAGGCTTCAATTCAACAAGAAGACTTAACTATTCTAAGTGTATATGAACCCAACACAGGAGCACCAAAAATCATAAAGCAAGTTCTTAGGGACCTTCAAAGAGATTTAGATTCTCTCCCACAAAATAGTACTGAGAGACTTTAACACCTCTCTGACAGTATTAGACAGATCACTGAGATAGAAAATTAACAAAGATTTGCAGGACCTGAACTTAGCTCTAAATCAAGTAAACCTTATAGATATCTACAAATCTCTCCACCCCCAAAAAAGAACCGAATATACATTCTTTTCATTGCCACACAACACTTACTCTAAAATTGATCACATAATTGACAGTAAAGCACTCCTCAGCAAATGCAAAATAACTGAAATCATAGCAAACAGTCTCTCAGACCATAGCACAATCATATTAGAACTTGAGATTAAGAAATCAACTCAAAAACACACATCTGCATAGAAATTGAACAACTTGCTCCTGAATGAGTCTTGGGTAAATAATGAAATTAAGGCAGAAATCAAGAAGTTATTTGAAATTAATGAGAACAAAGATACAATATACCAGAATCTCTGGGATGCAGCTAAAGCGGTAGTAACAGAGCAATTTATAGCACTAAATGCCCACATTAAAATGCTAGAAAGATTTCAAATTTACAACCTAACATCTCAACTAAAAAACTAGAGAACCAATAGCAAGCAAACCTTAAAGTTAGCAGAAGATAAGAAAAAACCAAGATCAGACCCAAACTGAAGGAGACAGAGACACAAAAAACCCTTCAAAAATCAGTGAATTCAGGAGCTGATTTTTTTGAAAAAAATAATAAAATAGACTACTAGCTAAACTAATAAAGAAGAAAAGAAGAATCAAATAACCTCAATCAGAAATGATAAGGTACATATCAGCACTGACCACACAGAAATGCAAACAACCACCAAAGAATACTATAAACACCTCTATGCATATAAACTAGAAAATCTAGAAGAAATGGAAAATTTCCTGGACACACACACTCTCTCAAGACTAAAACAGGAAAAAATTGAATCCATGAATAGATCAATAACATGTTCTGAAATTAAGGCAGTAATACATAGCCTACCAACCAAAAAAAAAACAAAAACACAGGACCAGATAGATTCACAGCTGAATTCTACCAGAGGTACAAAGAAGAGCTGATACCAATTCATACTGAAACTAACCCAGAAAATTAAGAAGGAGGGACTCCTTTCTAATTCATTTTGTGAGATCAGCATCATTTTGATACCAAAACCTGGAAGAGATACAACGAAGAAAAAATTGTTAGGCCAATATCCCTGATGAACATAGATGCAAGAATCCTCAATAAAATACTGGCAAACTGAATCTAGCAGTACATCAAAAAGGTGATCCACCACAATCAACTTGTTTTCTTTCCCAGGATGCAAGATTGGTTCAACATAATCTAGGAATACTGCAAACCAGGGAGGCTAAAGATCTCTACAATGAGAATTACAAAACACTGCTCAAAGAAATTATAGGTGATATTGATAAATGGAAAAAATATTCCATGCTCCTGGATAGGAAGAATAAATATCATTAGAATGGCCATACTGAAAGTATGGCAATTAAAATGGCATTAAAATGGCAATACTGTCCAAAGCAATTTATAGATTCAATGCTATTTCCATCAAAATATCCATGACGTTCTTCACAGAACTAGATAAAACTATTGTAAAATTTATATGGTGTATTAGTCCATTTTCACACTACTGATAAAGACATACCCAAGACTGGGCAATTTACAAGTGAAAGAGTTCTAATGGAGTTACAGTTCCAAGCGTCTGGGGAAGCCTCACAATCATGGCAGAAGGCAAGAAGGAATAAATCATACCTTACATGGATGGCAGCAAGCAAATAGAGCTTGTGCAGGGCAACTCCCATTTTTGAAGCCATCAGATCTCATGAGACCCATTCACTATCACAAGAACAACATAGAAAAGACTCACTCCCATAATTCAATCATCTCCCACTGGGTCCCTCCCACAACACATGGGAATTATGGGAGCTAAGATATGAGATTTGGGTGAAGACACAGAGTCAAATTATATCATATGGAACCAAAAAAGAGCCCAAATAGTCAAGACAATGCTAATTAAAAAGAACAAAGTTGGAGGCATCATGCTATCTGTCTTCAAACTCTACTATAGGGCTACAGTAACAAAAACATCATGGTACTGGTACAAAAACAGACACATAGACCAATGGAATGGAATAGAGTACCCAGAAATAAGGCCACACACTTTTAACCACCTCATTTTTGACAAAGCTGAGGAAAACAAGCAATGGAGAAATGAATTTCTATTAAATAAATCCAGCTGGTGTAACTGGCTAGCCATATGTAGAAGATTGAAAATGAACCCCTTCATCACATCATATACAAAATTCAACTCAAGATGGATTAAAGGCTCCAAGGTAAAACCCAAAACTATCAAAACTTTGATTGACAGTGTAGGCTATACTATTCAGTACATAGGCACAGGCAAAGATTTCATTAAGAAAACACCAAAAGCAATTTCGACAAAAGCAAATCTTACAAATAGAATCAAATTAAACTTAATATTTTTGCACATTAAAAGAAACTATCAAAAGACAACCTACAGAATGAGAGAAAATACTTGAAAACTATGCCTCTGACAAAGATATATCCAGCATTTATGAGAAACTTGAACAAATTTACAAGAAAAAAAAAAACACCATTAAACAAGCAGGCAAAAGATATGAACAGACATTTTCTAAAGAAGACATGTATGCGGCCAATAAGCATATGAAGAAAATCTCAAACATTACTGATCATTAGACAAATGCAAATCGAAACCACAATGGGATACCATCACACACCAGTCAGAATGGCTATTATTAAAAAGTCAAAAAATAACACATGCAGGCAAGGTGACAGTAAAGGAAATGCTTGTACACTGTTGGTGGGAATTCAATTTAGGTCACCTATTATGGAAATCAGTGTGGTGATTCCTCAAAGACCTAAAAACAGAACTACCATTCCACCCAGCAATCCAATTACTGGGTATATACCCAAAGCAATATAAATCATTCTGCCAAAAAGACATATGTACATGTATGTTCATTATAGCACTATTCACAATAGCAAAGACATGGAATCAACCTAAATGCCCATTAATGGTAGACTTAAATGTAGTACAAATACAGAATGAAATACTACTTAGTCAAAAAAAAAAAAAAAAAAAAAAAAAAAAAAAAAAAAAAAAGAAGATCATGTTCTTTGCAGGAACATGGATAGAGCTGGAGGCATAAAAATTTCATAATCTGCTTGCTAATTTCTATACTCAAACACATGTGCACACACACACATACACACACACATAACACAAAGCTTTCTATGATTTTCATTGCATTCAATTTATGGACCCATTTGAGAATGATTAACATCTTCAACATATTGAGTCTTCCAATCCATAAAAATAGTATGTTTCTCTATTTAAGGGATTCTTTAATTTCTGTGAATAACATTTTATATTTTTCAGTTTATCATTTTTGTTAAATGTATTGTCAGGCATTCAATGTTTTTTACAATATTTATAAATAATACTTTTCTCAAGTTTTATTTTTAAGTTTATATTGATGATATATAGAAATATAACTGATTTTGCTCACTTTATACCTATTAACATTGCTAAATTTACTTTTTGCTTCAAAAAGTTTGTTGTTTTATGATAACTTTGATAGCTTTGTGCAGGTAATCACAATTATATAGACTTCAAATAATCATAGTTTTATGTCCTTTTTTTGCTTGTTACTTTTACCTCTTTGGTTTGACTAATAACTTCCAGTACAGTATGAAACAGAAATAGCTACCTTCTTTTTCTAAATCTAATTCTGGAGAGAAAATTTCAGTTTAAGGAAAGTTTTTAAAAAATATGTATTTATCAAATTATTTTTCTTTGTCTATTGAAACAAGCACATAATATTTCTTCTTTATTCTGGCTTTAAGTAAAGGGAATGTGAACTGAGACCAAAAATCACTAGTGTGTATATGGGAAAAGATAGACATCATAAGATAAACTGTAAAACTCATGGGAGAGAGCTTGAGTTTAAGGAGGTTGATGTATTTTGACCTAGGCAACGATATCTGGAAGCAGAGTGCAGGTCAAAGGAGGAACCAAAAAGGAACAAAGTGAAATTGAATAGTGCTGTTAGTGTTATAAAAATGTATAAAAGAAATCCCAATTAGGTGTCCTGTAAATGCCTAGGAAAAAACATTTAATGCAAATATATGAATCCTGACATAAAGATCTTTGATTAAGTCTATTGACTCATTGTCTGATTCAATTAAAAAAACACAACTTTTATTTGAGTACTTAAACTGCCTAGTCAACTTGGATTGGGATTCAAATAAGTTGGAATGAAGAAATTAACTGCTAAGCCAGAAGCTGTACTCTTTGACATAGTTGATTATCCATAACTTGATTACCTCTGTATATTTTGCACACACTGACTCCTTAAAATATGCTAGAAGAGATGATATATTCTAAATGCCTGGGTAAATGGCTATTTTAATTACCTTCTAGAGAGGAGAAATTATGAAAAACAAAAAAGAGCAAGGCTATATTCCACATGCTTATAAATAATGGATATGTTAATATCAATTCTGCTTTCTTTCCAATTATTGCAACAAATAGATTAATGTGCTTGTAATTAGTAAATATACAATATTATACCAATGTAAGGAGTAATTATTATTACTGCTAAAATAACTATCCATGTTTGTCCTCAAGATGACGACAGTAAACAAAACCATTGAAGTGTTAGTTATTGTTTGAGCAGAGAAGATAAACGATTTGGAGTAGAGGGCTTATTATAGGAATTTGCCATAATACAGTGTGGGATTGATTAGGCACTTTACTATCATTGCTTCCCGGTTTGTTGTCGGGCCTGTATGTTGCCAGGCTTGTGTAGGCAGCTGTGCAGGTAGCAGGACAGTCAATGCTAAAGAAAAGATGGGCTTGAAATTGCAGAGAACATAGGTAAACAATTGCACTGATTTACTTGGAACTGAGGAGTTTCCTGAGACGAGGGACTTTCAATACCAAAATGGTACAGTCTCAACTGAGCCAGAAAGGTTGGTCACTCTTTCAGAAAATCTCAGATAATGTACTTGACCTGCAACAGAGCCTTACACTACACTGACCTTTCAAGTATAAACGTGGAGGGTGCTTCACTTTCCCCTTCTAAATGTCATGCAATTTCTTTCGTGTTCAATTCTACCATAAAGGGAAGGGAATTCTCAGAAATGTAGTTTCTGTTTAGCTTTGTTATCACAGAGGTACAATCCTTATAGGTAGCCATTGGGAATCCTTCTGATTTAATTTTATGTTTCAGAATAAAGTGTAACCTCCTTTACATTGCAGTTTTGTTAGAGAAAATTCACAAAAATCCAGCTCTTCAGAACTATGAAAATGTCTAATTGATTTAAAGAGAGACACACTCTTTTAGCAAAATACTGATAGTAGTTACCCTTTTAGAGTCACCGTTACATTCTTTCCTCCTGTGCGCTCTAATCCCTGGCAAACACTAATCTCTCTATAATCTTTGTATTTTTTCATTTCAAGAATGTAATATAAAAGGATTATTTTGTATGTAAAATTTTGAGATTGTTTCTATTTTCATTTAATTCCCTGAGATCCATTCAGGGAGTTCTGTGTATCAATAGTTCTTACCTCATTATTGACTGAATATTTTTCTATGATATGCTTGTACCACAGTTTGCTTATTCATCATAAAACAAATGCTTTCTTTTGGTTTTGGCCTATTATGAATAAAGATGCTATCAACATTTGTGTTTACATGAGTTTTGTATCTCTGAAATAAATGACCAAAAGTTCAATTGCTAAGAACATATTTAGTTTGTAAGAAACTCTAACATTATTTTCTAGAATGGTACTATTTTACATTCCCATCAGCAATATGTGAGTAATCCAGTTAGTTCACATCTTAATCCAAATACAGTGCTATCGCTATTGTTTTTAATTTTGTATTTTGATATGTGTGTAGTAATTACACATTGTGGTTTTAATATTCATATTCCTAATGGCTAAAGATGTTGAACATTTTTTCAAAGGTGCTCATTTTTTGTCTATACATTCTCTTTGGCAAAGAGTCTATTCAAGTCTTCTATTTTTTACATTGGGGTAGTTTATTTTCTTACTTTTAAATTTGGAAAGCTTAAATATGTTCTGTTTATAAGGCCTTTGTTAAATAGTGATCCACAAGCATTTTCTACTAGTCTGTAGCTTGTTTTTCATTCAACTAATAGCGATTTTATAGAGCAAAAAATATTTAAATTTTGATTAAGTTAGACTTACCAGTTGTTTCTAATGTGGATCTTGCTTTAGTGTTATGGCTCAACACTCTTTGTCTAACCTTAGTTCATGAAGATTTTCTCCTACCTTTTCTTTAAAAGTTTCATCATTTTATAGTTTTCCATTTAGATCTCTGTTTTATTTGAATAAATTTTTGCATCTGATGTGAGATTCAAGTCAAGGATGATTTGCTTTGCATATAGATATCAGCATTCCCTATTGAAAAGACTATCCTTTTCAATTAAATTTACTTTATATCTTAGTTTTAAAGGAAGTATTTGTGTCCAAACCAGATGGAGTAAATGCATTTGACCCTAATTCTCTCAATATCTACAACACAACAAAATCCTGCATAAAATTTATAAGGCAGCAAACAAAGAATCTGAAAGAAAGAAGAAGCCAGAATGGATTAGGGACACTGAAGCTTGTAGAATATCACTCTGGTGAGTACCCCTGAAGTCGTCTTCCTTTCTATATATCTGAGTCTAAGTGCTAGAGAAGCCTAAACATCCAGAAAAGCCAATGTGTGGATAAATAAAACCCCATAAAAAGCATTCTTTCTAGACAACATACCAGAGAAAGGGGCCCCGGAAGGACAGAAGCATGTTCACCATCCCTTTTGTATTTCATACAATCACCATGAAAAAATGCTCTGCCCTCCCCTTCTACTGTAGGAATGAAGGGAGTGGGCAGAGCCTTGTCTACCATCCCTGCTCTGTAATAATAAGGTGATGTCTCTTCTCCTATTTTCAGGCTGCTTACTAATCAAATGACCTTGGAATTTTACATATATTCCTGAAATTTTAGGAGTTTCTTTCCTGTGTAAATTGGAAATATTTAAATAAAGTAAAATTTGTAACCTTTAGTGAGCCTTTCTGATAAGCCTTCAAATAATTGACAATTACATGGTCTCCTATTTCTCTCTTCTACTGCTCTTCTCCTTACTCACACAGCTCCAGTCACACTGTGTCACTTGGTGTGCTTTAAAAAAATTCTGGCATGCCTCAGGGCTTTTGCGCTTGTTGCTCCCTACACTACTGTTCCTTTAGATAACCACATGGCTTGTTCCATTATTTCCTTAAGGTCTTGCTTCACATTTTAATAACTGAACTTGAAATTCATGAGAGAAGGCTTTTTCTGTTTTGTTCACAGTTATACCCCCAACACCCAGAAGAAGACTTGACACATAATAGGTTCTCAAATAAACATTCACTCAGCAAATAAATGTTTGTGTTTGTGAGTAAATAAATAGTAAATGTTAATATCAGCAGTAACTGTAAAGATTTTTTAAATCAGAATTTTAAGGTGGCAATATGAAAAAAGAATTAAGAACTGAAAACAGAATTGATACTAAACTTCTCTGTTTTATTCACTGTCTATGGTGACTATACACATACAAACACATGTGTATTTACATATATATATTTACATGCAACCAGTCTATATATATGTGTAATCATTCTCACATCCTTGATTGTGATATTGAGGAGCACTTTAAAGTTGTTTATTATATAAATATTATATGTTTGTTTTTAACTTGATTTGTATATGTTATATATTTTTGATCTATTTGAAATATAATTTTTTCTTATAATTTTGTCTGGCTGTTATTTATATATTTGAAAGGCATTAATTTGTACATATTAATTTTCTACCAAGACAACTTGATTTTAAAGATGTTTTTCTGTTGACTTTCATAGGATTTACAGAAATGAATTAGTAATATTTGGAAATAATGTTTGCAAAAAAGCACCATTTACCTCCATCTTTCCAAATGCATTGCATTCAGATTATTGATATTAACAGCACTGATATGGGATGTTATCATAATTTGTACTTTTATGCAGATGTTTCCAGTGCTTTAGAATAAAGCACAATGCTGGCTTTTGCATTGAGTTAGATATGTTTTCTAAGTTTTAGAAATATTAATTCTTTCTTATGTAATATGAAGTTTTATCAAGAACACTTGTGAAGTTTATCTGAGGTCTTTTCAGTATCTATAATCATATTATTGTTTTCCTGTAATCAATATTTATGACATATTATATAATATGACATATTATATAATAGATTTTTAATACGGAACCACCTTTGACTTTCTGAAATAAACTCATTTAATTAAGCTATATTATTTTTAATATGCTCCTTGAATTTACATTTTTATATAGGATATTTACATCAGTATTTATAAACTAAATATTCTAAGCTCCATTTAAAAAATGTTTTAGAAAGAGATATTTTAAATATTTTTTAGGATCATAGTGTAAAGATTATTCTTAAAGAAAAAAGGAATCCATGTTATCAGATCATGAAATTATTACTTTCACGAGGCAAATATTAATTATTAATTAATACATATTGTAATATTAATTAAAAGATAGTAAAGGTTCTGTTTCCATTAAGCTTCAGTATTTTTACTCGACAAATATTAACATCAATTTTTAATTAATTAATTACTTAGTATTTCAATATTCATATAAAATAATGAAGCTTCTGTTTCCATTAAGCTTCAGTAATTTCTTGGACATTGATTTTTGTCATACTTCCAGGTTTATTTTATAAAACACCATCATGATTTTAAAAATTAAGATTCAATAGCTAAAGAGAAAAAACATTGTTTTCTTGTCTAATTAACAGCTGAGTAAGTACGTTTTTTGGATTGCATCTATCTTATAGAAAGACTCTCCCAGTTTGACTTTTAAAATTGGGTTGAACATTTAAAAATACATGCCATTTTTTATAAAGCATATTTGTTCTAAATTCCTATATTTCTTACCAATTGTTCTTATCTTAAACAGCTTAAAGTTGTGTATCTATGTATATATATTCTTATCTACATTGGTGTTTTTGTGTGTGTTTGTATGTATATATATATACACACACTTTCTTTACATATTATGAGATAATTACAGATATACATATACTACTATATATATGGTCACATATTTCCATAATAGGATGTCTTGTATCTGACAATTTGAATTTCTGAATGAGTCTAAAACAAAGATAAGTTTAAAAAAACGCTCAATTTGTCAATTGAAAATTAAACATTTTTATTCGCACCATGATGAAAGTAATAAGAATCTAGAATAAACTATATATATATAGTTTATATAACTGAAAAAAGATATAAAACTGCATATATCGTATGATTTATGTACAGTGCTGTGCATCTATTATATAGACATTTGTGTGTTTATATATATATATGAATAAAGTACATGAATAATACATGAATGTTAAATTTTCAGCCAAAATCTGGTATTAGGTATCATCTTTGAGTTTTTTAAAGTCCAAGGCTCATTTAAATTTCATTTCTGAAATACTTGAACTTTGCACAATCAATTATATATATATGTGTGTGTGTGTATATATATATATGTGTATATATATGTGTGTGTATATATGTATGTGTGTGTGTGTAAATATATATATATAGTTTGTTTGCTTCTCAGTGCAGTAAAGCATATTGAAATCCACACAGTGCTAAGTCGGGTAATGACGTATGGTGCTTTCTCCCTTCCCTCCTTTGTTACCTTGCTTTTATCTATTATTTTATCTTTTCATGTAAAACAGTGTGTGTTGTTTACATACAAGATTTTAAAGTTTTTTTCTTAATTCAATTAATTCCTTAACTTTTTGATGTAAAGTTTTGGCTTTAGTAAATATCTGAGTTGATGTTTTGTTAATATGGTTTAAAAAATATTTTTGTCTTTTTAAAAGTTAAAGTAATATGTGTTAAACATGAAAAATTTTGGAGAAGTCCAGTAATAAGGGAATTGTTAATAAATTTGAAATAGGTGGATATTGCAATATTGTATAATTCTTAAAATAATGTTTAATAAATCAATAAAATATAATATGGTAACTGAAAAAAGATATAAAGCTGCATATATCATATGATTTATGTCCAGTGATGTGCATCTATTATATAGACATTTGTGCATTTATATATATATGAATAAAGTATATGAATAATACATGAATGTTAAATTTTCAGCCAAAATCTGGTATTAGGTATCAGAGTTTTGGTAAGTCCAAGGCTCATTTAAATTTCATTTCTGAAATCCCTGAACTTTGCACAATCAATAATCACATGTCTGCATTGGTCATTATCATATATAAGCATCATGACAATGTCCGCAGTTCATACAAAGTATGTCACTGAGATTTATTATTAATATTTGCATTTATGAATATCTACTTTCAAATATAGTTCAGCATTCTTGTTGTACCCTGTATTCAACCTTTATGTGCAGTATATGGTACAATTCTATTAGTCAGGGTAAGTAAGTATGCATAGTTTTTATTGTAATCATCAAATAGAGCACTTATTAATAATTCTGAAAATGCTCTGTATGTAGGCATAAACTGAGAACACTCAAATGTTTAAATTTACAGGAAATAGATTAACAATAGGAGAGCATCAACTGGATAATGTTAAGAAGAAGATAGCTCTTATTTGAACAACTAATGATTATAAAACTAAATAATAAAGTATACAGAATGAAATATTTACATTAGTACATTAAAATAATATTTAATTTAAACATTAAAATATCAATGCCATTCTTTGTAGTTTTTTGTGCAATTAAATTTATACATTAAACCAAATAAGAACTCTATGTGATGCTTATATATTTAATTTGACTTATCCCAAGTCTTTCTAGCAAAGAACTTCTTTTGTAATGTCTTGCTTATTGTAAAGATAAAATAATAGTAGAATGACAACTCTGCAAACTCAAAATTTCATAAGAAAAAATGTAAAAATAATATCAATGGTAAATCATTTTGATACAGATTTTTAAAATGAGTATACAGGGAACAAAGAAATTAATGGAGTGTTAGTGAATAAATGAGTTTCTTCCAAATATCTTGCTTCTTCATTGATTTCATTGAAAGTGAACATCTATTTTCTGTTGTCAATGTGCAATATACAAACTGCAGCAGCAATCCAGATGCTGACAGTGAAGTTCCTCCACCATAATTGTGAAATTTAAAAATTCACAACTAAATCTTCTGATAACCCAGTGGTAATTATGATTTTGCTACGTGGTAATGTTTTAGATTTATTCTTTATCTCAGAAGGTCATTAGATTTATTCTTTATCTCAGAATATTTAATAAATATTCTTTATTAAAGAGAATATTATGACAACCTCTGGCTTTTTGGCACTTGGAGAAAATGCATGTTCAAAGCATCTCTGAATATAAGTAACCATAGCACAATAGGGGGAAATTCAGGAAGGCACTAAAGCAGTCATTAGCTCTCTTACGTCTAGATTTTGATATGTAGTTTAGTTCTCTTTTTCTGGCTTTCTGAGTTTGTTCAGGACATTCAACTATGTCAAAGAGCCAATATCAATAAAAATGATTAGTGTTTTGGGACACGGGAATATTAGGATGCAATTTGTGTTATTGAGATTTGGTAGTGCAGTGAACCATATCACCAATATCAATCATAATTATGTTGACTAAAAATTTGGTATACCACAAAGAATTTAAAACATGTCCATTACTATTGACCTCATCATTATAGTTAGTAAAGGGGTTATTCAAGCAACAGGTATGTATGGATCACAATCATGTGGCAGGTGCTATGGTAGATAACATGGAAAAGGAAGGAAATTGTATTAACTTTAATAAGTATTGAAATTTCCATTTTTTGAGAGCTCACTACATGCTAGACCCTATATAAATGCATTATGTACTTTTTAGTACACACAATAACAATTTGACATTTTAAAGATAAGAAAAATAAAACTAAGTGAATAACTTATCCAAGGCCATATAATAGTAAGTACTGATTCTGACTAATGTCTGGTTAACTCCACCACCAGTGCACCCAACACCGTGTGCAATGTAAATCATTGCTCCTCAGTAAACATAGAAGGGGGAGACAAATCTAACACCCATCAAATAATTTGAGGGCAACAAAGGGATTTAAATGGTGTAGTAAGACAATCTATGCACCCGGAATTGAAAGAGAGAGAGAGATGACTGAGGGCTGGGGAGCTTCAAAGATGAGCAGGGCTTTATTTGGAGCAAGAGAAGAGGAAATACATTCTGGGTAAATCAATATTGTGAAGAAAGGTACACAAAAAGGCTGATTTTTCTAGAAAAGTAGGGAAATGTTATTTGACAGAAGGAGCAGTGAGTTCACCATTTATATTATTTCTTTAAATATATTTTTACATTTTAAACCTTGATAACTGAGATGTCTTGTCATTCAGTGACTTATATTAAATATATGGATTCTGATATGGGCAGATTAAGGCATTTCATAATAAATAGAGCATATGGTTAAGATTGATGGTTAATATGTAATTTTAAAGTTAATGAAGTGGGAAATGGAAGGAGAAAAATACCTTCTAAATATTTTGGCATACATTTTTTGTTTTATTTTTCCTCCATTGCAATGAGGTAGGTCACTGAGGAACTATTCCTATTTACAAATAAGGATGCTATAATGGAAACAGTAATCCGCCCAAGGCTACACAACTACTTATCAGAAGATAAGGGACTTAAAGCCAGTGATTTTTGGAAGCCAACACAAGCCAGATTTTTGTAGAGCTTTATAGCTGCTTCTCACATATTTTTCAGACTTCAGCCCTTCCATTGGAAAACTTACTAAATTCAACTGTTATTTATTGTTTACTACTTTGGCATTGTGTCAAAGTTTGATTTTGAAACTAAAATAACTTATCTAAGCAAATTGTTTGTAATTTGATCAGTTATTACATGATAAATAGTTAGTCTGGCATTTAAATCTGTTCTTACACGGAGTGGTGGCTCATGCCTGTAATCCCAGCACTTTGGGAGGCCGAGGCGGGCAAATTGCCTGAGCTTAGGAGTTCAAGACCAGCCTGGGCAACATAGTGAAACCCCGTCTCTACAAAGATACAAAAAATTAGCCAGGCGTGGTGGCATGCACCTGTAGTCCCAGCTACTCTGGAGGCTGAGGCAGGAGAATCGTTTGAACCTGGGAGGCTGAGGTTGCAGTGAGCCCAGATCACGCCACTGCCCTCCAGCCTGGGCAACAGAGCAAGACTCTGTCAAAAAAAAAAGAAAAAAAAAGAAAAAGAAAAGAAAAATAAAATCTATACTTTGATTGTTAGAATGAAAATATTTCAGAGAAAGTCACTGAAGCACTATATCACTGTATTATATTATATACTAGGTATTTTATTCCCTGTTGTCTTTTAATCAAAAGAAGTACAATTAAATAAAATTAGAAACAGTCAGCTCAATATTAGATTTCAACTGCACATTTGATGGGATTCAATCATACAGTTTTTGTCCCAGTCAACTTGGGATATTATTACATTATTTTTCTGAAATGAACTTCTAGATGCCAGATCTTGGAAGGATTGCACAGAGGTGAATTTTTAAATCCACTTTTAAGTAGCTGCGAGAAGCCATATATATCAGAGACTCCAGGGCTCTCTTTCCAAGTTACATATTAAAGATTGGAACTAAAGTCCATAGTGTTTAAGTAGATACACAAAAAAGTATGTTTGCATGTGCTGGCAGGGGCAAAAAAAACTGCTAAATAAATTATTTAATTGTAAATTCTTATTCTGCCGTCATGGGCCAGAAACATACAGGTGGATGGGAACATCCTCTATTCACACCATTAACTCTTGGAGTGTAGAATTTGTGGAGAAAAGAAAGCGAGAAGACACTAACTTCTAGCTTGGTGCTGCTAACTCCCCAGTCTATTCCTGGGATTAAATCATGTGAAGACAGGAGACTAGGTTTTCCATCTACAAAATATATCATTGACAGTTAGTGCATTATTGAGATTTTGTATTAATGAACTGGAAAGGTTTCTACAGGACCACTGTAAGTTCTAGAGAGCTGCAAAAATGTGTTTTACTATTATCATTATTGCTAACTGAAATAGTTCATGTAATTCACCAGAGTATGAGGTTTGGTGTCTCTCACTGTAAAGTTTTCCTTAATTGTCTACCATCCACAGTATCAGAGATATTCTGTCTCCCCAAGACACCACGGGAGAACCAAAGAAAGTATTTCTCTGTCATTATCTTTAACTTAGGATTTCTTATCAGAAGGCTGAATATGAAATGAAGTCAAAATTCTATAAGGGCCATGCAGAGGTTAAAATGTTGTGTAAATATGAGTAATGCATGGGAAACAAATAACATTAAAATGAAAACAGTGATTGTATTAAGGTGAATGATATTTTTTACTTTTTAATTAAATTATATATATATATGATTTGCATACTAAAATTTTCAGAATAATATAAATTATATAAATCAGGTAAGAAAAAATACTTAGGTCTTTAAAATTTATCAATGTTGCTTTGTGAGAAAGTTTTGGAGTAGAAAGTCTTATAGCTAGATAATCAATGGTGGTAATTACAGTTTCCCTTTCTAAAATATGTTTAAACCGCAACAACACTGCAGCATTTGGAAACAGTAAACAAGCCACAGTAGCCTCAAAGGAAGGCTGTGTCAATAGATGACTTCATTAGGGTCTCATGGATACATTGTAGTGCATTGCAGTAGGAAATAATACTGCTGCAAATTAGTTGCTGTAATTAGATATTTTTTCAGCTTTAATTTTCATTATGAAAATGTGGTTACCTCTATATCTAAATATGTTTTAATTTCCCTAATTTAAGAGCAGACCTCCAGAGAGGTCAGTTGTGTTCACTGAAAATATCTATAACTTCATGAAAGAATGATTCACATTTATAGTCTGCAAAGCAGCTGAACTGAAAAATCTAATGTTATGTTTCTGCTGATTTACTGTCACTTTAATGATATGTTATCACAATCCTCTTATACTTTTACAGTCTGGAGTAGTTTTAGGTTAATGCACATTTAATGAAAAGTGGAGTGGATAGTACTGGGTGTATGCAGATTTAAATGCTATCACCTGAGTAAATTGTCTCTTAATATTACATACAGATATTCCTAAAGTACCACCCTGTACTGTTATAATTAAGAAAGCAAAATGTTCAATTTATAATAGGTTTGAGATAAGATAGGAAATCAGGTTTGTTTGATGTTCCAGGTCTTGTTTAAAGACAGTCTTGCCCTTTTCACAGGTAGATAGGGATGAGGATGCAGGCTTGGACAAATGTTGTTTCTTCTTTTGGAGCAAAAACATTTTTCGTCTACTATTGGGAGAGAAAAGAACATTTTATAGAGGACAATTAGATGAGCGTCACAATGTCATACAACAATGTTCAACTATACAAAGAGAAATGTGGGTGCATTTTTAAGGAAGTATTTATCCACTGTTGATATTCTCATTTCAAAAGCTTTTTTCAATTGCTTAAATCTATGTGACTCAGTGTTTGGGGAGGGTCATTAAAAATAAAGACTTACTTTGTAGGCTATCACTTATGTAATAAAAATTAATAAATGGAGCATTTTAACTGCCTTGGTAAGTAGGTAGAAGAATATGAAATGCTGGCATCTCTGGTGGCCCATAACAGAGACCAGAGTTCCAAAACAGTTTCTGTCACTTTTCTTCAGAGAAGACCTTAGTTTCCTTGTTTGCGCAACATAGGGTTGTCTGAGATTGTGTAAAAGGTCACCTAGAAGTCTTTCCTTTGATTATTTAGAATACGGCCTCGAGTTCAAGGATGACCTTAAAAATTCCTATATTTGCAAGGCTGACATTATTTTGCTTAACCCTGTTTATTTTCTTTGATAAAATAAAGGTTTTTAATTTTTTCTCCAATTTCTCTAAACATTTTTATCTGAGACACAGATCCAGTGACAGTAAAGTTTTGAAAAAGTAGATCTAGGAAGAGATCAGGTTATGTGAATGTTTTTAATTTATAAGAATAAAAAAGTCATTTTAGTTCAAAGGCTACAGGGGCAAGAAAATGGGAAAATAGAAGTAGAGTGACACTATGATTAAATCTTTCCTCACATAGAAATAATCAGACTAGTACAGAAATTTCATTGACAAATTATACCTTATCAGCACAAGATGTAGGAAAACTCACTCTCAGATTCTAATTCTTGCTTTTTCCTGTAAGCCTTGCTTAAAGAGTGATTGTAATTAGGGAAAGCTGGAACCTTGGCTCTGGATCTGGGAAAGTTAGTAATATTATCTGATGCCACTATGTCTCTGTGCCCAGATGAGGCTACCTATGTTTTTTGGAAAAACGTCTGATTGCAGCAACATCAGGATGGGGCAGAGGTGGAGGTCTGAGAGTAAATCCTGTCTCAAAAATAAATCTGTAATTTTTCATGCCTGACACAAAAAGAAAGAGGGAAAGGAGAAGGAGAGGAAAAGCAAGAAGAGGAGGAAGAAGAAGGGGATAAAAAATAAAAGCTTCTATTAATGTTTCTGCTGGTAGAACTGGCAGACTAAATTTGCTTTTGGATTTCGGAGCTTTCTTATTTTTGAAAACACCAGTAGTTTACTTGGTTGTAGCAAAGTCAAATAGTATGTATTCAAGAAAAGCAACATTTTTGACAGTTGCAAGTTAAAGACTGCACAATTATGTGAAATTCCTTGAATGAAGGGCAGATAAATGAATTTGCTTTTGGCTTCTACTTGGAGTCAGCAACTCCAGTCTGCAATCTGAAATCTGAGAGACAGAGGGAGCAGATAAGGGATGCTGCTTGAGAGAGATGGGGAATTGTTAACAACCAGGCACCAGGCCAAAGTTAACATCGCCACACAGATAATGTGGTAGAGAAGGGAATGCTAGTTGGGGTAATATTCTAAAAAGAAATTCAAGTTTAAGTTTCCCTCACTGCACTTTAATCTTCTCGTACTATATGAAAGCCTTAATCACATCTGTTAAACACTTCAGCCTGTGTTTCATATGTGTTGAGGAATGAAAGGGAAGGGCAGGATTTAACTCTCTGGGACACAGTCAACTTGGGAGAAGTGCAGCACCCTGAAGTGATACATGAAGAGAAGGGGCGACATACAGAGAAGAGTGAAGTGAGAGGGTCAATCATGATATTTAACATTTGTCAAACATTTATTGTACGCATTAATAATTGTTGTAGGCATTATCGTACTTTCCACTTAGACTCCTGAGGGGTCCTTAGTAATATCTGGGGAGGGGTCTACACTTACTGTAGAAATGCAGTGTGTGGCTTGGAGTGTTACTAAAGCTGAATTAAAGGGTGTGTGAGACAATAGCCTGGAGAAGCCTTAGCGGGGCTTTTCCCCATTCACACTAAAGGAGAGCTCTCACGTCCACAGTCTTTACAACTTCATTTCCAGAATAGGGCTTCAGGGAATGAAGAGGCAGTCAATGACATGAAATACAATCCCATCACCTGTTTTAAGAGCTGAAGTTATCCTGTCACAAAATTCAGAATCTAAAGGTCAGAATTCCACTCCCAACTTTATCATTTATGAGCTATGAGTTCTTGGGCAAATCTCATGACTTTCCTGAGTTCCATTTACATATATATCTACTACCAGGTTTGTTAACCAGATGAAATGAGATTATACATGAAAATGTTAAGAGGACTATAAAATGTTAGTCATTTTTTATATTCTTACTTTTCTAATTATATGTAAAAGATTAGTGTAATAACATGTTTGGGGAATGGGATGAGTAAGAAATACATTAATGAAAATGCTAAATTAAGAGCAGTTTTTATCCAGACTAATCTGCAGGCTCCCAACTCTGAGTTGCTGAAGCACCGGGACAAGGTATTTAGGGAGTCGTGCAAAACCACATACCTTAGTTTCTTCCTTAAAAAAACAAGTCTGATGTTGATTGTTCACAGGCAGCAGCAGTTTTTAATATCACAAAGTTATAAAATGAATAAATAGCCAGATAAAACTCGATTAACTATAGAAAATCTGCCTAGAAGCATTACTTAAACCCTAAAAACAAAACGCAAAACTTGAGCCCACTCTGAATTATCTATTACTAATTTCTTAATACAAAAGATTACAGAGTAGAATATAAAAAATAATAAAAATGAAGATGAGAACAGGATCTAGATGTGAAAATATTTAAAGGACACCCTTTCCCTGTTGATTATAAAAAAATCTACAAAATCTAGGGAATTCCATACCAGCGTATAATATACTCCAGGTAAGTATATTATACATCTAAGTATGAGTATATAAGGTTTGCTATACCCGCAATATCTAAGGTATACCAAAATAGTCTTAAAAGACTATGACTGAGTTAATGATTTAACAAAACAAAAATAATACTTGAATCTATTTTTTAAATGGGGATCCTTAGCCCCAAATCAGAAAGACTCAAACCAGGAAGACTCTTCTCCTTGCCAGATGTAAATTAATTGGTTATTTAATACTCAGAACTCCAAGAAATAGCCAACAATTGAACGACAATTCTATTGTCATTCTTTTTTTATATAAAATATAGATATTTACTTCTAAATCAAGTTTTACATAAAAATTAGGAGATTCAACATGTTAGTGACTTGCCTGAAGTCAATCAAATAAACAAGAAAAATATAAGGACTCTAATCTGCATCTTCTGACTTGTCTCTCTTCCAAAGCTTTCCCCATTATATTTCATAGACGCTCCCATATTCACATGTTTCATGTGTGGTGGGCACTCCATATCTGCAGGCTGAGCATATACAAGTTCAACCAACTATGGATCACAAATATTTGCGGAAAAACCAATAAAACAATACAAATACAAATACAAATACTTCAGTATCACAACTATTTATATAACATTTATATTTTATTGGATATTATAAGTAATCTAGAGGTGATTCAAAGTATGCATGGAGAATGTGCATAGGTTATATACAAATAAATAGGGTCGTTCATATCTGTAGGTTCCACATCCACAGATTTAACCAACCAAGGATAAAAAATATATTTTTCAAAAAGGATGGTTGCATCTGTACAGAATATGTACAGAGTCTATTTTCTTGTCATTATTCCTTAAAAAAACTATAACTATTTACATGACATTTACATTGTATTAGGTATTTTAAGTAAGCTAGAGATGGTTTAAAGTACACAGAGGGTGTGCATATGTTACATGCAAATGCTACAGCATTTTATGTAAAAAACTTGAGCATCTATGAATTTTGATATCAGCAGGGGTCCTGGAACCAATCCCTCACACATACCAGGAGATAACTGTTCCATAATAGGGTTTATAGTCCACCATATCTTATTACATTTCTATGTTTTTCCTTCTCCGTTGATACATTTTTGTCATGTGGAGAATATGTTTTTTTTCTAGATTAATGTTTCTTAGAGAAAAATGATACATTTTTTGGTGTTTGTGAGGAAATGATTTATTGAATACAATTCCCTTACAGGTTGGCACCCACAAAAAGAAGTTAGTCTTCTGGAAAACTCCATGGAAATTAGCTACAGTCAGAATGTCCCTGTTTGCGCCAGAGCTCACTCAACCACAAAATGCTGAGCTGGCAGGGCAGGGCTGGAGTCAAGTTTCCTCCACATCACACCACTGTGATATATTACAGCTCCTGACCATATAATGCGGGTGCCCAAATTTCCCTAATTATAAAATTCAAAAGTCCCATAACTCAGGATCA
This sequence comes from Papio anubis, assembly GCF_008728515.1. NCBI lineage: Eukaryota > Metazoa > Chordata > Mammalia > Primates > Cercopithecidae > Papio > Papio anubis. Next base: position 146,124,495 of record NC_044977.1, read on the forward strand.
GCGTCCCTCTTTTGGAGTCTAGCACCGTCTATCGGATTGCTGTGAGCTGCCCCAAAGTGTGCAGGGCCATGAAGGACTCACAAACCTACCAGTTTTTCTCTCTAAGGAGGTTCCAGTGGAACTTTCCCACAGGCCTGGCAGGTGAACTCTCTCACACTTGCCTTTGTATTATGGTAGGGTCTTCAGGAGCTGTCTCCATGTATATGTAACATGAGAATCAAGCCAACCCATATGTCTACGTATCTCAATAAACTTCCCTTGTAATGGTTGTATAAATATAGTAGTATATGTATATTATAAATTATCACATTAAGTCAATATAATATAACATATATTGGATTAATTATAGTAAAACAATATAATATAAATATAGTAGGTTGAACCATACAAAATTTTAATATCAAACCAATTTTATATATAAAAAATTGTAATTTTTATATTACCGTTACTAGGTATGATTTCATCCAGGGCAACGTAAGATTCCATTACTCACAGCCTCTTCTTTCTTTTGTTTTACAGAAACATTCCAACATATGATATTAAATCTAAGAAAACATAAATATATATGCACAATTCAGATGTAGCAAATGTTAATATTTTGCTATATCATTTTTTAAAAAAATTTTCTCAAAGAAACAGTGTTACAGACAACAGAGAAGACCCCTTTATGTCCTTCCTTAACTCTGTTTGTTTTCCTCTACTATTACCAACCTGGAGAAATAAATTTTGAGGGAGTTTCTGAGACCAACAATATTTTCTTCTCTTGTTATTATACTTTCATGAACAATATATACTATTATTTGATTTGTCAATAATTCTTATTTTCTTGTGTGTTATAATGATATTGTGCTTATGCAGAAAAATGTCCTTGTAATCCAGAAGTGTATTATATTTAGACATGAAATGATATACAATTTACAAATTACTTTCAGAAACATGTGTGCACATGTGTATACACATGTACAGAAACAGAGGAATAGCAAATGTGAAAAAAATGTTAACAATTATTTTAGGTGAAGAGTGTATGGTTGTTCTTCCTCTTACTATTCTCTCAATTTTTTCTGTAAATTTGGAAAAAAAATTAGAAATTTTGGAATTTTAAAGCACCATATAACTAGCATTATCTTACGTGTATCAGTGAACAAGTTGCTATATTTTTTCATAATTCAATACTGCATTTGAGATTTATCTAACTTGTGACCTCTATGTCTAGTTCGTTTATTTTAATTCACACATATAACACTATTACATAATACCCTTCCTCCTCTTAAAGTATGTTTAGGTTATTTTTCCTCCTTGAATAAACATGTAGTAAGCATTGCCATGTATTGCTTCTTGGTGCAATGAATTCTCTATATGCAAGAGAATTGCTACATGAGAGATATGTGTGTCTTTAGTTTTCTTTTTTTTTCTTTTTTGAAGACCATTGAGAAATTGTATGTTTTTTTATATTGATGAAAGATCTTAACTTGAGAGCTGCTTAGCTTGGAGACCACACTTGATGTCACATGCTTTCGGTTCCCCTTGGGGCATATCTAAGGGATGGATGCACTCCCATTGGGGATGGAAAGTGATTGGGCTGCAAGCAATTAGGCTGTGTATGTGCAGTGCTTATTTAGACAACCTGCAGGCTTCACTGGTGCCTTCTCCTTCCTTGCTCATGTGAGGTCCTGATTCCATGCTCTCTCTTCAAGAGGATAGTCTTCCAAACAGAGGGGAAAAATTCTTTGTTTATGAGTATACAATTAGCAAGTTCTCCTGTGAAACATTAAAAAAGATATTTTCAAGGTAAAATTTGTGAAATATTTACTAAATCTAATGTAACAGAGTACCTTTAATCTTGTTCAACTTATGTGGCTTTTATTGTTAACAAATACACCTAATAGAATTTAAGGTTTAACTTACTCCTTTGCCAAACAATACAATTTCACAAAATGCTAGTCTTAACAATGTTAAAAATAGCTTTTTTTGGATGTAAAATTATGTATCCACTTTGGAGAACAAGTTTGATAGTTCCTCAAAGTGTCAAACCTGTAGTTACCAAATGACCCAGTAATTTTACTCCTAGGTATACACCCAAGGTAAATAACATACGTCCACACAAAAACTTGTACAAAAATGTTCATAGCAGCATTATGCATAACAGCCAAAAAGTGAAACAACTCAAATGTGCATCAACTGATCAATGGATGACAACAGTGTGATATATTCATGCAATAAAATATTGCATGCCATAAAAGGAAATGTTGTATTACACTGCATGGATATACCTTGAAAACATTACGATAAATAATAGAAACTAGTCACAAAGGTCACAAAGGGTATGTGTGGTGTAATTCCATGTATACAAAAATTCTAGAAGAGGCAAATCAATGGAGATAGTACATTAGTGATTGCCTAGGACTGGTGTGAGGGAATGAGGAGGGACAGCTAATGGAAGGCTGTTTATTTTGGGAATGATAAACATTTTCTACAATTAGATTATTGTGGTGATTAAGCAACTCCATGAAGACAAAACCACTGAATTATGTACTTTAAATGGATGAGTTTTATGAAATATGAATTATATCTCAATAAAGCTGTTAAAATTCTCTTTTATGAAGTTAGGCTTAACAAAGTATTTTAAGACTGAGTGTAAATATGAAACTATAAATACATTTGCTTGTTTTTGTTCTTCTAAAAAACAACTTTAATGTAGTAAAATATGAGAAGTGATATTAATGGCAGGGATGAGTAATTAAAACAAATGTAGAACTATCAGAAATGTAACATTTTACTGTTTGTTAACATTGTCCTTTTCTGGTTATTTGTCAAGCACTATAGTTTAAAGGAGAATGAAAATTTTTTAAATGTGATTTTCCTGCTGTTAATGCATGCTTATTTCAATTTTAAATGAAAAGAAAAGGAACGTAAAAATTAAAATATATAGATAAATTTTGAAAGAAAAACCAATTGTATTTTTCTATTTCAGAAAGGGTATCTTATGTGCCAGTTTTATATTGACATTTTCAATTAATTAAAAGTCTCCTAATACAGGAACATTAATATAAAAACCACTCACTTAGGTGCTTGGGATGTTTTAATTTTTCTGCAGCAAACTGGAAATATTAAACAAAAATCACCAGGAGGCTTCCTTTCCAGTAGTGGAAACAGAATATGAATAGTGAATATATATATATATATATATATATATATATATATATATATATATAATTGAATTACATAGTATGTTAGAAAATAACAAGACCATTGGATAAAGAAAAACTGAGAGCAAAGTAAGGGGATAAAGATTCAAGAGGCAAAAAGTTGGAAGTGTCTCTACCAAAACGGGGAGGCTTTGGGAGGAACAGGTGTTGTTACGTAAATGAGGGAATAAGTTACAGGAGCGTAATTTTGACATGTTGGTTTTGACATCTATGTTAGACATCCAAGGGGAGATGCTGAATTGGCAGTTGCATAGACAAATGTGGGATTCAGTGAAGTAATTTAGGCTGGATATATTGAAAGTGATTTGTAAGCACACAGGAGTTGGTATTTGTAGATATGCTATTAGACAAAATGATCAAGGGAGTGTAGATAGAGGAGAAACTCTGCAGTAGTAAGAAGTCACATAGAAGAAAAGGAGACTGAGAAAAGAAGTGCCTGTTTAGCAAAAAAAAAAAAAAAAAAAAAAAGACTATATAGTGTCCTGTGAAGAAAGAGTATCACCCAGACATGGCCCTTTGTTATAACTTTGATATTACCTTACATCAGCAGCTAAAATTGCAGATAAAACAACAGGAAGCAAAATATTTCTTCTCCCGTTCCGTTTTAAATTACTCACACTTTAGCTCTTTCTATGTCATCTGTCTTGCCTAAGGTGTGGTTTTCATTATTATTAACTTCAGTGGAGAGGTGGGGATATCTGGAGTTATTAAATAGGTAGTTAGTAACAGTTGGGAAATTGCTGTATCGGGGGGAAAACATTGGGGGAAAGAAGATGCAAACACATTAAAAGTTGCAAGTAGGGGACTAGTAGTCATATTAATATAATTATTAAAGTGTATTTTGTAACCCAAGATGATAACATGGATTTATTAATGACTACTAAATTTTCACATTCTAGGGAAATACTTCATGTAAAATAATATTTTGTTAAAGCATTCAAAATACCCCTGGTACATTTTTGTCACCTGCTGTGCCCAAATATTTGCTAAGGATAGGCTAAGAATGTAAGAATAAGAAAAAATTTCGGGGACTTAAAATTAGTAAAAATATATTGCATAATCTTACCATATAATGCAGAGTAGGTAAGCAATAAAGGCAATAATTCTCAGAACTTTGCATGAAGAAATAGTAATTGAACACATAAAAATTAGCCAACCTTAAACAGGTAGGCAGAGGTTTCTACTCATTTTAATCACTTGAAAATCCAGGCTGAAGAAAGTGCCAACAATTTATGGCACCTGCATCTTAATTTGAGGCTTCAGAGTTCTCCAAGGCTGGAGCCCAGCCTAGAGAACAGTGATTAAATATTAACTCTTCCAGCTCAGGATGACATATGTCTCTTCGGCTTATATTTTGTTGTTCAAAACAATTCACATATCTATGCCTGTTTCTCCAAATATAAACAAGTATATTTCTTCTGGGCCTGAACACATGTTAGAAGACGACACGTTAGGAGGTGCCTGTGATTTTCTGTTAGACCCAAGCATTCCTTATTATCTTAGGCTAGTCAGAGTAAGTCTATATCTGCCTCTTTTATCTCTTTACTATATTATAAACTCTGTATATAATACTTTTTCTTTGATTTGAATTAAATTGGAGGTAGTAAGGAGAGAGAAATTGTTCACAGTCCTTCGAAGGGTAGAGTGCCAATAATACTTAAAAGAGGCTTAGATTGAATTTGTAAGGGAGTATTTTGAATTATTTAGTTATGTGCTATTAATCGTGCTTCTTTCTCAACTTTTTCCCTCTCATTAGATGGACCTTTCCGCCATTTAGGGCATGCTGTACTCCTCATTAATTGGAGTAGAGTGACCAATACAAAATACAATTTAAGTTGTTAAATTTAGCTTTGAACTCACATAGGTAAGTTAGAAAGATTTGGATTAGTATGACCAGAGCAGATTTTTTTCCTACTGTCAGACTACATTAAGACTCCTTTGACTGGATGAAAGATAGCAAAGAGAGCTCACAGAGATAGGATATGGCTAGAAAGAGAGAAGATAGAAGAGTCTCTCTTCAAAGATTTTCTACATGTCATAGATGATAAATGTCTCAGAGAAGGAGACACATGCACAGTAATTTGGAGTGCAGTGGGGGTGTGAGAGGGTCTTATACAGAATTGGGGAATATCAACAGCTTGAAATTGAACAAAGAAATTGGGGAGGCATAAATAGTATGCTTATAGGGTCCAAGATGAATTTGGAAAGTGTAAACTTGGAAGGAGGGAAGTAGGCTCTGATAAGAAAATTCCTATATTGTTGCTTGAAGCAAAAGTGAGCAGGAGAAACGGAGTAGAAATGGGGGGAGATTAGGAACATGGGATTAAAAGTTATATGGGAGAAGATTAACAAAGAAATCTCAGATGCTACTGCCTTGAAGTCACAATAACATGTTAAGCAATGGAACTAGTATCAGCTAACACTAAAATACTGTAGTATTCCTTTAACACTTTTAAGAAGCAAAACTTTCTGAGACAAAGAAATATAATTTCCCTTAGAATGCCATTTTAGAAACTCTTGAATTGTTTATTCATTTTATCAACTCTGGAAATGTTAAAAGCCTTTTGGGAATATGTTGATGTTGAAAGAAGTTAATACATTCCACATGCTTCTGTGATTTTCTATTAACTTTAAGTTATTCTACTCATAAAATGTAACACAATGAATCCTTTTGATTTTGTTCACTTTAACTCTTGAGTCTGTCATTTGCCTGGATGAGAGGCAGCGTGGTGTAACAGTAAATATGAACATCGGATGGCCAAATACAATTTACTAGCTGTGTGTGCATCAGGTTTTGCAGCTGTAAAATGTGCTCACAATACATACTTTTCAGGCTTGTTGTGAAGATTAAATGACACATGTGTGCTAAATGCTCAGCGATGTGCTTAGAACACAAAAGCCTTTTGATATAGATTCTTTTTTTCATGTAGATGTTGTGTATTGATAAAACCCCTCTTTCTTTACAAAAATAATAAAGGTAGAGTTAGGGAGATCTCCATAGCATGGGCTTCAATTTCCCACCAGTGCCGGGTGTGTCTTTAGAATTAAAGATAAACATTTGTCAACCCACACTTAAAGAATTTCATTGTTAGCATGTTCATTGACACGGATTTTTTTCTTGGTCTCTTTGTCAGACTTGCAGCAGGGGTGCCCCGTCTACTTGGCCTGCCGTGTTCAGTCCCTAGCAGGAGGGAGCATGTGAGTGAGTGAGTATGGGATCCAGCCAGCTGCTCTGAGCATGACACAGGAGCAAGCTCCGTGGGGGTCTGAGGCCAGACCAGGCATGTTGCCTCGAGGAGAATGCGGCAGTGCCCAGCCAATGGTGCCTACAACTCTGAAGACTCTGAGTGGGAATTAATGTGCTAATTAGCTATTTTAGTTCCACTGTCCACTGCCCAATGGATGGCAGTGTGTTAGCAGCTCAGTCAGCCCCTGGTCCTGTTGTGTGGAGTGGCTGCTCTCCACTAGCAAGGGCAAAAGGCCAGTGTAACACCCTTTCTGGGTACCCACACTCAGTGGGTCCAGAGGTTTTGCCCAACATCCAAGAAGAATGAGGATATACTGACAATCCAACAGTAAGCAAGGCGGGAAGTTTTTAGAGTGATGAAACAGCTTTCCATGGAGAGAGGATGTGGGGTTGGCCCCCTACTTAAAGGTGAGAAAGTCCCTCAGTGTGACTGAGTCCAGGACTTTTATGAGTTCAGAATATGGGAGTGACAGGCCATAGGTAGTATTGGAAAAGGCAACAATCAATTGGTGAAAAGGCGTTATTCAAAAAGAATCAATCAGGAAACGGCAGACAAGCAGGAACAGAGAGAACTTCTCACTCTGGGTGGCAGGTTTCATCTGGGACTAGCAGTCCGGTCTTTCAACCTTCAGGCTGTTGTTTGGCTTGAAGGTAGGGTTTCACTGTGGACTGACACCTGGCGTTATCATCATGACCTAAAATGGGTGCTAAGCTCAGTATAGCAGGGCTTTAATTATTGAAACATTGTTCCATCTACTCCTGCTTTCTCCCTCTGATAGTCTAACTCATTGGTATTGATATTTGCTTGGCATCCAGAGAAAAGCCCCTATCTCTTCTACATGAAAATTCTTCAAATAAATTAAAATGGTTAATATGTTTCTCCTCTACTTGTTTCTCAAGGCAAAAATAATACTTTCATATATTTGGAAGATACTATAAAATCTTTGTCATTCAATAAATATTCAGTTGTTAATAGCACAATAAAAATTGGCTTAAAAGTGGTGACCCTTCATTTTTTTCTCTCAATAATTTATCTTCTGAAATAACATCACTATCAGTGGCTCTGAAATTTGGTAAAAATATTTCCAGATCTATGGATAATGAAATAGGAATTAAAACACATCAATATTAACCAAACAATTTGTACTTTGGGTCAAGAAGAAAATTGATATATTACTTGTTGCAGAAATACAATGGAAAACAAAATCTTGCATCCCAGAAAACATTTCTTCACAAAGGTAGCAGAGAAAGAAAGCAAATTTATTACTGAATAAACATTAAACTAGAATGTGATGTGTATCACAGACAATCGGCTAAGGGATTACAAAAACAAAAGGAAGAGTTACTGTTTTTTAAAATATATTTTCTATTAATGTATTGGCATGCATTATTATAAATCATCTGTATTTTTCAATAGAAAAAAAATGTAAGATAATAACAGTGTTTAGAAAAATAAAAGGATAATTTTATTTTTAAATGTATTTAAAATTAAAATATTGATTTGCCTTTAGGACAGCCAAAACTAACTTAAGGAAAAAGAACAAAGCCAGAAACATTACACTATTTGACGTCAAACTATACTGAATGGCTACAGTAACCTAAAAGCATGATATAAGTACAAAATGTACACATAGTTTCATCCACACATACATTTACAATTTTGTATAAGTTAATAAACATGTGTATTCTAAGAAAAATAATTTAATTAAGATTAAAATTATTCACTATCTTTATGTAAATCACTCATTTTGCCTTTAATATCTTTTAAATATCTTTAAAATAATCTTTTAAATTTTAACCTTTATCTTAGATACAGGGAATACTTGTGTAGTATTGTTACACGAGTATATTGGAACCAGGTAGTTAGCCTAGTACCCAATAGGTAGTTTTCCAACCAATGTCCTCCTCCTTCCCTCCCCCATCTAGCAGTCCATAGTGCCTATTGTTCCCATGTTTATGTCCATGTGTGCCCAATATTTAGCTTCCACTTATAAGTGAGAATATGCAAGATTTGGTTTTCTGATCCTATATAATTTCACTTAGGATTATGATCTCCAGCTGTATCCCTGTTTCTGCAAAGAACATGATTTTTTTTTTATGGCTGTATCATATTCCACAGTATATATGTACTACATTTTTCAATCCAGTCTACCATTGATGAGCACCTACGTTGATATCATGTCTTTGCTATTACAAATAGTACAGCAATGAACATACAAGATCATTTGTCTTTGTGGTATATTGATCTACATTCCTTTGAGTATATACATAGTAATGGGATTGCTGGGTCAAATAGTAGCTCTGTTTTAAGATCTTTGAGAGATCTCCCAACTGCTTTCCACAGCAGCTGAACTAATTTACATTCTCACCAACAGTGTATTAGAATTCCTTTTTCTTTGCACATTCACCAGCATCTTTTTAAAAATAGTAGCCATTTTGACTGCTGTGAGACAGTATTGCATTTTGCTTTTGATTTGTATTTTTTTGATGATTAGTGATGGTGAGCATTTTTTCATTATTTGTTGTAAAAATCAGTATCTTTTTATACCAATAATGTCCAGGATGAGAGTCAAATAAAGAACACAATCTCCTTTACCATAGCCACAAAGAAAATGCAATACTTAGGAATACAGCTAACCAAAGAGGTGAAAGATCTCTATAAGGAGAACTACAAAACACTGCTGAAATAAGTGAGACAACACAAGTACATGGAAAAACATCTCATGTTCATGGATTGGAAGAATCAATATCATTAAATGGCCATACTGCCTGATACAGTTTGGCTGTGTCTACACCCAAATCTCATCTTGAATTGTAACTGCCATAATTCTCATGTGTCATGGGAGAAACTCGGTGGAAGATAATGTATTCATGAGGGTGGGTCTTTCTCTTGCTGTTCTCATGATAGTGAAGAAGTCTCATAAGATCCGATGGTTTTAAAAATGGGATTATCGGCCGGGCGCGGTGGCTCAAGCCTGTAATCCCAGCACTTTGGGAGGCCGAGACGGGCGGATCACAAGGTCAGGAGATCGAGACCATCCTGGCTAACACGGCGAAACCCCGTCTCTACTAAAAACACAAAAAAATTAGCCGGGCGAGGTGGCGGCGCCTGTAGTCCCAGCTACTCGGGAGGCTAAGGCAGGAGAATGGCGGGAACCCGAGAGGCGGAGCTTGCAGTGAGCTGAGATCTGGCCACTGCACTCCAGCCTGGGAGACAGAGCGAGACTCCGTCTCAAAAAAAAAAAAAAAATAAAATAAAATAAAAATAAATAAAAATAAAAATAAAAATGGGATTATCCCTGCACAACCTCTCTCATTGCCTGCCACCATCCAGTTAAAACTTAACTTGTTCTTCCTTGCCTTCTGCCATGATTGTGAGGCCTCCCTTGCCATGTAGAACTGTAAGTCCATTAAACCTATTTCTTTTGTAAATTGCCTAGTCTTGGGTATGTCTTTATCAGCAGTATGAAAACGGACTAATATAGTAAATTGGTACCAAGAGAGTGGGGTGCTGCTAAAAAGACACCCCAAAATGTGGAATTGGCTTTGGAACTGGGCAACAGGCAGAGGTTAGAACAATTTGGAGGTCTCAGAAGAAGAAACACAAATGTGGGAAAGTTTGGAACTCCCTAGAGACTTGTTGAATGGCTTTGACCAAAATGCTGATAATGATATGGGCAATGAAATCCAGGTTGAGATGGACTCAGATGGAGTTGGGGAACTTGTTGAAAACTGGAGCAAAAGTGACTCTTGTTATGTTTTAGCAAAGAGACTGGCAGCATTTTGCCCCTGCCCTAGAGATTTGTGGAACTTCGAACTTGAGAAAGATGACTTAGGGTATCTGGCAGAAGAAATTTCTAAGCACAAAGCACTCAAGAGGTGACTTAGGTGCTGTTAAAGGTATTTAGTTTTATAAGGGGAGCAGAGCGTAAAAGTTTGAAAAATTTACAGTCTGATAATGCAATAGAAAAGAAGATCCCATTTTCTGAGGAGAAATTCAAGCCAGCTGCAGAAATTTACATAAGTAAGGAGGAGATAAATGTTAATCCCCAAGACTTTAGGGAAAATGTCTCCAGGGCATGTCAGAGGTCTTTACAACAGCCCCTCCCATCACAGGCACGAGAGATTTAGGAAGAAAAAATGGTTTCGTGGGCCAACTCCAGGGTTCCCATGCTTTATGCAGTCTAGAGACTTGGTGCTCTGCTTTCTAGCCACTCCAGCTATGACTAAAAGAGGCCAAGGTAGATCTTCAGCTGTGGCTTCAGAGGATGCAAGCCCCAAGCCTTGGAAGCTTTCATGTGGTGTGTTGAGCCTGAGGGTGCACAGAAGTAAAGAACTGAGGTTAGAGAACCTCTGCCTAGATTTCAGAAGATGTATAGAAATGCCTGGATTTCAAAGCAGAAGTTTGCTACAGGAGTGGGGCTCTCACAGAGACCCTCTGCTAGGGCAGTGTGAAAGGAAAATGTGGTCAGAGCCCCCACACAGAGTCCCTACTGGGGCACCACCTAGTGGAGCTGTGAGAAGAGGACCACCATCCTCCAGACCCCAGAATGGTAGATCCACTGACAGCTTGTACTATGTGCTTGAAAAAGTCAAACACACTCAACACCAGCACCTGAAAGAAGCCAGGAGAGAGGCTGCACCCTGCAAAAGCCACAGAGGTGGTGCTGCTGAGGACCATGGGAACCCACCTCTTGCATCAGCATGACCTGGATGTGAGGCTGGAGTCAAAGGAGATTATTTGGAGCTTTAAGATTTGACTGCCCCACTGGATTTCAGACTTGTATAGGCCCTATAGCCTCTTTGGATGATTTCTCCCAAGTGGAATGGCTGCATTTACCCAGTGCCAGTACCTCCATTGTATCTAGGAAGTAACTAACTTTCTTTTGATTTTTACAGGCTCACAGGTGAAAGGGACTTGCCTTGTCTCAGATGAGACTTTAGAGTGTGGACTTTTGAGTTAATGCTGAAATTAGTTAAGAAGTTGGGGAACTGTTGCAAAGGAATGATTGGTTTGAAATATAAAAAGATGTGAGATTTAGGAGGGACCAGAGACAGAATGATATGATTTGGTTTTGTCTCCACCCGAATCTCATCTTGAATTAAAACTCCCCTAATGCCCATGTGTCACAGGAGGAACCCAGTTGGAAGTAATTTAATCATGGGGGCAGCTCTTTCCCATGCTGTTCTTGTGAAAACGAGTAAGTCTCATGAGATCTGATGAGTTTTTAATTTTTTTTATTTTTTGAGATGGAGTCTTGCTCTGTCACCAACCTCCGCCTCATTGCAACCTCCACTTCCTGGGTTCAAGTGATTCTCCTGCCTCAGCCTCTTGAGTAACAGAGATTACAGGTACACACCACCACACTTGGCTAATTTTTTTTTTTTTTTTTTGTACTTTTAGTAGAGACGGAGTTTCACCATGTTGGCCAGGCTGGTCTTGTATTTGTGACCTCATGATATGCCCAGCTCAGCCTCCCAAAGTGCTGGGGTTGCGGGCATGAGCCACCGCACTTGCCCCAATCTGATGGTTTTAAATTGGGAGTTTCCCTGCACAAGCCCTCTCTTTGCCTGCTGACATCCACGTAAGAGGTAACTTGTTCCTCCTTGCCTTCTGCCATGATCGAAAGGCCTCCTCAGCCATGTGATACTGTAAGTCCAGTAAACCTCTTTTTTTTTCTAATTTACCCAAACTTGGGTATGTCTTTATCAGCAGCATGAAAACAGACTAATATACTGCCCAAAGCAATGTACTGATTTCCTACTATTCCTATCAAACTACCAACATCATTCTTCACAGAACTAAAAAAAAAAAAAAAAAAAAAAAAAAAGATTCTGAAATTTGTGTGGAATCACAAAAGAGCCCAAATAGCCAAAACATTTCTAAGCAAAAAGAACAAAGCTGGAGGCATCACTCTACTTGAGTTCAAACTATATTAAAAGGCTACAGTAACCTATCCAGCATGGTACAGGTGTAAAAAGAAAGACATAGACCAATGGAACAGAATAGAAAACTCAGAAAACAAGCTGCACACCTACAACCATCTGACCTCTGACCAGGCTGACAAAAACAAGCAATGGAGAAAGGACTCCCTATTTAATAAATGGTGCTGAGATAATTGGCTAACCATATGCAGAAGAATAAAACTAGACGTTTACCTTTCACTATGTACAAAAAACTAAGATAGATTAAAGATTTAAAAGTAATTCTTCAATCTATAAAAAAGAAAATCTAGGAAATACCCTCTGGATATCAGCCCTGGCAAATAATTTATTTAGTGTCCAGAAGTACCCTTCTGGACATCAAGTCCCCAAAAACAATTATAACACAAACAAAAGTTACATGGATCCTAATTAAACTAAAGAGCTTCTGTGCAGCAAAAGAAACCAATGGTGTAAACAGACAACCCACTGAATGGGAAAAAATATTCACAAACTATGCATCTGACAAAGGCCTAATATCAAGAATCTATAAAGAAATTAATCAAACCAACAAGCGAAAAAACAGCCCCATTAAAAATTAGGCAGAAGGCACAAGCAGAAAGAATCAAAAGAAAGAAAGTCCTATTTTTCTATAGCCAAATGGATACTTATCACAAATATGTTTTCAACATAAACAATAATTAGATCTCAAGTAAGGGGACATAACAGCACCATTTATTTTTGCACATAGTTCATCATAAATTCACCTGGTAATTGGGGTGACAATCTGCGTTAGTTAATTGGTTTTGCATAAAGGAAAAATAAACTCACATCTTTATTATAGGAGATAGTTTTGCAAGTAAAAGCAAGGTACTAACTAAAGTTATACTCCCATCCTCCCACAGACACTAGGAGAAGGAAGTAGTTTCATTTCAAAAAGATGACTTCCAGATCCTTGAGGAAAACATTCCTGGGTCACAAAGCTAGCAAGAGGCTTGTGTAGCTTCTACAAAGATCTACATGCATTTCAAAGAAACTAATTTAAAAATATTTTCTAAAGTAAATTTTCTAAGAAGAAGATGTCTCTTCTCTTATTTTGAGCAGGGAGAATTAAACTTTTTTTTAAAAAAATATTTATTTTTCCTTATACCCTGTAATCTATGTTTGTTATTAAATTGTGGGTTGTATATTTCTCATGGAACACTATGGATTACAGAAGATTATTCCTGAAAAAAGGTGAGCTCAAGTATTCCATGTCCCATGAAGGGACACATGAAGAGAAAGTTGGAGAACATAATAAAAGGAAATCAGGATGGTTGCAAAGAAACTTTGAAATCTAATTTTACTCATTCACATCAGGGAGTGAAAGGACCTTTGCTACAACCTCTGGAGAGTTTGAGGACTCATCCTGAGAAAAGAAAAGTGGAGAAAAATCATATGCACTCCAGGGTACAGAGATGCTCTCTTAAATCTAATATTTTACAAAACTTGGGTCTACAATTTGCACTAGGAATCCTCAAGTCTCCAAACCTGCAGATTCCCAAGACTACCATGCCTGATACTTAGCAGAAGTCTGTCCAAGACAGGAACCCCAGCTTCCCAGCAGGACGGTGTTGGGCATCCCTGTTTCTCTCAGCAGGAGCCCCCGCATGAGCAGTTTATGTAGCAGTTTGCACAGCAGTCAGGGAGCTATCTTCTCCCCATGAGAAAGCTCGTGTTCAAGGAGAGGGAACCCACGTGGGGCATGTATGGGAGCTGTCCTGTTTTAAAAGCGTCTGTTTAGAAGTTCCATGACCTGCAGGAGAAAGTATCTCTTATAACAATCGTATAGTCGTAGTGTCCAGGACCCCACAAGGGATAAGAGTCACTGAATCTAGAGAAGCTAAAACTATGGTGTCTTCATCAGGCATTTGTAAATCATATGTAGTTTAATAACATAGTTCCTAGATATTTAACATTCAATGAAGTCACAGAGTTAAATGAAAAAAAAAATGGCAGCAGAGAAACCTTTGGTCCATAATGATCTTGAGCAAGTCCTTCAACCTGTTTTAACCTCAAATTTGTATTTATAAAATGATGGCCATGTCCTTATCTCAAAGTGTAAATTATGTAGCTGTAACAAGATACTGTGGAAGAGATTATTGAGAGTATGAGTTAATCAGTAAGTAACCTTTGAAGCTGTCTATAATGGTCTGATAAGGTGTAATGGTTCAGCTCTTCTCAGTAGAAACTTTTGTTTTACAGAAGCTATTAAGAGGGGAAACCTGGAAGGATGCAAACAGTCCTCACCTTCAACTCTGGAAAATGCCTTCTCAAGCTAATCTCCTGTAACAGAGTTGTAGCAAACTCATGGTTTTCTAGGAGCTAAGTTGGATTGGAAGTTTCACATGAGTGATGTGCAAGGTGTGAAGTCAGGGAAGGTGGGTTTCAACCTAAGCCCTATTGGCTAGTTGAATAAAAGCATATAATTTATTTCAAACACAACTGAGTCACGATAAAGAAGTGACATATTACATTTTAATATGATTCATGATGGGATAGGTTGCTTGTGTTTGTATTAGTAAGTGGTTTGTGTTTATGTTGTTTACTCACATTGCACCTGTTCGGGCTTTAAAATGTTATCATGCTTTCTCTCTCTGATCTACGACCAACCTCCCTGCTCAGAATTCTTCTCATTCTTTAATATTTGTCTTTTAATTCACCTTCTATGAAAGACCATGTCCAGGTATCCTAGCCAATGTTTTCTCTCACCTCTAGACTTGATAACAATATATTCGACTTATGCAATCGCTAACATACCTACCAGATTTACACTTCTTAGAGAACAGGAAGGCATTTGAAGCACCCTTAATGTTCTTTCAAAAAATTCAGTACTTTGTACACAGTGGCTGAAATTTGATAATTGGCTGACAAAAGATGGTTAAAAGAGATTTATAAATGAAGAAAGTAATCTGCAAATCCGCTTAGTGAATAATTTTCTCTATTCCAAATGAATGGCAGGTTAGATTGATTTGGTTCCTTGATTTGGAGACATCTTCAGTTCCTTGAAATGTTCCCAAACACTGTTCTCTTTTTTTGTTGAATTGTATTATCTGTTTTAAAGTCTCACTTCATTACTTTGTTCTCCTTTTCCGCAGCCTTTCCATGCAGTAATTGTTAATAAACTTCACCTGTAAATTCATCCTTGCAGCTTTCTGGAGTCAGGGCAGATGGTGTATCAGAAACCTCAGCCTCCTTAACTGTAAAATCACAGTACTCTCTTTGATATAGTCAGATCCTATAGTTAACATGCCAAGGCTGAACCTTGGTTTCATTTGAGCCTTCATTGCTAGTAGTTTGCCTAATTCTTGTCTCACCCTTCCCTGAACGAAGAGGGCATTTCTGAGTCCTGTGATCCTATCAAGCCCTGACATTCACCTCACTCCTAATAGCACCATTTATTTTGGACCACTCTTTCTCTTTCTAGTTACTCAGCTGACTCTACATCTCAATTCATCATCCAATACTATCTTGCAATAGTACTAACTTTTTCTAAGAGGTTTAATTACTCACATTTAAAATAGTTATACCTTTTCTTGCTTCAAATTTCCAACATATTCTTCATTTCCCCTGCCTTCAATATGAGCTGATGACAGTTCCTTATCCTTCAGTGAGAAAAAAAGAATTTCTTCATTTCCCAGATGAAATCTACACAACTTAGTGATTTAGATGCATCATCTCCTTTTTCCCATCTGTAACAGTAAAGGAAATACCTTCATCATGTCCTATTAGGCTTTGCATGGTCTGACCCCTGCCTGCCTCTGCAATTTCTTCCTATAAGTACTTATCTAAATACTCACTATATTCCAGCTTCTATCTGGAATACTCTCTTTTCTAATTTTTAAAATTTATTATTATTATTATTATTATTATTATTATTATTTTGGAGATGGAGTCTCACTCTGTCGCCCATGGTAGAGTGCAGTGGTGCAATCTCGGCTCAGTGCAGCTTCTGCGTCCTGGTTTCAAGTGATTCTCCTCAGTCTCCCAAGTAGCTGGAATTACAGGCACCTGCTACCATGCCCGGCTAGTATTTTTGAATTTTTAGTAGCAATGGGGTTTCGCCATGTTGGTCAGTCTGGTCTCGAACTCCTGACCTCAGGTAATCCACCTGCCTCAGCCTCCCAAAGTATTGGGATTACAAGCATGAGCCACCATGCCTGGCCTATCTGGAATACTCTTGCCTGTCTTTTCATGACTACCTTTCTCCCATTCATTAGGACCCATTTTAAATGTCACCACCTCAGAGATTGCTTTCCTGGTCACCCAGTCTAAAATAGATACTCCATTGTTATTCCTTTACACCTCAGTCTGTTATTTTTTCCTGCAAAGTACTTATACTTCATCAGTTGCCTCCACTAGATTGGAATTCTTCAAGGCAGGGAGGTGTGTCTAACTGTTCTAGTGCTTACTGTTCTAGCATACAATTCAATATTGGATAGAGGGCTGAATGCTATTTCTCAAACTGTGATATATGGATCTGTCGTCACCACCTCACCCTCTGCCTCCTACACACCCTAATTCAAATGGGCTTGGAGATGTTGAATCTCCATTAAATATTTTCTACATCATGTGTTGTTGAATCTCAATTAAATATTTGCCACATCATGTGTTGAATTCTGAGTTGCTGTATACGGAGACAACTTTAAAATAATGTAGGGCCAGGTGAAATTTATATAGGAGGATTCATCAGACTGTCCAACGGCACACATGCTCTGTCACCCGGGCACCTCATGAGCTCACAGTTCCTAGGTTTCCTTGATTTCTGGACCAGAGCTCTTGGAAGCCTGCAGAATGGGGACTTTTATCGGCATGTGAACACCTGGTACAGAACCCTGATCATATGTTCAGATGCCGCTTCTTATTTTAGACCACTTAACACCAGAATTGCACTGTTTGTCTGAGAAAACCTTATTGGACTCTGTCCCCAAGGCAAGAGGTAGTTCTCCGATGTCTGGGTTTGCCCTAACCCCAGCTCTGTGGCTCAGCTCTACAGTTCTTCCATTCAAATTACTTGAGTTTACAAGAAGACAAAGTAATAATAATAGATAAAAATTCCACTTTTAATTATGTTTTCCAAATCATAGATGTTAACAATATTAAATTATCACAAAGTGCTATAAAACAACCTATTGCATTTATTATAATTTACCAGCTATTAAAAGTAGTATTTATCTTCTATTTCTTTCTGTTAACTTTACTACCAAAGAGTGGCAAGAGAAAAGCCAGTCTTATATACAGCTGCAAATATGCATTGTATTTTATTATGGAAAATCTAAGCTGGCCTTGAAGATATAATAATTTTACTTCATTTTGTGGGATACTTAAAAACTTTAATTCCATGAAGAAAATTAGCCATTTAGAAACAAAAAAATATATACGTTTCTTCTTTTTTTAAAAAGTTTCTTACCGATTATTTTATTGTCAATCTGTGTAACCCTTGATTTTTAATTAGTTACATGGAATATAAATGTCAATTTTTTTATAAATGTAAATTCTGTGGTATATTGTATTTCCAGAGAGCCGTCATTTATTCTGGTTTATTATGACATGATGTCAAGAGTTTAAACATATTACTCAACGTTTAAAATAATCACTATTGGCTACATATACACATGTACATGCACACATTTTATACAGACACTAGTAGGATGGAAGATATTGAAGCAAATATATTGAAAAATAAACACGTCTCAGATAATTAGTTTTTCTTTTCTAAATATAACCATTTCCCAGATTAATGTAGACATATGCAAGAAATTTTATGAATTTAATTTAGGTACTAGATGAAATTAGCCCATTATCTCATTCAGATGGATTAGAAATGTCTAATGGTATTATTTTATGTTAACATGTTTTAAAATTATGATCAGTGTGGGAGATAGCTCCAAATAAAAACTGCCATTACATTGGGAGGGGGGGAGGGAAAGCCTTGTTTGAAGCCATGACACATGCTTGTAAGAAAATGAATGTTCCTACTCACACCAATTTTCATTCTTCTCATAAAAAGATGTTTATATTACAGATTCTAAATAAAAAGTTTTAAAATTTCCTTTCCTATTAGGTAGGCCTGAGAGCTTTATTTCTGTACATATTCCCAGCCAAGATCATTAGCCTTTGAAATGAATTTCTTCATTAAATTAATATTCTTTTGGGAAGTGTTTCTGAAAACAATGATGTTTGTGGACTATCTATACCCACAGTAGCCTTTACCTTTGTGGATCCAAGCTTCAGTGTAGTGGTAGTTCATACGAACATTACTGCAAGTTTATTTTTTGTTTTTTGAAATCTGATTGTAGAACGGAACTCATTACAATTTGTAATATCTTAATATGTTACTGTTTTATACATTGTGTCTTAACACAAATTTTCCCTATATACCTCAGTAAAACAATGGTCCACAGCAAATAAAAAAAATTATTTGTGTCTAGCCCTCATTTGTCCCTTACAAGCAGAAAAGTAATTTACTGATAAGAAGGGATTTATGACAGGTATCAAGATGTTATTCCCCTTCACTTTGGAATGTCCTTTACACATGAAACTTTTATTGACACCTATACCTGGAACTGATATAAAGAAAGATCTTATCCAAAGGGTAACTTTCCTAGTTCCACAGATTTTGTGGAAATCCCATCATTAATCTTCAGTGTTGATCAGTTAAGACATAGAGCAAATGCCCTTGACATCTGCTTCAAAGTCTCTGTTTTTAATTGATTGATGGTGACAAATCCTGAGAAGAAAGCTGTAAGGCTACATAGGAGAATTTGTTAAATAGAAAGTATGTTTTCTGGAAGGTTCTGGAAGTGTTTGGAGATATAATTTTATTCGGCATAATTTTCAATAAATTTAGTACTGACTCTGTAAATTCCACATGTAAAACTAAGTAAACAACAGCATTTCATATCAGTGACAATTATGACACATTCACTTTGAATTCTTTACAGTGCAGAAGTTATTTGGCTCATTAGAATTTAGCTCTGTGGGAAAACAGAGAACAAAAAATAATAAATAATGAATCTGCTGCAAATAGTTATGTAAATAAAACCAAAATTCATGAGAACTAACAATACTAAGTGAAAAATATATTTGAAACAAAATTTGTAGTTAATTTTGAAAAATAACACACAAGAGAAGTTTTAAATACTAAATGAATTGCAAACAAAAAATATTAATGCTTAGTTTTTTTTCAGGTAAAAATTATGGAGTTCTAGGTTTGTAGTTTATATCAGATGCATTTCACTTCCTCTGTTACTATACATTCTCACTCCTCTCTACTTTCCTCTCATCTCCAAGGCACATTCCTCTGAGGAACATTTCTTAGTACAGAGGTGAATTTAAAAATTGCACGATCCACATGTCTTTTCCCTAACCTGTCCATCATCTTGGTAGTAGAGTCTTACAAAGATCAAGACCCAAAGATAACAGAAAGGATCTTATTCCAGGGAATTTTCTTTTTACTTCAACTACTGAAATTTAATTTCTCCTGATGTCATTCAAGGGATGGTTACACTTACTTCCTTACATTTTGCTGTGAAATGAAAAATCTTTGTTTCAGTTAGCGGATCGTGAATTATCAGTAGCAGGTGGGCATATGAGCCTGTCTCTGAAATGATATAACAAAGTAAGTCAAATATTCTTCCAAAAGAAGATACTCCCTGGTTCAAATTAGTCTAAAGAATGACCCTTAAACTGTCTGTGATATTAAAAAAAATTGTATAAACCAGTAGTAATGACAAAATGAGAAATGTGCATATTTGGTCTCCCTGCCAACTTAGCACACAGCACATTCATCTTTATGCTTGTGAACACATTCTGTGGGTAATTTACCAAATGGGAACCATTTCCTCTCATAATTATCTTTATTTCTACTCATATCATTATATTATTTTCAAGTGATGTCATTTATTGCTGTGATTTGATTAGACTCCTTCAAAACTAATACTTAATTTAACCGCTTCTGTTAGTAGAGTACATTTTAATTTTATTTGGATAAATATTAATAAATACTAAAATCTCCTTTTTTTGGGAGAACTATATATAACATTTTGGAAAGTTGGGTAACAGAGATAAATAATCACTTCAAGTATCAATATAATAAACCCTAATACTAAACTTGGACTTAAGGTACTATAGTATTGTAAAGGCCATTGATCCATAAATGAAGTAAGCAGTATTACACACATTTCTATTACTATGATGATGACAAGAACGACTACTAATAAAAAGTGCCCCTTTACAGTGTCTGAAAACTGTCAGATATATTGATAAGTGATTCACGTGCTATTGTTATCTTTGTTATTTTAGAGATAATATTGCTTTTAAGATGACTGTGGTGAATTTTGCTCTGTGGATTGTGCTTCTGATTTGAAGACAATGTTTAATCTTTCTGCTCTTTGGCAACTTAAAGCAATGTTTGGTGAAGTCAGGAGCCTGGGCTCTGTTCTCAGCTCTGTCATAAATAGTAGTATGACCTTGATATAACCAATTATATTCTCTGTGAAGGAATTTTCTCATTTTTCAAATAGGAGAAACGTGTGTTCAAACTGCCTCCCAAGTTTCTTATGAGGATTGACAGGATTAACTTATATAAATTAATTTATTAAAATAAGGATATATTATATATATGCTTATATAATATATACCTAGGCACAAATGATAAAATATTACTACTCTAAATATTAAATACTTCAGAAGTTAAATCCTATATATGGAGTAGTTTGATCTTATTGATTATTGGATCTCAGAAGCTTTCTGATAATATAAACTTATTTTCTACTGTAAATGTTTCTGAGAGTATTTACAGCTTAAAACTATGAGGATTTCTTGAAGAAGCAGCTGCTTTTCTCCACGGGCATATAGGAATTATGCATTAATGGGAATTCTTGTTTCTTTTTGTTAAAAAAAAATCATTTAAGAGCATTAAATTTATTTGACAGTAATAAAGAATAATTGTTCCTGCTCATTGAGTATTGAGTTAATTAGGCAGCTCAAGTGTTTCAAATCAGTAGAATTTTTGTAATATTGCACATTTGAAATAGTCGAACATTTTAATTATATATACTATATAATTGAGAACATTAGCTGTCATTAAAACCATGCGATAGAATATTTAGTGTCTGAGCAACTGGTCAAACTATAAAGTTAGTGAAAACAAAATGCAGATTATACATCATCATGTAAAATGAATTCAACATCATCTGCATTATATATATGTGTATATATATAAGTGTAATGATTACATGAAATTATTAAGTATATATACATATATATCTAGATACTTATATAAATATATACACATATATCTAGATATTTATATATTTAAGTATATATACATACATATGTATCTAAATACTTATACATAATATATAGATATATTTATGTTACGATTTACATAAAAATAACAGTGGGGTTTCTCTTAGTGGCAGTGGTAGGGTTATGGATGATTTTTAAATCTATTTTGTGTTGTGTTTGGTAAATTTTTTTGTATTTTTTAATCAAAATTGTACATGCTCACTGTTTAAGAGTCCAAGTGCTCTATAAGGTTTGTTTTAAAAAAATAACAGTCTTCCTTCTAATTTCCCTCTCTTCAGAGTTACCCCTTTCAACTTCTTTAGCAGGTTTTGTGGCTTTTACCTTCTTTCTTCCAAAACTAATGAATTTTTTGTTGTCCTACCTGGTGGCTTTTCAGTTTTGGTGTTATTTTTGGACTTTCTTTTCTATATCCCTCTCCAGCAGACACAGAAATCAATTTACCTGATACTGTTATGTAGTACTTTTGGTTACATAAATATTCAGTGTGCAAATGTTATGATAATATAAATGCTTTTGTCATCTTAGTTATATAAAACACTATGATTTTTATACCCTCCACTATTTTTGGTTTTCCTGGAATTATTGATGGTCTTGTTTTCTGTTTTCTTACTTTTCTAAGTATTTCTCACTAATGTAAACTTTTCATCAGTTATCTAATTCTACTTTCTAGGCATACAGACATATAATGCACTATGGAAACTGTATCATCTTTGGCTGTACCCTTAGTGTCTTCTGATGTCCTTCACTTTGGGCTGGTTGCCTTTGTACTACCCTACTAGCCCCTTTCAACATTACCCTGTGGATAGCTTTGTCTTTTCTATGATTTTGGATCTCCTGTTTATTATGTCTCTACCTTTTCTTGGTTTATTCTCCTTCTTAGGTGGAACAAAATCTTCAGACGCATCCTGAGATAAGATGGGTGTTGAAAATGCACTTCTTCTCCACCCACATTCAATAGATAGTTGGAGTGCACATACAATTCTTCACTGGAAATTACTATCCTTCATGATGTTGAGACATTCGTCCATTGTTTGTAGCTTTTGTATTGCTCTTAAGAAATATGATGCATTCTGATTCTTGACCTTTTGTTTATATCCTTTATATTTTTTTCTCTAACCCTTTAAAAGTTGCTAGGATAATTCTATTCAGAGTGTTCGGAAATTGCAAACATTCAGTTGTCTCATGTCATCCAATATGGGAGCATTTAATGAATATGTTTACCATGAAAACTCATGTCTCAGTTGTTTTTGTTTATTTATCTCCCTCCATTGTTTATCATCTCTTTCTTTCTGTAACTCCTATTATTCAAATATTAGACCGAATGGCCTGTCGTCTAATTTCCTTGTCTTCTCTTTTATATGGCTGTTTTACTTTTTGGTTATTTTCAGGGAAGCCTTCTTAACATTATTTCCAAAAGTTCTATTAATTTGAAAAATCTCTAGAATCAGTTTTTAATTTTCAAGAGTGTTTCTTTTTTTTTTTTCCCGAATGTTCTCTTTCATAGCACAGTAAGGCTATTGTTTTGGTTTTTGATTTTGCCCATTGCTGACTTTGTTTGTAAGACATCCTTTTATTTTCTTTTCCTCCTCTTCCTCCTTCTCTGTCTTGTCCTCCTTTTCATCCTTCTGTCCTTTTGATTCTCCTTCTCCTCCTCCCCTTCTTCCCTTTCCACTCCTTCTCCTACTTTTTCTTTTTCTTCTTCTCCTCCTCAGATTTTGACTAGTCATTTACCATTTGTTCATTTGCTCTCTAGCTTATAAAAATTTCTGTGTTATTATCTCCTCTCTTTTTGTAGATTTATTTCTTCAAAATTTCTTTTACTTTTTTTGTATTGAGTATTGGGAAGAAAGTCAAATATTTGCTTATCTGTTATGTTTGTCTAGAGCAAATACTGCTATATATTTTATGATGAAAATACATTGACTTTGGAATAATAACTACAAAAATCTATACTATGTTATTTAAAAAATATTCCCGACAGATTTCTTTGTTTTTATCCATTTTCGTTTTATTTACAAGTATACTAAATATTTCCTGAGTCTCATAATAAAACAAGAGATGTTTCCATAAAACCAACACATTTAATCCCTTAGAAGTGAATGCTTATATTTAAATAATATCAACGATATCCAAATTTTGTCCCCAAATTATGAAGACTATAAATCCTTGACTTCCTCATTTAAAGATACTTACTAGACATGTTCTCTGTTCTGGGTCCTGTAGTAGGTTCTGAGAAATAGAAAGAGGAGTCAGGAAAGTCTCCTGTTAAGAAACTGCAAGACCGAACAGAGAATTCTGGAGATAATCTTTATGTTGGAAAAGTTACAATCCAAAGACAGTTGATTAATATATCCAGGGTCACATATGTATTGAGCTGGGGTTGTGATTTGGGGCCCATTTGCTTTATTACAAATACGTGTGGCTTCATCTATTGTATGTTTGTGTGTGATCTTGTGGTGCTGCCAGTAGGTTTGGTAAAACAGCGGTGTTCACGTTGGCTGTTCTAAGGCTGTGCTTTGATTCAATATCCCATATAACCTAGGAACTAATGGTGCACATGAAGAAGGCAATCTACCTAATTTGCTTCCTGTGTAGTTATAAGCATGTTATATAAGCCCTGTGGTGCCTCGATTTGTTTCTCTGTAAATGGGGATGATAATAGCAGCTAGTTGATAGGGGTATAGTGAATATTACAAGAATTAATATATTTAAGGGGTTTGGGAAAAATACTTGGCAATGGAAAACACTGCTCAAGTTTTAGCTATTGTTATGGCCTGAGTTGCACCAACTTGCCTCCCCCAAATTCATATGTTGAAACCTTAACACTCAATGTGAGTACATTTAGAAATGGGGCCTTTAGGGAGGTAATTAAGGTGAAATGGGGCCATAAGGATGTGGCCTTAATTCAACTGTACTTTTTTCATTAAAAGAGGAGGAAGAGACCAGGTGCAGTGGCTCACACCTGTAATCCCAGCACTTTGGGAGACCAAGGTGGGCAGATAACCTGAGATCAGAAGTTTGAGACCAGTCTGACAAATATTGTGAAACCCCATCTCTACTAAAAATACCAAAATTAGCTGGGCATGGTGATGGATGCTTGTAATCCCAACTACTTGGAAGGCTGAGGCAGGAGGAACACATGAACCCTGGAGGCAGAGCTTGCAGTGAGCCGAGATCAAGCCACTGTACTCCAGCCTGGGTGACACAGCGAGACTCTGCCTCAAGAAACAAAGATAAATAAAGAGAAGGAAGAGACACCAGAGAACCTGTTTGCTCTCTCCATTCTCAGAAGGAAGAAATCGTATGAGGACAGTGAGCACGCGGCTATGCACAAGCCAGGAAGGGAGGCCTCTTTAGAAACCAACCCTGACCACTCTTTGGCCTTGAGATTCTAGCCGGCAGAACCATAAGAAAATAAATTCCTGTTGTTTAAGCTATGCAGTCTGTGGTATTTTGTTATGGCAGCCCAAGCAGACTAATACAGCCATCATTATTTGCCTACTGACTTGCACTGGATGTTCTTCCCTGACGCTTGTCATCTATTCCATCCGTGATAGTGGTCCTTTTGTGACTCTGGTGTCATCTGATCCTCTTCAATGATAAAGACTTACTTAAAGCATTTAGCTAGGTTTTTAGAATCCAAAGAGTTATTAGACATTGCCTGAGTTCTTACACTTAATATTTAATAAATTGGTCAACTGACAATGTTAGGGACTGTTTTCCTAGGTCCAAAAAATATTCAGGGAAGAAATGGGTCTTGAAGTATAACTCTAAGGAAATATTGAAACAAAGTGGTAAAAATATTCAACATGGTCAGGCTCAGTAGTTCACTCCTGTATTCCTAGCACTTTGAGAGGCCAAAGCAAGTGGACTGCTAGAGCCTAGGAGTTCGAGACTAGCGTGGACCACATAGCTAGACTTCATCACTACAAAAAAAATTACAAAAGTTAGCCGATGTGGTGTCACACAACTGTAGTCTCAGATACTTGGGAGGCTGAGGTGGGAGGATTACCTGAGCCCAGGAAGTCGAGACTGTAGTGAGCTGTGATTCTGTCACTACACTCCCACCTGGAAAACAGAGTAACACTCTGTCTCAGAAAAATAAAAAATAATAAAGCAGAAATTGAGTGAGAAAGTCTTCAAATTTGGGAAAATAGTGTCAGTTTCTACTTGTGTGTCCTTGGAGAAGCCACTTAACCTTGCTCAGTTTCAGTGTTTTATCTGTGAAAGACAAGGATATTAATAGTGCTTGATGAGTTATACATTTAAAAATTTCAAAATAGTTGACAAACAATATTTGTGAATACTATTTGAAGATGTTTATCACATATTTGAGGTAAAACCAATAAAGCAAAAATAGAAAGAGATCAGAAAAATGTTGGAGAGGAAGAGTGGGTTTCAATTTCGGAGAACCCTATGGGTCAGAAGTTTTAGGGTCATCTATACAGTCCCAGCTACTCTATTGGCACTGAAGAAATCCTGAGTCTGTAAGCATGGACATGGTATGGTTTTAGGAAAATTCATCTGCAACCTTACAGCAGAATATTTTTAGGCAGTGAGAAAGTAGACACATACAAATTAACAATGTTTTACAATATTCTAAGAGAAAGAGGAGATAGATTAGTTTTATGGTAATTATAGTAGGAATACAAGAAAGAAATACTATAAAGATAGTAGCTTCAGGTATGACTGCTAAATAGATGTGAGAAAGTGGGCAGAATCAAGTATGGTTATGAGATTTTTTAGCCTACCCTAGTATCAAAGAAAATGATGAGTAATTTGTATTGCAGAGACAAATACGTTATTTTTGTCTGAAGTAATTATGTGTGTGTGTGTGTAGTATATAACAACTGGAGATACTTCGACTATAGTTGACCACAAAGCTGAAGGCAAACCCCTAAGAGTGAATTGTACAGCTGCTGACAACAGAAAAAAAAGACTTTTAGAATCTTACTGGTTAAGATGACAAAAGTATAATTTTTTGGTTGCTTAATCACTTAAGCAATGAAAATTTGAGTCTAATCAGATGTGGTTAGTAAAGCTTAAAATTAATCAAGTGTGGTGGTGCTCATCTATACAGCACCAGCTACTCTAGAGGCTGAGGTGGGAGGAGCGAGGTTGAGCACAGATGTAGAGGTGCAATGAGCTGTAATTGCATCACTGTAGTCCAGCCTGGGCAACAGAGTGAGACGCTGTCTTCCAAAACTTTTTTAAAAAGATAGTCACCCAAGACACTTCCAATTATAAAGACTTTATTTTTATAACAGCTTCAAACACAGGTGGATTAAAACAAATCTGTGTTGTTAAATCAAATAATCTTACATAAAACACAGAAAATTTAGTCTTTTCTAAAATGTATATTGGTACAGTTCATTGTTCTTCATGTTTCTCAATTTAATTTTTAGATGGCTGGATTCAACGGAAATTTTGTCACTTGGTTAGTAAGTGGAAGAGAATATTACTTCAACTTCATCAAAGTGCAGTAGAGTAAATATCTGTCACACCAGCAAAGACAGGTTCTTTGGAAATTCAAAGATTTTCCACAAGAAAATATTGAATACTTTAAGAACTCATTATAGCTAACATTTATTGAGTGATTACAAACTAAGATGCTGGATTTTTAAAATATTGAGTCATTTACCCACCATGACAACAGCAGATGATATTAACATCTTTACTTTATGGATGAGGAAAGCTAGTTTTATTGTTTTAAATCAATAATTCTTAATCCCAGCACTTTGGGGGGCTCAGGAAGGCAGATCATGAGGTCAGGAGTTCAAGACCAGCCTGGTCAACATAGTGAAACTCCATCTCTACTAAAAATACAAAAAATTAGCCAGGCGTGGTGGCAGATCCCTATAATCCCAGCTACTCGGGAGGCTGAGAAAGGAGAATCACTTGAACCCAGAAGGCAGAGGTTGGAGTGAGCCGAGATCACACCATTGTACTCCAGCCCAGCCAACAGTTCGAGACTTCATCTCAAAATAAATAAATACAAACAAAATAATAATGATAATTCTTGAAATTTGGTATATATCAAAATCACCTAGAAGAAGGTCTGGCTTTCTTTGCATTTTTACCGAGTCCCACAGATACCTCTGAATGCCACCCAAGTTTTAGAAGCACTGACTGTTTCTGGCTAATATGCTAATAACTTACACTCTTAACCCATATGCTCTATAGTTTCCAACTATATCTGCTCTTTCAAATCACTAGGATGTTTATATAGTTTCTAAAATAAATTTCTAAATCACTCCCTCCTTTGAATAAAATGTACTGATGGTTTCTCATCATTTAGGTTTTTAGTTAACTCTATTATAAAGAAGTGTGACATTAATGTTAGATAAAAATGTTACAAATATATGTTGTATTTTGGTGAACTGTCACTATAAGTTTTCTTATAGAAAAAGGATAAAGGTATTGTAGAAGTCATTCCTATATTGAAAGTGGCATTTAAGTCAATGAATTGCCAGATGCCTGCAAACTGTCGTGTCTATAGACCTGTGAGACTATGCATGAGCCTCTCCAAAGCTTGAAATACAATACAATGAACCTTGAATAATGAGCTACCCTTAAACACTGGACATTCAAATAGTTTGCACTATTAAGAGTATAAAATAAAGATAAACACTAGCATTAGTAGTTTAACATAAAAACAATCTACTATACTGCTCTTCTTCTGAATCGGTTTTTCAAATGAGATTTTAGGTTTTTATAGAAGCAGGAGTTTCAGCCCTCAAACTTGAGCCAACTAATTTTCTGATGAGACACTAACAAAACTACATACGTAGTTAAAGTTTTCTCTTTCTGGCCAGAAGGAATTTTTCCTGTATTTGGAGAAGAAAATGATTTTCAGTTTGTGGAAGATTCTGAAAAGGCTCTGAAAAGTAATGCTTAGGGACACATGACTATAGCACCCCCTGCCGATGACTTCTGGGATTGAAGTTCATGTGATGCTGACTTCAGCTCCAGGATTCCTCAAGTCATTTCACTTTACTGGTGAGACAGAAAAGTAATGTTATCTCAACTTGTCTTATTCAACAATTAAATTCTATTAGGTTTTCATTGAAATTCTAAATCCTAAGCTTTATTGGGTTATTGATAATTTTTATGACCTGTTGGTAATCTATTTATTTTATTCATTCATTCAACAAACACTGAGTGCCCACTCTGTGACTGTTTATATTTTAGTTGTATGAGATATAGCTGTAAATAACATGAAGTTACTTCCCTCATGGTGCTTACATACTGGGGTGGAGTGGGGGAAGAGAGGGTTAAAGATAGAGAAAGAGGGAGGAAGGGAGAGAAAGAGGGAGGAAGGGAGGGAAAAAGGGAGGAAGGGAGAGGGAGAGAAGGAAACAGGGAGAAAGAGAGGGAGAGGGAGAAAGAGAGGGAGAGGGAGGGGGAGAGAAAGAGAGAAGTTGATATTCAGCATTTTAGATGATGATAAGCATTATGGAGATATTAAAAAGAAACAAGGTAAGAAGAAAAGCAAATGCAAGTGAGGATTGGGAAATACTTTTTTTGTTGTTGTTTGTTTTTTACAGGATGGTCTACATTTTATGAGATTTTCTTCCCATACATCGAAAGAATTCACTAAAAACAAGCAGTTCTCCCTCAGCAGTTAGAGTAATAATAATCCCAATCAGAAGTCAAGCACAGAGGGGAGGCAGTGTTAGGCATGGGAGTTATATCTGTTCATGGAGAGGTAAGGCGTATTTTTAGAGAAACTTTTATATTCAAAATCTAACAATCTTGGCCTACCATCAGAACTAAATTTGAAGAAGTATGTGAGGCCATGTTCCTTTGTTCTATTTATTGTTTCAAAATCTAAATTGTTTGTCCCTTACAGAGCAAGGAGAACAGAGCACTTTAAGAATGATCTCAAGGTCTTTGTTATCATTGTTACAAGGTCACAGCTGTTTGTACATTGTATTTCAAAATCTGATTGTGATATGTTATCACAATCCCATTCTTAACATGAACACATCTACCCAAGGGTGGGGAAGGACTTTAGCTGTTTCCCTGCTCCAGTCCCCTGCCCTAGGACCACCCAGGTGGCAAGGGCCTCACCCTGACCTTCTCTTGTGGTCAGAGCACATGGTGACCACATGTATGGAGCTCAAATGAGCCAAGTCCCAAAGCAATGGAATGAACAATTTGTTTCCACTTATGTTAAACCAGGGAAGAAAAAAATCATTGAATACATTAAATAGCATAAGTCAATAGAAATAAATGGATTTCAAAAAGGATAATCTGTTGTGAACCGCAAGATGATAGCCATAGCTTAGGATGTTGACTGTCTTCAGTTCCCCTGTCTGCTCTCCCTATCAGTGCTACACCCAGGGTCAAACCCAACTCTAGATCAATCAAGGGTCTGCCTTTTCAACATCTACACCCATGCTGCTATGTATGCTCAAGAAAAATCACACACTTTTATGGGATTAGAAAGTGACAAATTCATGATCCTCAAAATAGCCGGGAAAATTCTCATTGCGTTTCTAGTCAATTCCATCTCCTATTTTTAACTTTAGCTTTTCTTCTCAACTGCTGACCTTATCACAACCCTTCCCTCAGGAGAAGAGCTAACTTTTTATTTCAGGCAGAAAAGAGAAAATACCTGATTGCTATTCCCTAAGCTTCCTATCACTTATAAAGGTATCTGCACCTGCTTAATCCTTCCTAATTCCTTCCTACTTTAGTGGCAAAGGTCTTCTTGCTGTTCAATGATGATCTTTTCTCAAGTGTTCCCATATTCTCAGTGACATGGCACCATCCTTCGTCTATTCATCTCTTCATTCCTTTTGCCTGCTGGCTTCTAAGGCTCCATGAAAAATAGTAAGTCAATAGGCATTGGAGAAAACCTGGAGAGAGTTCCTCTCAAACTCAATTTCCTCATTTGTCAAATGAGGATCAAAGCACCTCTCTTACAGTGTTTTTTTGTTTTTGTTTTTTTGTAAGGATTAAGTGATGTAATATGCACATCACTTGGATCACAGCAAATATTCTAGAAACCCGATAGTTTATGTTACTTCTGTTGCAGTGTACTACCAATGATTTTCTGTAACAGTCCTTCACAAAGCACACTTACATGCCTTGCCAATTCTGTCCTTACAAAAGCTTATAATATAAGCAGGACAGATCTAGAAATTGATTCAAAGTAATACATTTTCTTTCTCAAGGTCACAGAGCTAGGTGGTGGTGGAGTTAGGACTCAAAATAAGATTTTCTGAATCCTGCCTGCTTCATTGCTTGTGCACCTACATTTACTGCCTCTTTTAGTTTCTGAATCCTTATGGGAAGTATGCTATCATTTGTGGATTTGGACTCATTTGAGCTTAGGAGCTAATGAACTGCTTTTGTTATAAAATAAAGTTATATTTCTCTGTGCAGATATCACTTGTTTTTCTCTTTGTATCGTGGATTACTTACAAGTTTGGTGTGCTTTATGTATGCAAAGTAGGATAGTCATTAAGTGTATTACCTGAAGCAAAGACTACAGCTGTGTGAGGTTTGATGAAACTACAATAGATTTCACAAAGTGCTTTTTGTGAACAAATTCTAAACACCTATGACAAAGGCTATATAACATATGGTCTAGCATCCATTTAAATTTGCAAATGTAAAACATGCACAAAGAGGAAATGTGTGAGTTTTATTTTCTTTTTCAGTTTTTTTTTTTTTTTTTTTTTTTTTTTTTTTTTTTTAGTAGACTCCAGGTTAAAAGGAATTTGGGGAGTTAAGTTAGTTCAGTTTGCTGTTTTTAAGATTATATATGGGTCACCTGAATTTCAAGTACTTCATAGCTTGTGTTAACAACTTACGTCACTATGAAATCACTTTATGGAAATTGTTTCTTTATTTTGTTTGGGGGAGACATAACTGTTTATTTCTTGACCTACTAAAAAACTGAGATAACAAATGAATACTCAGGAATATGTGTCATGGTACTGGTAGAAATTAAGGTATAGAGAGCAGAATTCAAAGAAGTTGTCAGTACCTAAGCACTCATTCTTCTAGATGCTGGAAGGGTTAGGATTGCTATGGTTGAAGAAAACTGCCTTATGTAACATCATGCCTGACCCTAAGGGCAGCCCATATCCAGTGGCCAATAAATGGAATTGTATAAAGGATTGGCCTTCTTGCCTCAATTCACAACTGCTCTGAAGAATGTCAAAGAGAAATATTTAATAGCACTAGATGCTTGTTAAAAGTGGCAAGACTTATTTATTCAGCCTTCTGCAGTAGGGAAGAGACACTCCATTATAAACTATGCTCACTTCCAACTAAGACAAAATTAACCAAGAGAAAACAGAGAGAACAAAAAAGGGCTATAAGGAAGTAAAAAAAGAGTAACTGAAGAGGACTGGGGGCTATGGAGAAGTGAAAAAATATGTAAGGGGGGATGAGTGGAAAATTATTGAAAATAATTTGGCAATGTGCATTGCAACAATGTGCACTTCGTTGTCTGGCAGCATTACATTTTATTGAGCAAAGCCTTAGCCTGGGGGCTGGTGCCACCTCTAGAAATACCACCTAGCGGAGGTAGGAGTCAGGCTAAAGTTTGGCCAAGTCTCTCAGCACCGTGTTCAGGCAGGTGAACTGCCACCTGGAAGTTCACAGTCCACAAGGTGCACACCTTTGAGACTGCAATGAAGTGCAACTTCTCCCTCTGCTCAATCAGTCCTCCATCAGTTCTCCAGTCTTCACAGGTACGGATCCCAAGAGCTCTAATGAACATCCTGCATGCTAGACTCCATCTGAGTCTGCTTCTTAGGTCCTCTAGCTTCTTACAATATGTTTCTCATAATTATAACCCATGGACATTTCACACATTTGAAATGGAAGATTCTTTTTTCTCTCTACAGACATCTTGCCATTTAAGTAAAAGATTAGTATAGCCTTGGAACATGTATCAGTTATAGGAGTGTGGCACTTCCTTTCTGCTAAAAAGATGTAGTTCCTTTTGGCTGACACATTTTAAGTCATTTGTGGGTAAATTTCTACACATTCTACGCTTGACTTTTTGTATGTGTGTTTTTTTTTTATTACTACAATGATATATTATACACCTAAATAACAGAAATGGATCAATTGTTCAAAGGCCATCCACTAAATCATAAATATAGAGACATAGTAACATAAATGCTACAACTCAAACAACATTATAAATATAATCTACTACCTTTTAAGTACAGAATAAATTACATGGCTACAGCAAGTAAATCTGACATGATGTTTTTACACAAGCAGTCATAAAAGTTGCCAACAGGAAGAAGAACTGTATATAATATAATTAGGTTTTATTGGACCAGTGATTCATCTACCTCTATCCTTTGAAACATTGTTTGTATTGAAAGTTTGTCGAATAGCATCATGAAACCAATGAAGCTATCACATATTTTTAAAACAAAGCACAGTGATCTCACTGGTTAACCAAATTAGATATATTTTTTAGAATAAGTCAAAAATATTGCTTTCTTTCATGTAATTGATCAATTTAGTTGCTAAAAATAAAGACTCAAAGTTCTAGTTCTTGAACAAGATATATTTAAAAACAAATGCAAGGTTATATAGCCTCAGAGAGAAGCAGTAGAAGCAATTTTCAAAATTTGTTTTATTAAATAGTGTTGATGAGCATCAAATAATACCAACTCATACATTGTCCAAAAGTAATAACTCTCTCAGATAGATAATCTTATGATGGGATAAATCCTTGAAATGCAGAGACTGAATGAGCTCCCGGCACTTGTGTGAGACACGTGAGAGAGAGGTGGTCTATGAGATTTTGTTTTATTATGAGAATCCCATGGTATAGAAGAAGTGGTGTTTTAATTTAGGTGATGATTACTTGGTGAGCCATAATGAAACCAGGGTAAAGTGTGCTCGCATTGGCACTAAAGAAGTACCGTTTATGTAGTGGCAGCAGGAAGGCCATTGATACTTGAATGCAACTCTACATACAGCTTTACCACAAAGTGAATGTGTTATTCAGCAAAAAGTCTTTCTGTTGTTTCTATGTTGAAGGAAAAAGTAAATGTTTTGAATGTGATGAAATTTCAGCCATGTAATTTAGTTATTTCTAGGATCCTAGAGAAAAGAAATAAGATCCAATGTGAGATTATTTTTTTCTATTCTGAAAGGTTCATATCTAAAATTCGTAAACAAATCTTTGAATATTTATGCCCCTTCTAGTATTAGCCCATTTTACTGAAATCCAATTACAGTAAAAATACTCCGTCTTTAAACGTTTTCCTTTTCTCTATAGCCCACTCCAATAGGGTTTTCATTTATACAGTGAAATGACTCAGGGAAACTACTTTTGTCAATGACAAAATAGCTTTCATTTCAGCAAGCCCAAGAGTAAATTTTTAGATTTCTAATCAAATTTCCCCTCAATTGAATTAAATATGTGTCTCTCCCTGTGTGTGTGTATAACATGAAAGGCTTTTAATAAAACACTGTCATTCAAAATCTCAAAATCTAACCTTTCCACTCTCTTTATCTATTTTCAGAGAAAAATATTTTGAATTGTTTTGTTGTTTCTTCTGATATTTACTTCTTCAAAGGTTATTATTCTGAGTTCTTTCATTTAATATACTACCTACTGACTTTATTTTATCAAGATATTCCTATTCCATGACACATTCCAACCCCATGACACAATGCATTCTATCCTGAAACACTTTATCCTCAAACTTTTGGTTAAATCAACATTTACTCTTTATATTATAAATATTACATAACCATGCACAGCTGAGTCTTCATGTATACCATGATTTTCTTTCTGTTTGTGAGTTTTTTAAAAGAAGTAATAACTACCTAATTTTATTCATTGGCTTAGTTTTTCTTGTAATTGTCATTAATGCATTCAAAAATATATACAAGAATGGGCCAGGCACAGTGGCTCACACTTGTAATCCCAACACTTTGGGAGGCCCAGGTGGGCAGATCATTTGAGGTCAGGAGTTCAAGATCAGTCTCGCCAACATGGCGAAACACTGTCTTTACTAAAAATACAAAACTTAGCCAGGCTTGGTGGTGTGCTCTTGTAATCCCAGCTACTTAGGAGGTTGAAGCAGGGGAATCGTTTGAACCCAGGAAGTATAGGTTGCAGTGAGCAGACACCACGCCACTGCACTCCAGCCTGGATAACAGAGTGGCTCCATTTCAAGCAAAATGAAACCAAACAAAATATATACAAGAATGATAAAGGCTCTTCTCAGTAATTCCAAACTCATTGTATTTTTTATCAGTTGCTCTTTTCACTTCAAAACCTTCATCAGAAACAGTTTGTCTTTTTCCTACCATCTCTACTGGTTATTTTCTGGCCTGCCATACAGCTGTTCACCAAAAACTCCCTTCACTATTGTTTTGTGTTTCCTATACCATATTGTGTAGAATTTTCTGGTTCTGAGTCTTTTCTCTTTTTCTTATGTTACTTCCTTGCTTAATGATGCATAAAGTAACTCTCTTAGAAAACATGGATGGAAACAAAATTATTTGACATTATACAGTCTTGAACAAGTCTTTATTTTAAATTCAGAAAGTTTTTTGTTGGTATGGAAATCTAGTTGGAGATAAAATTTCCTCACATTTTTAAAAGCATGTGTCACTATCAAATTTCCAATGTGGTTGTAAATAAGTACAATGATAGTAAGGTTTCAGATTTTTTTAGTGTGATGTGGTTCCCTTTCTCTTTATCTCAGACATACTCTTTATTCTACTGTTCTTGTCCTGATATTTTATCAGCATAAGTCAGTCTTCCTTTATTCATTTTGGTGGCATGTGAAGAACAGTTCTGTCTGAAGAGTCATAGTATCAGTTTATAAATTTTTATTTTATTATTTCTGTATTTATTTCTTTTCAAATATTATCTCTATTCTTTTCTTCTAATATTTATTAATGTAATACTGGACCTTCAGAATATATTCTAAAACCTCTTTTCTATTGTATTAAATATTTTTATGTCTTTTGATTTTTCTTTCTGGAAGATTAGTTAAATGCTATCCTCTGTGTTTTTTAAAACTACTATATTTTAAATCTACAGCAACTCTCTCTCTCTCTCTCTCTTTTGGTATCCAGAAATTTCCTTAAAAAATCCTGTTATTATTTTTTAAAATTAGTATTATTATATGAAATATCATATTAATTATATTTGTTTACATTTAAGAGATAAATGCAGCTCTGTTAGCTTTAACAGAACTTCCTCAGTAATAAAATCCAAAAGGAACCAATTTTTTCAAAGAGGTAATCATCAACTTATCAGTTTTTCTCCTGAACTGATCCATTTTGCTAGAAAATTGTCCTCTGATCTCTTTCCTGGGGAGATAGAAACTTTTTGTTAGCTTTCTAATCACTGAGAGAGGAACATAAGTAGCTTCTCATTTGATTATTTTATTTAGGTTAACTATTTAATTGCCTTGTTTAGTCTTTCAGTTTTCAGTATGGTAAGTTATGTTTGATATCTATAAAGGCAGTTGCTCTCACACATTGTCAAGCTTCACTCCACTCTTAACATGGTCTACCAAAAGATTTACTACTCCCAGTTCATGAGATTTCTGAGATTGTGCAGTGCCGATCTGCTGGTTTCTTCTTGGCCTAAGATCTGGAGGTGCTTGGTTTCAGTTGCTAAACTAAGTCATCTAAGTTTGTGTGCTTTTTGTTTTCTTAAATCTTGTTGATGCCTCTCTTCTGTCACTTCTTTCTTTTGAATTTATTCTTCTGAGTTTAATTTTTTATTCATCTACTCTTATTTTAATGGTATTTTGGGAGGGAATGTAAATAAAAATGTGTGATTTATGTGCCGTATGTAACCAGAATTATCCCCTCTTTCTTCGTGTTTCTTCAAGTATCTCCAGACACAGC
This sequence comes from Papio anubis, assembly GCF_008728515.1. Lineage (NCBI taxonomy): Eukaryota > Metazoa > Chordata > Mammalia > Primates > Cercopithecidae > Papio > Papio anubis. The sequence goes on from NC_044977.1 coordinate 146,161,089, forward strand.
ACAATTTCTCACACACACCTTATCTTCTTAACCACTCTTTCTAAAACTCCTTTTATAGATTATTCTCTTCTTCCCAACTTCTTCATTTTGGAGTTCTGGACCTGAGGACTCAGCCCTGTTCTCTTTCCTTCCTTCCCTATTTTTAGACCTTGGGTCTTATGTAATATCTGTGTACTAGTCCCCAAATATATGTCTGTAGCCTCACTTTAGGCCTACTTTAAGTTCCAACTAATTAATCCAAGCACTCACCGGACATTTGTCGTTGAAAACCAAGAGGCCTCCAGCACTAATATGCCCCAAGAAGAATTTTGTTTCTTTACTTCCCTACCAAATTGTCCAATTTTCTTTTTAGTTACTTTCCTATAGTGCAACAGCTTGAAAGCATAAAACATATATTTTCACATTTCTCTTGCAACTAGATATGATTTAGGTTCTGTGTAAGATGTTGCGGGCAAGTTTCAGTTTCTGAGTTAAATAGACATATAGGCAGCTCTGCACTTTGCTGGTGCAGACCTAATGGCCATTAGCTCTGAAGACAGTTCCTGGTCTTCGGATGTCAGCTGAAGCAGTGTGAGCCACACTTGTGTAATGTCAGTTTCTTATTTGAAATGGTGAATTGTAAACAAGGTGTATAACCTTGGAGGAATTTGGAGAATGGCTTGTAGGTTACCTGATTAATTGTTGACTTATCATTATTCTGGGTAGACCAGTCCTGTATATGTGTTCCTGGAGTTATTTTGAGGCCAAATTTAAAGGCTGCTACTCTTGCTCATCCAATGACTTTGGAGAACATATACATTTCATATTTTTTTTTGTAAATATATTGTGGGATTTCTATGTTCTGAAATAACTCTGATTGATACAGTAGGGATAGATATTATAGATGTCTACTATAGTAGTGCCCATCCTAAAGAGTTTGAGTTGGTAATGATCCACATTTCCTAAATATTTAACAGGTTAAATACAATACCAAAGGTGTTTTAAAAGTAGACAACTTTAGTATGAAAATTGTCCAAAATATTTTTAAAATATTAATTTACTTTTGGTTATCACCACAAATTATGTAGAAACAATTTGTTACCTATATTTATTAGCATTTATGCTTGTTTCACATGTAAAATAAAAACATATTTCTATTGACAAATACTATGACTAAACACCTTAAAATATTTTAAAATAGGTAAAAAAATTAATGCCTATCTGGGTTACATTTTACATTTTCTTTTAAGGCACAAATGAAATATGAGTAATTCATAATGCTGAAGGGTGAATGAGCAGCTCTGAACTAAGACTGCTTTAAAGATCATAACATTCTTAGTGTTGTGGGAAGTAAGGGACCCCAAACGGAGGGACTGGCTGGAGCTGTGGCAGAGAAACATAAATTGTGAAGATTTCGTGGACATTTATCAGTTTCCAAATAATAGTTTTATAATTTCTTATGCCTGTCTTTACTTTAATCTCTCCTGTTATCTTCGTAAGCTCAGGACCACTGTGATAATTGTGTTACCTGTACACATTGATTGTAAAACATGTGTGTTTGAACAATGTGAAATCAGTGCACCTTGAAAAAGAACAAAGTAACAGTGATTTTTGAGGAACAAGGGAAGACAACTATAAAGTCTGACTGCCTGTGGGGTTGGGCAAAAAGAGTCATATTTTTCTTCTTGCAGAGAGCCTTTAAATGGACGTGCAAGTAGAAGAGATATCACTAAATTATTTTCCTAGCAAGGAATATTAATAATAATACCCTGGAAAAGGAATGCATTCCTGGGAGAGGTCTATAAATGGTCGCTCTTCTTTCGCGGTTGAGATAAGGACTGAGATATGCCCTGGTTCAAATGTTTCTTTGCATGATAAAAATTCAGAGGAATATTCGCATCAGGTGTCTTCATTGCCACAGATGTATTTTCTCTTAAAAAGAGCCACTCTTAGAAGACAGGAGCTATAGGGTGGAGCACTGGATGCAAAGAAAGCCCACTTTAATGGAAGTAAATACCTTTGTACGTGTATATACCCAGCTGGAGAAACAATCTACATGGAAAAAAGCAGGTTGTAACTGAGTGCTCCACTTTTGTGAGGGTAGCTTTATGGCAAAGCTGTAATTCCTCTACCATTGCTTGTACATCTGAGATCCTAATTAAAAACAAAACAAGTTTGGATTCAAGTAAAGTCCCTTTTAAAATGTTTTAGTACATTCATTGTGCTGAAGTAAAAAAAAAAATTCTTGCTTTTTTAGAATCTTAAGTTTAAGTTTTGGTTCATCTAAAACTCAACATCTATTTTCTCTTTTGGGCTTCATTGGCATGTTATTTTAATTGGTAAGTTCACCTAGAGGCTACATCTCCCAGATGACAGAAAATAAATCAGGGCAGGCAGTTTTCCTCTTGAAGCTTTTGGCTGACCTAACATTTTACAAGACACAATTGGACCCTCTTTTTGGGTCAGATCAGTCCTTCCTCTTGTATGTTCACTGTCTACTTTTCCCAGAGCCATATATGCTAATATAAAGTCTCTGTCTATTTTTATTGAAACTGAGAGAAATCCATGCCTTCACTTTATAGATGAGTGTACATAGCAGAGTAAACAGAATGCCTGCATATGTCAGTTAATAATTTTTTTGTTCTTTAGTGTCATACTTTTATTCTCCAAAACAATTGTATGATTTATTTATGGGAAGTTCAACTCTGAACAATTTGAACAAATCAAAAAGTTAATCAGTTACTCAGGTAACAGATTATGGAGTACTTGCGGAACATGTCTGTTAAATGTTCAATGTCAAGCTATTTTAAGGATTTTTATAGACAAATGCTGTGTAATAAAAAGAACAACACAGACCAATGAAACCAAGGAAACATAAGCTTCTGTAATTTGTTTAAAAAATTACACTTTTGAGTAAAGCAAATGGAGGGAATTGATGTTGTATTAATACTTGTGAATAGGTTGGTTTATTATGTTGAGAAAGTTGATTTCTCTGATTCCAAACCTTTGTTCTGGAAACCTGTTAACTGGCTACGAGTGATATAGGTTCTTCGTGCATTAAACACTTTCATACAAATCTTTAAAAATGGGCCTGATATGTTTTTTTTTAATTTTCCCCCCACATTTGAATAAGGTACAGAAATCTAGACCAGGTAACCCCTAGAGATTCTTCATAAGCTCTGCCAGTCTCTAAATCCATTCAATTATAAGAATAAAAGTCACTATTAATTTTTATATTTAAAAGCGTTGACTTTATTGAGCCCTTCCAAGCCCAAGATATTTACTAGCTAATCTCACCATAACTCTATGTACACATCTCTTATTTATATTTGTTCTGAATTAATTTATGCATACATGAGTTCTGGAATAATTATTCCTTCACTCTTTTGTTATAAAGAAATAAAATAAGGCATAAGTACCGAACCTAAATTGTACTGTGCCTGGGGAAAACAAAAGTCACTAGAATGTCTCAAAAGGTAAAGAGATCTACCATAGGGGAATGAGATAAGTGGGCATTACAAATTGATGTATTTTGTGAAGTACTTTACGTTCATGTCTTACATGTATAAATTCAAAAGATGTGACACCAATCATAATACACCTCTGTTTACACATGTGGAGATCATCTGATCTTTCTTGGGGTTTAGAGTTTTTTTTTTACTGTGACATATACAATATAAAGGATTCACCGCTTCTATGTTAAAGCATGTGGCTGTTAGGTAAAACTACTAGCAGTCAGGAAGGCCTCCCTGTGAATACCAACATCACTACTTAATAGCAGTGACTACCTCACTTGAACTACTTGGTCATCAGTTTTGCTCATCAATAAAATGAAGAGGTTAATAAGCTAAATTTATACTCAAACTTTTATTATCATTGATTTGATTATGATAACCACTGTAATTTTATTTTTCGTTTTGCCTCCATGAAGTTAGTTTTTGTTTTTTAAGATTCTATAATATTTTATTGAGTAGTCTTATATATTGGCTTTTATGAATCAGTAAGGAAATAATACATTCAAATCAGCTACTCTAGGTGTTGTCTTTTAAAATGTATTATTTTTATACTAGATAGTTGAATGTTGAAAAATATTTTATCAAGAATGATTATAAGAATGTCCTCTAGAGGGATCCATTTTATTGCTTTATAGCCGTGAGCTTAGAATTGCCCTAAATTTTTATTTAATACTTATTAGAATGTAGACTATTTACTTCCATGACTATTTAATGGGAGGGAAAAATTGAAACAACAAATTCAGTTAAAAATTCAGTTTTGCAATGGAAGTGGAAGGTTCATTTTATTAAGATAAACATCTTTTAATACGGACTGAAACTGATGATGTAATAGATTTTCATGGAAAAGAGGAAATTTATTTTTCATACATAAAAACTCTTAGAAACTTTATTTAATTTGAATTTATAATGCCAATTAAATTTAATTTTAGTTCGATAAAATGTTTCTCAGTAAAATTAAGTCAGTAGCTATACTTGATAACCTTAAGAACAGATTTAACACAGTGAAAAATTACAAAATACTGCCTCATTTACATATTCTTTGCATATCCCTGGTTATAATGTATTTTATTACTTAAAAAAAGCAATAAAGTTACAACATGTCTAAATAAAATTAAGGATTATGACTTTTCTTTTTTTTTTTTTTGAGACAGAGTCTCGCTGTGTCGCCCAGGCTGGCGTGATCTCGGCTCACTGCAAGCTCCGCCTCCCGGCTTCACGCCATTCTCCTGCCTCAGCCTCCCTAGTAGCTGGGACTACAGGCGCCCGCCAACACACCCGGCTGTTTTTTGTGATTTTTAAAGTATTTGTGTGTAGGGATATAACTATGTTAGATAATTTATATGATTTCTTTATTTATAACTTTGTTTCAATTTCTTTGCAGCATTTTTAGAAGTGTTTGTTTTGGCTTTCTAAAGTTGTATTAATAAAGAGATCACAAGCCATTTATAATATTAATGCTATTAAGAAAAATAATGCTAAAATTTCCTGTTTGTTTTCCTCTTTGTAATCCGAATGGGTTCTTCCAGTGAATTATATTGAAATAGAAAATTAAATAACCTTTTTATTTCAATTATGTCATGTTTATCTTCCATCAGATTTTTGGTGTATGTGCAAGTATGCAAAACACAGGAATGGTCTGGAGCTCAGAAAACACATGTCCTGGTGTAATAATCCTCTTTGATCAAATGGCCTTGAACAAATTTCTCTTCAAAACTTAGTATCCTGAAATTTACAAATAGAAGAAGAAAAAAACAAAAGAAAAGAAAGTTGTTCTCTAGAGAAAAGAACCAAGGAAATAGATTTTATATATATATATTTTTTTCTATATAGAGAAATGCATATAAATGTATATACTTACATATATTTTTCTTTATATATCATATATAGATATATCTAGATATCCAGATCTAGATCTAGATATCTATAGAATATCTAGATATTTTTATAGACATAAGCATATATTATATATTACAGATATAAAATATATAGATGTACATAATATAAATATATATTATATATTTCTATAGATATACATTATCTATATATAGAAAGATACAGAATCCTTATTATGAGGCATTGGTTCATATGATTATGGAGAGTAAGAAGCAAAATTTGCAGGCTGCAAGGTGGAGGCCCAGGAGAGTCAGTGTGTCATTCTAGTTCAAATCCAAAGGCCTGAGATCAGCAGTGCCAGTGTCTAAGGGCAGGAGAAGATTGATGTCCCAGCTTAAACAGAGAGGAAATTTGCCCCTCCTTCACCTTTTTTGTTGGATTCAGGCCCTTAACAGATTGGATGATGCCTACATGCATTGGTGAGGGAGATATTCTTTACTCAGTTTACGGAATCAAATACTAATCTTTTCTGGAAACACTGTCTTAAACACAGCCAGAGTGTTTAACCAGCTATCTGGGCATTCCTTAGCCAAGTCAAGTTGACATAGGCAATTAACCATCACAGTGTCCTTCCTATGTCATTTCTATTTTTTAAATGTCAATTAAGACCATGTATTCAGAGAAGCTTTGTAAACTAAAAAGAATTTCATAAAGAAAAGGCATCATTAAAAGGCATATGCATCAGTTACAAAATGTTCTGAGCTCGAAAGTGAGCATTTCGAGAAGTCCTTGAAAAAACTGCTGTATAGAATGGAGGCTCCTTTTGACGTATTTACAATTATGCTTTATATCTTTCTAGTCATGCTTCCATTTGTTAGAAATTTGTTAACTTTCATGAAATTTCTCTTCTTCCTGAATGAGATTTCCTGCAGTATCTATTCAATTTACAACAAAGAAGTTAGAGGATCTTGGTTTGCACTGGGGCCACATTTGCAGCCCTTATTACTAACTTTGAAAATAAAATGTATGCAAATTTTACTTAAAAACTAGGAAAACAGCTACAGAATAAATTTGAAAATAGGAGAAAAATTAATAACTATCAAAGGTGAAGTAAGAATTAAAAAGATGGAAGGAAATAAAATCAACACATATTTTTGTAAAGGTTCATGGCATATATATTTTGGCAAATATGTGAAGAAAATGTGAGAAAAGAAAATAAAAATCACAAATATTAGGAATGAAAAAGAAGACACAGCCATGAATATGGAAGTCAGTAAAATTATAAAGGCATATTTTATGAACTACTATAAAATAAAAATCTGTAAGAAATCTGTAAGATAAACTACAGATTTATCTGTAAGAGGTCAGGTAAATTTATTTTTTAAACTTTCTAGTAAAATATGAGAGACCCAGACTGAACTCTGTAAGAGTAAGACATTTGAATATAATACTATAAAAAAATAAGGAATATAAGCTTCCTGATGCTTTTTCAGTGTTTTTTTTCCTCCTGCAAGTCATATTATATTCCTTTTTTTTTTTTGCTACTGATTCCTCCTAACAGGATAGCATCTTCCATCCTTTCTCTTAAGTAACCACAATATTTTTTAACTGTAATTTTTGCTTCCTGTTCCTTCTTGCACCAATTCACTTACTGATGCTATTGAAGAAAAATTATGGAAGCTTTTCTATGAGTTATAAACCTAGAATGTCGTAAGTGCAAATATAGTTATCTCTAACTTATGCATAATTTAAAAATAAATTCTATGCTATCTGAAAAATACAGAATTCTCAGGCTATCATATTAAGTTTTTATTTCTTATTTTCAGCTTACTTGACACAAATACTCCATATAATTTTCTAAAACAAAGTAGTAAATTCCATTTTAAAAGTATAAACTTTCATTTTGTAATGAGATAGTAGCAGCTTATGAATCTAATGTGCCTATTATATGTTTCATCATCAAATAAATAATTGACATTTTAGTCTCTGATAAATAGAATATAAACAATTATGCCTCAATTTACTCTAAAAAATACCCTCCTTCATTTTGGTTTCTTTAATACGTTTTATTGTTTTTTGCTATTAAATTCATTTAACATTCAAATTTTACATATTGACTCATTCTTTCTAATGATTCCTTCATTGGAAAATAACTCTAGAATTCCACGCAAAATGTTTCATTTCAATGAACATTCATTATTCTTTTCTTGTTCTAAACACATATCTAACTGTATAAAGAAAATGGAATCTCAGCAAGCTTTTAAAAATAGGAAATTTAAAATTTTTACTGTTTTTGAAAATATTGTGATAGTGGTTATTTTCAAAAACACGAGTTTTCAAAAACTCCGTGAATGCTTTCATTATATAGTAATTGTCCCACATTTCTATCTCAGTAATTGGTATTTTATTTTACCTTAATTCAATTCAACTTACATTCTTCTTGTCCCTGATATGCCTTACTCCTCCTTCCTGGTTAACCATACCTAACCATGTTCTCCTCAATACAACTCTGTTCTTTGAATTCTCATTCACAAAGCATCTTTAGTTTAGGTCCCTGTTTATTTTGTCTCTCTCAGCCTCTATTTTTCTGTCTCCCTTTCTCTGTCTCTCTCCCCGTCTCCCTCTTCATGCCCCCAATCTCTCTTTCTGTTTTATGTTTTTCATCTGCAACTGCTCATTTGTGTTTACCTGAAGTTTTGAGAGGTAAGTTTTGGACACACCTGGGATATATTGGTTGTTCTTTATTCTTGCCTTAATAACTGTATCCAGACTTTCTTTTATTAACTAACTCTGGTTACATTTGAAAGTAACTGCAGTCAGAATTACAGGCTGCCTCTTTATCAGGTACCAAGCCTAAGCTTTTCAGCTTTTTGTCTGGCCCATGTTCTTCCTCTATTTCTGATGCATCTCCAGGTTGCCGATTGCTTGGCTTGACCCTATGACTATCTCCAAGGGACATTTTAAAATTTTCGGTAGTTAGAGGGGTACACATGGTTTTGATGACATGGATTAGTTCTTTAGTGGTGAATTCTGAGATTTCAGAGCACCTGTCTCCCAAGCAGTGTTCACTGTCCCCAGTATGTAGTCTTCTATCTCTCACCACTATCCCAGCCTGCCCTGTGCCGGGTCCCCACAGTCTATTATATTGCTGTATATGTTTTTGTTTCCATATAGCTTAGCTCCCACTTATAAGTGAGAACATACAGCATTCGATTTTCCATTCCTAAATTATTTCACTTAGAATAATGGCCTCCAGCTACATACAAGTTGCTGCAAAATACATTATTTCATTCCTATTTTTGGCTGAGTAGTATTCCATGCTGTATACAGACCAACTTTTCTTTATCCACTAGTTGGTCGATGGGCACTTACATTGGTTCCATATCCTTGCAATTGGGAATTGTGCTGTTACAAACATGTGTGTGTATGTGTCTGTGTCTTTTTCATATAATGACTTATTTTCCTTTGAGTAGATACCCAGTAGTGGGGTTGCTGGATTGAAAGGCAGAGCTACTTTCAGTTCTTTAAGGAATCTCCATACTCAAACCTGCTTTCCATAGATGTTGTACTAATTTGCATTCCCACCAACCATGTAAAAGTGTTTCCTTTTCACCACAATCTTTGGACTTTTAAATTTATCCAAATATTTTTGAAGAAAAAAAAATTGCTTTCATTATTTTAGACTTTAACTCATCTTTAATATTAGTCTCCTTAATTCCTGCTTGCTTACCTGTTTTCTGACCCTTTATATGCCTCATTTAATACTTTTAGTACTAAAAAATACACAAACTATTGATCTAACAACTCTGTGTTCCAGTTCAGGCTCTGTCCCACTGATTTTAAGAATTATTCACTTAGCTTTCTGAGCCACATTTGTCATCAGTAAATGGAGATAATTACATCTGTGTCACACACATTTGGGGAAACTTACTTGGAAAGCATATGTGAATCACTTCGCATAATACCTGGTTAACAAAAAGTATTCAATAATTGTTACAGCCTTTTCTCCCTTATATGCAGTCTTCTCAATTTTCATCTTTTTAATGGTACATTTCTACCTATTGCAGTCAGTCTGTGACTCTGTATTACACAATTGGGAATATATTGTTTGATGTATATTGGGTATAGGAGAAATGAATTATAGCATCAAACATTCCTTGACCTTTCTACCTGTAGTAACCAGTGAACTCTGACAGATGCTAATGGAATTTGCCTGCCTTGGAAAATTTAATAAAGGCTCAAGGTTATTTCATGTTGATGTGATCAGTCATGCCAAAAGAAATGCTATTTTGGTAAATTCTCCTAATGGCCAAAGGAAGTTTGCATACTATTAGATTAAATATATCTTGCCTAGCCATATTTCAAGGACATAGTTAAGATGGGGACATTTTTCCTCTTTTGGAAAACTCTTTCAATTTATTATTGTCTATTAATAATAATGTAGTGACACAAGAAATGCAAAAACATAAGGGAAAAATTAAATATAAATGAAAGGGTGCTTGTATTTGAAATACAGCTTGGAAATTGGACACATTTTGACTCCTATATGAATAAATAAACTAATTTTTTTGTCATAAAATATTCATGCATTATTGTCATCCTCTTATAGTACATAACAAACATGACTTCATATATATGAGAGCTTCCTCTCACCTAGCTATCAAGTATAATCAGAATGTTCTCAGAGAACAAAAGTCCCTAGGTCCAAGAATGCCTGTTAATGCTGAAACTTTCCACCGATTAGCTTAGGTCCCTATCCTTTAGAAGCCTGGTCTTCTGACACTCTCCTACACCTTGTTATCTAGAGTTAGGATGCTCATTTTAGACAAACTGCACCTCAACCTCACTAACTGTCACAGAGCCCCTTAGCTCCAAGGCCTTTTATTGCAGCAGCAGGAAAGAGCACCTAGCCTACAGCAAGTCATCACCTGCATCTCCAGATTGAAGATGGATGGCACCATGGGAAACACACTGCTGCGAGGAAACCAGGCAACTGCTTCTGATGAGGAATCAGGTGGGCGGTCACAGAGCCCTCGGCAAGCTGGCTGTGTACATGCTTCGAAAAAGTTGCTGTTGATGTTTTTCTTGTCTTGACTACAACTTATTTCTTCTGATTCTTTTGGAGAATGGTTTATTAAGTCACCAATGTTTAGAAGGCACGTGGCCCATGAAATAATTCAAACTTAATTTTATAAGTTATTTATTTCTAAAAGAAAATAAGGCACAAATTATCATCCCATGGAATTTTTTTTTTTTTTTTTTTTTTTTTTTTTTTTTTTTTTTTGGTTAAAAGGAGGGCAAAAACTGCATGAAAAGAGTTGTTGTTGCAAACTGTAAACAATCCACCAGGCTGATGTTTCCTGAAAGTAAGGTAACAGTCTCAGTTTTGTAATGAATGTACTTTACCATTCAGACATGTATTTTATCTAGTTCTTGCTCCACAAGATGTAATTTTCAAATTTTATAAACTTAGGTTAACTACATTTATAGAAATGAATACAATATGGAACCTGCATATATTGCCATTATTTTAAAGTTATATTGAGTTACAATGACTACATATTTAGGTACAAATAGAAAGTGATCAAATGGCATAGTATTTATTTCTAAATCTCAAAAGGTTTAACCTTTTTCCTCAATATATGCAGAGTTAAATACAGTGAAACTCCTGTAAAATAATGTTTCCCTATGCCACGGGTTCACTTACATTAGGAATCAATAGTGTGATGTACTGCAAATAGCAAGGGCTTTCAGAGTTAAACACGTTGTAGTATGGAACTCAAGTATAAATATACAGGTTACGTACTCCTGTGGTAGTTACTTGGCTTGTTTGAACCTTAATTTTCTTATCTCTCAAAAGTAGGAAACAGAATGAAATCTATGATCCAATATTACTTATGCAAATTAAAAACACATGCATACAAAACAGTACTATATATTAACAAAAGCAATACATATCTAAAGTGATGGATGAGACACATGAAAATAAAAGCTATGTAGAGAGAAAAGGGAATATGGATCAAAGATGAAGTGAGGCAGTAAAATGAAATTGGATGCTTTTCTCATACCAGTTATGAGAGTGCGCTTTAAAAACAAGTATATCGTTATCTCAGCTGGCTGCACCAGTGCTAAAAAAAATTAACATTTCCACAGTTGTTGAGATGATTAGAAATCATGTGTGAAATCCACTGAGCATGGTATTTGCCATACAGTGTAAATTAAACAAATATTCTATTTCTCACTGCTGAATATTCTTAAAGTTATTGTATTTTACAATAGAACTTTGAGCTTTGTGATGTACTAAAAGCTACTTATTTTTGGAAAAGTCTTTTATACAATTTATTTGAAATTAAAATCATATAAACTATTGAAGCATCAGGTCACCTCAAATTATATAAATTTTGGCAAAATATGACTAAAACATTTATCCTTATTTATCTATTGCTAAAGTTGATGTATACCTTCAAACTGGTAATTGGGATCTATTTTAATTAACATTTTTGGAAAAATTCAGCTAGTGCAATTTTGTGTATAACTGACACCAGTTTAACTCAAAATAAAGTCTTTTTCTCCAACTTTCAAATTTCTAGAAAAAAAAATGGGCAAAAGAATACATAAATAGAGAAAAGCTTCAATACTGCAGACTCATGGTAAGTACCATTATGTATAAAAGTGCACTAATTTTTCCAACTTGCAATTGTGTTGTGCAGTGGGAGAATAAAACTTTCTATTGCATTGAGATATTTTGTTCTCCACCATCCTCTTCCTTTCTGGCTGATAGATATCTGAACTGATAGTGCAAATTTATAGTAAGTATAAAATATTCAGTTCTTTCTTCCTGAACTAAATGAAATAATTGGGCAGAGATCCGATTTCCTGATAGAACTTCTGACTATAAGCCAAAATGCAGAAAACAGCTGCTATCCTCTAAGAATGAGAAAATAAGAAGATAAACAAACAACTTCTATCGCTAGATTTTTTAAAAAGATACTATAATTTTAAAAGAAGAGGTATCAGATTATTTCCCTTGAAAAAATTAACTGAAGAAACATACAGAAAAATTATTTTTAAATGAACAGAAAAAATATTTTAGAAGATTTGTAAATTATTTTACCAAATTAGACAATGTGCATTTATGAACCTAGGATAAGCTAAGATTGGTAAATAATATTTGAAAACAAAAAAGGACAAAGAGAGAAAAATGGTAGTTGTTAAATTAATAACTAATAGAGGCAGTACATGCCAATTGGATATTTCAGAAACCTGGACGAATTTATCTTACACTATTGAAATTTTGTACCATTTGACAGTCACCTCATCATTCCGCCTCCTGCTAGCTCCTGAAAACCACCCTTCTACTCTGCTTCCGTGAGTTTGAATATTTTAGATTCTACACATCAGTCGTATCATGCAGTATTTGTTTGTTTTTCTCTGTCTTATTTCACTTAGCATAATGACATTTATTTTGAGCTTATCTGTATGAGAATGTAGCCCTTTGAGTTCCAGGATGTATTTGAGTGCAGGAGGGTAGGTAATGCCTCATATATTAATCTTGAGCAGACCTGGGCAATTGCTTTATTGTCTCTTGTTTTTCGCAAATCTATAAAAATCACATATCAGTTCCCACAATTGAACAAACGTCCCTAGGGCAAAAGTCCTCTAGTGCTATGATTAAGTTTTTGGATTTCTACTTTCATGAAGACTTTACTTGATATTTCTCTACCATTTGTTGGCTTCATGAGGCTTTTATATGAAGTTTTTATCTTCAAATATATTTTATGCAAAACATTTAAGAAATAATTTTTAGTGGGAAGTTTTTCATAGATACTTGGCTCTCAATATTACTGATTATATGTAAATACATATGTGTGTATGTATATGTATACATATGATAATTTACATATTACATAAATATTACATATTAAATGATAATCTGAGATGATAAGATCATCTGGGTCCTATCGATATCCTAATTTGAATACTATTATAAATGGTAACTTTAACAATGCAACGAAACTCAGGATGGGCTGCTCACTGTTCGAAAGCCAGACTGGATAGGAAAAGGTTGGTGAGAGGAAAAGCATGTTAAGCGCTGACAACCCGAGAGGATGGCAGACTAATGTCGCGAAGACCATCTCAAGTTTCTCAGCCTGGCAGAAGGTATTTAAAAGTGCAAGAGGCTTGAGAATCTATGTGTAGGAGTTAGATACACACAGTTCAGTGTGTCTTGTTCCAATGATTATCTTGAGTAATAGGCCATCTAGTGTCTGGCTGGTGTCATCTAAACTGTATAGGATTGAAGATTAACTGCTCAGCATTTTTTCCAAGGGGACTTTTCACAACTTTGGTTTTATCTTGAGGTAAATTCTTGGAATTCCTAAGCAAGCACACAGTTAGGCATTGTAAAAGAGAGAATGGCTATTTGGTTCCAAAATGAAGTGACTGTTTTGGTTACAAATTCCCCACTATTAATTTTTTATTCCGTTTCTATGGAGAAAGGGATGTCAACTATACTCTGGCTACTTCCTGCTGAATGAGGTATTGATTGAGGATTTTGGAATGAAAAAGCTTGGCATAACGGAGCATATAACTTTTAGTCCCCCTTTTGAGGAGTGGAGGGATTAAGGACAATTGTTGGTTTTTGAAATTTGTATATGTTTTCTGAATACAGATCATGACTAGTTTGAACCAGTGGTAGATTTCAAGGCTAATTAGTATAGTTAACCCCAATTTTATTATTCCTGTTAGTAGAGATTTGATTTCAGATGGTACCCAGGACTAGAAAATCATTCCTCTGCTTCCTGAAGCAGAGGGCATAATGATATAAGATTTACTGAAGCTTTGTGGCTTGTTGTCTAATCTGGTCAATACTGGTTTCTACTTGTGGGGAAGTGTTGATATAAGAGCAAAACTAGGAATTAATTGCTACACAAATGCCTCCTTGCTCAGCTAAAGTAGAATCCAAAGCTATTATATTATCTAGAATCACTCTTGCTAAAGTGATATTTGTATTCTGGAAGCAAACTGGTATTCTCATTAGCTATTACAATAAGGGCTTTAGAAAGGTTTCTTAATACATGTTAGTGAGCCTACTCCCTACCATGGAAGTAAAGAGAATCTAAAGAAATATTCATCCTTGTCTGTGGTTCTTCCAGATAAATCATGAACAACTCCAGTGAAAAGCTTTAATGAGCTAGTCCAGAGTTTTGTATCATTTGCAGGTTGTAAGGTTAATGGAATTACGAGGGAACCTAACAAGCATTGACCTACTCGGATGTCATTCCATAAACAACGAAGTGCCTAAGACTAGCCTTTTTTGTCTGCAAACAAATACGTACTCCTCAGGGGAACATTCCATTTTATGGGAAAATCTTCTAATTAGTAAAGCAATTTTTCTTAGCCATGTTAGATTAGCATTACCTTCTTTTCGTACGCTGTCTGATTACATACAGGCAAAACTGCATTCACAGAAACTGTCAGGTAGTTATAAGTAGGAAAGTGTGACACCATAATAGGCTGTATGGGGATGGCCAAACATGGGGCCTGCCAGTTCTCATAGGGCCAGCCAATTCTCATAAGCCAAATTTATAATCCTCACTCAGTATACAACTTGAAAAGCTTGATTTGAATCCCTCAATTGACAAGGAGGGAACTTGTTAAAGCCATACACTGTAACTACAAAAGGGTCTCCGTGATCTTGTGTGGATTGGTGCCAGACCCAACCTTCTGTCTTACTGATTGATGCAGCTGTAGCTTGGGTAATTCACGGCAAAACATTACTTTGCCATACAGTTATGGGTGGGATATTGAATAATAGTAGAAAAAGTGTAAATGGTGCTACTTATCTGCTCTTATAACTAAACGTTTTAGGTCCTCTAAAAGTTCACAATTCCAGGTGCCCCCTGGAGCTGGGTCCTCTGCAGTGCTTGTTTCTTTTCCTGGCAGGGGCTGTTTTTACAAGGGTGTGATGAATCCACAGCTTCACACCAGCAAATTTTAGAGAATTTTGAGTGATTAATAATTTGTCATAAGGCCACAGTTCTTTCTAGGTGCCAATCTGGTCTTTGGTTTTTCCAGGTTTTTAGTAGCACTTTTTCACTCACATGGAAGGGATGTAGAGGGACATCAGCAGGATACATTTACCTGGAAAGAGCAAAGTGACGTATAATTGTTAATACTTGTCCTAAATGTTGTATATATTGTTTGGTTTTTTAACTCATTTCTTAAATCTAAGGGTGGGACTCCTGGCAGGGAAGTTTGGAAAGATCTCCCATATACAACTTCAAAAGGGCTCAACCTAATCCCATTTCAGGGTGCTACTCTGATCTGAGGTATCCCACTTTAAATGTGTTTCTTGGCAGAGTTTTTCCAAGGTCTTTTTAAGCATGTGATTCATCTTTTCTGTATTCCCTGCTGATTGTGGTCTTCATAATGAGTGTTAGCTTCTAATCAATCCGTAATGTTTCACTTACATTTACACAATCTCAGAAACAAAAGAAGATTCATTATCGCTCTTGTATAGAGCAGGGGGCCCAAAATGAGGGATTATTTTCTTTAGCAGAGCTTTGGCGACTTCATTGGCTTTTTTTTGGATCTAGTTGGATAAGCTTCAACCCATCTGGAAAAGTTAGCTACAAATACTAATAGGAATTTATAATTTCTAGCTTTTCTAGGCATCTGAGTGAAGTCAACTTTCCAGTCCTCAAACGGTCACATTCTCTTTCTTGGGAGGATGTCAACTGATCTTTCGGTTATTTTTGTTACAGATCTAATAGCTTTGAGTAATATTTTTAATGGTTTTCTGTAGGTGGGGCCCTTTAAGGTAGGCCCTTTATCAAATGTTTAAGGAGTGGATACACTTTTTAAACCTCAAGGAGTAATATCCTTCTGTGAGCATTACTTTTTCATAGGACATCAGAATCAGTATTAGTGAAACCCCGTTCTCGTGCTTTTTTGTCTTGCTTAGTATAATGGGTTTTAAACTCAGATAAGTCAAATAAGATATTAGAACCCCTAGAAGCTTGGCCCCCTTGGCAGCTTGTTTGGCTACCTTATTGGTGAGCTGATTCTTTTTAGTTATTTGGGAGTTGTTTTCCTGAAGTTTGGGGCAATGCATAACAGCACCCTCATTTGGAAGTGCTACTACCTATAACAGAGTGAGAATTTCTTTTAAGTATTTGGTGTTTTTATTATTGGAACTAAATAGCTCTCTCTCTCTCTCTCTCTCTCTCTCTCTCTCTCTCTCTCTCCAAATAGCTCTGTGTGCAAGAACTATCATAAAGGCATATTTGGAGTCTGTATAGATGTTAGTTTTCTTGTCTTTTTAGAGTTCTAATGCCTGTGTGAGGAAGTTCAGCACAGCCTTCTGGGCTGAGGTGAGATAGGAAGGACATGGGCTTCTATTACTTCATTTACGGTCACTACAGCATACTGAGCTCAATGCTGTCTATTTCCCATAAAACTACTGCCATCCTTAAGTATTTTCCAGTCCAGTTGTAATAAGAGGTGGCCTATCAGGCCAAGTCTGCTTGAATAAACTGAGTCAAGGATCTCTACATAATTATGTTCGATCCCTGTATCACTCTCCGATGTTGGGAGTAGGGTGACCAGTTTTACAGTGGTTTGTAACTTGACATTAGGATTATCTAATAATATGCCTTGGTACTTGCCCATGTGGCCCCCTGTAAGCCAATAGTTTCCGTTTTGTTTGAACAAAGTCAGTACTTGATGTTGCATGAAAATAGTTATGGATTTTCCCACAGTGAGTTTTTCAGCTTTTAAAATGTCACAGGTGGCTGCCACTGCTTGGAGGCATGGGGAATCATTCTTTTGTAGTGAGTTCTAGTTGCTTGTTGAAATAGGCTGTGGTCTGGGGGATACTTCTGAGCATCTGAACAAGCATTGCCAGCCCTATGCCCTGTTCTCCACATACATACAATTTTAAAGGTTTCTAAGAGTTCAGGAGGCCCAAAACCAGATCCATCATCAAATTTCTTTGATTGTGTCAAAAGCGTGTTCACATTTAGTTGTCCAAAGGAGAAGTTCAATATTGGACCTCTTCAATGTCTTATAGAGCAATTTTCCATTAGTTGAAATTTGGAATCCAAATTCAACAATAGCTTGCCATCCCTAGGAAATGCTGTAGCAGTCTCCTGTTTCCTGGTCTCTTCAATAACATAATAATATTTTTCACATTAGCCATTAGTCTTTGAGTTCCTTGTTTTAATTGGAAGCCAAGGTAAGTCACTCGTTTTTTGCAAATTTGAGCCTTTTGTAGCTTCATATCCACAGTGTGCTAAATAATTTAATACTTAGATGGTGTTTGTCAGATACTTATCATAACTTGTACTAGCTATTAACAGTTCATGAAGCATTGTAATAAAATTTTGTTAGCCAATTACAAATGTCTTAAATCTTTGGATAGGATTTCACTGAAAATTGTCGGAGAATTTTTAAATCCTTGTGACAAAAACAGTCAAACAATATTGAAGGGTGATTTTATCTCCGGATCCTGCCATTCAAAGGCAAATGATAGTTGAGCTTTCTCTTCTATTAGAATACAAACGAAAGTGTCTTTCAAATCCTGAACTGAAGTCAATTGTAATCACCCAGTTTAGCCATCAAAAGAATGTATGGGTTCGGCACTGTTAGGTGAATACCCTGAATGATGTCATTAGCTGCCCTCAAATCTTGCATGAAGTGGTATTCCTTTGAATGTGGTTTCTTAATTGGTAGGATAAGCATGCCATAAGAGGACCTACAAGGCCAAATTAATCCATAGTCCAAAAACCTGTGCAGTACAGGATGTATTTCTTCTAATCCTTCCTTTTTTAAGGAATATTGTTTCTTTCTTTCTTTCTCTTTCTTTCTTTCTTTCTTTCTTTCTTTCTTTCTTTCTTTCTTTCTTTTTCTTTTTCTTTCTTTTCTTTCTTTTCTTTCTTTTCTTTCTTCCTTCTTTCCTTTCTTCTTTCACTGTCTCACTATGATACCTAGGCCCAATCTTGGTTCACTGCAATCTCTGCCTCCCAAGTTCAAGTGATTTTCCTGTCTCAGTCTCCTGAGTAGCTGGTATTAGAGGTATGTGCTACCATGCCCTGCTAATTTTTTTTGTTTGTTTTTGTATTTTTAGTAGAGATGGGGTTTTAGCATGTTGGCCAGGCTGGTCTCAAACTCCTGACCTCAAGCAATCCACCCACCTCAGCCTCCCAAAGTGTTCAGATTGCAGGCATGAGCCACTGTGCCTGGCTGGGATATTGTTTATTATGAGGCATTTCTGCCCCTTTCTTTACTTCTAGAACCAGTGGTTGTACATTCTGAACTTACCTGGGCTTCTCTTCCCCTGAGATCATTTAAATCACACTTTCGATAGATCTCTGGAGGAAATAATTATTTTGATTGTGATGGATGGACAAGCAACAACCAATCTCTCTAGTGACAGTGCCTGTTCTGGTGGCTCTTAAACATAAATATGCTGCTTATGGGTAAAGGTCACTTGAGCATTTAGTGTGCAGAGCAGATCCCATCTTAACAATGGAATTGAACTTTCTGGCATATAAAGAAAATTATGCTGCAGTTTTTTGTCTTCCAATTGACCTTCCAATAACTGGACAAAAGGTTTTTGTGTTGGACTTTCTATAACTCCTGTAAGGGGCATTGTTTTCTTTTTAATTTTTTACTCTGGTGTTTAAAAACAAATAAGTTGCACCAGTATCTATTAGAAAGTCAACTAATTTGTTCACTGTCAATTGTACCTGGGACTCCTGTGGGGAAATTACAGTTAGCTCTGTACAGTTGAGGGGGACTCCTAGGCCTCTTCCTTTATTGTCTATATCACAGTCTTATTCTGTTATCTGCTTTTGTGTATTCTCTTTTTTTAAAAAATTCTTTTTCTTGGATTCTGGTTTTACTTTTTAATTTTGTGCACTCAGATTTCCAATGACCTTCCTCCTTGCTGTAAGCACATTGATTGTTACAGAGAGATCCCTTTTTGTTATTTCCCTGTGCCTGGTTTCTTCTTCTTAGATGTATACTGTCTTCCATTGTTTCTATACATAGAGTGGCTTGTTTTAATTTTCTGGCCTCCCTGTCATTATATACTCTGAAGGCTATATGCACAAATTGGGGGAGATTCGTGGCAAATGCCCCATTTAGGTTTTGTAGATTTTTTAAGATCTCAGAAGGAAATTGTTGAATAAAAGTTATATTTACCATTCTCATGTTCTCAAGGGCTTCTGTATCAGCATATGTATATTTATAGTAAGCCTGATAAATGCACTCCAGAAATTCAGAGGGGTCCTCATTTGTCTTTTGGAGAATTTCTTGGACCTTATTTAGGCTTTTCTGTTTGGACATCCTTTTTTTTTTTTTTTGCCCTGTTAAGACACATTTATTTTAATGGTCTAATCAGGCCATCTCTCCATTACTGGGGTCCCAGTTAGGGTCCACAAATGGAGCAGCCCTGGTAGGATTGAGGGTTCTCTTTGGTTCTTCTTGATGGAAGTCCCATGCCTCCTCATTGGCTTTATCCAATACTAGCCTTCTCTCATCTGCAGTCAGGAGAATATTTAGGAGGGCTTGTATATCTATGCATGTAGGTTGATGAGTTGCAAGAACAGAAGTTAAAAGATTGTCCATTTGTTGTGGGTCATTTAGATAAGGGGGATTGGTGCTTTTTCAATTTAATAGATTGGATGTAAAACAGGTGGGAAGTTTAGTAATATCTCTCTAGTTGTCCCTAATATTTAATCCTCTGACAGGATATTGTCTTAAAAGAAATTGCCTTTCCTCAGGCATGGTAGTCCTCTGGCCAGATTGTGTACCCTGGTGGGTCTTAGATGGGGAGACCATTCATATAATGTAATTATGTTGAGGTATAGGTGATGTTCCAACACCCTCTGAGTCCTGGGCTATATTCTGTGGCTCTTGGGGAGCCATCGCTCCTAGTGCCACAGGGAGAAGGGGATTTAAAACATTTATGAAACATATATCGTCATTATCCTTTTTTCTTAGGTTTTACTAGCTAGGAAAGGATTTTTATTTTGGCTTCTCCGCTTCATTAACTTAAGCCCCGTCACGAACCAAGTCTCTGTCATGTAATATAAAGGTTCAAACATATTGTATTTTATCCTATTTTCCAGACCCTTGGAAAAAATATAAATTATAACATTATATAGTATAGTAATGTAAAGACTCATTCACTGCCTTCACTGTTCAGATTATAACACATACAAAAGCCAGAGAGTGTTGAAATAAAACTCATTTTCTTTTTTTTTTCCATGAGTTCATAGCTATAAGCTTTCCAACAAGCCAAAATATAACCCAAAGACCTCTTAGATGGTATAGAAACTGAGCCACCCATTTTCAGGAGAGGAAACAAAGTAACACAAACACACACAAATCTAAAACAAACAACACACTCCAGAACCAATTCCTATAGAGGAGGAAAGACTGGAGAGTTGTCTTTAGGAATTTATCTCAAATAAGTTGGTACCGCAGACAACCTGTAATGGGTCCAAATAGCATAAAAGCCTAGACGGCAGAAATAGAGTATTCCCAGTTGCACACCAGTTTTACTTACCAAGCCTTGGAGTCTGTTGACTTCCCCCCAATACTGTTTTCATTGCACCAACTAAGTGTTACAGGCAGCTGATACTGTGAAGCGGAGAGAAGGGAGAATCCCTAAGACAAAAGAATAAGCTAAATAGGTGCTGGGACTTTCCTGAAATCCCAACCATAGGGCCAGCAATCCATGAAGAGCTGGCACTCAAAAGTGGTTGTTTCCTTATCTGGCAACATGAATGGGTAAGCCCTAGCATACTTCCATAGCTAATTGCTCCATCCGTTGGAAACCAGTCAGGCTAGAGCACCCAAGGTGCACATTCCCAACATCGGGTGTCATATTTGTAAACAAACTCATGGTCGACTGCTTGAAAGCCAAAGTTGGAAGACAAGGGTTGCTGGAAGGAAAAGCAGTTTTATTCAAGAGCCAGCTGCCTAAGCAGATGGTGGACTAGTTGCAAAGACCATCTCAAGTTTCTCAGGCTGGCTGATGGTGTTTTAAAGGGAAAAGGGATTTGGGAATCTTCATGCAGTAGTTAGCCACACACAGTTCTACATGTCTTATTCTGATGATTATCTTGAGTAATAGACCATCGAGTAGTCTGGTTGACATCGTCTAAACTGTAACACAATTGAAGATTAACTGCTCACCATATTTTCTAGGGTATTGGTTTTATCTTGCAGTTAGTTCCTATAATTGTCAAGCAATCACATAAACCTTGTAAAAGAAAAGTGATTATTTGCTTTCAAAATGAAGTGACTGCTTTGGTTTCAAAAATGATGCAACATAAGATTATCAATATTTGTTTCACGAATTTTTACACAAAAAGTGTTACACATTCCATAGTAAGGGGTCACTAATTTTTCCAGTGTCATCAAGATATGAGATAACATTTGAGTTGTTCCTTGAAGAACAGGGGATATCTGAATGGCCAGAGAAAAAGAAAGATGGATTTTTTTCAATCTTATGGAATGTACTGTGATCTTAGCTGATGTGGCTACTCACTAGCAATGTGAGTAGCAACAAGGTAGCAATGTGAGTAGCAGTAAGGGTAATGTGATATGTCTTGGATTTGCGTACCTGTTCAACTCTCATGTCAAATTGGAAGAGGGGCCTGGTGGGAGGTGACTGGATCATAGGGGCAGATTTCTCCTTGATATTCTCGTGATAGTGAGTGAGTTCTTATGAGATCTGATGGTTTAAAAGTGTGTGGCACTTCTTTTTTCACTCTCTCTCTTTGCTGTTTTTCCATGGTAAGATGTGCCTGCTTTCCTTTCACCTTCTGATATGATTGCAAAGTTCCTGAGACCTTCCAGTCATGTTTCCTATTAAGCCTGCAGAACTGTGAGTCAATTAAACCTCTTTTCTTCTTATTTACCAGTCTCAGGTAATTCTTTATAGCAGTGGGAATGAAAACAGACTAATACAGAAAATTGGTACCAGGACAGTGCTATAAAGAAGCCTGAAAATATGGAAGTCACTTTGGAACTGGGTAACAGGCAGATGTTGAAACAGTTTGGAGGGCTCAGAAGACAGGAAGATGGATGTAAGTTTGAAACTTCCTAGAGAATCATTGAATGGATTTGACCAAAATGCTGATAGTAATATGGACAGTGAAGTCCAGGCTGAGGTGGTCTCAGATAAAGATGAGGAACCTCTTGGGAACTAGAGCAAAGGTCACTCTTGCTGTGCTTTAATGAAGGGACTGGCAGCATTGTGCTCCTGCTCTAAGGATCTGTGGAACTTTGAGAGAGATGATTCAAGATAACTGGCAGAAGAAATTTCTTTTTTTTTTCTTTTTTTTAAAATTTATTTATTATTATTATTATACTTTAAGTTCTAGGGTACATGTGCATAACGTGCAGGTTTGTTACATATGTATACTTGTGCCATGTTGGTGTGCTGCACCCATCAACTCGTCAGCACCCATCAACTCGTCATTTACATCAGGTATAACTCCCAATGCAATCCCTCCCCCCTCCCCCCTCCCCATGATAGGCCCCGGTGTGTAATGTTCCCCTTCCCGAGTCCAAGTGATCTCATTGTTCAGTTCCCACCTATGAGTGAGAACATGCGGTGTTTGGTTTTCTGTTCTTGTGATAGTTTGCTAAGAATGATGGTTTCCAGCTGCATCCATGTCCCTACAAAGGACACAAACTCATCCTTTTTTATGGCTGCATAGTATTCCATGGTGTATATGTGCCACATTTTCTTAATCCAGTCTGTCACTGATGGACATTTGGGTTGATTCCAAGTCTTTGCTATTGTGAATAGTGCCGCAATAAACATACGTGTGCATGTGTCTTTATAGCAGCATGATTTATAATCCTTTGGGTATATACCCAGTAATGGGATGGCTGGGTCATATGGTACATCTAGTTCTAGATCCTTGAGGAATCGCCATACTGTTTTCCATAATGGTTGAACTAGTTTACAATCCCACCAACAGTGTAAAAGTGTTCCTATTTCTCCACATCCTCTCCAGCACCTGTTGTTTCCTGACTTTTTAATGATTGCCATTCTAACTGGTGTGAGATGGTATCTCATTGTGGTTTTGATTTGCATTTCTCTGATGGCCAATGATGATGAGCATTTTTTCATGTGTCTGTTGGCTGTATGAATGTCTTCTTTTGAGAAATGTCTGTTCATATCCTTTGCCCACTTTTTGATGGGGTTGTTTGTTTTTTTCTTGTAAATGTGTTTGAGTTCTTTGTAGGTTCTGGTTATTAGCCCTTTGTCA